>NC_133022.1:4110162-4762717 GCF_048564905.1 Vicugna pacos
CCCTCAGGGTCACGAGACCTGTCTCCCACTCGGTCTGATGCGGGGACGAGTGGGATACGGGGAAGGAAGGCTCACCAGGTTTTGTGTGGCTTCAGAAAAGTCTTCGCAGGCGAGCCTAATCCTCCATCCCTTCTGTGGTTTTCAGCCCACGTAGGACCTGGCCCGGCCCCGGCATTGGCCGGCAGCTCCCGCCCGCCTGCGGCGGCCCCGGAGGCCCAGGTAAGTGGGGTGGCCGTGCTCCGTTGAACGTTGTCCTGGGAAAGGTGAGCTTCCTGTTTTCCCGGAAGCCATTCCCGCCCTCATCTCCAGACTGTGTGTCCTGTGACGGGTCTGGCATGTCATTCGCTTTCAAATTCAGTCTCCCCAGGGGCCAGTGGGCTGCTTGTCCCTGGAGCCCGTCACCTTGGCTGGTGCCTGCAGAAGCCATGAGGGAGTGCTCAGAAGCCGAGGACCGCAGACTTTGGCTGTGGCTTTGTCGAGATAGTGTGCGGAGGGTGAGCCCTCGCTCCACACTGGATTCTCCTGGCTCTGCTGACTCCTTCCTGCCGACCTGCACCTGGGGTTGCTCCTGGGTCACTGAGGCAGAGTCCTGTGTCGTCACTCGTTTGACTTGTTTCCTTGCTGAGGCCAGGTGATTCTCCTGTTTAGCATGCCCATTGAAATGCTCGTAACTGAGAAAGGGGCAAAGCCCTCCCTCCAGCTTTGTCCTGTGTGCTTTGTGCAGCTTTGAGTCTACCTGTTTGGTGTGGGGTAAATGTCAGAACCCGTGACCGTCTGTTCTCGGGACGGAGATGTGCCTGGCCCGCTGCGTCCAGTTGTACTCTGGGTAGATGTTGCTTTTGTAGTAAGAAATAGAGGCTTGAAGGGAAAGAGCCCGCAGTGAAGAGGCCTACTTCCCTGCAGGGGAATTGCGACGCGCAGCAGCGTCCTCCCGTCGTGCTCCCCATCCCTGCGCCGGGTCGGGCCTGCCCCGGAAGCTGCCAGAGCTGCTCCTGGGCGTCAGCATGACACGTCGCGGGATTTTGCGCACGGGCCTGTAGGGTCCTTTGGGTGTCAGTTGTGGGATCCAGACATCCCACTTGAGTTTGCCGAAGGACACAAGTAGTGCGCGCTTCGTAGCGCACTGAAAACCCAGACGTCCCTGAGGATAGCGGTGATTGTAGCGGAGCCTGACTACCTCCTGTGGGCAGCGTTGTCCCCTCAGGAGCACTTGGGCAGCTCCCCCGCAGGACTCCGGGGTGCCCAGCTCCCCAGTGCACGTTGCGCCCAGGGGAAGCCCCTGCAGGTCGGAGGAGATTACTTGGTTTGGGGGGAAGGAGAGGGCCAGGCAGGGTCCTGGAGGCAGAGCGGTGACCCAGGTGCGGCTCTGATTGCACGTGTGGAGGACGAGCTTTTCACGTCCGTCCCTTCTGCGTGTTCCTGGTCCGCGCCGGGCCAGCTCCCGTGGAGCTGGGGTGGTGGCGAGGAGGGCTGTCCTGCCCAAAGGGGCTGCCTGTTGGGAAGGCGCTGCTTTTGTCAGAGTGCTGGCAGCTCTGTGTGCATCCTCGCAGGCAGGACCCTTGGCTTCATCCACTTGGAGACACCGGCGGCGTCGTGTGGCGCCATTGTTGCCCCTCGTGTCCTGCTGCGCGGCCCGGGCTGCCGGCTGCAGGCCCCAGAGGGCTGGGTGGAGCGTGGGGCACTGTGCTGCTGGGTGGGCACCCGGCGGGGTGTGGGGAGGGGGCCCGATGCCGGCAGCTGATGCGTTGGGTTTCGGCTTTTGTCGGTGGTCGCTCCGTTTCTGCCGCCTGACACGGCTCTCCCTTCTGCCCTGCAGGTTACCTTGCAGCGTCCCGGCGTTTGCAGGGACCGGCCCGTGTTGCCACCAGCACCTGGGCCCCCCTTGGGCCCTGTGCAGCCTCGCTCACCAGTACCGGATGCTCCACTTGGTAAGATGAAAGCGTCCATTCCTCTGTTTGTTCCTTGCGTCACTGCAGGAGAAGGGCAGATCGCTCTCCAGGTCCCTCCCAGGGCATGGGCCACCCTGACTGGGCTGTCGGCCGTGCTCCCCTGGTCCCTTAGCGGACGCAATTGATGGACCGCGTCTTCCCCTCCCCCATCCTGCCCTGGGGAGGAGGTGTCTCTTGTAGAGTGCTACGGAGTAAGAGGCCTGTGACAGAAGGCAGGCGTGTCAGTTCTGCACACGGGGCTTCAACAGGGAGCACGTTCCGGGCTCCCCGAAGGAGAAGCCCACCCCTGCCATTGTCTGCAGCGTGTGGAGCCCTGACCTTCCACGGCCGTTGATCGGCTATGGAAGAGACACCTGAACCCGTGGCCTGTGGTGTCTCCCTCAGGGTCACGAGACCTGTCTCCCACTCGGTCTGATGCGGGGACGAGTGGGATACGGGGAAGGAAGGCTCACCAGGTTTTGTGTGGCTTCAGCAAAGTCTTCGCAGGCGAGCCTAATCCTCCATCCCTTCTGTGGTTTTCAGCCCACGTAGGACCTGGCCCGGCCCCGGCATTGGCCGGCAGCTCCCGCCCGCCTGCGGCGGCCCCGGAGGCCCAGGTAAGTGGGGTGGCCGTGCTCCGTTGGACGTCGTCCTGGGAAAGGTGAGCTTCCTGTTTTCCCGGAAGCCATTCCCGCCCTCATCTCCAGACTGTGTGTCCTGTGACGGGTCTGGCATGTCGTTCGCTTTCCAATTCAGTCTCCCCAGGGGCCAGTGGGCTGCTTGTCCCTGGAGCCCGTCACCTTGGCTGGTGCCTGCAGAAGCCATGAGGGAGTGCTCAGAAGCCGAGGACCGCAGACTTTGGCTGTGGCTTTGTCGAGATAGCATGTGGAGGGTGAGCCCTCGCTCCACACTGGCTTCTCCTGGCTCTGCTGACTCCTTCCTGCCGACCTGCACCTGGGGTTGCTCCTGGGTCACTGAGGCAGAGTCCTGTGTCGTCACTCGTTTGACTTGTTTCCTTGCTGAGGCCAGGTGATTCTCCTGTTTAGCATGCCCATTGAAATGCTCGTAACTGAGAAAGGGGCAAAGCCCTCCCTCCAGCTTTGTCCTGTGTGCTTTGTGCAGCTTTGAGTCTACCTGTTTGGTGTGGGGTAAATGTCAGAACCCGTGACCCTCTGTTCTCGGGACGGAGATGTGCCTGGCCCGCTGCGTCCAGTTGTACTCTGGGTAGATGTTGCTTTTGTCGTAAGAAATAGAGGCTTGAAGGGAAAGAGCCCGCAGTGAAGAGGCCTACTTCCCTGCAGGGGAATTGCGACGCGCAGCAGCGTCCTCCCGTCGTGCTCCCCACCCCTGCGCCGGGTCGGGCCTGCCCCGGAAGCTGCCAGAGCTGCTCCTGGGCGTCAGCATGACACGTCGCGGGATTTTGCGCACGGGCCTGTAGGGTCCTTTGGGTGTCAGTTGTGGGATCCAGACATCCCACTTGAGTTTGCCGAAGGACACAAGTAGTGCGCGCTTCGTAGCGCACTGAAAACCCAGACGTCCCTGAGGATAGCGGTGATTGTAGCGGAGCCTGACTACCTCCTGTGGGCAGCGTTGTCCCCTCAGGAGCACTTGGGCAGCTCCCCCGCAGGACTCCGGGGTGCCCAGCTCCCCAGTGCACGTTGCGCCCAGGGGAAGCCCCTGCAGGTCGGAGGAGATTACTTGGTTTGGGGGGAAGGAGAGGGCCAGGCAGGGTCCTGGAGGCAGAGCGGTGACCCAGGTGCGGCTCTGATTGCACGTGTGGAGGACGAGCTTTTCACGTCCGTCCCTTCTGCGTGTTCCTGGTCCGCGCCGGGCCAGCTCCCGTGGAGCTGGGGTGGTGGCGAGGAGGGCTGTCCTGCCCAAAGGGGCTGCCTGTTGGGAAGGCGCTGCTTTTGTCAGAGTGCTGGCAGCTCTGTGTGCATCCTCGCAGGCAGGACCCTTGGCTTCATCCACTTGGAGACACCGGCGGCGTCGTGTGGCGCCATTGTTGCCCCTCGTGTCCTGCTGCGCGGCCCGGGCTGCCGGCTGCAGGCCCCAGAGGGCTGGGTGGAGCGTGGGGCACTGTGCTGCTGGGTGGGCACCCGGCGGGGTGTGGGGAGGGGGCCCGATGCCGGCAGCTGATGCGTTGGGTTTCGGCTTTTGTCGGTGGTCGCTCCGTTTCTGCCGCCTGACACGGCTCTCCCTTCTGCCCTGCAGGTTACCTTGCAGCGTCCCGGCGTTTGCAGGGACCGGCCCGTGTTGCCACCAGCACCTGGGCCCCCCTTGGGCCCTGTGCAGCCTCGCTCACCAGTACCGGATGCTCCACTTGGTAAGATGAAAGCGTCCATTCCTCTGTTTGTTCCTTGCGTCACTGCAGGAGAAGGGCAGATCGCTCTCCAGGTCCCTCCCAGGGCATGGGCCACCCTGACTGGGCTGTCGGCCGTGCTCCCCTGGTCCCTTAGCGGACGCAATTGATGGACCGCGTCTTCCCCTCCCCCATCCTGCCCTGGGGAGGAGGTGTCTCTTGTAGAGTGCTACGGAGTAAGAGGCCTGTGACAGAAGGCAGGCGTGTCAGTTCTGCACACGGGGCTTCAACAGGGAGCACGTTCCGGGCTCCCCGAAGGAGAAGCCCACCCCTGCCATTGTCTGCAGCGTGTGGAGCCCTGACCTTCCACGGCCGTTGATCGGCTATGGAAGAGACACCTGAACCCGTGGCCTGTGGTGTCTCCCTCAGGGTCACGAGACCTGTCTCCCACTCGGTCTGATGCGGGGACGAGTGGGATACGGGGAAGGAAGGCTCACCAGGTTTTGTGTGGCTTCAGCAAAGTCTTCGCAGGCGAGCCTAATCCTCCATCCCTTCTGTGGTTTTCAGCCCACGTAGGACCTGGCCCGGCCCCGGCATTGGCCGGCAGCTCCCGCCCGCCTGCGGCGGCCCCGGAGGCCCAGGTAAGTGGGGTGGCCGTGCTCCGTTGGACGTCGTCCTGGGAAAGGTGAGCTTCCTGTTTTCCCGGAAGCCATTCCCGCCCTCATCTCCAGACTGTGTGTCCTGTGACGGGTCTGGCATGTCGTTCGCTTTCAAATTCAGTCTCCCCAGGGGCCAGTGGGCTGCTTGTCCCTGGAGCCCGTCACCTTGGCTGGTGCCTGCAGAAGCCATGAGGGAGTGCTCAGAAGCCGAGGACCGCAGACTTTGTCTGTGGGTTTGTCGAGATAGCGTGCGGAGGTTGAGCCCTCGCTCCACACTGGCTTCTCCTGGCTCTGCTGACTCCTTCCTGCCGACCTGCACCTGGGGTTGCTCCTGGGTCACTGAGGCAGAGTCCTGTGTCGTCACTCGTTTGACTTGTTTCCTTGCTGAGGCCAGGTGATTCTCCTGTTTAGCATGCCCATTGAAATGCTCGTAACTGAGAAAGGGGCAAAGCCCTCCCTCCAGCTTTGTCCTGTGTGCTTTGTGCAGCTTTGAGTCTACCTGTTTGTTGTGGGGTAAATGTCAGAACCCGTGACCCTCTGTTCTCGGGACGGAGATGTGCCTGGCCCGCTGCGTCCAGTTGTACTCTGGGTAGATGTTGCTTTTGTAGTAAGAAATAGAGGCTTGAAGGGAAAGAGCCCGCAGTGAAGAGGCCTACTTCCCTGCAGGGGAATTGCGACGCGCAGCAGCGTCCTCCCGTCGTGCTCCCCACCCCTGCGCCGGGTCGGGCCTGCCCCGGAAGCTGCCAGAGCTGCTCCTGGGCGTCAGCATGACACGTCGCGGGATTTTGCGCACGGGCCTGTAGGGTCCTTTGGGTGTCAGTTGTGGGATCCAGACATCCCAATTGAGTTTGCCGAAGGACACAAGTAGTGCGCGCTTCGTAGCGCACTGAAAACCCAGACGTCCCTGAGGATAGCGGTGATTGTAGCGGAGCCTGACTACCTCCTGTGGGCAGCGTTGTCCCCTCAGGAGCACTTGGGCAGCTCCCCCGCAGGACTCCGGGGTGCCCAGCTCCCCAGTGCACGTTGCGCCCAGGGGAAGCCCCTGCAGGTCGGAGGAGATTACTTGGTTTGGGGGGAAGGAGAGGGCCAGGCAGGGTCCTGGAGGCAGAGCGGTGACCCAGGTGCGGCTCTGATTGCACGTGTGGAGGACGAGCTTTTCACGTCCGTCCCTTCTGCGTGTTCCTGGTCCGCGCCGGGCCAGCTCCCGTGGAGCTGGGGTGGTGGCGAGGAGGGCTGTCCTGCCCAAAGGGGCTGCCTGTTGTGAAGGCGCTGCTTTTGTCAGAGTGCTGGCAGCTCTGTGTGCATCCTCGCAGGCAGGACCCTTGGCTTCGTCCACTTGGAGACACCGGCGGCGTCGTGTGGCGCCATTGTTGCCCCTCGTGTCCTGCTGCGTGGCCCGGGCTGCCGGCTGCAGGCTCCAGAGGGCTGGGTGGAGCGTGGGGCACTGTGCTGCTGGGTGGGCACCCGGCGGGGTGTGGGGAGGGGGCCCGATGCCGACAGCTGATGCGTTGGGTTTCGGCTTTTGTCGGTGGTCGCTCCGTTTCTGCCGCCTGACACGGCTCTCCCTTCTGCCCTGCAGGTTACCTTGCAGCGTCCCGGCGTTTGCAGGGACCGGCCCGTGTTGCCACCAGCACCTGGGCCCCACTTGGGCCCTGTGCAGCCTCGCTCACCAGTACCGGATGCTCCACTTGGTAAGATGAAAGCGTCCATTCCTCTGTTTGTACCTTGCCTCACTGCAGGAGAAGGGCAGATCGCTCTCCAGGTCCCTCCCAGGGCATGGGCCACCCTGACTGGGCTGTCGGCCGTGCTCCCCTGGTCCCTTAGCGGACGCAATTGATGGACCGCGTCTTCCCCTCCCCCATCCTGCCCTGGGGAGGAGGTGTCTCTTGTAGAGTGCTACGGAGTAAGAGGCCTGTGACAGAAGGCAGGCGCGTCAGTTCTGCACACGGGGCTTCAACAGGGAGCACGTTCCAGGCTCCCCGAAGGAGAAGCCCACCCCTGCCATTGTCTGCAGCGTGTGGAGCCCTGACCTTCCACGGCCGTTGATCGGCTATGGAAGAGACACCTGAACCCGTGGCCTGTGGTGTCTCCCTCAGGGTCACGAGACCTGTCTCCCACTCGGTCTGATGCGGGGACGAGTGGGATACGGGGAAGGAAGGCTCACCAGGTTTTGTGTGGCTTCAGCAAAGTCTTCGCAGGCGAGCCTAATCCTCCATCCCTTCTGTGGTTTTCAGCCCACGTAGGACCTGGCCCGGCCCCGGCATTGGCCGGCAGCTCCCGCCCGCCTGCGGCGGCCCCGGAGGCCCAGGTAAGTGGGGTGGCCGTGCTCCGTTGGACGTCGTCCTGGGAAAGGTGAGCTTCCTGTTTTCCCGTAAGACATTCCCGCCCTCATCTCCAGACTGTGTGTCCTGTGACGGGTCTGGCATGTCGTTCGCTTTCAAATTCAGTCTCCCCAGGGGCCAGTGGGCTGCTTGTCCCTGGAGCCCGTCACCTTGGCTGGTGCCTGCAGAAGCCATGAGGGAGTGCTCAGAAGCCGAGGACCGCAGACTTTGGCTGTGGGTTTGTCGAGATAGCATGTGGAGGGTGAGCCCTCGCTCCACACTGGCTTCTCCTGGCTCTGCTGACTCCTTCCGGCCGACCTGCACCTGGGGTTGCTCCTGGGTCACTGAGGCAGAGTCCTGTGTCGTCACTCGTTTGACTTGTTTCCTTGCTGAGGCCAGGTGATTCTCCTGTTTAGCATGGCCATTGAAATGCTCGTAAGTGAGAAAGGGGCAAAGCCCTCCCTCCAGCTTTGTCCTGTGTGCTTTGTGCAGCTTTGAGTCTACCTGTTTGGTGTGGGGTAAATGTCAGAACCCGTGAACGTCTGTTCTCAGGACGGAGATGTGCCTGGCCCGCTGCGTCCAGTTGTACTCTGGGTAGATGTTGCTTTTGTCGTAAGAAATAGAGGCTTGAAGGGAAAGAGCCCGCAGTGAAGAGGCCTACTTCCCTGCAGGGGAATTGCGACGCGCAGCAGCGTCCTCCCGTCGTGCTCCCCACCCCTGCGCCGGGTCGGGCCTGCCCCGGAAGCTGCCAGAGCTGCTCCTGGGCGTCAGCATGACACGTCGCAGGATTTTGCGCACGGGCCTGTAGGGTCCTTTGGGTGTCAGTTGTGGGATCCAGACATCCCACTTGAGTTTGCCGAAGGACACCAGTAGTGCGCGCTTCGTAGCGCACTGAAAACCCAGACGTCCCTGAGGATAGCGGTGATTGTAGCGGAGCCTGACTACCTCCTGTGGGCAGCGTTGTCCCCTCAGGAGCACTTGGGCAGCTCCCCCGCAGGACTCCGGGGTGCCCAGCTCCCCAGTGCACGTTGCGCCCAGGGGAAGCCCCTGCAGGTCGGAGGAGATTACTTGGTTTGGGGGGAAGGAGAGGGCCAGGCAGGGTCCTGGAGGCAGAGCGGTTACCCAGGTGCGGCTCTGATTGCACGTGTGGAGGACGAGCTTTTCACGTCCGTCCCTTCTGCGTGTTCCTGGTCCGCGCCGGGCCAGCTCCCGTGGAGCTGGGGTGGTGGCGAGGAGGGCTGTCCTGCCCAAAGGGGCTGCCTGTTGTGAAGGCGCTGCTTTTGTCAGAGTGCTGGCAGATCTGTGTGCATCCTCGCAGGCAGGACCCTTGGCTTCGTCCACTTGGAGACACCGGCGGCGTCGTGTGGCGCCATTGTTGTCCCAAGTGTCCTTCTGCGCGGCCCGGGCTGCCGGCTGCAGGCCCCAGAGGGCTGGGTGGAGCGTGGGGCACTGTGCTGCCGGGTGGGCACCCGGCGGCGTGTGGGGAGGGTGCCCGGTGCCGACAGCTGATGCGTTGGGTTTCGGCTTTTGTCGGTGGTCGCTCCGTTTCTGCCGCCTGACACGGCTCTCCCTTCTGCCCTGCAGGTTACCTTGCAGCATCCCGGCGTTTGCAGGGACCGGCCCGTGTTGCCACCAGCACCTGGGCCCCCCTTGGGCCCTGTGCAGCCTCGCTCACCAGTACCGGATGCTCCACTTGGTAAGATGAAAGCGTCCATTCCTCTGTTTGTTCCTTGCGTCACTGCAGGAGAAGGGCAGATCGCTCTCCAGGTCCCTCCCAGGGCATGGGCCACCCTGACTGGGCTGTCGGCCGTGCTCCCCTGGTCCCTTAGCGGACGCAATTGATGGACCGCGTCTTCCCCTCCCCCATCGTGCCCTGGGGAGGAGGTGTCTCTTGTAGAGTGCTACGGAGTAAGAGGCCTGTGACAGAAGGCAGGCGTGTCAGTTCTGCACACGGGGCTTCAACAGGGAGCACGTTCCGGGCTCCCCGAAGGAGAAGCCCACCCCTGCCATTGTCTGCAGCGTGTGGAGCCCTGACCTTCCACGGCCGTTGATCGGCTATGGAAGAGACACCTGAACCCGTGGCCTGTGGTGTCTCCCTCAGGGTCACGAGACCTGTCTCCCACTCGGTCTGATGCGGGGACGAGTGGGATACGGGGAAGGAAGGCTCACCAGGTTTTGTGTGGCTTCAGCAAAGTCTTCGCAGGCGAGCCTAATCCTCCATCCCTTCTGTGTTTTTCAGCCCATGCAGGACCTGACGCGTCTCAACTTCGGCCTGGCCCCTTCCTGACACCTGATTCCGATGTGGAGGCTCAGGTATAGTGAGTGTTCATACCGTTCGATGTCTCTCTAGTCAATGTTTTTTTTTTATTTCCCTTGCCGTTGTATTTGCCTCTTCTGTAGACATGTGTTTTTATACAAGTGTTTTTTGTCATTAGAATTTCAAACTGTTGCCCACGGGTGCAGTGGTCTTCTCCCCTCAGCCCTATCACCTTCGATGGTGCCTTCTGGAAGCATCAGAGTTCTTACATGCTGAGTATCGTAGACTTTGTCTCTTTGTCGAATGTGGGTCTTCAATGTGAGCCCTTGCTCCACACTTATGTCTCCTCGCTTTTCTTTTGCTTCCCTAACACTTTCTTTTCTGATTGTTGCTGTTTAAGTTATCGAGATTCCTGTTGTCCTTCTTTGGATTCCCGGCTCAGGCCTGGTGATTCTCCTGTTTTGCATGGCCGTTCAAGTCCTCTTGACTGGGAAAGTGCAGAGGTCTCCCTCCAGCTTTGTCCCGTGGGCTTTGTGCAACTTTGAGTCTTCCTGGGTGGGGTAAATTTCACAACCCACCTCTGTCTTTTCTCGGGAGGGAGATGTGCCTGGCCCGCTGCCTCCAGTTGTACTCTGGGTAAAAAAGCCTGACTCTCAGAGTTGTTGCTTTTGTAGTAGGATGTAGAGGCTTGAAGGGAAATAGCACACTGTGAAGAGGCGTACTTCCCTGTAGGGGAATTGCGATGCTCAGCAGCATCCTCCCGTTGTGCTCCCCACCCTGCGCCGAGTTGGTCCTGCCCTGGGAGCTGTCAGAGCTGATCTTCTGATTCAGCATGAGATGCCGCGGGATTTTTCGCACGGGCTACTAGGGTCCCTTTGGTGTCAGTTGTGGAATCAAGACTTTCCTCTTCAATTTCCCAAAGGACACATGTAGTATGTGCTTCGTAGCACAGTTAAAACCCAGACATCCCTGGGGATAGCGGTGATTGTAGCGGAGCCTGACTACCTCCTAAGGACAGCCTTATCTCCTCAGGATCACTTGAGCAGCTCCCCCATAGGACTCCAGGCTGCCAAGCTCCCCAGGGCTCTTTGCACCCAGGAGCAGCCCCTGCAGGGTGGCGGTGGGCCCTACATGAGGAGGGGGCAGAAAGGGCCTGGCAGGGTGCTGCAGGCAGAGCAGTAACCCAGGTGTGACTCTGCACGTGTGGAGAATGTGTTTTAACATTCTTTGTTTCTCTGTGTTCTTGTTCTGCAGAACATTACGTGTCGTTGGAGCTTTGGAAGATTCCTTAAAATTTTGTTCTCCATGGAGAAGTTTCGTTTTCATAAGGTGAATATTAGTCAATTTGCTGGAACCTCTATGAGTTTTTTATAGGTTAGGACCCTTGGCTGCATGAACTTACAGAATTTGTTGGTGACGTGCAGCCTCCGTGTCATATCCCTGTGTCCTTCTGTCGACCCAGGCTGGGTGGAGCATGTGGTAGTGCTCTGCTGTCTGGCCATTTGGTGGAGGTGAGGGTGACAGGTGCTGACAGGTGGTGCATTATGTTTCTGGTTTTGTCTGTGTTTATCCTTTTCTCTGTCATTCAGCAGATCTCTCTTCTGTTCCACAGGGCACTGTGGATGGCAAAGCACCCCGTTCTTACTCAGGGCCAGCTCATGTTTCCCCCTGTATGAGTGGCCCAACGTCACCCTTCATGGGCTATTCGCCACCTCCACCTGGACCACCCTCGTGGCCTCTGGGTCCTCTGGCATTGGCAGAGCCACCAGTTTCTCCACTTGGTAAGATGAGAGCATGTTGTCCTTTTCCATTGTTGAGTCTTTTCTGAAGGGGAGATGGCACTCCAGGGCCTTGCGTTGCCTGAGGAAACCTATCTTGGGACATTATAATGTTCATGTAGTTTCCTAGCACACACATTTGATGGGCTTTGTCATTTCCCCATCCTATCCTGGGAAGCAGGTGTCTCTTGTATACTACAAGAGACTTTTGACAGAATATCAAATGAATTTTAAGTCCCTGTTTGGCAGATGTGCCTCCGGCTTGGACCATGTGATGTACTTTTTTTTTGATGAAGCACACCACTAACTTTTGGGGTCTCAGGGTGTTCCTTCGAGGGTTGAGGGAGAGAGACATTCAGCTTGTCATCACCATAACAGACGTGCCAATACAAAGCCCCAAAGTGCAATAGAGTGACACGTGAGCCACACAGGAGTGAATAGGACGGTGTGAAGGGGAAGAAAGAAATTGAGGTGCCCAGCGAGGGTTTGTTGGAGCTGGAAGGTCACTCCCAGCTGGGAGGGCAGTCCAGGCAGGCTTTCTGAATGCAACGTGAGGTCCACTCAGAGCCACGTGTGTGTGCAGGGGACTCAGTGCAGCCATGCACATATCCCCGTCAGAACCCACTGCCTCCAGAAAGCCCTCAGTTCACAACGTCATATACAAATGATTGTTCTCTTGGGTTTCTGAAAGTCCTAGATCTGGATGAAAGAAATCTCTGGATATCAGAGAAAGTGAAATTTAGCTTGTATTTTTCAGAATATTTTGTGTGGCTAAAGTTTTCTTCTGCCCCGGTGATTTGAAAAGTACAGGCAGGATTCAGATCAGCTGAGCAGGTGCCTTGCCCTTCAGCATGAGGCAGGTTCTTTAGGGGAAGTCAGGAGTGGTCAGGAGACCCCCTCCAAGGCCCCGTCCCCACACCCCTGCTCCCTCCTGTCACCATGCCCACTGCCAGCTTAGCATCTCTATGTTTATGTGTGAAGATCCAATTTCTGATTCTTTGTTTGAATTCCTGCAGTTCAGCCCCCAACACCAAGACCCATTGGGGCCCCCACAGGGTCTCAGCTTTGTTGTCTGTGAGCCGGGGGTAACACTGGCTCCTGATGTCATTGTCAGGAGGATCAGGTGAAGCACACACATTGTTTTGCAATATGACTGGGACATATTTCTCACTCAGCATTCTCATAGTTTAAAAGAAAGTGTCTGCACACAGAATCATCAAAAGAGACCTCGGGAAGTACATTAAATTAAACTGAAGACCTAAGAGCTCAGGCCCAGAGCTTACTATTCTCTGCTTTAGAGATAAGGTGAAGGGTCACTTTCTTCTATTAAACCTCTGGTCCTACAAGTTAAAGAAGGAAATGTAATAATGAGAATGTGCACATTTTCAGATCTGTGTCCGAGATGTGAAAACAATTATTTCCATTATATATAGACATGCAGCTGCACCCACAGACTGCAGTGTCTGTCAGAGGCCATGCATACGTTAGAGAAGACAAAATCGGGAAAAAATAAGATCCTATTAAAATAAATATTTCTTTTTGCCTTACAGCCCAGGAAGTTTGAAAGCTGAAGGGGACCCCAAGCTGTGGCAACGATGTGTTTAGAGACGATGTCGGAGGTGCATTACGGCCTAAATGTCTCCCTGCCACCTCTGCTATTGTCTCCTATTGTCACCCCTAATGAATCTGTCACAGTTCTCTGTGTCAGTGTCTGTTTCCTGGAGGACCAGTGGTCACACACTCTCGAGGGCACACAGTGATTCACAGGCACACAATTCACAAACCAGCAGGAACTAGGATGACAGGGCGGATGCAAGGTCACCCCTGTGGGGCAGCAGTGACCATAGGGGCCCCGGGGCTGCTTCTGGGCGGCGGGCACAGCCTGTGTCTGATCCAGTGACGGCTGTGCAGCTTCAGTCTGCAAACACTCACTGGGCAGGTGGGCCTGTCAGTCACAGGGGCATCTGGTCGTGAGCCAGATGATCAGAATGAAGTGGCCGTGTCTCATGATGAGGAACAGATGAGGTGCAGAAGGGGCCACGGGCATCCAGCGAGAGGCCCCGCACTGACCAGGCCCGTGTCCACACGCTGCGTGTCATCTGCCTGGCCGCCCCAGCTCCAGGCAGGCCCTGAGGGGGGCTGAGGGCGGCAGTGCTCTCAGTGAGCCCGTGAGCGCCCTTCATCCTCCCACAGCCTCCTGACTCTGAGGTGGGCGTGGCAGGGTCAGTGGGTGGGGCGCCACCACTGCCAGGGAGGTGGTGTTGGGTATAAAAAGAGTCCACTCCACTCTGCACCAGCTGTCCCTGGAGCCCACGGGGCCCTCCCTCCTTCCAGGTGGGGGAGGCGGCCAGCCCTGCAGCAGCTCTAGGGTCCAGGCTGGGCCACCAACAGGTTAAGGTGAGACTGCACTGCCTGGGAAGGGGGGGAACAGTGGTGCAGCAGTAAATGCCAGCGAGAGCAGCTCTGTAACCGGCTCCACCTCTGTGAGCAGGGCCAGGGCTCGAACTTGGCCGTGAGGGTGGGAGGGCTGGGAGAGCTGGGGCCCTGTGACCCTGGACAGGGCTGGACCTGATCTCAGGGCTGGAGGGCCTTGGGGAGAGACAGAAAGACACAGGCAGTGAGAGAGATGGTGTGAGTGATAGGGAGGTGGGGGTTAAGTCCTAGAGAGGGACAGGAGGTGATGGGACACCAGGTAGGGGGAAGCGGACATGAGGAGGCAGGAAGGAAAGGGGGAGCCAGCCCAGTGTGCATGGTGGGGGACAAAGGGCCAAAGTAACTCTGGGCAGGGGAGTTGGCCCATCCTTCACCAAGCTGTGCAGCTGCCACTGTCAGGGCCGCAGGGACCAGCAGCCTGCCCAGCTCGACAGGCACCATCAGCTCTCAGGACAGGGCTGAGAGCTGCGCCCAGGGCCCTCTGGCCACTTCCCAAGTGAGGGAGACCAGGAGGGCTCCCCCCAGCACCACAGCAGCACCATCTCTAGAGTCACAGAGACCCTGTGAGCAGGCACCACCCTGTCCCATTTCCACAGAAGGGAAACTGAGGCTCAGCCAACCAGCCGACTTGGCCCTGTCTGCAGGGTTATTCACTTTCCTGATGCTTCTTTCCCAGTCAGACCTGTGCCCTTGTCCTTAGAACGGGGCCTGTGACAAGCCCGAAGGCCTGGATCCCACCCGACTGCCCTCCTGTGCTGGGTGAACTGGGGAGGTCTCTTCCCTTCCTTGGGCCTCGACTGTATGACCAGTGGCCCTTCTCCCCATCTTCCTGGGATGTGGGACCCCAGCAGGGCCATTGCTCCAGGTCTCCCAGGCCCCTGGGTGGGTGTAGGGTGAGCTCTGGCTCTCGGGGGAATTCCTTTCTGGGCAAGGCAATGGCCCATGTGCACTTAACCACTTTTTGTGGGTCACATCCTATTTCCATCTGGAATAGGACTTACCTACCATGAAACCTGAAACTTGGTTTCCCAGATTTTTCTAAATTGGCCCTTGTGCCGAAGAGCGGCTCCCCTGGCCAGGGTGACAGACCCAGTCTTGGTGAGGAGGACCTTCCTAGTCCCCTCACCTCACTGATGCTGGTCACCCCCAAACTCCAGAGCCATGCCCACCCCATGGAATTCCCTGCTCCCCCTCCCCATGCCAAGCCCAGCCTCTCCCCGCCGCAGAGACCCCTCCTCCTGAGGGAAGTTGTGGGGCTCTTAGGGTCAGGATTCCAAGCCCTGTGTCATGGCAGGGGATGCCCCAGCAGAGAGGTGACAGGCCTGGATCAAGAGTGGGGCCCTGAGCCCCAAGACGGGCTGTGTGGCCTTTGTCAGGTCACAGTCTGTCAGCCCAGCATCACAGCCTCACACTCCCCTGGACCCACGTGCCCGGGATGTCACTCACACACTTAGGCTCCAGCCCTGCTCCCCACCCCCATGCAGGCACATGGAGGGGACACATGCACATAAAGGGACATGTACACACCTACAGGAACATACACACATGCACAGGGACACACATACAGGGATACACACACACACACACACACAGAGGCTCATCCACCAGCCACCAGGATGCCACTTTCATTATCATACATGTTGCTGGCTGCAATAAAAGTCTTTAATTAAGACATGAGTATTCAAATGGTAAATGCTGGAAAGGGTGTGGAAAACAGGGAACACTTGTACTCTGCTGGTGGGAACGTACAGCAATTATGGAAAACGGTATGGAGATTCCTCAAAAGACTAAAAATAGACTTACCCTATGATACAAGAATCCCACTCCTGGGCATGTATCCAAAGGGAACCTTAATTCAGAAAGACACCTGCACCCCAGTGTTCATAGCAGCACTATTTACAATAGCCAGGACATGGAAACAGCCTAAATGTCCATCAACAGAGGACTGGATAAAGAAGCTGTGGTATATATAGATATACAATGAAATACTACTCAGCCATAAAAAATAAAAAATGCCATTTGCAGCAACATGGATGGCCCTGGGAAATGTCATTCTAAGTGAAGTAATCCAGAAAGAGAAAGAAAAACACCATATGACAACACATGTGGAATCTAAAAGAAATAAAAAACAGACATAGAAAACAAACTTATGGTTACCAGAGGGGAACGGAGTGGGAGGGGATACACTGGGAGTTCATTTGCAGATACTGACTGGTAAATATAAAATAGAGCAACAAGTTTACACTGTACAGCACAGGGAACCATAGTCAGTATCTTGTAGTACCTCATGGTGAAAAAGGACATGAAAATGAATATGCATAGTTTCATGTATGACTGAAGTGTTGTGCTGTACACCAGAAATTGAGACAACATTGTAAACTGACTATACTTCAATAAAATAAAAATTTTAAAACTTGAACATTTAAAACGACCCTTGAGAGAAATGGCCTCATCTCACTAAAGGCAGGAAAACACAGAGAGACTATGGGGAGAGGGAGGGGAGATGGTGCTGAGAGGCCAGGGGAGCAGGAGGGCAGCTGTAGAGGGGCTGCCAGGTAGGAGGTGAACGTGGAGAAGAGGGGACAGTTGCTCTGGCCCGAGGAACACTTGCCAGCCAAATGCGTGACGTGGCCCTGTGGCATTTGGATAGGCTGGGGTGGGTCAGGGCTGAAAATGGGCCACAGGCTGACCTGGGCCCCTTGCTGGCTCTCAGCTGGTCTGGGGATGGAGGGACACTCGTGACCCAACCTCCCCAAGCCAGTGTGAGCGGTGGAGCTCCCTGGGCCCAGGCTCAGCCGGGAAGGTCTGAAGCTTGCCCCCTGCCTGGGTCAGCTGTGTGCCTTCTGAATGACTGCTGGACCTCTCTGGTCTATGTGCCACCCCACAATGACACACGTGTGTACACACACATATCCTCCCAGTAGAGTGCCTTGTAGGAGGTGCTCCATGTGGGGCCACCAGGTGACATAAGCTGGCAGTTGGGAAAAGGCACACGCACTGTGGGTTCCATGTGTGCTTTCATTCCTTTGGCTAGGTGGGTGTGCTATCATTTGCTATGCTCCTCTTCATTTTTATGTACTGAAATTTATTTATTTTTCTGAATAGAAAACATGACAATTAGGCAAGTTAAATGGCTAAGAGGTGACACACACACACTGGGACGTGTCATGAACCTCCTGGATCTTGGCTAATAACGGGAATGGACAAATGAAGGGGTCCCTGGTGTGACAAGTGACTGTGAGCATCTCGAAGCCCAGTCAATGTGATGTTTCTACCTAAATGTTCTTTGAAATAAATGATTGCCTCCCCATGTTCCTGCTTTACTGAATTACCCATCGTGTTGGTGAGTCAGCCTCAGAAAACTAAAAACTGCAAAGTAATATACAACATCATATGCTTTTCACTCATGAAAAATAAATGCATTAGCTTCCTTTTTTTTTGAAGTAAATCATTTTTAATTTGCATCTTCTATTTGGTTATCAAGAGGCATGCAGAACCCTCCGATTTTAATGAGAACAGTGCTTTTGTGTCTTTATATTGCATATCCACTTAATGTTAGGTGTGGTGTTGCTAAGTAAGGTCCACATCAAGTCTTTTCCTGTTTTTTTAGGGTTTTTTTTTTTGCAGCAGCAGCATAATAGGAAAATCCTGCTTCACACAGGTGCATGTAGCAAACGAAGCAGTACACAACCTGCATGCCTCGCAACGCTTGGCTGCTCCTGACTCAGGGTGCTCCAAAAATCATTTCCTGAAAGTTCAGTGAAATTTTGCTTCACCTGGGAATCAGATGTTAAATCAATCAGGCTCTCAAAGTTCCATGCCACTAATGAGGCTGGTTTAAGTTACTGTAGATGGATTTCTAACCCAAGCACTCTTATCCTTTGTTACAGGAAAATATTAACAAAACAGAACACAAACCCCTGGGGTGCTGCACAGCAGCCCTGCGAGTGTCTCCATCAACCATAGGACTAGTCACTGAGTGTAGGAAAACAGCTTTCTTTTGATGATAATTTATCAAATACTGTAAAATCTGTCACATTTCCCCCTTGCATTGACAGAGTAACCTCATATAATTTAGTAAAAATATCTGCAAGATATACAAGTCTTAGCAACCACTATGAATTTGTTAATCAGATCTTCAAAAAGCAGAATCCACAAAAACCAACAGTTCATGACGAAGCTCACAAAATCTTACAAGAACTTTACATCGGGAAAGACACCACACCTCTGTATTTAGAGGTGCTGTATGCTGGCCACCCAATTCTTCACATAAAATTGTTAGTAGTCTGGACTGATGTGGCTGAGCTTTAATATCATTGATGATTTGGACTGCCTGATCAAGCACGTTTTCCAGAGATGCAGGTATTATTTTAACTGCAAGTGCATGTCTGTATAACAGGTGCTTTCGGGAGCCACATATTTCATCCAGGTGACAGCCCCAGCAATTTTCCCTTCCATCACCCTAGAAGCATCACTACAAACACCAGCACATTTTCCCCATTCAATTTCACATTTTTCCATAAAGCTGTGGACACAGATGTGAATGTCCTCACCAACGGCATTCCCTGCAAAGATCCACGTAAGAGCAGGTCGTCCTCAGTGCACTCGATAAACCTGCAACGAACAAGCATGAGCAGCACAGCACGTCCTGAGACTTTGGCTGGTTCATGGAGCTGCAGTGAGAATGCGCTGCAGGTTTTCCGTCGACAAACAGGCCCTTCCTTCTTCAGTGGCAGCAGCTAGATCCTTAATTCAACAGCAGTGCTGTCTGACAGCTGCACCGCGTCTATTTGTTTTTACTGTACTGTCCGTCACACACCCGCATCACGATGTCTTTTGCACAAGGCTTGGTGAGAAATTCTCTGATGCGTGAGCCTCTCTGCTCGGGGCTGCATGGTAGTTGACACTGCATGATGCTTCTCTAGTGCTTCCATGATCTGTATTGACAATTTTAGGTGCTGGGGGTTTATAGTTTTCAGATGAATCAAGATGTTGCTTGAAAAAGATTATGTTTTTGTCTTTATATGCAGCATGTTTGGTTTCCAAATGTCTTCGAAGCTTAGTAGGGGCCAAAGAGCTTTTCGATAAAATTTCCTTACATAACACACACTGAGCATGAGGTGTAACTCTATTTCCAATGTATGTAAATCCAAAAGACAAATAACTTTCATCATATTTTCTTCTTAGTAGTTTCTTACTAAATGTTATTTTGTTGGAATTGGACATAAAACTGGTCCTGGAAATCTCACTTCCTGAAATTTTTGAAATGGAAGGCTGCAGTGCTCATCTTTACTTTGTAATATTCCGACCTTTTGATCACTTGATTCAGACACAATTTGATAACAAAAAATATTCTACTTCTTGTTTAAGACTTCCTTGTTTCAGCAACACATCCATAGGCAATGTGTTTGTGGTACAAAACAAGGTTAATTTAGAATAAACATTGAGTATCACAAATGTGTTGAAATTATAAGACAGGACACAGAGAATGAGCCATCATCAAAGAGATGCTACCAAGCATCTCGTCAGTGTCTGTGTGAGTGCTGCCTGGGCACCAAGGCACAGGTGGAGCACCGCATGCTCATATATCGGGCGATCTCTCACTCGATGTCCTGGTGCTCTCAGGCTTGGGACATCTTTTCATAAAGGTAGGTTATCACATAAAAATAAAAGCCATAGCAATGAGTTTGGTAGTCTTAAATTTTATTTTAAAATAAAGTACAAAGGGAAAACTACTGTTAGCATGGATCTTTTCCCCACAACACTTATTAAGTTAGACAATATTGTGCAGAAGACAGTTTGGGAACCATTGGGCTAAGAAATAATGAAGAGGTCATAAGTGTATTTTTAAGGAAGGGACTTCGAAGTTCCATGGCAGGGGCTGGCAAACGTTTCCTGTAAAGGAACATACGGTAAATATTTTTTACTTTATTGGGCCCCACGGTCTGTGTTGCAACAACCCAGCTTTGTAGCTGTGGCAGCAGCCACGGGCAATACGGTAAAGAATGAGCACAGGGGTGTCCCAATACATCTCTGTTTACAAAACCAGGATGGGGCCAAAATTTACCAATCCCTTTCATGGATACAGTGTCCTGGAATCTCTTTGAGCTTTCTGCTGCCTGCTGCCATTAGACACACTCGTTGTTGACACCATTATACATCTGAAGGCTCCTTTCAAGGGTAGCAACTGTTCTGATGAGCTACGTCAAAAACACACAAACATAGTTCAAAGTTTTGCAAGACACAAAATTCTGCTGTATCCTAATTATTGTGTGTTCACATTGAAAAATAAACTATAAACTGAAAGTTAGTTACTATTTCTCTGGACTTAAAATTACATAAATATTTACAGTATACAGAATAAAACTCATTGAAAGTAATGTATATATTTTACTGATTACTCTGCATCCCATTAATTTTTACTGAGGGCTAAATGAAGACCTAATGAAAACAAAATCTCTCATTTTAATAGGTTTATTCCTCATAGAACAGCTTTTAAAAAGCATAATTAAATGGAAAGGTAATGCAAGTTTTAGGACCTCTAAAGAATGCTGGCTTTATAAGTTAAGGCATTCACATTTTGTGTCTACCTAAATAAAGCTACTTTTGATTTAAACTTTATGATTTGACTACTGAGTAAGCAAGGGTTTCTCATGTCAGAGCCTGACTCCGAATGGCTTTCCTAGTGACAGCTACAGAGTAAGTTACCTGGAATGAGGAGCCCTCCCTTCTGTAATCACATTCTCTCATTGGCAGCTTGAAATGCAGACTCTTTCAAAAAAATAAAATTAAGGGATAGGGTGGAAGGGGAGTAACCAAAAGCCTAGAATGAGAATAAATTAAAATTAGACACTGCAAAGCAGAACTAACTACAAACCTCTCAGATGACCATTCCTTACAATTTGTTTTAGAACCAGGCAGCGCAAATGATTCTTCACCACAATGCAGACCTTAAGAGTGAAGTAGAAGGGACCTAGCATAGGAGAAACACTAATGTTTTTGTTCTGTTTACTACCCGGGTAATCTCATTGTTTGGAAATGCTCCCCCATCCACTGACTTCATAGAAAGACATTAAAAACTCTCAGAGACGAAACCTAACTCTTTAAAGTACAGCCACACCTTAATGTCTCTAAAACTAAGCATTGAAAGTAATCTGAAATGGAATTATACATGGAAGTGTTACACACCGTGACTTTTTGCTATAACTCTTGTCTCAGTCAAGCTCCTAAGGTTACTAATGTTTGAGGGACCATTATTTACTACGTGCCAGGAACTGATAAATCTCTCATAGATTGGCTCATTTAATCCTCAAAACAAACCTGAGAGTCAGGGACTATCATTAATCTGCCCCCACCAAGCAGGGATAAAGAAATAGACACAGAGGTTAAGCCACCTCCTAAGTTAATACATCTGTGAAGAACTAAGAACAGAACCCAAAAAGCTCACCTACAGAGCCCACGTGCCTTGTCACTGCTGTGTGTCCCTGAATACTCTTAACTTCCCAAGCACTCGAAACACCTGGTACCAGGGGTTGGCTGGTGCAGAGAGAAATGACCAACGATGGAGCACAGCTGCCAGGAAGCCGAGGGCCTCCAACTGGTGGCAGCAGTGGCAGCAAGGCCTGCTTCTCCATTGCTGGGAGCAAATGAGACTGTCCTTCCACAGTCCCGAATGGGATTTGGCGACAGAGAACTTTATGGAGCCGTTCGCTGGGTGACCTAAAAGCTTAGGATCCATCTCCTTTGCTGCCCGAGAAGGACGCAGCAGAGTAGAAAGCTTTGTTATCAGGAAGGAGAGCCTCACCCCCACCTTTTTAGAGGTGCTTCCCCAAATCTCTGGAGGACAGAGATTGTCCTCTCTAGGGAGTAAAGTTTCTATTTGACTCCCTGAAAAGGGCAGGGGTGGGGGACCCTCAACTTTTGTCTCTTCCAGTTAAGCTGACAGCACAATCCACTCACCCCCACCTCAGGTGGCTCCGGCTTTGAGCAACACCCTTGGGGGCAGGAAGGCTGGGGAAGAGCGCAGTCCATTCACAAAGGCAGGGGTGGGCACGGACACCCCATCCAGCATCTAAATGCTTTTTTCAACAGTCACCTCAACCTGCAGCCTGGGCCAGCTGTCCCTCGGCTTCTCCTTGTCACAGGTGCGCGCTGCCCGCAGCCCCTGACAGCTGGGGGCTGGCTTCATGTTGGAGTCCACCCTCGCCTGCAGAGCCCCTCTCGCATCCCTGGATGGTGGCCTCAGCTAACAATCACAGGCAAAGGACACTGTCTTTCTCCTTCATCTCCATCAGTGATGGGGAGAACCGTGCGGCTGGGCTGCGGAGCCTGTGGCCGCCCTTTCACAGAGCACAAGGCAGCTGTCTCGCCAGAGGGCACTGCTGGGCCGCTGTGGGGCTCTGGTCCCCACCCCCCCCACACCCGCACCCAGGCCTGAGCAGGGTCAACAGCCAGTCCTTGTGGATGGGCTGCGGGAGGGGAGGAAGGAAGCAGGGAGGGGGAGGCAAGGGGAAGGGGGAAATGAAAAAGAAAACGGAGGAAAGGAGGATTCGGGACGGGACCAGGTGATGCTCTCAGCTCAGAGGTAGCGCCTGTGCCTTCTCTGCAGACATCCATTCATCTGAAGACACATTTGGCGCTCTGGGGCACCCAGCTTCCTGTCTTGCACTAGCTTCTTGAACTCACCAAGTTTTGTGATCCTGGCAGCACTAAGTTCTCACACCTCAAGGGCGAAGTCCTTGTCTTCAAGGCTCCTGACGAGGCTGCGACACCAATAATCCCATCCACACACACCCCCTCCCAGAGAAGGGAGAAGAGATGGTTTAAGGACATTCTCCCGAGAGTGCAAACGGCGTTTCCATTTCTATCTCTGAGGGAATTTTTGTCACTTGACCACATACAGAGACCTTCAAAGGAGTCTGGAAATTATGATTCCTTTTTTAAAAATTGAAGTAGAGTTGATTTGCAATATTTGTTAGTGTCAGGCGTACAGTATACGGATCCTGTTTGCTGGCTTTTTCCTTACAGATTATATTTCATTATGGATTATTACAAGATATTGGGTATAATTCCCCATGCTGCACAGTAAATTCTTATTGCTTGTCCATTTTATGTTCGGTAGTTTGTGTCTGTTAATCCCACGTGCCCAATTTGCATCCCCCTTTCTGGTAGCCATAAATTTGTTTTCTATGTGAGTCTTTTTCTGTTTTGTATATAGTTTCATTTCTATTATTTTTTAGATTCCACATATAAGTGATATCATATAGTATTTGCCATAGAGTGTTTGTCTTTCTCTGTCTTAATCTGGGTGTATTGAGACTTGTATTTGAGATTCAGTTTCTAAAGGTGAGGTGAGACTAGTTCAGAAAGCGCAGTCTTAAACATGCCCATCAAAGAGCATTCCTCACACCCGTGTGTTCTGGGTACCTGTGGCTGCATGCTAAAGCATCCCAAAGCAATGATCTTCTCTATGTTCAGGATCCATGGGTCAGGACTTTAGGTAGGACTCAGCTGAGTGATGCTTCTGCTCCCGGGGTTGGCTGGGGTCACACGGTGGCATTCAGCTGGCAGCAGCCAGTCCCTAGCCCGAAAAGGCTTTTTCCATGTGCCCGAGACTCTGGTGGGCGCAATATGAAGGTCAGCTGGGTGGGCGCACTGTCCCTCTCCTCGTATTCTCAGGGCTTCTCCACACAGTCTCCCCCGCGGGTAGCTGCTCTCCTACCTGGTGGCTTAGATGCCGAGTGGGCGATCCATGTCAAAGGGAAGCTGTCGAGCTCTTAGCAATCAGACTTCAAAACTGACATGACAAGCCTTCAATGCAAGAGAAGAGACGCGGGATACAGACGCCCCGTCCTGCGGGAGGGACGGCCAGACAGCGAGTGGCCATCCTAAGCCCGTCCTCCGGGGGGCGCTCGGCAGGGTCCTTGTGCTCACTCCTACGAAATCCGAATCACAGCGCTCCAACTGTAAAGTAAATAGATAAATTTTTAAACATCAGGTTTAAGAAATACCCTGGAGAGTTTCCCTAGATACAGATGACTTATAAAAAGCTAAGCTACTGGTTGTATCTACATTGTAGAATTTTTCACAATTTAAATTTTAGGTTCTGGAAGTAATTACCAATGTTCAAAAATATTTATTGTCCTTTTGAGTACAAATAGCCTGTTATCTTTCTCTTAAGTTAGTCTGAGAGAAAAAACTTCTAGGGTCACACCTTTCTAAATATAGTTTGGATACCAAGCAACTGGATGTTCAGGGTATATGTTGTGTGTGTGTATTTCTAGTTTAGGAAGAGATTAAAAGGACAGGTGAGTGGTCTCACATCAGTGTGCCATTCCTTCTGGGATGAAAATGAAATTTTAAACTTCTAATTTGGTGTTAGATGCAGAAAACAAAACAACCTCAAAATAAAAAAAGAAGGCTGACCAAGTGTCATCCAAGACCATTACAGCTCCAGAGACACCCCATAAGCCATGTAATCTTCTTTAGTTAAATACACACCCAGAGAGTTCATTCTTTGCTGACTGGACAAGTCTGTTATAACTTTGTAACTAATAAAAGAAGAAAGAGGCCACTTCCAAAAGTTTTATTTGGAGATCCTGAATTTATCTTTAAACCTCCATTCTTAATTAGAGGTCACCTGTACTCTCCATTATTTCACACTTTAATTTTACTTTGAAATAATTTTAGACTTTCAAAAAGGGAAAAATATTACAAATATTGTCCATTAAGCCTTTACCCAGCTTCTCCAAAGACGAATGACTTATAAAGTCATAGCACAGTCATCAAGACCCAGGAAGTTAACAGTAACGAGACGTCACTGACTAACCTACAGGCTTTATTTGAGCTTCACCCTTCAGTCACCAATGTCCCTTCACTGGTCCGGGACACACACTGGGTTTAGTCATCAGCTGTCCTCAGTGTCCTCCAATCTGGGGCAGTTCCCAGCCCTCCTGTCCTTCATGAACTTGACACTTTGGAAGAAGAGAGGCCATTTTGTGTATTTTCCCTCATTTGGGTTTGTCTGACATTCCTCAGTTTTATGTTTAAATTGCCTTTTTTTTTTTCAAAAACACCAGAGACGTGGCTCTGTGCCCTCCTCAGTGCCTCATACTGAGGTGTGTGTGACAGTGATATGTCTCATTATCTGTGCTGTTAAATGAAAGCTTGACTAAAATGATATCCAGCAGGTTTCTTCACTACAAAATTAGTTTTTCTATTTATGAAGTATTTTGGGGGGAGACACAAACATGTGAAAATATCCTTTTCCCCATTATACAGAAATTTTGGCCACAAACTTTGGCATCCATTGATGGTTTTTTTTCCTGCAAAAGTTATTACAATGGTATATGCCAAAAAAAGATTTTCTATTTCCATTATTTTGATACATGTATTAATTGGAAATACTACTAATTGCTTAAAGGAATTCTGGATTTTATTTCCCACTCTACTGTGGCTTGATGATAACAATGACTAAATTTGAAAATAATACTGAGTTTTAGGTTTTGTTTCCTCTCTGTTTTGGGGTAGCTATTATTAGCATTACTTTGTTTTATTTGTGATTAAGGCCATTTTGTAGGGAAGTATTAAGGCTATTCCATCTTCTTTCTATCTGTCTTTTCCTCTTTGTCTCTAAAACTTTTTATTAAAACCATACTACCTTTCTATTTTCCACTTTTTTTCCCTCTATCATCTTTCATGTGAAAGATACTAACCATAATGTAGAAGCTTCGGTTGTGCTACTATTTGAAGAGAAGTAAATTAATTAACAGAAGAGAAGAAAACAGTGTTTTATTTTGATTTTATTTTTTGAGGCAGAAAATTGACACTTTAGTGAGATGAGAGAAAGCAGCTTGACATGACCAGAATGATCAATAACTTCCACAGCCCCTGGGAAACAGGTTGGAGGCAAAATTCAAACAAACCAAGGGGCCAGTAGGAAAGGAATTAAGTACACAAGTTCAAAACAGAATAACTGGCCCCTGGAGGATTTTTAAAACAGAAGAATTTTAACTGAATCTTGAAATGTTTCTGACATTCTTTGTACAAGAGGAGAAGTAACCCTCAGGCCACAGATGGAGTGTTTTGGGGAGACTGGGAGGTGTCCCTTGGGAATCCCGCTGCCAAGAGCAGAGTGAGGGCAGGTGCTTGTGAAGACGTGGAGCTGGCCTGACTGGGACTCAAAGGATGGTGGTGGAAGAGTGGTTTCAATTGAAAGAGGGAAAAGACCTGTAAAGTATGTTTGTTTTCATCTGAAGAAGAGTTAAGGAAATGTATCTAACTAACTAACTCACTAAATAAATAAATAGAACAACAACAACAAAAGCAATGAATATACGTACGTTCATGTCTAACTGAACAATTTTGCTCCACACTGGAAATTGACACAACATTGTAAACTGACTATAACTCAAGAAAGGAGGAAAGAAAGAAAAGAAAAGAAAAAAGAAAAGAAAAGACAGGACATGTGTCACATGGTGGTATCACCAGTCAAGCTCATCTCAAGGGAGAAAACACACCATTTTGAGGCAGCAGCCCTTCTGTGTCATTTTTTTCATGGGTAGATGGTAGGCATGATTTATTTTATAAT
Source organism: Vicugna pacos (assembly GCF_048564905.1). Lineage (NCBI taxonomy): Eukaryota > Metazoa > Chordata > Mammalia > Artiodactyla > Camelidae > Vicugna > Vicugna pacos. The sequence goes on from NC_133022.1 coordinate 4,136,430, forward strand.
CTTTCTGAGGAAGGCAAACAGCCCATAAGCTAAGTCATAGCTGAACATCGGTCCCAGTCTTCACCTCGACATACTTCTGGTCACCATCTGCACAATCTAAAATGCAAATGATTGGCACATGAACTGGCACCCCTCGGCAAAGAATTCCAGACTCCCAGGATAAACTCCAGCCCACACAAGAGTGGTGGGTGCAGGAAGTCTCAGCTCCTGACACCTGCTGCTTCAGTGCCTTCAAACTGTGTAGCTCTCAGTGGACCAGCTCTGCCCCAGCCTTGGGTGGGAGAGACCAGCAAGCTCTGGGAGGAAGAAAGGGGGCTTTGGATCATGCTCTCAACCATGTGCATTTTATTTTATTTTATTTTATTTTATTTTATTTTATTTTATTTTATTCTTCATGTACATTTTAAACGCAGCTTTCCAGAACACAGTATCCCACTTCCTAAATATTTCGTCCTGCACTAGTTTAACAAAAACTCCCACATTGTTGTTTCTTGAACATGTTGAGATGTTTTACCCAGAGGGAAGAGTTCTGGGATGAACAGGGTACTAGCGAGCCCAGAGCAAGCCAGTTTACATCCCTGAATAGACCCACATTTGTGACTTTGGGCATCACACCTGACAACACTTAATGTGTAAGTTCTCCCTGTTTGCAGTTACTTTTCTGAGCACTATTTTTCCTGTGCAAATGATCACACAAATCCTTTTTTAAAAACTTTATAATGTAGGTATTATTGTGACTCCATTTTCATGAGAAATAAAAGGGAGGGAGGAGAGAGGCATAACTGGGAGTTTGGGATTAACCAATACAAACTACTATGTACAGAATAGATTAACAACAAGGTCCTGCTGCATAGCACAGGGAAGTATATTCAGTGTCTTGTAGTAACCTGTAATGAAAAAGAGTATATATATATGTATATGTGTGACTGAATCACCATGCTGTATGCCTGAAACTAACACAGCACTGTAAATCAACTCTAAGTTAATAAAACAGAGGGGGAATGAGGCACAGAAGTTAAGCAACTTACCCTCTGTCATAGGGTTAGCAAGTATGGAGGCCAGGATATGGCCCCAGAGGTGTAACATAATCTAAGTACCCCAACTTTTATTTATTTATATTTATTTTTATGGAAGTGTAGTGGATTTACAATGTTAGTTTCAGGTGTACAGTGGAGTGATTCAGTTACACGTATACATACATATATACATTTTCTTTTCAGGCCCTTTTCCATTATATGTTATTGGAAGAAACTGAATAGAGTTCCATGAGCTCTACAGTAGGTCCTTGTTTATCTGTTTTATGTGAAGTAACGTGTGTCTGTTAATCCCCAACTGAACTTCCTTTGATACACCTAGTCTTCATTTATAAGTTACATATATTTCTCTACCACCAATGAGCACCATTTATGAAAAAGAAACACATGTACTCACATATCCACTTTCCCTCAATATTTTGCGACTTGATGAAATGTATAATTCATGGAACGTACCTTTGTATGTTACCTAATGTTGTTTTTGAGTGGAAAAGGGAAAATCATATTTGATAAGCAGCGGAGGCCGAGGAAACCTGGGAGGGACTGAGTCTGAGTGGGGAGGGAGAGGTGGGAGACAGGGGTGAGTGACACACACTGCCAGGAGGGAGCCCAGTGGTGGTGACAGGACACAGAGGAGGGGACAACTACAGCGGCAGTAAGCTGACTATGAACTACTATGTTCTGCACATTTTTTTTCACTCTTGGCTCATGGCTTATTCCATAGTGGTGTATTATTTTAAAATGTGATTTTTCTAATTATGTCACTGCTACACGCTCATGAAAAAGACACGAGGCTTTTGAAACCTCTCATAGATGCACCCACAAAGAATGCCAGCTGCCACCTCATCACACGACATTCACCTCTGTTAACAATTTTGCCAACAGGCAGTGAGAAGAGTTAATATTCTGACTGCAGTCTGGGACCCAGGGAATTCTCTGGGACACCAAATGACATTTGCAAATCCTGTGCTGAAAGCTAATGGCAAAATACAGAAAGCCAATAGAGCAAGACCAATAATGACAGGAATTCAAGGACTGAAAGTTTGGATCACTTAACAGTCCTGCATCAGCGATACATTTCCTAATTTGACAATTGTACCAATGTTAGGTAAGAAGGTGGTCTTGTTCTTACACAATATCTGTCAAATCATTTAGTGATAAAAGAGCATAAAGTTCCCAGTTAACTCCTGAATGGGTCAGAAAGTGCAATAGGAATACACATAAATGTAGAGAGAGAGATGATGAAAAAATAAATGGAACAAAAGTGTCAGGAACTGGTAAATCTGAGTGAAAAGACATATGGGACTTTGTACTGTTCTTGCAACTTTTCTATAGATTTGAATTCTATCAAAATAAAAAGTTTTGGCCAATGACCGTTTGGGTCACCTGACCAGGTAAAGGAGTTTAGATCGCTTCACTAGGTAAGACCTGGCTGAGTCCACAGGGTGCTGAAACCACTCCCAGAAGAGAGAGGCTGTAAACTGTGAGTTCTGGCCGGCTGGCAGAAGCCCCACCAAGATGGAGTGAATTACTCGAGACTCTGTGGAAAGTCAAGAGAGAGAGGGAGTCCAGAGGCCACTCCCTGAGACTCTCAAATTCTCCCATGCTTAGTGTTACAATCAAAGGGAAAATCACTAACAGGTGTGAGGGAATGCGGGCATTCAGGGAAAGACAGGGTGGGCTGGAGACTGTAGAAGCCACAATGAGTACAAAGGCTTTGTTTATCTGTAGGGGAGTCATGGGGAGATGGGCACAAGGTACATCTTTAGATATGTTAGTTACAGAGCAGAGCCCAGCCCCACCAGGTCCCTGTTTTGGGGATAACAGACTGTCTAACAGCAGGCACGCCCAGCGTTTATAGATAGCTGAGGGCCTGGGTCATTGCTGTGCCATGAGCAGTGTGCTATCTAACACCTTAACTGTGCAAGCAAGGCATTGTCTCTGCTTTTTAGGGCCAGGAGACAGGGTTGCGGACGCACAGGTGCCTGCTTGCAAAGCAGTTACTAAGCACAGTTGTTCGTGGTGGCTGGGGTCTGTTACAATTTGTTAACCCTGTTATGGGCTCCCACAGTAAATACCAGTGACCACCAGGCAACCAGCTCAGAAGCGAGGACTGAGGGAAATGCATGCCCGCCCTTGTTACTCTTTAATACAAGGCTCCATACTTCAAAGGAGGATATCAAAGGGGGATTGTGACTGAAAAATAAATAAAACATCATCGCTCAGAGTTAGAAAAGCAGTGTATGGAACTATCTATAAGTTGAAAAACGTAGAGTCACATCTTGTACAGATTTGTGAGTGAGGTGTTGACACACAGAACTGACTTGACTCACAGACAACAATTCAACCAAGGTTTTGAGAAGGTATCACTTTCAAAAGAATCGCTTGAACTACAAGAGGCTGACTGTTCAAGACTTAAAACGGCCTTTTTGATGGCCATTCCCTAACTTCTGTAAACAGGAAGCAGGTTAGAAGTCTGCATTTGCCCAAAATAATATATTCTGCAGTGTGTTCTCATCTGTGGTTGAGGAGAAGAGTATTTTTCAGAAGATGGAGTCACGAGTCCTAGAGAACCAGGGGTTTAGAAGCCCCACCCTCAGGGCAGGGCCTGCACGTCTTCCCAGCGGGATCACAGACTTGCTGTGTCCCAGGATGGTGCTGCTCCCCCATTGTTTCCTTCTGAAAGGGAGTGTTGATTATGGTTTTCTGGATTTGTGCAGCTCTTGCTTTTGTGTCTGTGTGAGCAAGGCAGAAAAATTGTCTTTATAGTTAATAGGTTTACAGAAAAAGAAGATCCGCGTAGAGACAGTGTTAAGATGCTCACCAATCCTAGCGCTGGGGCTTTGGGATTAGCTCCTTGGAGAAGAGGGTGAGAGTAGCTCTTGTGTATGGCAAGAAAACCAAGAGGGCAACTGGGTTAGATTGTATTACTGTCAAAGTATCCCCTCTCCTGATGAGTCCATCGTCACAAGACCTCACCCTGGGCCAAGCAGCAGTTTGGGGCCAAGAAGTATTTGTAGAGATGATGTGTGCTCCTTCTGAGAAAACGCCTTATGAGCTATCAGGTGGTTGTGACGCCACCTGCTTTGTTGTGCCAAGACTGCCGTAGATATTGGCTACTGATCTACCCCACGTCCATAAGTGAAGTGGAGGGACAGGCAGACTTTGGCCAATGTTAAGCCTATGTCTCTGTTTGCCACTGAGATTTTGAGACTGTTTATCACTGCAGCACAAGGTAGGAGAATCTAACCAATGCACCAAAAAATTAGTAAGGAAGAATCCATGTCTATACCACAGGCAATAAGGCTGGTGTTAGTGGTGATAATCACTGAACATGGAAAGCAGGTATGTGATCTGTCCACTGATTCAACCAACACTTACTGAAGAAAACAACTGTATTCAGGAACTGCACTATTATTGTTATGATTTCTGATGTCCAGAAATGCACATGAGCAGGTTTTCTTATTGTGAAGCACTGGAAATTAATGATCTAAGACTAAAAGAAAAATAGCTTTGCAAGGGATATATCAAAATTACTGCATCATCGTGGGCAGCATGTGCCGCTGGGAACCAAGCATAAAAGTACGCAGGGTAGTTCAGGTGAGAGTCGAGAATCTGTCATTCAGTCTGGTAGTTATTTGGAAGGATGCCCCACATAGGCAGCTTGCAGATCAATCTGCAGAAGGCCTAGCCAGTATGTCTTTTCCTCATGGATTTGAGGTTCTGTGGGTCACATGAATACACACGGGTTTAGCAGGTCCCAAGGAAAGAGCCATGAATTCCCATAAGCTAAAAAGCAGTTGGTTGGCTTAGAAGAAGTCCAATGGCATCCCTCATTCTTATACTAACATCCTTTTGAAAGAGACAACAAACAGAGAGGGCCCCAAACTGATGTAAGACACACAGCATGTGTGGAGGTGATGAAGCTCAGTGCCCTAGTGAGTGTGAGATAAATGGACATCGTGGCACAGAGACCAGCAAGTTGTGACATTTGGTGAAATCCTAAAGAGGGAAATGCTCATGTGGCCAAACATCAATATACTTCTATTAGCTCATTTATATAAGACAGTGGATTGAATGACTGAATTAAAAACACACAAAGAGCAGACCCCATTTTGATTTTGCAAAAAGAATTATTAGAAAATATAATTTTGTAATGTGGGTGGTACTAAGGGGACTGCAGACAAAGCTACTAGGCAAGTTCCAGGGACTTAAATACAAACTGCAGAGAGAGGTTTTCTTTAAGGATTGAGGTGAGAATCTGGGGACTCAGGAAGAGACATTGGTGTTATTTAGGAGAAACAGACACTCTGAGAGGAATTTCATAAGTTCCATTACTGTAAACAAAGTAGCATGAAGAGAAAGAAGACAGACTGGAGGAGATCAAGATGGTGAAGTGGGAGGTCAAGGAGCTCACCGCCCCCCACCCCCCAGACACAACTAAAATATACGTCTGCGTGTGGAGCAGCTCTCACTGAAAACAAACTGGAGACAGGCAGAAAGACTCTTCTAGAACCAAGGCTGTAGAAAAGGATCCACACAGAGGTAGGTGGGGAGGGAGGGGAAGCAATCAGTTTGGGACCCAACTCCTAGCAAGTGACACAGAAGAGGAGGGATGTCATGGCCGTGGACTCCTCCCTGGAGAATGAGGGGTCCAAGCACATATTGGGCACCCAAGCTGTGGGGTCCGACACCAGAAGGCAAGTCCCCTTAGCTGGTTTGAAAACTGGTGGGACTTACAGGAGGGCTGTAAGAAGCCTAGACTCTGCTCTTGGAGAATGGGTACACACAATTGCTTACTCTCCAGAGCAATCTGCAGAGGAAGTGGACTGAAACTGCCCGGGGCTCTGGCTGGTGTCCTGGGATGGCCCCAGCACCTCTCCTGGCCACACTGGGCATGCACTCCAGCCCCTCTTGCTCCAGGGCAGCTTCTCACTAGGGTGATGGCTGCTGTCACTGAGGGGAGTGAGCATTTGGAGGGGATGGGGCTGACTGAGACCCTGCACTGCATCTAAACTGGGCAAGGACAGCTGTTGCTGGAGCTTAGAGAGTGGCAGATCAGGACCAGCCTGGAGCTCTGCCTGATATGCTGGGACCCAGTGTCTGCTCCAGCCCCTCTTGTTCCAATCCTGCACCCCACGGGGGCAAAGGTGCCATTGCTGGGAGTGGGGAGAGTGCATGTAGATGGATTAGGACCAGTTTGGACCCTACCCTTATGACTTCTGCTCCAGCAACTTGGGACCAGGAAGCTGTGACTCCCACTGAGTAGCAGAGAAGCCCTGGCTCACACCTGCCTCTGGCTCTAGCCCCTCCATCTCCAGCCCCACCTCCCACCAAGGTGATAGCTGCTATCACCCCTGAGGGGAATATGTGACCCATACGCACTCCAGATCCTGCTCCCCGCCAAAGCCACCGGGTCCAAAGGCTGCAGAGGGAAGCTAGCACACAAGGACACTACTTCAGTACCAGGAGAGGTCACTGCTCCTTCTAATTTCATAAAGACAGAGTAAGCTCAACAAAATGAGAAGACAGAGAAATTTCTTTCAAACAAAAGAACAAGAATAAATCCCTGAAAGAAACGACAAATGAAACAGATAAGTAATCTACCAGGTAAAGAGTTCAAAGCATTAGTAATAAGAATGCTAAGTGAACTTGGGAAAAGAATGGATGAAAACAGTGAAAATTTTAACCAGGAAAATATAAAAAAAGAAAATATAAAGAAGAATCAGTCAGAGCCGAAGAATAAAGTAATTGAAAACAAACAAACAAACAAACAAACAAACACTGGAAGGAATTAACATCAAAGTCATACAGAAAAATAGAGAAATATTTTGATCTGAAATTTAGAATAATGGAAATCATTCAGTCAGAATAGCAAGAAGAAAAACAAATTAAAAAAAATTGAAGACCGTTTACGGGACCACTGAGACAACATCATGTGAACTAACAAGTGTGGTACAGGGGTCCCAGGAGGAGAAGAGAGGGCAAAAAGTGTAGAAAATGAATTTGATGAAATTATGGCTGAAAATTCCCAAAGCTGAAGAAAGAAACAAATTTCCAGGTTCAGGAATCTCAGAGAGTCCAAAACAAGATGAACCAAAAGAGACTCACGCCAAGACATGTCACATTTAAATTGGTAAATAATTAACTTAAGTAGAGAATTTTAAAGGCAGCAGGAGAAAAACAGAGTCACATAGAGGGAACTCCCAAGGCCATCAGCAGATTTTTCTGCAGAAGCTTTTCAGGCCTGAGGGGAGTGGCATGTTACATGTAAAGTGCTGACAAACCCACAGCCAACATCATACCCAACAGTCGAAAGCCAAAAGCTTTTCACTTCTTACAAGGAGCAAGGATGCCCAATTTTGCCACTTACATTTAACATAGTGCTGGACCACAGTGCTAGCCAGAGCAGAAAAGAAAAAGATACAAAATGTATCCAAATTGGAATGCAGGAAGTAAAATTGTCATTATTCACAGATGACATGATACTATATGTATAAAACCCTAAAATCTCCACCCAAAAAGTTATTAAAATGAATAAATGAATTCAGTAAAGTTGTAGGATACAAGATTAATATACAGAAATCTGTTGCTTTTCTATACACAAATAATCAACTATCAGAAAGAGAAATCAAGAAATCAACCCCATTTAAAATCAGAAGAAGAAGAACAACAACAAAAAAACACCTAGGAATAAACTTAACCAAGGAGGAAAAAGACCTATACTCTGAAAGCTATGAAACACTGAAGAAGGAAACTGAAGTTGATATAAATAAATGAAAAGATAGCCAGTGTTCATGGATTGAAATGGTTAATACTGTTAAAATATTTAAACTACCCAAAGCAATCTACAGAATTAATGCAATCCCTATCAAAATATTCATGACAGTTTTTACAGGAATAGAACAAATAACCCTAAAATTTAAACAAAACACACACACACACACACACACACAAACTCAAGAGCCAAGGCAATCTTGAGAAAAAGAACAAAGCTGGAAGCATCACACTCCCTGTCTTCAAACTATACTACAAAGATACAGTCATCAAAAAAAGTTTGGTGCTGGCACAAAAACAGAGAAGTAGATCAGTGCAACAGAACGGAGAGCCCAGAAACAAACTCACACACTTGGTCAATTAATCCATGAAAAATGAAGCATGGGTATTCATTGGGGAAAAGACAGTCTCTTCGTTAAGTGGTGCTGGGACACCTGGACAGCTACAGGTAAATGAAACTAGAACATTTCACAGCATATACAATAATAAACTCAAAATGGCTTAAAGACCTAAACATAAGACTAGAAGCCATAAAATTCCTACAAACATTAGGCAGATAATCTTTGGCATATATCACAGCAATATGTTTTTGGTATCTGTCTCCTCAGCAAAGGAAATGAAAGCAAAATAAATGATGGGATCTAAATAAACTTAAAAGATTTTGCATAGCAAAGGCAAACATTAACAAAATGAAAAGACAACCTACTGAGTGGGAGAAAGTATTTCCAAATAATATGATAGATAAAGGGTCAATATCTGAAATATATAAACAGCTCATACAACTCAAAAGTCAACTAAACCCAAACAACCCAATCAATAAAATGGGCAGAAGATCTGATGGACATTTTTCCAAAGGGGACAAGCAGATGCCAACAGGCACTGAAAAGGTGCTCAGCAACACTCCTCATCAGGGAAATGCAAATCAAAACCACAGTGGGATATCACCTCGCACCTGTCAGAATGGCTAGAGTCAGTAAGACCACAAATCAAAAATGCTGCTCAGGATTTAGAGAAAAAGGAAAAGATATGCACACATCTCAGTATTCATAGCAGCCTGATTTACAGTTATCAAGATATGGAAGCAACCTAAGTGTCTGTCAACAAATGAATGGATAAAGAAGATGTGGTATAAGTATACACACACACACACACACACACACACACACACACACTGGACTATTTTTCATTTATGAAAAGATTGAAACTTTGCCATTTGCAACAGGCAGTATAGATGGATCTGGAGGGTATTATGCCTACTGAACTAAGACAGAGAAAGTCAAGTATTGTATGTAGAATCACACATACGTGGAATCTAAAAAATAAAGCAAGCAAACTGGTGAATATAACAACACAGAAACAGACTCACAGATATAGAGAACAAAATCATGGTTACCAATGGGGGAGGGGAGGGGAGGGCATGATAGGGCAGGAGATAAGAGACACAGCTACTAGGGATGAAATAAATAAGATAGCAGGGTACACTGTACGACACAGGCAATGTAGCCAATATTTTATACTAACTTTAAGTGGACTGTAACCTATAAAAGAATTGAATCACTATGTTGTACACCTAAAGCTAGTAAAATCTCCACAGATATTTTTAAATGTCAGAGAAGAATACATAAGTTGGTTACTTACAAATGCAACAAATTGCTGAACTATCAGACTTTCACAATGCAATACAGGTGGAGAGCGGATCTTTCAGTGTATACTGTTGTTCCACAGCATTTCATGTCAGACAGCCTTTTGGCAGTAAATAATAGTACTCATATCTATTCTCAGTTAGCTTTTTATGTATTTACAGGTGATAAGAACTAAGGAAAAGCTTCTTGCAGTGTGAAAAGACTCAAAGCTAATAACAGCCTTTTGCCCCAAGTCAAGGCTCTGCTCTGTGCACAACAGTAGAAAGACACGTGGTCTAGTAGGTATCACTTCTGACCTCTTCCTTAGACTGTACTTCATCATGAGTTTCTACTCCAAAAATAGTGGGATATAACGAATGTTCAGCAACAAATAAAAAGGTTATGAAGACCAGAGAGCTGTCCTTACCCTCCCCTTTACAACGAACGAATCCATTACACTTCTGCTTTGAAGAGTAAAGCAATGTATGTCAAAATCATTTTGGAGGCAACAACATAAAAACAGGGTCACAAATTTCTTTCTAAGTGTCCTTGATTTCTTGCTTCACTCTAAAAAAACAAACACAAAACCCAAAAACTGAAAATCAGAGTGATGTAGGGTGGGTGCAGTTTATGCAATAAAGACGAAGCAAAGAGCTAAGTCGAAGCCTTTCGTCTCTAAATCAGAAAAGATGCAAGTTAACATATTTCAGGGTTATATAAAATTTATATAATAGGTATGTGTATGTGTTTTGTTTTCCACTTTACCTGACTTTTCTAATTAAGCTATGACTTTTCTAGCCTGGTATTGTCAAATAATGCGATCTATAAAACACATCGCTGGCTGCCGCGGAGAGAGCGCGCCCAGCCCGCCGTGATACCCGCGAGCTCAGGGCGCCTCCTCTCGCCGCGGCCCCGGGCCCGGTCCGGCCGCCCCGCATCTGCTACTGGGGCTGCTGAGCTGGAGCGGGCGCTGGGGCGCGCGGGCACAGGAGCTGGGGGTGGGGGGGGTGCAGCGTCGGACAGGTCCCCCCCAGCCGATGGCGGGGACGGGCAGGACCCGCACGCCAAGCACCTGTACACGGGCACGGGCACGCGCGGCATCCAGAGCGCCGCGCACTGCGTCATGTTCTCCGCGCCCTGGTAACTGGCTGCACCGCCGGCCTGGGGCTCCACGGGCGTGGATGGGGCCGGGGCCCCGCACTGTGCACTGGGGGGCGCGGGGAGGCGCGGGGTGGGCGGGCGCGGTCCGGGACGGAAGGGGAGAGGGCTGTCCCTGAGGGCCCAACCGTTAAAGGCCGTCCCTCAGGCTCCTGTAACCCCCACCCTTCCCCGCTATACTCGCACCCAGGGAAGGGGAGGGGGTCGTCGCCCCTCGTGGTAGCCGGGAGCCCAGAACCCACCTGTGCCCCGCGCCCAGCCTCCAACTTCTGCGCAGGGGGGAGGCAGCGGCCTGATGTGAGGCTGGGACCCGGGGACCATGTGCGGCCGCCCAGCAACCGGGGGTCCGGCATGGACATTTGGACTTTGGATCCCCTTAGCTCGCCGCCAGGCAGATCCCCAGATTGAGGGTTTAATTGCAAACCAGGAACTCGCGAAGGCATGATTTCCCACTCTGTGCGTTCCTGAGGTGGGAAGAGGGTGCCTGCATTCCCCCGAGTTCTGGAGGCCCCGCCACAGCTCCACGTGGGAGGGAAGCTGTGCTTTTGGTGACAGGACCCACTGGCCCTGGACCCAAGGCTGTCCTCTGGCACCTGCTCCCCTCTGCTCTCTTGGAGCCTGGTCATCTGCAAAGTGTAAGATGGGAAAGGTCACCACCTTGAATTTACGGCCCCTCCTAGCATGGCTCTCAGGTGGGGCTTCAGTGTGTGCTCCCTGCCAACCCCAGAGGCCCTGTCCTGGGACTTGTCCTAGGAGAAGGACTTCCTGCCATTCACACCTGCACGGGGAGTGAACGCCTTGCTCTCAGGGCCTAGATGCCCGGGATGAAGGAGGGTCCCCGTGGGCCAAGCCGACAGCCAGTCTCGCGGCCCAAGGCTGTTTGCAGACTTACGCAGAACTTGGCAGCCCTCCCCAGAGCGGGAGGGGCCCCTTGAGATGTGCCGAAGGGAAGCAGGAAGGGATGGAGAGCAGACGCCCAAGGGAAGCAGCCTGTTCAGAAAACGCGCTGGTGGAGGGTGGAGGAAGCGTTTCCTCTTTCTCCCCATATTTTGGCTCTTATTTCAGTTCATTTGGAGTTAAATCAACACGTTTTGGTCAGGGCCAGAGCTGTCATTTATTAACAATGTACTATGGTATCCATTGTATTTCAAGTTCGCAAGAACAAACCGACTTGAATTTTTAGACCTGCCAGTGGTATAGAGAATAACTTTTTGGCATAAAATAACTGATACGGATAATTTCTTTGTGAAGGATTATTCTCAGAATAGCTATTCCAACTAAATATACTAGTTAACGGGAGCCAATTTCAGTGGAATAAATCTGTCCAGGTTTTTTTTTTTTTTTAAAAGAGTAGCTGTCATGTAGACATAGTAAGTCCATAAAAAAAAAAAAAGAAAACAAAAAACAATCAAAAAAACTCATTGCTGGCAGACCTGAAGTGAGGCTGGAGCTTCACACAGTGGTGGCAGATTATAAATTGGTCAAAGGTTTTTAGAAAACAAAATGCCCTTGGAAATATTAGTACATTTTGAGCATTTCTAGGCATATCTCCTAAGGAAATAATTCCTTAAAATTTAGAGAAAAGATTTCATGTAAAAATGTTTACAGCCAACCATGTGTATACATCATGACAAATCAGTGGAATAAATGATGGTGGCAGAGGTAACACACACACACACAGATCTAGACATATGATCAAATTTTATGCAGTTATTGAAGTAAATGGAATATTAAACAGCATAGAAAAAGTCCTAAAATAATGTTTAGATGATAGAATAGGTTACAAACCTGTATATTGAAAATTATTCCAGTAAATGTAATAATAATTTGGAGAAACATCACCAAAACATATTGTTGGATGCTAAATGATTTTCTCTTACTTTTCTTCATAAGCTTTTACTCTTTCTCACAATTTTTAGGTGTATAATGTTTTTGAATCAGAAAAAAACCTAAGGTTTGAAATTATTTTATATTACAATTGTGTGAAAAAACATCTTGATAGCTTTATTCAAATGAATAATTAGACATTTTTCTAAATTTAACATTTTCCCCCAGTCTGAGAACATTTTGCACTGAGAAGTTTGGGAAGGAGGTGCAGATTTTCTGAAAAATAATTTTTATTCTCTGTAGGACCTTGTCTCTGTAAGCCTAGGTAAGATATTCTAGAACAGAAAGAATATGTGTCAAAACTTTGTACCAGGAGCAACTAGTATAGATTAAGAACAAAGAAAGTAGAATTAAGAGCTCTTCCAAGACTTCTAATAATGAATAGCTCCGTTTCCTCTTTTGTAAAATGAGGGATTTTGACTGTTTAATCTACATATATATTCTTTCATTTCTGACAGAGCATGCTTCTACCGTATTATCTCCAAAAACTGTAATTAGTTTCCAAATTTGCCTCTGCATAAATAGTCCCTCTGGAGTTACTGCTGTGGGGGGAGGATGAAAATCCTGGTGCCTTATGAATGCTCTTCATTGCACAGCCTTTTCCCCTGTGGCCCACAGTCTCCTTCCAAATTTCTCAATCTCACCTTTCAGAAGTTTTTACTTTTACAAGAAGTGGAATTATTTTAAACGAACCATTTGTTTAAGCTTCAAGAAATTATCATTTTGATTTCCAACCACATAATTTTATTCTTGCTGTTTCACTTTGCTTTGTCTTCCTTCAGATACGGGAGCAGAGCGCATTTCCCTCCTTGTGTCAATTATTTTTCATTCCAGTCACTAATTGGTGACTGTTGGGGGCTCCACATGTGTTTCCCATAAAGTTGCCTGGTGTGAAGTTCCTCTGGTGTGAAATGACAGACTCCTTGAAAGTTAAAGACAAGGTGCTTGCACTTTGTCTAAAAACAGACATAACTGGAATGAACAGAAATTTACAGCAGCCGAGGGTACATCCTAACAGCAAACCGTGCAGTCGTGGATGAAGGAACAGTGGTCAAGAGCAACTCTCTCCACAGAGAGATTCCAAAAAACAGCACATAACTTCTCTAAAAAGCCTCGCTCTCCCCCCAACCACACTCATGCTTTTTAAACTCAGCCCCAGGACCCCTCACCACTCTAATCTCCTTCCCATCTCTTCCTTTTTCGAGGGAGAACCCATCTTACGGTGCCCCAGCCCCACACCCGCAGCCCCTGAGCCATCACCCGTAGTAATGCCCAAAAAACCCCAGGAGTGACAGCTGCCAGACAACAAAGCCGTCCTCCTGGGAAGAAGTGGGCAGAGAAGAGGGCACACACCGGTTAGTGGTGGCTTAGTTATTTCCTTTTCTCTCGTCCCCTCAGGGACATGAATGCTGGTTTTGCTGCTGCTGCCCTGGCTACGGTTCCTTCCAACTTCTGTCTCCTCATCACACGGTCACGATGCTGAAAACAGCAGCGTGGTGACCAGATGATATAATGGCCCCAGTGGGGCTGTGGGCACCATCCAGCCTGGTGCAGGCAGCGCAGAGACTGGACAGCTGTTGAGAATTTTACAGTTTTACGAAAGACACTAAATTTATTTTGCTTTCTGCTGTCACTGCATAGTGTCAATGACAACTTACCCTCATGCGGGGCCACCATGTACACCAACCCCACTGGGGGTCACTAGTGCCTGGAGTCTACACTCGCCCCTGTTAACTAGGGTCTGTGATTCTCCAACTATGTGGGGAAAACAGAGATGTCAGGGGAGGAAGTAACCACGTGCTTCACTTCATGCAAGGCCGCCTTCTGTCTGGTGTTGAGTTGTGTCTACTCAGTGCTTCCTGCCCGCAAAGAACTCAGCTTATTTATTGAGTTAATCGGTTTCATTTTGGGGAGGAAGAGGTAATTATGTTTGTTTGTTTATTTAATGGAGGCACTGGGGATTGAACTGAGACCTCGTGCATGCTAAGCATGTGCTCTACCACTGAGCTACAGCCTCCCCCAAAACTCAGTTTTTTAATCTTCTGTTTATATTGAAATATCCCAACACACGTACAACCAAATGGCTTGCTACTTGCTTTGCACCTTAACACGGTATGGACATTTTCACAGACTTTTTTTTTTTTATTTGAATAGGGATAGCGTGACAAAAAACAGTAGTTTTTGTTTTATTTTTTGCCTCGGTGACACAGGTCTATCTAGAGACTTGCTTGCTATGGAAGATTTGTTACAAACAGTAGTGTGGAAGTGTGGGGGTGTGTGTGTAAATTTGTTGGGCCTTTTTCTTTTTTTCTTCCTTAAACCCTATTTTCCACCTTTGATGAGCCAGGAAAGAGTAAATTCCTCATAGACCAATAGCTCTTCTACATGTAGGCGATTTATAAAGTGTGAATTGGAGGTGTTGTGCCCATATAGAAATGGACTTCTTTAAGCTGAAATGTTTTTAATTTTAAAAATCTTCTTCAGAAAATGTTTGCCATGTTTGTGTTTACATTTCAATAAATGAGGAGAAATACAATTTTCATTTCTGTCTTATTTTTGTGAAAAAGTGCCCTTTGAGATGTAGTCTTTTTTTCTGCCCATCTGAGAATTTTAACTTGTGTCACAAGTATTGGAATTTAGCATGTAGAATCCAGAAGTTGCCTTAGAGATGCAAGGCTTGTCACATGTCTCCCAACAGGGTCAGAATTTTATTTTATTCTGCAGTCAGCAACGTGAGAACAGTTAACCTGCAAGTTACCAAGCAGTAAGACTTCTCTTACGATATGCTGTTTGATTTGGATATGGAATACTAGGAAGTAAATTGTAGCTCAGGGGTAGAGCCCGTGCTTAGCATGCACGAGGTCCTGGGTTCAATCCCCAGTACCTCTGTTAAATATAATAATAAATAAATAAGCCTAATTACCTCCCCCCAGAAAACAAAGCACTGACCTCCTAGGTCCACTCGAGCTGCAGTGTGAGCGCGGGCAAGCCCTCCGAGCCGAGCCTCCATGCTGACATCTATGCTGCCCAGCAGGCCCTGCGCACCAGGTGAGATCTGCACTGCAGTGGGATAGGGGAGGGCAGGCAAGCATTGCCTTACAGGTGATCAGACCAGGTGAAACCAGGTGGTTGCAAGGTGCGCCCCTCAGGCACTCAGGCTGGCTTCCTTGGGGAGGGAGGAAGCCCAAGGGGGTGGGCCTGTAGGAAAGGGAGCCTGTTTGTGGCCACCCTGGGCCACAGGGCAAGGCCTGGCCTTGTGTGTTCTCTGTGTGGTGACAGCCAAGTGCAGGGAGGTGGGTGGTCGGTCTTCAAGCCTCCCTGGGGCTGGCCCCTCCTGGGAGCCCCTTGCCTGAGCGGAGGCGGTAACAGGGCCTGGCACTGGTCCCCATAGGAGTGGAGGCTCCACCTGGATGGAGAGGGGTGGGTGTGGGCCCCTCCCAGTTCAGGAGGTGGTGTGTGAGGCCTGTGTGAAAGGGCTCAGCCCCACCCCCCAACCAGGCTGTGGTAGCTCTTGAGGGCTGGGTAGGTGGAGCAGGGCCTCTGTGTCAGGTGCTGGTAATGGATCATGGTCACATCCTGAGGGCAGGGCTCCTCTGGGCCTGGAAGGCTCCCTTGGGCAGCTTAGTACCCAGCACAGACTTGGTGGCTGGTGGGAGGTCGGCGAGCAGAAGCTGGGTCCTCCGCGGGCACGGTGTCCAGCACACACCCACGGGCCTGACTCAAGACAGGGCCATTGTGGTCTGGTCTACACCTCATTCCCTGGACCCCACCGCCCTGGTCATGCAGACCCTGGTGGACCCTTCCACCCCTGTGCTCACTCACCGAAGCACAGTGGCTCCGTCTCAACCAGCGTGTGCAGAGTGCAGAGTGTGGCCCTGCGCCCCAGGCTGCTCTAGAGGGAGACGCACCCAGCCCCCACCCTCCTGGAGACTGCGCCCTCTGCCTCCACAGGGCTGGCTGCCCCAGCTCTGCCCTGCCTGGCCCACTGGCGCGACCAGCCCGTGCCAGGACCAAAGCCCATCTGCCCTGGGGAGGCAGGGGCCCTGGTGCCATAGTGATGCCCTAGCTGTCCCTGATGCAGGCCCTAAGAGTGGGGTCCCCTGGCAGTGGGGACCTGTGCTGGGTGGCATGGTGCACTTATGTGTCCAACCTCGGCCGCTTCAGCCTGTCGCCGCTGGCTCGGCGGGGGGGTCACTGCAGAATCACACCCCACATAGGGATGAGAGTTCTGAGTTCCATCTGTTGGTCCTTCTACCAGCCTTGACCTCCAGAGACCAAATCCCTCAGCCCCAACAGCTGAGAATAAGCAGGAGGGAGGGAGGCTTGGGCCCAGGCCATGATCCGGGGCTGGGGAGGCCTGGAAGAGCCAAACTATCCGGCACCTGCCACGTTTGTCCAGGTGGAGATGGCCAGGTTGCAGCTGGGGGTCCCTGCCTGGAGCTGGGTGATTGGAATGGGCCAGGGCTTGGCACAGCGGTGCTCACAGCGAACCAGAGAGCCGGCCTGGGAGGAACAGCCAGGGTAGTGGGCACAAGGCCAAATGGCATCCCCGAGGCCTGGAGGTTTGTCTGGGGGTTTGGGCCAGAGGACAGGGACAGTGCAGATGGTCCCTGGGTGGACAGGGAGATGGACAGTCTGGTTGCCCAGGTGAGATACAGCCCTTCCCTGGCCACTGAGAGGAGAGGCTCCTTTGGGATCAGGGTCATGGGTGTGTGGGAGGAAGGCCACAGAGACCTCCAGCACTGGAAGGTGGTGAATGGTCCTCGTGTGGTCAGGAAGGAGCACCTGGTGGTATGGTGCTGGATCAGCCGTGCTGGTGTGGGGCTAGGGGAGCTTGGGGTGGCGGGTGGGCCCCAGGACCTGGCCACTGGTAGGGGAGGGGCCCAGAGAAGGAGGTGGCGGCCACCCATTTTCTCTCAGGAGCCGTTGTTCCTGCTCACCTGAGTTGTACTAACCTAACTGGGTATGGGGACACTGAGGGGTTGCAAACTCGCTGAGGCATCAGAGGATACAGCTGCCTCCAATCGCCACCCCACAGCTTGCGAAGAGGGTGGATGAGGGTGGGGGTGAGGGCTGCTGAAAGACACGCCCCCTTCCAGTGCGACCAGGAAGGGCTGTCCAGTTCAGAACAGCAGAGACAGGAAAGTCCCAAGCAGGTTCTGCATGTGGCCCTGGTCAGGCATGTGTAGGGGTGGGGATAGCTGGATGACCAGGAGGAGCGGGTGGGGCCCTTACAGGTGCACTGCCCAGGTGTGATCAAGTAGATACTCTCTAAGAAACTGCAGAGTGGGGTGGCTGTCGGCCAGCTCCCCTCACACCTATCTGGGTTCTACCTCCTGTATTGGTCCGACCGCCTCCTTGGTGTTGGGGTTGGGGATCAGGGGAGGGTCCTGGGCCGAGCCTAAGCGTGGAGAATAGGGGACTGCCCCAGGAGGGCGGGCAGTGGGAGGGGTGTGCACGTGTTGTGTCCCAGCTGATCCTGCCCCCACCGCTGCCAGGTACGGCATCAGCCGGGACAGCAACATCCTGTAGGGGCAGAGCATCCGCACGGTGCCCGCCGTGGACCTGGCTTCGCGCTATGAGTGCGCCACGGTGGTGCTGCACCTCGGGCATGCGTATGGCCTTCCCTGACACCAAGAAGACCTACTACTTAGACGCGTTCCCCAAGTGAGCGCGGGGCGGGGACCCAGGGGGCGGGGCCTCAGCGGGGGTGGGGCGCGGAGGCCTAACGTGACTCCCAGACCGCACAGCATGGAGAAGGGGCCCAAGCTGACGTCGCTGGTGCTCATCATCCACGGGTTGGAAGACGAGGTGGCCGACTTCTTGCACGGGCTGGCGCTCTACGAGTGCTGCCCCAAGGCCGTGGAGCCTCTGTGGGTGGGGGCCTCTGGGCACAACGACATCCAGCTCCACAGCCAGAACCTGGAGTGCCTGCGCCGCTGCATCTCCCAGGAGCTGCCCAGCCGGCGCGCCTAGCCTAGCGGCCACCCAGCCACACCCAGACCTCAGCAGTAAGGAGGGGGCGCCAGGACCCCGCGCCGTTCCCGGGGGGCTGCATGTGAGCCCCCGGGTGCTCCACACCCTCGAAGCAACCGGCAGGCAGGAGTCGGGACCTACCCCAGCCCAGGGACCGTGGACAATGTACAGGCGACGGAGCTATGCTCTCATTTACTTTTGGAAACAGAACGATAGAAGAACGTGAAAGTGGAAATTAAGGATTTAAGAATTTTAGAATAATAATAAAATAAAATAACATAAAAGGAAAAAAACCTAGTTGAGTAAACCTGAATGCAAATAAAAGGATAATAAGATGTAAGAGACACACACGCAAAGCTCTGCGTAAGGTATCACCCACAAAGGAGCACTGGGAAGACTGCAGAACGGTGGTAAGAGTGTAACGGTGAGAAAATCTAAGAGCATGAGAGGAGGATCGTACCACATATGTGGATAAATGAGGAGACATTTGTCAGATACTCAAAGGACAAGATAATAGTGTGTAAGAAGGAGGCTGAGACATGGAGATGGTAATTTAATAAAACGGAGGAAGAGCCAAACTTAATCAGACAGCTCCTATCGTGTAGTATTTAGCATTCATCTGTAACGTTATCTATAGCCTGTCCTGGGTGAAACTGATTTTTGTGAATTTTGCTTTTTACACCACTCCCCACAGGTAACAGTGCATTTGTCATTGGCTTCCCTTATGGAGTCTCTCATGGGTGATTTTGACAAGGTGACTGCTCAATTTAATTACTGTGTAATGAGACATAATTTTTTAATGTATTTCTATGGTGTTCTGATACAGATTTTTCAATGTGTTAATTTACTAAAACCTAAAGCTTATGCACTTAGGGAACTACAGAAGCTGGAGCAATGTCCCTCCTTCCACCCAGAATGCTTAACTTTTCCATATTATCTTCCTAGTCCTCATGGATGTTAGCCAAACATAAGCTAGTGTTTGATACAAAATATAAAGCTGTGAGACAGAAAATGTGTGTTTTGTCCCCAGTTCCCTGTATGTGAGTTCAGATAATTCCCTTAATGTCTTCATACTTTCATTCTCACTAATGTAACAATAGAGATCATGCTCTGTACATATCTCTCAAGGCAGGAAGAGTAAACAAAACACAAGAGAGTACTGTCAGCCCTTCTGAACACATATCAGTCTGAGGTACAGCTGAGCCTGACTGTGTAACCCACCTTTCGGAATGCTACTACCATAAGTCAATGACTTGTGATGCCAGGAACCTCACATCCCCTTCTCTCCTGGAGTGAAGATGAGAGAGGAAGCTCTTCTTGTCTGTGCAGAGGGGAGGCTATCTTTTTCCTTAGACAGCACTGTGCTGGCCATAAGATTTCTGCCCATCCCTAACCCCTACCTCCACCCACCCTCCCTAGTACGGTATTTGGTGTGCAATTGCAGGCTGGTTTTGAATGACCAGGAGGCCAGTGACTGGAAGGCAGCATGGTTAGAACTGGAAGCTCTCTGACCTGGCTCTCCACCTGAGCACTACACAGCTCAGACTCTTAAGCAACATCATCCTAAGAGTTGAAAAATGCCCTAAGAGTCTCTGAAAAATGCCCAGAAAAGTGTCCAGCCATCCACATTCACTGGCCAGCAAAACGCCAGGCATGTGGCCAGTTTGAATGATAGAGGGAAGGCACATGGAGAGGGATGGCTCTTTCCTCCAACAGGCTTTAGAGCTTCAAAGGGAGAGTTTGTTTGATTATCATTATATCAACCAATCCCCCAACATCTTGGACCCCCAACAGTTCATCAGGCACTATGCCTGGCACTAGGACAAATAAAAAGAGAGAAGACCTATCTCTAGCACCAAAGGATTGAGACTAGATGGCAAAATGCCTAACAAAATAATTACCCACAATAGTCATAAATAATAGCAATGATGGTTGTTTTTGGAAATCCAAGAAAGGAGAGTATGTGTCAAAATACTCAGGGATGGCTTCACAGAAAGGGTTGAAACTGAACCACCTTGAGGGCTGGATCTGTTTTGGACAATTAGAGAGGAGTTAGGGAGCAACTGTATGAACAAAGCTTTTTCTGGGAATGTTCCTAGAAAGGCAGACAATAATTAGGCAGTAAGAATGGCAACAGGGTTGGCAAGATGAGTTAGAAAATTGTTGTTTAGTGGTGTATTTAACAACATCCACTCAACATTTGCTGTAAGTGAGGCATCGTACTGGAAGCTGGTTATAAAGTGATGAGCAAAACCGACCAAGTTCCTGTCCACTTAGTGCTTACCTTCTAGTCAGGGAGGTAGCCAACAGGTAGGTATGCCAGCACGTAAGCAGTCATTCTAAATTGCTATTATCACAGTGCTATGGAGAAAATGCTCTGTTGCAGGAAGTTCCGAAACCTAGCTGGCTGCCCTGGGGGTGGCTGCCCAAGATGAGATACTTACTAAACTGAAAGCTGATGGATGACAAGGATCCAGTCACTGAAAGGGTTGAGCATAAGCTTATTCCAGGCAAAGAAAACAGAATACAAGAAGGTCCAAAGAAGGGAAGAGTTTGGCATATTTCATATATTAAAAGGAAGCCAGGGAGGTTAATTGCATAGTCCTGATGATAACATTCTTGACTTATTTCTTATCGTGTAGAATTCTTGGCATCTCAGTGTTGGAGGACTCAGGTAATTGGTACTGAGCTTGTTAATGAGGACTTCTACACGTTATTGTGTAAATTACCTAGGTAAGTGGAAGTCGAGGCAGTGAATACTACCTTGACCATCCAGAATGTGAAAAGGAGAGTGAATCAGTATACATTTACTTTAAAAAAATTAGATGCTTTGAGCATACACAAGTTGGTGAAGTTGAGGGTATGAACATTTATGTAAGGCATTCCTTTTGGGTAATATAAATAAGATAATGATAAAGCAAGAAATAAATTTTAGTTCAAATTATAATATACATCTTCTGTGTAGTAAGAGATACTAGTGCTGGTGATATATTAATTCTTAAGATGTTGAAAATGATCATAATGTTGTTCAAGTCCCTTATCACACTGTTCTGTGATGTGTGAAATAGCAGTGATACTACAGAATAGGGTGAAGTCCAGATGAGACGACACCTAAGACAGTTGCCTTTGGTAATTCAAAAGCAATATTTAAAAAATTATGTGAGTATACATTTGTGTGGTGTGTATGTATAAACAGTTTCTTTACTTAACTGAGCCTCAAACCTACAAGTGAAAATAGTTCCATTAGTAATATTTTACAAGAGTTAATTGAGAGCATTCTAATATATTGATTGACATCTTCCAAATCATTGTGTGTATGTACTGAAACTATAAAGAGGACTTTTTAAAACTTCCATTGGATTCTTATCTTTTCATCCTTCTGTTTGTGATGATAACAATTGCAGGCTGAAAAATTAGGTCATGGGCGGCGGCGGCCTGAGACCACAAGGGGCCCGGCGCGCCCCCCGCCCGCGCCGTGAGGCAGAGGCCGCGGCGGCCGTCAGCGCTGTCGCTCCGGGTCGCGGCGGGCGGGGCTCCGGCGGGGCCCAGGCTCGTCCCCACCCCAGCCCGGCTCCCCGCCGCCCGCCCTCCATCTCTCTGCTCGATGCCCAGGGCTGAGCTCAGGGATGGCGAGGCAGAGGCGGCGGCCGCTTAGTACCGGTTACGGGAAGGCGCCCCCGAGCCAGGCCCGCCGCCGCCACCCTCCCTCGCGCGGCCCGGCCCGCGGGGCTCCCGGCCGCCGCAGCTGACGATGCTCCGCGGTGTGGCTCAGCCGCCGGAGGGGGAGGGGGAGGGGGACGTAGAGGTGGCCCCGGAGCCCGGCCCCTCGGAACCGCTGTGTCGCTGGCACCGCTGCGCCCTGGACCCCAAGGCCCCGCCGCCAGGGGGGCGCTCGAGCGGACGTTGGGCCCAGCGCCTCTGGGGCTCAGGCAGCCGGCGGGGCCGGGGATCAAGACGCTGGGCGGGGCTGCTGCCCGTGCCCCCGCCCCCCGCAGCTCCCCCTCCGCAGCCCCCAGGCCCTGAAATACCCCGGTGCCCTTCCCGATGCGGGACGTGGTCCCTCCAGGGCGCTGGAGTAGAGGGAGCAGCAGCAGCAACCTCCCCCGCCCCCTCCTGGGCCCTTAGGCCGCTCACGGGCCCTTCTCGGAAGGGCTCGCTCAAAATCCGCCTCAGTCACCTCTTATGCACAAACAGCCGCTGCGGTGGCCCCGGCGGTGGTGCTGGGGCCACAGGAGGCCTTCCGGAGAGCGGGCTGCTTCAGCTGCGAGCCTGACAGACATGGGAGGCTCTGCAGGCCGGGAGCTGGACTCGGAGGGGAAACCCAGGTTGACAAGAACTCAAAGTGCATTTTCTCCAATCTCCTTCAGCCCCCTGTTCACAGGTGAAACAGTGTCACCTGTAGACGTGGACATCTCTCAGCGGGGCATGACCTCTCCACACCAGCCAACCCCCGTCTCCCACAAAGAAGCCTCAGTCTCCTAGATGCATTTCCCCAGATTGCTCCTATCCGAGCAGCCGAATGCCTGTAGAGCTAGTCCCTGCAACACCTTCAGTGTCCCCTCTACCCACTCGACTCAGCAGCTTGGCAGCCAGCCTTCAAGAGTTGGAGAAGTGTTGGTATTGGGGGCCAATGAATTGGGAAGATGCAGAGATGAAGCTGAAAGGCAAGCCCGATGGGTCTGTCCTGGTAGGAGACAGCTCTAATCCTCGTATCCTGAGCCTCAGTTTCCAACCACACGGTACCGCCCCCCACACTAGAATGGAGCACTGCAGAGGAAACTTCAGCCTGTGGTATCATCCCAAATTTTAGGATCGCTGTCAGTCAGTAGTGGAGTTCATTAAGAGAGCCATCATGCACCCCAAGAATGGAAGTTTCTTTCTTTCTTGAGATCCAGGGTTCCAGGACTGCCACCAACTCCAGTGCAGCTACTCTGCCCAGTGTCCCGATTCAGCAACGTCAAATTCCTCCTGCACCTTTGCCTATTCCGAATCCGACAGCTCGTATGGATAGATCACATCCTGGATCTCCCACTGCCTAAGCCTCTGATTTCTTATATCCGGAAGTTCTACTAGTGTGATCCTCAGGAAGAGGTACACCTGTCTCTAAAGAAAGCTCAACTCATTTCCAAACAGAAGCAAGAGGTGTTGGAACCCTCCACGTAGCGAGGGGCCCCCTGCTGGTCACTGCCTAGGGTACACGCTCTCCGCCTCACCGTCCAGCCGAGTCTCCTGGGCAGTTATCATCATGCACTGGGCCTCGTCCCCCGCCCTCCCTCCCCATGTGTATGCCCCTGATACAGGCATCTGTCCAGAGAGTTGCCAGACCTGATGGTGGAGTTCCAAGTGGATACATATCCCAACATGGAGAAGGGCGGATAGACACGAGAGGCTTGAAGAGTACTTGCCAGGCAACGTGCGAGCTCATCACTGAGTGTATATAAAGACGAAGACACACACGAGCAGCTAACTGTGCCTCCTTCTCTCCTCCTCTGGCTGATCGCCCCGATATTGGACAAATGACAGATAAAGCAGGAAACCAGGGAGAAAGAAAACTTCATCAAAGGGAACACGAAATGCCTTTAATTGCAATAGGCCTGCATGTCAGTGAGAACCGCACTGTGTCCCATGGCTTGGACCGTGAGGATGAGGAAAAACAGCTTGCTCTTCTGTCTAGAATTCCATCTGGACTACTGGAAAGTAAATTGTTGAAAAGAAGAAATGAATTAACTAAAGAATTCATTTATCTAAGAGGCTATTCTCCCAATGCTTCACTGAGTTCTACTCATTTATTTTCCCATAAAATATCTTGGAATTAAAAAAAAAGAAAGAAAAATTAGATGATAACAGTTGAACTTTATATTCTACCTTTTATGTAAAACCTTGAAAACTTTTATAAATTAAACTTCTTACTGCCCCCTAGGAAATCATAAAATGCAGTATAATTCCTACAGCATCTCCTACCATGATCCATGCTGGCCATTTAGTTCTATTTTAACTTCTATTTAAAATCCCTTTATGTATAAAAAAATTTAGATTCTCTGGGCATGTCTAACATGCAGGCACTCTGACACAAGATTGTAGAGTATTACTACTCTGCCAACTTGGACCTTATTCAAATTATATTGAGGCAGTTTGTGATTCTTTGATTCATTATCTGTAATTAGATTATCCCTATCTTTTTAGAAAAGGAAGCCATATTTATTAGTATGTGCATAACACACAGGAAAAGGAAGCACAGACCTATTGTTACAAGGTGCTCTAAGCCTTGTAGTATCTGAAACTTTTAATGTCATATATGTCATTTTTATTTGACTATGATGTACCTTAACCACGAGCACAGTAAATGGATTACATTGTGTCAGGTGGTACGTGCAGTGTGAATGAGGGTGGAACAAAATAAGGACACCCCTCAGGAGGTGGCAGCTGTTGTGGGGTTCTCTTTTATTTTGTTGACAGTAATACATGGTTCTGTAATTACCAGAAGCTTTTCTGGTGATGTCATATGGGGAAAGTTAGCATTTATTCTTTTTTTAATGTTTTACTGGATCTTTATAGAGTTTTATAAAACAAGTGTTTACTACTTAGTAGCTAAGCATTTCCCCCTCTTTGTTTCTTTGATTACTGTATTGATCTAAACCAAATTTATAGAAACAAGCTTATTGAGACAGACGGCCTGTGCTCCTTCAAGAGATCACTGCTACACTTCTCCTTCTTCAGCACATAAAATATGGACAAAACTGCAACGTGCAGAGGCAGAAGAATCCGCTGAAGACTTTTGGCAGTAGTGCCTTAAAGATATTTCAAAAATAATTGTGCTTTGTCACTTCATCTGTGCTATTACATATAATGAGGATTTTAAAAAGACCAAATACAGCTCTCTGATTTCCATTTAATGGAAGAGGTAACAAAGTTTAATTGTATACTTGAGCATGGGGCATCATTTCCAGCACATCTGATCAATAACTCATAGACTGGTTTGGGCTCAAAGTAATATTTGGAAGAAAATGCAGCTGCTGGGAGTTTATCTAGCCCAAGCTTCAGCATCTCTATTAAAAATATTTTCCCCAAATTTGCATCATTAGGTCCCCAAAGTGACAGCAGATGGCGAGCAAACTGGACAGGATGCTGAGAGGACCAACACGAGAGCAAACTCCTTAGGAGAGTTCACTAAGTACCTCGCCCAGGATGCGGAAGGTATTAGAGAAGTCACAATGTAATCATCACTTCTCCCAACTGAAAAATAAAGGGCTTACTCAGGCCTGGAATTTATCTTGTAAGAGATGACGTTTCTAAATTTGGGAATTGGATTTTTAAAAAGTGTTTTGAGCTAGATATTGAAGGGCATTATTAGCTGAGAATCTACAGCCCACAGTGTTAAACTAGTGACAACAGTCAGTGAATTAGGAATCATGAGAACAGAACAGCAGTAGGTTAAATGCATCCCTTTAGGGTTCTTGAGAACAGGGTAGTATGATCACATGGGATTAAATTAGTTAACAGACAACATATGTTCTGCTATTGTGCTGTTTTTGTATTTAAACCTAAAAAAAAATTTTTTTAACAAAGTTAATCTTATTTTCCTTGGCACATTAAAGCAGCACTTAAATTTCTCAAAATGGCTTTTAAATATTTGGCACTGGTTTGTAATGAACATCTGCTGCTTGGGATCTGGGTGTGCTGCCTTACCAGAGCTGACTGCATTTAGTCCACAGTTCTCTAGGAGCTAATTCCTGGCATCTACCAATCTGATGTGAAAATCAAAGTGGAAGCCATTTTGGGGCAAAAGCCCAGATGAAGAAACTCAAAGAAAACAGATGAAGCTTAAGCAAGCAAATAAGCCCCCCCAAAACAAATCAACAAAACATTAGTTCTTAAATATCTATTAATATTTATATAATATAACAAACATGCACACGTGTTGAGAAAGTAGGAAAAATGGTTTTTGCTTTAGAAAAATAAAACATTTTAAATTGCTCTACAATGTTCTATATACATTTCAGATATTTTGCTTGGCTATATAGCCAAATAAATCAGGACACGAGATAAACTTTAAGGCAGATCCTGACAGGTAATCCTCAGGAATCACTGGCTAAGAAGAGACAGAAGCTTCCAAAGATTCCCCACCGGAAGCAGCAAACAGTTTTAACCTGCGACATAACCTCAGGCAAAACATGTCAGAATCTGAAACAGTTGTTGCTCCTACCAAAGAATTCTCAGTTGACTCACTGTGGTTTGTCCTTTGCTAGAGGAAGCTGTGCTTTCCCTGATTTTATTTTCCATTAATGTTACTTGAAAGTGTCTACCCCTCCCCCCACCCTCCCACAACAGTCAATCAATCAATCAAAACACCGTGATGGTTAGAATTAGGGATACGCAAGAGCGAGTGTTCAGAGCAGATCCATAATGAGGAGGAGCTAGAGATTAATGTTGTTATGAGCGATGTGACCATAATCATCCTGCTGTTGTACTGATTACCTAGTGTGAATTAAATTTATGCTGATTGGTTTCTTTTTCCACAATTTTCCCAACAAGAGGTAATAAGGCAACTACTCTTATTATTTCCATTCTATAGCCAAGGAAGTTGGGAAAGCAAATTGCCCAGGGTCATGTTGCTAGAATGTATTACTCAGCAAACCTGTGTCTGAATTCAGGTTTGAATTGTCTTAAGCACCACAGAACAGAGCCTTACCCACTCTCTGTAATTATATACATTTATTTTTAAGTTAATGTATACAATTCTCATGCCAGCATTAGGCTCAGACTTTTCCAAATATCTTTTCAAAGATTCAGATTTAAAAATCATCCATCCAGGTATAGATATTAGTATGACATCCATATGGAATACTCTGTGTTCTGATCAAAACGTTGATACCTGGAATTAGCACAAATTGTCCTTGTTACAGGAATATCTGTTAAGGAAAGTATTCCTTATGCACATGCTGCTCTCGTAGTATTTATTATGATCACTTAAAGTCCCTCTTCATCACCAAAGAAACCCTACCAATATAAGCATATGAACTCAACCACCAAAGACATCTGTTCTACTGAAGCAAAGCAAAATGACTTTTGAGGTGAGAATACCTTGAACATCTTCAGTTCTTTCTTTTTGCTGGTTCTTTCAAGCTGATACGAATTGTCCTTTGTAATCTATGGCCTCTGAAAATAATTGGTTTTCCTAAAATCGTTGTGATGGCATGGTTAGCGCGACATCAGCTATGAGAGCCAGCTAGCCTGCTGCTCTTGTACATAGAATGCTACCCCTAGGATTTTAGTCATCATTTTCTCCTAAAGATTTTTCTCTCCTATTAAGAGTGGATTCTTACTATTTACTTTGTCCTTAAGAAAGAAATGCCCCAAATGATTGTCTATAAATATGATTTTATTTGATTGCTTATCTCTGAGCCTTTATGTGGAATCTGTGAATGGCTGTCTGATAAACTAGGTCTTCTCTTCCTTTGTGACTTTCCTACACTGCAGCCCAAGATCATTAAAAAGATTTTTCTTTTAGGCAGAAGATTTGTTTGCGATTTTTTTTTTTGGATCTTGTATTTACCTAAAAATTCAGATGCAAAATTATTCATTTTTTTCTTTTACTATGAAAACAATGTAATTTTTTTCTGCTTAACTTTTTTCAAAACTCAGCTGAATTTCATCTTGTGACTTGAAGAAATAGATGTCCCTCTTTTTCCATTATTACACAGAATATTTTTCATTATTTTGGAGAACAAGCAAATACAAAAGGGATGTGAATATCAGTGGGAGAGAAAAAATTCAAAGCAATTATTTTCAATGGTTGAAATTAACCCTACCAAAGCTACTCTCTTTCTGGAGCCCTGGTTCTCAAGTATCTGCTTCTTTCTTCATTTTTGCTCCACTCTCCTCTGAGGAAAGAGTTTCACTACTTAGTCATCTCTATATCCTAAACTGTGGGCCTCAAGAATCCACAGGGCCTTTCAGTTCACTTTCTACCTACTATGCATAGTTAGTCTTGATAGAAATTCTTGAGAAACATAATATCGGTTGCTGACTAGTCAATTCATTTCCTTCTATTAGATGAATTGTTCACTACTGGTCGTTAGTCATGGCCAGGATTATGAGGTCATAAGTTCTTCTGAATAGTCCATTTGGGACTTGGTGGCACCCAGGCTTATTTATATTATATGATCATTAAGAACTGTGACTGGCTAAAGAGATAGAGTACTTGTCTTTGAGAAGATTACCTTTTTGACAGTCTTTAAATACATCTTTCATTTCAAATAGTTAGCTATCTGTATAAAGGAAACACATTTCAAATATCTTCATGGTCTTATCTGACCTCACCATACCTTTAAGGTGTCTTGACTCATTCATATTCAGGACCTTTCTGCTTCATTAAAAACAGTTGCCGAGGACACTTCTTACCTTTCTCCTAACTCTACTCCTGTCCCGTGTTTCCCATCTGCCTGGCACTTGGCCGTAACACTCATCTCTCATAGACACCACTTGTGCAAGTAGTTGCTGTTCGTTTCCTTAGTTGGACCAGAAGCTCTGTTCCTCTGGCTCTTCCTTCTTCTTGCTGCCTTGGATAGAGTGCTTTGTTTTAACTTAGATTCTAAGACCCAAAACTTCACTGTTTAGTCATTTTGTGACTATCTTGACTTCTTTCAAGTTTCTAAACCTTGTTTAGATAATTCACGTGAGTGTTATTTTCAAATTATTTCTGTGATTCCCCAGTTTCTTTCTAAGGAGAGCTAATGAGCACTCTTAATGGTAGAGGCAGTAGATTGCTATAACTTCACTGGCTATGTCTAAGAAGTAGAAGAGAGATTATTTTCATATTTGTTTTCTGGCATATATGAATGAAAATCAAATCAGCATTTATTTAGGTAGAAAACACATGAGACTATTTGGATGAAAAATCTAGAACAGGAAAATCTTCTGGTTGGAGAGACATTTTAAGTAGAAGAGTATCTTTGGGGGCTAAAGAGATGAGTTAATTCTTAGCAATTTTACACATTCTAACTTTTGACATTTGACCTGGGCAACCTATGAGGCTGATAATGAATCTCTAGAAAAATCAGTCATTTCAAAGTTTTCTTGCTGGCTTCTTAATAGATTCCCCATTGCTCTTTTCATCCAAGGAAGACTTAATAATATATCTGAGACTCTTAACAGAAGTATCAAAGCACTGAATGTTCTTCAGTTCCAGTCCTAGATTAGAACCGAACACAAGATACTATTTTCCCAGTTCATTGGAATATTAAGGTTTTTGAGGTTTGATTGCCTAGGAGCTGGTTTATTTGGACTAGTAAGATATGAGAAAGACTTTTTAACACAAAGAGGTAAACCAGTGGTAAGCTCTCTTCCCTTTACATATCACCTGTTTACCACACTGTGAATTATGGCCTTGTACAACTTCTAGAATTATGATTTTAAAGTTTATAAAATCGCTGAAAGCTAATTTCTTTTGGTCATGTTTGTCCTGAGACTGAAGTTGTAGAGAAGTACATGCCTGTAGGGAATGAAATTCTCTAAACTTCTGCTCACTGATAATTGATCTTAACTGTATAGATCAAGAACACCAGAGTGGGACGGCAGCACAGGACACTGCACGGCTTCAGACATAACCCATCCTGGATGTTCAGATAGCTGCTATTTCAGTTAGAAATTTGTTCAATGTACACAATTAAATGTGATTTACATTATTATGTTTACCTACATAATGTTTTTCATATGAGTAAACTCAGAAGTCAGAACAAAAATTCTTTACCTATCCATGTATCCTGGCATTTATTTTAAAAATGTTATCATTGCAGCTAATGTGCATTCATGAATATATGTTGGAGAGTAATGCAGTTTGTAAGCCCCTGCAAAGCTCTCATCCTAGCAGTCTTGGGAAGAGATGACCAAGATCATATGAAACTTGGAGTAAGCCTTACTTGCTGAACCTGATGGAATATTTTATTTTTATTCATTTTCTTCTTCCTCTATTGTTATGCACTGGCACCCTAGTGCTATCTAGAAGTGAATTAAATGGCTCAGAAGCTGTGATTCTGCAGCTACCAAGATGTTAGAATGGACATTACTATCTAGAGGTGTTTGCATATATAATGTACTCATGTCCATTTTAACCTAAGAAGTTTGCAGGAAGCTTTTTTTAACACCATCAAGCATTTACTATTTCTGCCTGTATGCCTTCTGAATCACTGAATAATTGGTTTTTTAAAGTAGAATTATAAATAAAGGCAATATGACAGAGGAGAAATAACATGTTTCAAGTAAAAGGCATGAAAATTCATATTTAAGCAGCTGGAACAGGTAAGGCAGCTCCTCATTCCTTGTATACCAGTTTCCTTTGTGTGCTTAATGGCCCAGGCCAATGTGAGGAATCTACATCAAAGGACTTTTAAATATTACTCCATCTTATAAACACTTTTCAGAATTGGTTGGAAGGTAAAAGTGAATTGTATTTGCATGGGGCAGAATTTTAAACATTTTCTATTATTTTCATAAAAATCTCTGTTTGTTCTCAACCACAGTATCTCTAATAGTATAAAAAAAGTAGGAAATCACCAGAGTACTTTTATCATTGAGTCTATTCTAAATCAGGCTATAATTCTCTGTATCGACCCCACAGTGCTCTGAAGTTGAGTAGTTTCCCTCCCTGAAGCCAGCACAGAATTAACCTTTCTTCCTTCCTCCCTTGATCTTCTTTGTCTCTCCCTTCCTTCCTTTCCTCCTCTCCTTACCCCTCTTTTCCTCTCTCCCTACTCCTACACTTTTTCTTTTTATTCACCTCTCACTTCACCCTTTTTGATTTCAAACATTTATTAAGCTCTTGTGTGGCAAGCAATAAACACATTACCAGAGACAGAAAACCTAAGAAGTAATTACTGACTTTGAATTATATATAATCTAGAAAAATGATTTCACACTTTTTTTTGACTGGGCCCACAGCAAGAAATACATTTCCTTGCAATCCAGTACACACAGACACACATGTATTAGTTGCTAGGCCTGCTGTTAACAGAGTATCAAGAACTGAGTGGCTTAAAACAACAGATATCTATTGTCTCCCAATTCTGGAGGCTGCAAGTCTGAAGTCAAGGTGTGGGCAGCAGTCCACGCTCCCTCTGACACCTGTAGAAGACAATCCTTCCTTGCCTCTTTCTGGCTTCTGGTGGTTTGCTAGCAATCCTTGGCACTCCTTGACTTGCAGCTCCAGCATTTCAATCTCTGGTAGAGATCTCCCATGGCATTCTCCCCTGATGTGCCTTCTTTCTTTGAGCCTCTTCTCTTCTTATAAAGGACACTAGACATATTGGATTGGGTCTTACCCTACTCTGGCATAGTCACATTTTAACTTAACTAATTACACCTGCAGTAACCATATTTCCAAATAAGGTCACATCCTGAGGTACTTGGAGAGTATTTTCGGGGGACACAATTCAACCCATAATAACACATACACAATGAAACAGTAGTTTTATGAATCAATATTCAGTTTTTTACTGTGTAATTTTTTGGTTCTATCTTATTATGAAAAAGTTTGATTTTTGACCCACTAAATTTATTAGCAACACACTAATAGATACAAGCCCTTGCTGGAAAAAGATTTTTCTAGAAAGTGAGATAAACATACTTAAAAATGTTGTATTATAGGTGCTAATAGAAGAATGTATAGCATGAATATTCTAGTATGGGGATAAATTTGTTTATGAAAGTAATGGAAGCTACATAAAGAAGTAACCCCTACTGAGTCTTAAGGGATAAACAGGAGTCACCAGTGGTGGGCACTTTGAGGAAGAGAAGAAAGAAGAAAAAAGTAGCTGTATAGGATGACTGACCCTTGGAGGATAAATAGGAGTTCATGAAACAGTGAGACCAGTTTCTAAAAGTTCTTATATACAATGCTAAGGCATTTAGCATTTATTTCATAATAATGGAGGATTTGAGACAGAAATAAAAGTGGTGAAAATTATGGGTGAGAATTATTTGAATTTAAATCCCAAAGTGACCTTGAGTCACTTTGTTTTTGCTTTGGTTCGCTGATATATAATTGGGAATAACAATGCCACCTGCTTCATTGAGTTGTTGTAGGAATAAATGAGTTACTATATAAAAAGAATTGCATCTGGCTCATAGTAAGCCACAATAAGGGTTAGTTACTATTATTATGATACAATTGAAAGCTTTTAAGCAAGGGAATGAAACAAGGTGAGCAAATGCTACTGTACAGTTTGAAAATCATTGCAGATAAATTCATGGAAGATGGAAGCCACTGGGTGAAAAAACACAATAGGTGCTACACAACAGTTCCAAATATTTGGCTTCACTCTCCCCACTTCCAGGTTAACTGGAATAATTGATTTTTAGGTGTTCTTAAGGTATAGGTCAATAAAATATATTTCACTTTAGACAGTTCTATTGACAGGAGTAATTTCTTTGTCATTTTCATAGTTTAAGTGCCAAAGTGAGGGCACTGTCTTTGTATCTTACATTTTTTTCAAAGAAAGGTGTTGGGGACCCATACATACACTTGGAGTCACAAACAAACAAAAATTTTATTTAAAAAAATAAGGCAAATTTCAAGTGAACAAAATTAATTACTACAATTTTTATGTCACTTTGTTTTGTGTATTAAACTGAGTGTAATATAATAAAACACTGCAGAATATTTAGCTAGGTCTTTGATCAAAGTCAAATAAAAATAAAACGTTTTACCACCAATTGGGATTAATGTTGGAATTAGATTTGGAGGTTTATTGTAATTTGACTTTTTCTTTTGTTTAAACCACCTTCATTTTATCTCCAGTCCCCCATGGCTGTCAAGTTATAAGAACGGAAAAATCTAGGCTCGCATTAGTAGTTGTTACAGCAGCTGCACTGTGTGTGGCAAATATATCTGGGCAGAAACCTGTGTCTTAGTTCCATCCCAGAGCAGCTGCCTTCAAACTGAGCCAAAATCCGAGCCAGCCAAAGAACCACAGCGATGAGTGGATATCAGAAAGAAGGAAAGAAGAAACCAGCCTGGGAACTTGGGGTCAGCAAACAAGGAGTGATGAAGTCCTTCCAAGCCGGCGAGGAGAGCCGCCCCCACGGTCACTGGGTCACTGCATCCGCACAAGTGCGCTGCGGCCACTGCGCGCGGCCGCCACTGCTGAACCCAGATCCTAACGCGAAGCGATACCCACCGCACACTGATGCGCCCCTGTGAACATGCCCACAGTCCTGCTCCATGGCGTTGGAGGGAGTTCCCTTTCTCCTTTGTCCTCTGGAGGCTGCAGGGCCTGGTGATGCTCTGGCTCCACAGCAGAGATTCCGCAAATGATTGTGTCTTGCTTTTGCTTAATGGTGTCCCTGTGGATCCTAGTAGTGAAGGTCACTTGAAAATTTTTCCCTGGCTCAAGCTCTGAAAGAATTTCCCTTTCAGGGCTTGAAAACTAAAGTCAGAGAACTCACCCAGCAAGACGACGATTTTGTAGACTTCTCCCTTGGCAGAGACAAAAGGACTAGTGATTGTAAACAGACCTTGGTAAGGGCCTTCTTTACTCCAGCAAGGTGGGGAACCAGACTTTGATTTTATAAAATACCACTGCTTAATAAGACAATTTCTGTACACAATGACAACTCTTAGCTGGCTAACTCTCATGGTGGACAGACCAGCTTAGGAGGAATGTTGCAATCTCCTTTACAATTTTCAAAGTCAATCATAATTTTCAAAAGTTTTGTAAATTCAGCTTTCATCCTTCTAACTATCTATGTACTCTTAAAAGACAGCACACTATTGCCCACAGCAATTCTGTGCAATATTACCTGCACGCCATTAGTCATAGATACTGGTGGATACATTTTCTGATTTATATACAATAAACAGGGGAAGACAAAAAGATTTCAGGCTCTTGTATTTTAAAAAGAACTCTTTTGTTTCATTCTATCATAAAACAATATGTATCAATTACTGAAAATTTAGAAAATATTAAAAAGCAAAAAAAAAACATAAATAATAGCCACCATAACCCTACTGCCCTGAGATAACCAAAATGTAATTTGTATATTCCTTGGGGGCAGGAACTGCACATTAATTGTAAGTCCACCACAGGGCTCAGCTCAGAGTCTTGCACAGATGAGGGCCTTGGTTTCAACCCTGACTGAGCATCTGTGGAACTAAAAATAAGTACATAAACAGAATGAGTAGCCTGGGCTCTACCTCAGGCCTATACATATTTTTTCAGTGGTGGCCTAGGTAGCACCATTGCAAGGAAATTTCATGGAGAATTCTGCCAAGGTTGAAAAGTAGTGGATTCAGTACTCAAAAAAAAAAAAGCTTTTAAATTGAATTAGAGATTTTTGTTGCAATCAAATAAAAGGGGGTACTCAAACAATTCATAATGATCTTTTCCCCCATCTGCTGAATTTGCTTACATTCCTTGAAGCCTCACTCCAGCAGAAATTATCATGCATGTTTGAAAAGTAGTTTCCTGTCCTGAGAGCTTTTCCTCAGTCTTCTCGAACAAGGCATGGCCTATGATTGTACCTAATGACTCCATTTCTAGCTTTTTAAGGTTGGTTATTCTATGCACTACTTACTCCAGCACCTAAGAGCAAGCTTCAAAAATTACAAGCTTTGAGTAATTGGCTGAACCACATTCCGAGCACTTGGAACCTGTCTTTCAGCTTCTCAGGCTTTAGTTTCTATTAAATTCTCGCTGCCTTGGCCAGTGGAACCACGTGCTAGGATGACAGTCTGGCTTTTGCCTGCAGGGGACCTTAAAACTTGGAGACTAGGTCATAAATACAATTTAAATAAAGTACCCTGAGATGTTCTCTTCACTTCAGAGACCCTCTTTTTTTTGTTGTCTTTTCCAAGATTCTGTATTTGGGTCTATAGTGCCAATACTGATTGAGCACTCCTAATGTCCTGGATGTGTTTGAGGTTCTAGGGATTTAAGAATAAATTGAACCTGAAAACCCTGCTCCTGTGGCTCTTACAACCTAGTGAGAGATAATTGAAAAGAAATATGTCAGGTGGTGATTAGTGCCATCACTAATAAGGGAAAATTGAATAACTTAAGGAGATACAGTTGTAAAACTGACCGTGTTATACAGAGTGGTCAGAGAAATGTCTCCTGAGGAATAGTGAGCAAGTGGCTATTTTATGTAGAATGGTCAGAGAAAATTGCTTTCTGACCACAGAATCTAAGGCTGAAGGGAGCAAGTCATGTCTGTGTATCTGGGGCAAAGAGTGTTTCAGGTTGAAGAAATAGCATGATAAAAGCTTTTTGGAGAGCATGTGTAGATAAGGAAAAAAGTGGGACTGCGTTGTCTGGGCATAGCAATGAAAATACAGTGGTAAGAGATGAGGTCAGAGAGATATTGCAGGAGCATGGGTGAGGACATGTAGAGATGTACAAGAAAAGGAAAGGACTTTGCATTAATTCTGAGCTGATATGCGAAGCCATAGGAGGGTTTTGGGAACATTAATGACATTTCTGACATATTTTAAAAGGAACACACTGACCACTGGGAGAGAAAAAGAGTAGAGACTATTGCAAATATCTAGATGAGGGTCATGTAGCTTGAATTAGATTAGTGGTATTGGAGGTGGTGAAAAACTGTCAGCTTTTGATGGTGGAGCCAATAGTATTTGCAGATGGACTGGATTTGATGTGACTGAAAAAGAAAAGTGAACATGACTCCAGCATTGTTGTCTGGAATAACTGGTAGAATGAAGTTTCCACTTATTAAGAAGAGGAAGAAACTGGAGGAAGCAGGTTGGAGGTGGTTGAAATCAGGGGCTTGACTTTAGGCACATTAAATTTGAGATTCCTGTTAAATATCCATGTGGAAGTGTAAATAATCAGATATGAATTTGAGCTCAGGGGAGAGGTGGGGGCAGGAGTTAGACATTTTGAGGTTATCATCTTAATGATGGTTTACTGTTAGGATTACATTTGGCTGCAAATACCAGAAAAGCAAAATCACACAGGTGTAAATAAAATAAGAGTTTTTGTGTTTCCATTATTCAGAAAGTCTGGAGATGAGCAATCTAGGATCATGGCTCCACAATCATGAAGGAACTCCTCTTTGTTGCTCTGTTATCCTCAATATGTGACTTTGATCTCATGGTCTAATGAGGCTACCTGAGCTCCAGCCATTATGTCCCCATTCATGTCATCAAGAGGAGGAAAGAATGAAAAAGGATATGGTCCCTCCCTTTAAGAACACTATCTAAAAGCTGCGTGTCCAATTACATCTTACTAGTCAGAACTTGGTCATTTGGACACACCTAAATGCAAGGAATCTGAGAAGTACAGTATTTATTCAGGAAGATCTTATACTAGATACAAACTGGGGTTTCTCTTACTATTGGAGAACAACTAACATGCTATATTACAGATGATATTTAAGTCAAGGCACTGCGTGACTTCTACAGTGAATGTACACCTGGGATTGAGTAAATGTTCCAGGGTTACCCATCTAGTAAATGTTAGAACTTGCAGGTTTAGCTCAGTCATTCTCTCACATGTGACCTGCTCCTCAGGCTGACTCATTTTACATTTCTTGCCTCTGTAGTTTTAGAAATGATGTTTCTTTTTCCAGAAATGCTTACTTCTCCTTTGGCTGCCTGGGTATCCATTTTCTAAATGTAGTTTAGAAGATCATTTCTTGAAAATCTGTCCTGATAGCCTTTTCCTCACCTTCCAGTGACTTTAGCCTTCCCTCACCTTCTTAGGTGCCTTATACATGCTCCTAGGTGTAACTGTAACTTTAGTAAGTTTAAACTCTAATTATCGTGTTTGTCTCTAATAATATATTGTGAGCTCCAATGAGGGAACAAACATTGAAAATAAAAATTCACCTCCAGGAAGCAGCCTAGTGTTTGGCAGTTAGTTCTTTTACTGATTAAGGATTAAATGAATGAAGGCCTAATCTCTGCCTTTAGACATAAGTCATAAACATCTGGGGCCAAGCTGACAGCATCAATATAGGCAATTAGACTCACTCTAAGCACGGGGGAATGGAGGGGTGTGGGGGGAGCGCTATGGTGATTGCAGAAATCTTGACTCTATCCAAAGATATTCAGACTCAAAGTTTTAATAAAATAGCAGCTCAGCTTAAAAAAAAAGTCTACAGGTAAGAATAGGCTTATGGGATACAACTTTCTACTCCCGTATTAGATAGTTTATAATCTCATAAAGAGGGACACATTCTAAGAGAAACAAGAAAAGGTTGCATTAAATTGGAAGAGGGGTAACAGTGGAGCTCCCATATTCTGTTGTGCCCTAAGGGGACAGAGCAGATTAACTACTTAGTTGGATCATAAGCCACTCCTTTAAGTGGCTTCTTTGGTCACAAGCACCTTCCCTTCTTTATTTGAGTGCTCTTTATTCAGTGGCAGTGTGAGAGTTAACACAGCTTCCAAGGGTGGTGCTGGTGCTATTGAAAAATCACTACAACCTAGATGACAATGCTATTATCCAGTGCAATGAGCGTCATAGCAGAAGGAACTACTCTATTCATGGACTCTTATTTAGAGATGGGTAAGGGCTTTAGAGATCATTTAAGCCCTGAAGTTACATTTATTTCTTCTGGTCACATAGGTGATGTGTCAGAGCTGAAGTTAAAGCATTTAAGTCCCTAGATGTCCATCCTGCACTCTTTCTACAACTTGGCATGGGGAAGCTAATGATCTCACCACTGATCCTTTAGTTGAGTCCTTTATAAAATTTATTCCGTGGAGCCCTAAGCCAGGGAGGCCAGGTCCTCAGTCCCTACTATTTGAGCTGCTATAGTTTTTATGTTTTAAATATTGGGCTTCTCATATTTTTTTAAATAAATGCCTTTTAATATAAAAATGAATATAAAGAAAATAAAATCTCAGTGTAGTCACCACCCAGCTTGGTTAAATCTCAACATTTTACTATGCCATATTTTCCTTCTTCCTTTCCTTCCTTTGTCTTCTTTTTCTTCATTCCTTCATTCTTTCTTCCTTCCTTCCTTTGACTCCTTCATTTCCTTCTTGCTTTCCTCATTCCTTCACATTTTTCCCTTCCCTCCTCCTCTCTGCTTCTCCCTTCCTTTCTTTTCTCTTTCCATCTCTTCTTCCTTCCTTTTTCCTTCTTTCTCCCTTTTTAAAATACACACATTACAGATTTGGACAGAGGCCTCATCCTTGTCCTGTTTTCCTTCCCAGAGGTAACCTATATATTCAGTTGGTGTTTCTCATTCCTAGCCCTATTTTATAACCTAATTATATATGTATATCCCTAAACAGTGCATTGCACTCTTTGTGCAGTTTTGCATAATCTTTATACAATGGTGTCTTTTGCTTATTTTGTTTGTTTGTTTGTTTTTTTCTGAGACAGATGTTAATGTACAGGACATTTACAAAAGAAATTTTGGGGGCTCACACCTGTGGAAAGGTAAGAAAGGAAGCATGATAGGGCAGAGTTCTGTCCAGTAAATACTCGGACAGATTACATTCTTTTCCAACAGGAGCTCTCTTCTTAGCATAACAGAACTGCTTTGTTTGAGAGTTTAACTTTGTTTGGAGCTTGACTATTCTTACAATGAATTCCTGAGCCTTATTCTCAGATTTCTCTTCCTTCCCACTGCAGGGAGTGAGAGTTTTCTATATGCTACCAAGTAGGTTCTCTGACTTTCACATTTAGCTTTTAATTACCAATTAACCACTCTCAGGTCTCTTTGGCACAGCTTAAATTGCATTGAGCAAGAGTCACACAAGTCTACTGCTCTTATACTTACCATTTCCTCCACATTCCTCAAGTGCCTAATATATCATATATTACCCACTAATTCATTTGCTTCCATCAGTGAGTCATCTCAGTTCATTGCCTTTAAATATTTTAAGAGTTAAACTGCTAGTTTGTGCTAGGACTATCTGTGCTCTATTTGCTCCTAGCAATGGGGTCTTCATTTAATTATTCTGGACCTGACTTCAGCTACATAAAATATTTTATTATTTTTTTATTACAAACAGATGTATTAATGGGTCTATGATCACAGAGTGGTTCTTCTGTGGGGCTAACATATTTATATTTTATATCTACAATTATCATTCAATGAGTGGATTCAATTCAAGCACTTTCTGCAGTTTGGACCAATGAGACATTTGGAGACCAGCTCAAAAATCATAGTAGTAGGTTTAGATTGGCCATGTTTATATCAAACTTATGAGAATTCAGTAAATGATGTTTTATAACACTATCAGTTATCAGTGTAATGTACTCCATTAAACAACACATTTTCAGTTTTTAGGAGCCTAATTTTCTTGGGTGGCAAAATTCAGTGTAGGTGAAGCTAGAGGTGAGACAGGATGGAAGGAGGCAAGGCACAGCCATTCAAGGAATGCTACAGCAGTTAACATCAAAATGATGAAAGAGTCAACCGCCAGTAGGCCTTGAGGCTCAAGATGATGAGAGATTTAATTTCTAGTAGATCTTGAGCTTCATTATACACTCATTGTAACATATTAACGTGGTGAATAACATGCCCACAGGCACAATGGCAGTCCCAAGGCTAGCCACAAAACATCAAAGGGTGGGAAAAGGCCAACTTCCTGGGAATCCCAGTCCCTTCCCCAGGCTACTTAGACTGGTCCTTTCACTTATTATCATATGAAGCCACCAAGCCATAAAAACCAACAATAGTCACCTCGCAGCTGCTCCTCTTCCTCCCCCTTTGGAGACAGCCCACATTCTGTCTATGGAATGTGTACCTACTTTTAATCTGAGCACCCAACCCCCAAACCCCATGGCCTTTCTCTTGCCTTTCAGTGTACCTCTGAATAAATCTACCTTTACTCAACTGTGGCTCACTCTTGAATTCTTTCCTGTGCAAAGCCAAGGACCCACACTTGGTGGGGCACATCCCAGGGGCTCCTCACACCCCCACATCCATTTTCCTGCATCAGAGGGATGTCATGGAAGCAGCCAGTCACTCCAGTTTTTTTTTGTTTTGTTTTTTGTTTTTTGCTCTAGTCAAAGAAGTTGTGAAGGAAAAGCCAGGCTGGTTTAACAAGATAACTCACAAATCTAGGAATGTGAAGGAGAGGCTGGGCTGGGCTAACAAGATAACTCACAAATCTAAGTATCAGAATACTGATCTGAGTTCTGCTGGACTAACTTGTAAATCTAAGTTAATTAGTGTTGGTTTGCTGATTCCCTGTTCATGTTTTTTTTTTTTTTTTTTGCTAGCCAGCTGGATTTTCAAAGAGATATATCTGGCTTTGGAATGTTGGTTTGCTGTCTCCCTGCCTCCACTTTTGTGATAATGATGCTGCTAAAGCTGTTCCATGCCTATTGGCCTAATACCCCAAGCTTGTATTTTACCCTATAAAACCTTGTGCACACGTCTTGGAGGTGCTTAGAGCTTCAGAGCAGAAGCCCCTCGGAGCCCACCGTCATAATACATCTGAACACTCCAACCCTCTGAGTAGTGCTTGTTTGTTGGCTGGCCTGTGGTTTCTGTAACAAAGTTACCCCAACAGGTAAAGACCCCAGTTCTTGTCAGATCTCAAAAGACAAGTTTACAGTT
Source organism: Vicugna pacos (assembly GCF_048564905.1). Classification (NCBI taxonomy): domain Eukaryota; kingdom Metazoa; phylum Chordata; class Mammalia; order Artiodactyla; family Camelidae; genus Vicugna; species Vicugna pacos. The sequence goes on from NC_133022.1 coordinate 4,177,423, forward strand.
GGGAGACAGTGCCTTGTGTAGCAAAAGATTTTAAAGATTTATTTAGAAAAGAACAGGAGGCAGGCTGTTCCAAGGGAGGAAAAGCAGTGGCTTCTGTTTTCCCTTTCTCCTGTACCCTCACTTAGAGGTGGTCTTTTGATTGATTGATGGCTCTTGTCCCTAGAATGCTTAGTCATGTTTGGCCCCTTTGTGCATGTCCTTACTACGGTGTACACAGGAAAACCCATGGCGGGGAAGGGCACTAAGCCGCAATGTTAATTATAATACGATGAACATTGGACCATGTCCAGTTAAGTCCTTTCTGCTACTGTGCAGTTGTGGCTGTCGGGTTTTACCAGTTTCTTGCTGGCACTCATTTAGAAGTAAAGTCCTTTTATACTGGAGGTGGGCATAACACCGTCTTCCAGACCATCCTCCCTCTCCTCCACCTGTCTGCCCGGTGCCCCCACTTATCTAATTACCTAACAAAAGTACTTCTGACCTCCTATCACTCAAATTTGTATGTTAACTTCTATTAATTTAAAGCAGTGACACGTGTTAGAGTTTTGCTTATCATTTAAGACTTTTAGCAATCGCACTGTTTGTTTCTCCATGGTTACTCTTATATTAGTAGCTCTATACATTTCACAAAGCTCTCTTAGCCACATGGATTTTGAGATTCTTTGGGGGGGGTATTAAATGGAATTTTTCATGGAAGAAATTAAATTCAAGTTAAACCCGGGCTTTACACAGCAAAATCCATGTTCAGATATCATGGTCTGAGGGGCAAACTCTACTACACTGATCAACTAGGATTATGTGATTTATCAGCTGTTACTGTTGTTTTATCAGTGATGAAATATTTCATTCGTGTATATACACTGTGATTCTAGAACATTTAATCTTAAAGCTTACCTTGGTAATTGGAGTTTTGTATTTCTAAAAATGAATCCCAATTTCTATTTGTGTGCTGCCAAGACTACATCAAATAGCTGAATATAGGAAGGAGTGAGTTGAAAACTTTCTAAAGTGATGGAAAAGTGTTAGTACTTAGTGAAGTTATTGAGGAGAAAGGGAAATGACCAAGTATAGGCCATCTTTTCTTTCTTATAAAGCTTAAAAATTAACTTTTAATTTTAGTAGAGATGGAATAGCATGGGCTTAGCTGAGAGTTTAGAAAAGTCCCCCTCCTACATAAACTTAGGAATGAGTGGTAGAGTACTGACTAACTTAGCAGAGATCTTTCTTTGGTGAACTTTTTTTTTTGGTGGGGCTGGGGGTTGCTCTTAGGAGGGTTGGGCAAATATTCCAGAGTGGTCAGAGAAGCAGATGCAGAAGGAGATGCCAGGTCCATCATGGGGTTTCATTTGGTACATGCTAATACTAGGCCAATTAGCTGGTAAACCACTGGCAAGTTTGATGACATGCTGCAAGGTAGGGCATTGCCAAATTAGGAAACTCAGGTATTGTATGCCATTGCTCATTGATTCTTGGAGTTTTCATCTCTGTTTCAAAAGAACTTGGCAATCTTGTGGTTTGGTTTAGAGAACTGTTTATAATATTCCTGGTGCTATACCATGGCATTGATCACCTTCTCATGATTTAGGGGAGAGAGCAGAGTCAATGCCCAGGTAGCTGTGAATAATGTGTTCTCCTGAAGCTCTGCAGACCCATTCTTTTACCTGCTCTTGTATCCATTATAATGACATTTGGTTCCACTATCCTATTTAACTCCGAACTCTTCCAGAAGAAATAGAAAAATATGAAAATGACTGATGTAAGCTGTGAACAACTAGTTAAGAGTAATAAATTTAAGTTCTGGAAATTAGTTCATAAATGGTAAATAAAGGCTCCCCCCCCCAGTATTATTGTGATATAATTAACATACAGCACTGTATAAGTTTAAGGTGTGACACATAATTATTTGATTTACATATACTGTGAAATGATTACCACAACAAGTTTACTTAACATTCATCATCTCACATAAATGCAAAAAGGAGGAAAAGAAAAAAAGTTTTTCTTATGTAAAAGCTGTTTTAACAAGGGGTTCTCTAACAAGTAGTTTTTGATTTAACAGCATCTTGATAAACAAAGGCCAGTTTCAGGGCCAAGCCAAATTTCTCCTAAACTCTAATCTTATTACTTTGAGGAGCAACTGGCCCAGCATTGTACATAAGTTTTGCAAGGCTCATAAAATAACCTCTCCCCTGAGCCTCTAGGATCCAGGCATCCAAGTGCATGTGACTTAGTAATATTTGCACAGCAGTATCCTGCATGCTTTGAGTGATGTTGCCATTTGCTGGAGTTCTCAGCAGTGCAGCTCTTCCGCCCAGTTGCAACCAATTTCACTGATCAGTAGCCCTGGCTTAGCTTCACCCTCATAAATTTAATAATTCACTTGACAGGTGCAGAGCAGACAGAGCTCAAAGAAATGTGTAGATTCTTGGAAGAGTCAGGAAAAAGACTAACTGACTTTTTATTAGCTTTTGGATCCTGACATTTAATTTGAATAAGGGGATGATGCGGTAGTTCAGGATGCTCAGGCACAAGAGATTTTTTTTCTTTTTCAGTTCTTAAATTTTTATTCTTCTTTCCTCTGTGAAATGACGCCAATCTGTGGAATCCATTTATGAATCATGGTTGTTAAATGTGGCCAGTCATTGGCCCATAGGGTTGGGCTAGTAAAGCATAAGAACAGAGCATCAACTTTGTGCTGACCCTTTACATTGCTGGGGGCACATGTAACTGCAATCATACAGAGACTTGGCTTACGTTATGTGTACACACACACACACACATACACACGGCCAGACTGTCTGGGTCCAAATCTCTGTGATGCTTCTTACTAGCTGAGTAATCTTGGGCATGTTATTCAGCCTCCTTGTATCTCATTTTTAATTTGCAGAAATTGGTATTTCCTCTCTCATTGTGAGGATTGAACAAGTAAATAGATGTAAAACAGTTTTAAAAAGTGTCAGGAATATCAGAAACTATCAGTGAATATTAACTCTTATTAAAATTGTTATCCTCATTCTTATGTAAAGGTCTATCATTTATAATTTTTTCTGTAAAGCCCAAAATTGATCTTTCTGTTTTTTGCTTTTTAATTTTTAAACTGGTAAGTTATTCGTATGGTAAAAACTCACACAAAACTAAAATATATATAGTAAGTTAAGTCTCCTTCCCAATTTCTGCCCCTAGGTCCCGCTTTTCCCCTTCTCAAAGGTAACCATTTTTTTCATTTCTTAAGTATTTTCCAGAGATATGTATATATAGAAATGAATTTACTCAAATCCTCTACTTAGGACTTTAAAATATATTTTGAATACCAATTGAAGACTGTTATCTAGAAGGGAAATAATAAGTTTGCCTCATTTGTATTATGACTAATCAAAATAGTATTAATCATAGTTTGAATAATAATAGCTGTCTTTGCTATGAAGCAGACACTCTGCTAAGTTCTAAAACCAAAGTATCTGATTTAGCCCCTGTAGCAACCCTCTGAGGTGAGTATTGTTATCATCCCTAATTGATATATAAAGAAACAGTGGCCAAGAGAGACTACATTTTGGAGAAGTCTTTGGATATCACTTTCTTGGATGTAGATCCAAGGGAGCAGTTGCAAATTCCCTGATGCTAGAGAATTTTAAGTGTAATATGGGGAATTCTGTCCCACGAAACACTTCAGCAAATCTCAGTGACCTAAAGCTCTAGATACAAATCCTTCCAAGGCATACTGGTGACATAATGCATGTACATATTACAGCATCTTCTTTGAGCCAAAAAGTGTCCCCTGACATTTCATGGGACAGTCCTCAGAAGTGTAATTCTGAGCAGTAGGCACTGAAAATTGTCATGCTTACTTTGGTCTGTAATGTCTTTGAGTCATTTTGTCTTTCACCACTGAAAGACTGATCTCACTGGGCAAAGTCAGCCAGAGCAGCTTCTTAGATCTGTTAGCATAATTTCTTATTTATTTTTAAGGAGGAAGCTTGAGTTTTTAGAAACTGGTGGAAAGACAGAGTTGGAAGGGGTTTAAATGAGTTCAGAAGTAAATGACAAGTGAAAATGATGCAGCAGGAGAAGTTGTGTTCAGCTGCTGGCCTCTGTCTCTTCTCTGATTGCTCTCCAGCCTCAGCACAGCCCTTTTGTACTCAGGAAAGCCTCTTGGTACTCATGTGGTCCCTTTATCTTTTCTGCAAGAACTTGCCTTCACACAACTGCCTGTAAAATTCCAGCGTGCTGAAGTGATTCATCACTAGTTATAAGGGCAAACACAAATTATAAATTAGAGGCTTAATTATCCTGTTTGAAAATAAGGGAGGAGACTCCCTACCCCTCCCCTTTCCTAGAGCATTTAGTTTAGAAACCTAATCATTTTAAGTTCTTTTCCATTTCTTTGAAATTCATGTAAATCTTTTAAAAGCTAAATAAGCCTCTTGCCAAGACTGTCTCTCTCAAGGACCTGGGAGCCACCTGTCAAATATAGTCAGTTGAGGAAGATAACCCAACCTGCGGGAGGGCAGGAGTCTGGTTTCAGTGAGCACTTCATTCCAAGTTGCAGAGCTACCTCCTTTCATAAAGATGTGAGAAATTTACTTTTCCTTTGAACAAAGCCAATTAACCAACACAAATGGCCACAGAGATTACCAGGTGAATTTAGGATGAACCATGTGTGAGACAAATGGTGCTGTTAAGTACTCTTATTTGAGGACTAGTTATTGGTTGTCTTAGCACAGGTATGTAATGGGTCGTATCTGCCCAGCTACATAGAAAGGTGAATTTTCTTTGTGTCTTTGCAGTCTCTTCAAAGGCTACCTATAATGCTCATCACATTCTGGTTTAATGCTTATTCAGTAATAAAATTGCTTTCTTTCCCTACATTTGTGAAGAGGTTTTTCTGGGTTGGGAGGAAATTTTTTTAAATTTTATTTCCCAACATAGTATACTCTGTTCAGAGGCACCTATTTTTTTTAACTGAGGTCAAACCTTAAAGATTATGTCACTGAAAAATTGGCCACTGCACCCTGAAAAGCAGATTCAAACTTGGAGGTACAGTTTTGGTAGCAAGGAGCAGCTTTATTGTTTAGCCCGGCATAGGGAGTCATAGCAGGCTAATGCCTTAAAGACTGAATATTCAGGTTTTATATAAAAACTGGATGGAACAGAAAAGGTGATAACAATCAGAGCATTTTACAGAGTGCTACATTCCTCTCAACCTCATTGAATCTTCAGGAGGATCTCTGGAGGGTCTGTCTATTTGCAGATTATCAGCCTGATATCTCCTTCCTGGAGCATAGTCTTTGTGTTAAAGTTATTCTCAGTAAAGAATGAATCAGAAAACAGCTTTGCATCAGGGAAGTCAGTTTGTTAGTTTGCTTTATACTCCTTCAATTAGAACACAAATTTCTATAGCATTTTAAGTACCGTAAACTGAGATGGGAAGTTAATCAGGAAAACTGAGACTAGACATAGCCAAGGAATACCTGAAGTTCTATCCAATAGCCAGTCTCTTGGAAATGTGAAGTGCTTTCTTGATGGGGTGGAGGAAGGTGGGGTGGGGGGACGGACGGGTAACTACCCTCCAGTGTTTGACTCCTGTTTGGAGGACATTCACACACTTTGAACATTAAAAGAGAGCAACTCAGCCTTGTTCATAGGAATTTCTCTGGCCTGAAAATCTGACATTGTTGCCCCTTGTAAGTTTAAATATTTTCATCAAATAATAATAAGAGACACACACTAAATTTAACATATAATTTTAGCAGTTCAAATGTCTTTTTTACTGGGCCACTTACCAGCTTCCCCAATCGTTCCTGAGTTTCGGTAGCACTCAAATAGCATATTGTAGTTTTCCTTGCTACTCGTGATGTCATCCATGAGGTTTATATGTCCTTGAGGATAGAAACCATGTTTTATTCATTTCTGTCCCCCAAACATCTGGGCACATAGCAAGTGCTCATTAAATACTTGGACGAACAAATAAATACATGGGACTTCCAATGTACAAGGCATTATAAAACACAATGAAGAATACATAGGTGATAAAAAATAGCTAATGATCCTTGAGTTTTTACATAATTGATATTGAAAAAGCCTGACTCATGGGAGATAATTATCAAAAAATTTTATTGTCTCCCACTCTTGCTTTGAAATCTTCTCTTTTGGGATAGTTCTTCAACTACCCCGTACCTTTCCTGACTATGACTTGTTAAGACAAAATACTGAGTTCTAATTATCACCTCCAATTTTACTATATGAATACATAGTTTAAAGTTGTTTTAACTTTGAGGCACCTCCTCTCCAGCTCAGGTCTGACAAAAAAGGGGAGCATCCTCAGTCAGGGAATGGGGAGTGGTCAGCTTCTCTTCTCTTACCTCAAGTGAGATTTTACCTACTTGGGATCTTATTTGTATGGATTTCTGGTGTTGTGGGAGAATAGGTTCTTGCCTTGCGCAGGAAAGAATTCAAGAGCAAGGCATGGTAAAGTGAATGCAGGTTTATTTAGAGAGAAACACACTCCATAGACAGAGTGCAGTCTGTCTCACTCAGAAGGGAAAACGGCTTAGGAGATACACACTCTACAGGCAGAATGTGGGCCATCTCAGAAAGACGAGAGGAAGAGAAGCCAAGAGGTGTGAGGTGTTTAGTTTAAAGTAAAAGTAGATACTCACTCCATAGACAGAGTGCAGGATGTCTCAGAGGGCAAGAGAGAGCGACAGAGCCAGAATGACCAAGAGGTGCAGGGTTGTTGGGTTTTATGGGCTTGGTAATTTCATATGCTAATGAGCAGGACGATTATTCCAACTACTTTGGGGAAGGGGTGAGGGTTTCCAGGAAACACCCCCCTGCCCACTTTTTGACCTTTTATGGTCAGCCGCGTAACTGTCATTGCACCTGTGGGTGCAACATGAGGCTCAAGGTCTACTGGAAGTCGCAACTTCTGCCATCTTGGTTCTAACCACTTTGTCCTGTCCTCAGTGGCTGTGTCATTCCTTCAGTGGTTGTGACCTGGCCCCTTTGCTCCTATTTCAGTGGAATGCCCTTGGATTGAGTTTCCTTTGGTCATGCCTGACGGAACAAATGGCACTGAGTTGTTTTAGTTGTTCAGATAAAAAGCTTTGGAGTCATCCTTGACACCTATCTTTCTTCCATGAGCTATGTCCAATTCTTCAGCAAATCCTTCAAAATTCTCCCCCATCCAGCTATTTCTCTTGCAAATGCCACTTCAGGCTGCGACCCCCACAGCCTCTGTTTAAACTTTAGCACTAGTTTTCGACCTTTTCTCCCAGCAGATTCAATCCGCCACCTCTAAGTCTACTTTCCACTCAGTACCCTGAGGGGTCCTTTGAATATGCCAGATTGTATCATTTCATTCTTCTATCCTAAAACCCAGAAGGATTCCCATCCCTCTTCGTTATGGGTGTTTAGGCCAGCTGATTTGAGAAGAGAAGGTAGAAATTGTGCCCTGTGACTCTGAATGTGTGTTTTTGCAGATAATAAATATCAGCAGAAAAAGGATTAGGAGGCTGTCATTTCACCAGTCATCCCCTAGATGACACTGTGGGACCAAGCAAATTTCTGCCCGGGTGGTGAATTCCAAGGGTCTCGGAGAGCACAGTCACTTCTAGAGGAATACTTTGCTTCAGGCAGTCGGGACTAAAACGGACAGAATTTCCTGATCTTTTTCTTTCTTCTTCTTCCCAACCCCATTTTTTAAAGGGAATCGACTGTAGCCTGAAAGAAATAATTGGAAAGATTCTGAAGGGGCTGAATTCTCGCAGAGAAACAGGTTGCTGCTGTTTGATGACGGAGAATGACGGGGATCCGCGCCCAGGAGGTTGGAGGGTCAGGGCGGGCGCGGCGGGGAGAGCACCCCAGCCCCCAGGAACTCGGACTGCTTGGAGGGGCTTGTTGCCGAGCCGAGATGCCAGACTGGAAGCGTTGGCGTTTGGGAAGAAAGTTCAAAAAGTTTCACCCGAATTCGTCACTTTTACGAAACGTCTTCTTTTCTCTGAGGCCAAGCTTCTGCGAATGCAGAAACTAGGCGGGTGTCAACAGGCGGCCTGAGGGGAGCAGGTGCAGGGCGGCGGCGGCGCGGGTTTAGGGCGGCCGCTCCTCGCGCCCGGGCCGCCGGGGAACTGAGCCTGCGCACGTGGGGTGGGGGCGGGGGCGGGAGAGCGGACGGTCCCCTCGGGCCTGCGGGGAAGGAGGAGAGCGGAGGGCGGTGCCCGCGGCCTGCCCCAGGCCGGACGCGGCCCTGAGCTGTGTCTGAGGAGGGGCCGGCCGCCCAGGGGCCAGCGGGCCGGGCGCTGTAGGACGCGGCGCCCCCCGCGGCCCGGGACGCTCGCGCGCTGCCGGCGGCCCCGGCGAGGCGGTGCAGGGAGCGCGTCCCGCCTGGAGGCCGCCTCCTGCCCTCGCCCCCCGAGGCCCGCGCCGGGCGGCCGCCCAGTCCTCCCCGGTCTGCGCGGCGCCCCGCCGGCGCCTGCGAGTTTTCTTCAGGTGGGCAGGGGGCCCGCTGGGACGCCTCCGTGTTTAGGACGGGAGCCACCAGTGTCGCCAGTTGTGTCCCGGGTTGGAAACAGCCCGCACACGCCCTTGTTGCAGCTCTTTCGCTTGGTCAGTGTTTTTTTCGCGGAGGCTGGAGGGCTCCCTGAGGTTCCTCTGGGTCGTGAGGAGAACATGATTTGCGCGGCCCAGAGAAAAATGAAGTTGTACGAAATTTTAAGAATTTCAACACTGTGGTGGCAGAGCATTGGAACAGACTGGTCCTCGTGAGTGTGACTGCTCAGGTGTCGCCCATTAAGCCCACGACGCCAGCCCTGCCTCCAGGCACCCCCTTTCCCGTGTTCAACCGGGGGTATCCGTTTTAGCCCCATCTCCCCTACTTTCTTGACCTTTAGGGGTCATTGTTGTCTATCTCGGACCTACAGGGGAGGGACTCTTTCAATAAAGGGTGAAAAAAGCCGCTACCTTTTTAGAAACCATGCTCCTAACCCCTCTTCTCATTCATGTTAATTTAATGCCTGCCTTGATATCTTTCAAAGGAGCTTCCTCAAAACCGTGTGTTTCTGAAGCCCAGGAACACTTTCTGTGTTGTTCTGAACACGCTTGTAAGGAGGACAATCCTCGGTGTGGAAGAGCTCAGGGGAGGCCACAGCTGAACTCAGACATCAGGAGAGAGGGGCTTTGAAACTGCCTGAAAGCCATCCTGGTTTTGATGACAATGTGCAGGTATCTGGCTCTTTTTAATGCAGGGAAAAGATGTTAAGTTTAAAAAAATTTTTTTTTCATTTAAAATCTTCCAGATTATTTTCCTTCTCCCTTTCGAATGAAATTTATTTAATGTTTTGCCGTAAATAAAATTAGTTGATTTACCATTCTTTGATTAAAAATGAATAAACATAAGTGCTATAGTCAATTTTTAGTAATCACACCACTCTCACACACAAGATTTCATTTAACTCTCACAGAATCCCTGTGGGGAGACCCTCACATTGCCATTTTCCAGAAGAAAAACAGCCTCAAGAATATGAAGTGACTGACCCAAGGTCACACAGCTAGGAATAAGTGGGGAATCTGAGGTTGGATTCTCAGGTCAATGCAGATCTTTTATTTCCAAATCCATACCTACTCCATTGTATCACAGTGCCTTTTCAATAGTTAGTCTCTTGGCATACAGATATGAAAGTTCACAGGTTAATCCTTTGTTAGAGTCTCCACTTTTTGTAGCCAGAGATAGCTTCACAGTAGATTAAAATAAAATTCAGTCAGCATTACCTTTCTCTTGAAAATATTCAGTTAGTGGTCAAAGAGTGGGATAGTTTTGGCCTCATTTTTAGGATAGTTTCCCATGAAGAAGTCTGTGTTGAGCAATACCAAAAGTATGCCCACTGTGCCTTCTCCCATCAGCCAACATCTATTGCATACGTAAAAATCCTCTCTGTGTTAATATAAATAGAATAGACTAGCATTTATCTTTTATAAATCTGCCTTTCCAATTGACCTTAAGTTTTCTTTTGACTTTTGTAGTGGTAGCCCATCTGGGGCTGAGCATGCACGTATTATTTATATTTTATCAGTTTAGAGTCTATATTTTGGTTAATAAGTTTCATCTCACATGCTTGTCTTGATGATTGGCAATGAATTTCTATAGCATTGTTGTGAAATAACGTTCTCCCACCGTGCAGCCCATCATTATAAATAACACTAAAATATACCTAAGTTGTCTACCATTCCTCATCTACTATAGATTATTTATACTGGGGTTGAGGGAATCATGTTTCAATGTGTTTATTATGTCTACCATTGCCAGGAAAGTCTGCTGGTAGTCTGCTGAACATCAGCTAAATCTTCTTTAGATCATAGTGACCTGTCTGGAAGCACTAAAAATTGCTGTCTGTCTTCCTGTTGTTTATCTGGCTGCTTCACTGCATCCCAAATCTAATGCAGATTTTCCTGGCATCCCAGTAGCTCCTTGGTAGATAGACCTCTTGCTTCCTCCTGGCAGGCCAACTGACAAATGCCAGATGCTACCTCTTGGCTTCCTTTGATTTGCCCTTCAAATATATCGCCAGGTCTTTCCTCATGTGGTCGTCTGATTCCATGTTTTGTGTGCTCTTCAAAGACAGGGGTCTCAGGCACAGAAATTTTTCAGAGAGAAGTAAGTCTATGTAGAAATTTTGAGTCTCATCGACTATAGTAAAATACATGAATCAGATAATTAGAAACTTGAGAGCTGATTCAGTTTGCAACTAAAACATTAAAAGTTTCTTTATGCCAGATAAGTATTTGCCAAATTTAAATCAGAAGATCATTGGAGTATGAGTACCTTAACAAGTCTCATGATTGGGCAAGCAATGGTTCCTTTAATTCAGCCTTGAATTTTTCACTTTTTTAGGACACATTTAAGAGAGCCAGAGGAAGTCTGTCCTTCTAAGCACATTTAAGGGGAAGCTAATTTATGCTTGTGCATTTTTTTACGCAAATTTATGGGTTTGGATTTTAAGATGTCAAACAGAAAGAGCAAGGTGGGAATAAATAGCATGGGGAATAGGAGGCAGGTGACTTTAAGGCGAGGGCCTCCTGGAGTCTGAAAAATACAGCTAGTTGTAGAGATCAAGTTCAACTTGAAATGGGGTTCTCAGGGGTCAGACTGCACTAGGCAGGGCTTTCACCTCATGTTGTTTATATTAACAGATTAACTTTATTGTCCCATTCCCCGGCAACATCTTTCTCTCAAGTTATTGATCTTTATTCAGTTACTTGGTTTTATAATTTTTTTAATCTTAAAAGCTCCCCAAATTTGACCCTAGATACAGATATTCATGAATAGTGAACTGGTTCTAACACAGATTCTTTTGTGCCTCTTCACAAGATGGGATTGGAGACCTCAGTATTCATGAGTAATTCTACAGGTTTTAGTAATGGTTCTCCATTAGAATATTCTGAATACCTCCTCTTTTCAGCTTTGCTAACTCTAATTCTAGAGATAAATTGAATAGGGACTCCACTTTTACAGGCTTGAAAGATGAGATCTGAATTGTCATTGCTTATGACATGGGGAGCATCTGAAAAAGGAGTCGCTGGAACAAAAATAGTGAACAAAAGTTAGCAGTTTAACAGACTGGTATGGGATGATATTGTAATTAAACAGAATTTAAGTTTAAGACCCCAAGTTAAAAGTCACAAGGGTAAAGTTGAAAAATGAAAGATGATTTGCAATTGAGAAGCTTCTCACTTGGTGACTTTATGTGTTTTCATTCAAGGTAAGGATCAAAGGGATTCTTTACTTAATGATAGATAATAGATAATAGTTCTTTGAATGTAGCTGGATAGGTCAGCTAGGTTAGAAAGAAGATTTTTTTTCTGTGAATATTTAAAAAGAAAATATTGAAGAGCATATTCTGAAATCAAGTTAATTTAAATGTTTTATTTTTGAAAAGAAGGTCAAAGCTGTATTTAAATAATAGTTGGTTAATTTCTTCCATCCAGTTTTTAAGCTTTCTGTTTATAGTCATTGTCAATTTGAAAGCTTAGTCTTGCAGTAGAAATAAAAGTAGCTGGGAAAACAGTGAAGCATGACAAAGAGTTTCTGCCTTCTGCTGTTAAAGTGATCTTTTATAGCTTCTTGCTATTTCCTAGCTCAGAGGCAGTGTTAGGGAAGCAAAGCGTTTGAGGTCAGAAATCATTTGTCAGGCTAATAGGAATGATTTTCTCAAGAGTTTCCCTAAATATGACAAAGTGAGGTGAGGGAGGGAATGTTTCCAAAATGAGAGAGAATTGCTCACATGGGAAAATTCCTCAGGGAAGCTGGTAGGTGGAGATGAAAAGGAATATATCACATTTCTTAGTGACTTAACATTGAGAAGTAGGAAGATGGTTGAAGTAATCTCTTGTTATTATCTCTTCAACTTCTATCATTTGATTAACAAGAACCTCAAGGAATTAATATTTAGAGTAATAATATAAAACATTGGATTCCCCAAGTATTGTCAATAAATGACTCTTTCCTTTCCACCCCCTTGCTTTAATCTTATGTCCTTTTCTTTCTGGCAAGGTTACTTCTGAGCTGCTTAGTGGGTATAAAGTCCAGAAACTCCTTATGGAAAAGTGTTAAATGACTATCAATATTAAAATCATAAACAAATTAACACAGGCATGAAGAAAATCTCTCTTCTGGAAAGTAAAATAAGAGCAACACTTGTTAAATGAACTTGAAAATAAAAACATTAAAATGTATGTCAGCACATTTGCATCCATTAATGTTCAGTTTTACAAGCTGTGTGATAAGGCAGTTTTTTTAAAGAAACTTTTCTGTGTTTTAGTATTTTATGTGCTAGTACTTGCTCTTCTCTTTGTAAGCCTAAAAATGCATTTATGAGAGATGTAGGAAATATCAAAAAAAGGTAAATATAGTAAGATGTGCTTCATATATATTTATTGATAGGAATTAATTATATGCACTTATTGGATATCTATTAAGTCCTATGCTTTGGAGATAAGAATGAAATATAAGATATAGCCCCTGTTCAAAGATGTTTACCACTTAGTTATGATTTTAAACTTAAGGGTCATTAATCATAGAGGATCACTGAAAAGTGGTTTACTGGCCCTGACTGCAAGTCTATGTGGAGTTTAAAGAAGGGAACAATCTTGAGTTGGAGTCATCCTGGGTAGCTCATTACATTAGTATGAATGGTTTCTTTTTCACTTCCAGAGAGTAGGGAGACCTTTCCTTTCCAGGGCTAAGTCTTCTCTTTATCTCTTGGCTACGTCAGGTGTAATTATTCAGAATCCTGAAGAGTTTTGGGAAGAGAAGGCAAGGGAGGAGGTGGGTAAGGTGAGAAGATTGTGGTGGGCAATTTCTGTACATCTATAGGTGTTCTAAATTAATAAAGTCTGAATTAGAAGAATGGGAAGAAAATTTAAATATTGTTCCATTACCTTAAAGTAGATGTAAAATTGTAATCTATTAACTAAGCACTATAATCTATGATAGGTCCCTACAGGTCTTACTTCAATGTTAAGACTTGGTTTTCCACAGATGATACATTTGACCTCAGTTACTGCTTTAACACTAAAAATAATTTTATCCAAAATTTCTTCTTTTCTTAAACAAAATCTGCTTAATAATACTCTTTTGTAGACAATGGGACAATAAGCTTTGGCCCCAATTCAAAGCAGAAAGTCACAAATTTGAGATCTGAATTTACAATGCTTGTATCTTTATTTATGTGGTTTTTTTTTCAGGTGACTTGTTTGTCATTTAACAAGTATTTTTTGAGCTCCTGGCATGTGCCAAACACTGTTTTTAGGTACTAGAGATGCAACAGATAATAGAGATAGAGTGGTAAGTAAGACAGTCTCTACTTTTGTGGAGCACATACTGTAGTTTGGGAGTGGAGAGTGAGAAAAGGGAAAACAAATAAAAAGCAAAAAAGTAAACAAGATAATTTATGAGCAGTGTTGTAAAAATAGAGAAATGGGGTGATGGGTCAAGATTGAGGTGTAGGGCCCAGGTAGATACTACATAGAAAGATTCCGATAGGACAGAGAAGGTTCTCTGTGGAGATGGTTTTTAACCTGAGAGCTTGATGAGGAGAATGGGTTGGCCATGGGGAGAACATTCCAGGCAGAGGCAGCTTCCAGGGTGAAGGCTTTGAAACTGAAGTGAACTTGGTTTGTTTGAGAAATGTGAAAAAAAGCCAGGGTGGTTGTAGTATAGTGACTGAATAGGGAGTGGTATGGATAAAATTGAAGAGGCAACAGAGGCTTGATCATGTAGGGCCTTGTAAATAACAGTGGGAAATTTTTCATTGCTCAGTTCTATGTGCAAAGTCAAAATATTGGAAGGTGTGTATAGGAAAGCACAGGGCCTTTATGTTTAAAAATATACTGTTCTGGCTGCATTCTGGAGAATGAATTGAGGATGGCAAGAGTAGAAGCAGGAAGACCAGTTGAGGATTCTGCAGGGGAAGGTCCTGGCTATTCTCATTTTTGGTGGAAGAGACTGGGATACAGAGATGCTCAGTGACTTGCGCAGGCTCATACAATCAGGAAGCAACCAAGTGAGCCTTTCTCAATTTAGTTCTCTTTCCCTCATATCCCGGATATGAAGAACTGGGAGTCTTTGAGCCTAGTTGGGAAGAACAGAAGACTTGGTGGTAGAAAGTTTCATTCAGGTTCTGGCTCCATCACCTACAAGATGAGAGAACCTGGAGGAAGCCACTTGGTACTCAGCTTCTGTCAATTTGTGATTCCTTTTTCAAAGAGTTCTTATTAGGAGATATAATTCTTATGAGAAATAAGATTTAGATATGAAAGAAATATCTGTGTTTCTCAATGCAAATGAAAGAGCTATAAATTTTTAAAAGGCCTCATAAAAGTAGAAAAGTTGAAAGGAATTAAAAGTGAAGACAGCCAGGAGCTTGTTTGCCTTCCTGCATTTTAAAAGTTGTGTAAGTTCAAGTTAAATTGATCAGGAATATACTGATTCTGTTGTCAGTGGCTTGAGGCCAATAAAGGGGTCAGTTGTTTAGAACCCAAACCCCTTCTCTGCTGACTCTGGGAAACTTACATCTTTGAGAAGACAAGATATTCACCTGGAATGATATACAGACCAAAATGGAGCTGAGAAAGAGTAATATAGCTTATTAGATGAGTGACTTATGAGGGGAAGGTAATATAATCGTTTTTCTTGGTGTTTCTTAGTGTGTCATTTATTCTACAGAGGGATGGCAACATGTTTTATGGTCTATAGAGCTTGTTTTCACCTAAAGTGAATATCCAAACTCATAAGGACTCACTTATTTGAGATCACAAGAGCTAGGTAGTTCTGTAGTGGGTGGGCATTTGTGTAAAGAAAAAATCACACAAGCTGTTTGGCATTATTTTGGCTAGAACCCTCTGGGTTTGGACTGAATGTTTCACTTTGCATCCAAGTTACATTTGTGCCCTGTTGGCACAGCCTAATGCTGATGAGTTAGATTGGGAGAAGGAAGATTGTTGTCTCACTACTTGGCTCTGGACCATTTTGGTGCTTAAAGAAATATTGATCCCGGAACTTCCAAATAACAGCTAAGAGTGGACATGAGGAGCAGGTCAAAATTTCTTTGACAATTTAAATAGATATTCCAGAAAATATATATACAGTACAAAGTCCAACACATTTTAAAAATTACTGGATTTTGATTTGGAGGCAGAAAGACTGTGACTAGGAATGATTGCACTAATTGCTTTGCTTACATGGAAGCAAATCAGTTACTTACCTGTCAGCTGTTCAACGTTATCTAAATTATTTCTTCTCTTTGAACCTCAGTCTCCTAACCTAAACAATATGAGGAAACAGTACATCTTCTCTGGGTTACTGTGGTGGATAAATGCAGCAATATATCTGTAAGAACTGTGTGCCTGGCACATAGTAAGCATCGAACCTATGTGAATTTCTGACTAGACCAGGAGCAATGTGTTAACTGTGAGGTCTTTGGCAGAGAAGACCTGGGTCTTTTGTTTGAATATGTAAACTACCAATAATACTGACCTTTGCTTGTGTTCTACATGGATTTTTAAATTGACAAATATTAAGTTGCTGAGCTGGGGTATAAATTAGGAGTGAAAGAGGAATACTTTCCTCAGTAGGTAGTTACCTTTTTTTTTAATTTAAAAATACTTTATTGCTAAAAAATACCATCATCTGAGCTTTCAGCAAGCCAGTTTTTTTGCAATAGTAACATGAAATATCACTAATCACAGATCACCATAACAAATACGGTAATGAAAATGTTTGAAATATTGTGAGAATTACCAAAATATTTCACAAAAACACAAAGTGAGCAAATACTGTTGAGAAAATGGTGGTGATAGACTTGCCTGACATACGGTTGTCACAAACATTCAATTTGTAAAAATGCAATATCTGCAAATCTTTTTTTAAACTTTTTTTATTGAGTTATAATCATTTTACAATGTTGTGTCAAATTCCAGTGTAGAGCACGATTTTTCAGTTATACATGACCATACATATATTCATTGTCGCATTCTTTTTCGCTGTGAGCTACCTCAAGATCTTGTCTATATTTTCCTGTGCTATACAGTATAATCTTCTTTATCTGTTCTGCATATGCCTGTCAGTATCTACAAATTTTGAACTCCAGTCTGTCCCTTCCCTTCCCCTCCCCCTTGGCAACCACAAGTTTGTATTCTATGTTGGTGAGTCTGTTTCTGTTTTGTATTTATTTATTTATTTATTTATTTATTTGTTTGTTTGTTTGTTTGTTTATTTATTTATTTATTTATTTTTTTGATTCCACATATGAGTGATCTCATATGGTATTTTTCTTTCTTTTTCTGGCTTACTTCACTTAGCATGACATTCTCCAGGGACATCCATGTTGCTGCAAATGGCATTATGTTACAATTTTTTATGGCTGAATAGTAGGTAGTTATCTGAGTAGATTTTTAGGAGCTGGAGGAAGCATGAAACAGTGGAAAGAGCTTGGACTTTCATGCCAGACAGTACTTGTCTTGAATCTTAACTGTGCTACTTACTAGCCCTGTGTCCATAGTAGGGTGGAAGAAGTTGTCAGTTTTGGAGCTTATACCTACCTCTTTAAGCCAGTTTTTATCTCTGAAACATTGTTTGACTCTCCTGGTATAGCAACAAAAAATGGTCTTTGATTATTTTACCTTTTATTTCAATCCTAGGCCCCTAGATCTTAATAGAACACTCCTCCAAACCTTACCAGTCTTGGATCATGTATCATGACTAAAGGATACTAATTAACTATTTAATTAACTATTCCAACTAATTTCAACTAGGGTGAGTATGGCTGACAGTGATTAAATATGTGACTCCTTTCAAGAAATGCTTGTACAAGTTACACAATTCTAAAATAAAATGAGTTAATATTAGAGGAATTCTTAGCCCTATAACAAGACAAACTGGGTAAATGTTTATATATAGGAAGCTTAAGTTTGTAATTTTTAACTTATATCACATATGATTTGGAAAAAAGGGATTATTTTAAATCTGAGTTTATCTTTGTTTCAGCATAAAGCCATTCGGTGATGCTGAAACTACTTTAGTCTGTTATTGTAACAAACTCCACCCACTGTCAGTCACAGCAAAGTTTCACACATTAAAAGAATGATAATCTTTCTATAGACATTTGTTAAGCACATATTGTCTTTTCGTATTGGAAATAGTGGATAAAGGAATATATCCTTCCCCTAACCTCCAGCATTGAATTAATCCTTGAAGGATTTTGAACACACGGTTGTAATATGAGAAGTACACTCTCCTAAGAAGGCATGTAACCTGGGATCTCCTGGCCTCTGGCTGGTTAGGATGGGCTTCTTAGAGACCGTTGAAACTGGGGCTGAGAGAAGGAGTGTGGGGTTCACCATTTGGAGGACAGTAGGAGCAGAGGGAGCAAGTGTGCTTGGATTTTACTTTGAACTCTGTACTGCTTACCAACTGAACTCACACTGGCTTGTAATTGTGGTTCAGTTAATGGTATTTCCTCCTTCTGATGGACCTGCCAGCAAGCCCGAAGTGATAGTGAAGGTTGTTTACAATATTTAGATACTTCACTGCCCTCTTATTGGGTAATTCTCTGGTACAAAACAGAGTTGACCTTTTGCAATACTTTTTTTTTTCTCTTTGTTTCCACAATACCAGTCTCTATTCCCCCTCCTTTCTTACTGGCTTGCTTTGATTAACTTTCATTTGACTTCTAAATTTTGAAGGCTACCAGGTCTTGATCCCAGGCAACCTCATTCCTCTACTTGTACCCTTTCCCTGAGTCATTTCATGAATCCCCTGGGTTACCATGGCTTTAACTACCATCCATAAGCTTATGACTCCCAAATATATCTTTCCTTGGACTCTAGAGTTGTGTATTAAGATGCCCACTGACATCTCTATCTTGATAAAGGCATATAAAACTTACAATAGGCAGAGTAGAATTCATGATTCTAGCCTAAACAATTCTGTACTCACCTCTGTTCCTCACTGCCTGCTCCCTCCCATATAATCTATTAAGAAGTTTTGGTGATTAGCCTTCTAAAGGGTTAACTTGCTTCCTTATCTACCACTCTGGTACAATTCATCATCTTTTCTTTCCTGTTCTCTTGAAAAGCCCTCCAGCCTGATCTTCTTTCTACTTTTGCCTCTTTACAGTCTATTCACCATAAATCAGTCAAAGTTATGTTTTTTTAAAGATCATTTTTTGGGAGTAGTTTAGACTTATGGCAAAATTGAGAGGAAAGTACAGAGATTTCTCGTATGCCCTGTACCCCTTCACATGTATAGCCTCCCCTGTTATCACCATCTCCCAAGAGAGTAGTGTATTTGTTACAATGGATGGATCTACCTTAACACATCATTATCACACAAAGTCTATAGTCATTCTTAAGTTGTATATTCTATAGGTGTAGACAAATGTTTAATGACATGTAGCCACCATAAACACGTCATACACAGTATGTTCACTGCCACCCAAATTCTTTGTGCTCTACTTATTCATCGTTCTCCTCCTAAAACCCTAGCACCCATCAATCTTTTAATTATCTCTGTAGTTTTGCCTTTTCCAGAATATTATATAGTTGGAAACATACTGTATATAGCCTTTTCATATTGGCTTCTTTCACTTCTTTTCACTCATACACTTATGTTTTGCCATGTCTTTTCATGCCCAGAGTTGTCTTTTAAAGTCATAAATTCAATTATGTCCTTCTCCTCATTTAAATACCTCCATTATTTTTTCAGTACCCTTAGCACAAAAATCCAGCTTCTTTACCCTGGACTATGTCCCCATCTGTTCTCTTCGATTAACCTCTTACCTTCCTTCATCCTACTTACTGTGCTCCATGGTCATCTTCACGTTCTCACAAATGTCAGAATTGTTACCACCTTCATACCTACACTTGCCATCCTGTCTGCTTGGGATGTTTATGTCCCTAGTTATTGTACTAAGAGAAGTGTATTGACTTCTCATTTCAGGTCTCACTTTAAAAATTGTTTCAGAGAGATTTTTTTCTGGTCATACCATTTACAGGAGTCTACAGTGCTTTTTGTCAAAGCACTATCACAATCTGAAATTATTGTAAATGTTATTTTTTTTCCCTCACATCTACTCTGCCACCTCTTAGGATATGAAAGTAAGCCTCATGGTGATGGTTTGGTTGACAGAAAAGACAGCAGATCCATGTAAAGATACTGGTTCACAATCCCTTACTCTTTGGGGGTCAGAAATATTTTAGAATTTAATTTTTATCAAAAGATCATTCTAATTTTATAGAGGTGTTATGATACCTATACAATATATTATGTAGAATCACCATCTGGGTCTAAAGCAATATCCCATAATCAAACATGTTAGTATTTCTATAGAGTAATTTAAGAATATTCATTCTAAGTGGAATGAATGGAGTTCTTATGTTGGTTAGGTTACATTTTGCTGTCAAGTGCAATTTGGAAAAAAATGTTTTGTTTTTCAGAACTTCTCATATTTTGGAGTTGTGGATGAGGGATTGTGGAACTTGGTGAAGTTTCATTAACGTTGGGTGTAAGAAGCTCCTTCCGTCCTCGTGAGATCTTTTTCTCCCTCTGATCCCTCCTGACTGTTCTGGAGATTGTTCTGGAGATGCCTACCTTCCACTAGGTCCAGTAATCCATGTTATGTCATGTAACTGCATTACTGAGGGCTTTCTACCAGACTGAGTGAATTAAGTCTCTTTCTCAGACACAGCATTCCTGAGCAGCCCTGCACTTCTTGCCTGAACTCTACTCCTAAGTGGCAATCCTAAAACAAAGTGATTGAATTGGAGAAGAGAAAGGACCGTGAATGGCAGGATGTTTTTAGACTTGGATGCATTGTTCCTTTTATAGACTTTCCTCTTGCTAAGTTTCATCTTAAGGCCTGATTTGAGTCTCACTCAATAAAAGATAATGAGAAAAATAATTGCTCAGTAGTAGAGAACAGAAAACTGAGAGTAATCTTATTTCATTGACTGTTTATCCATATAATTATTTAATAGACCATTTAGAATTTATAATAAATCAAAAATCTGGTTATTATTTTCCTGCACTCCTTTTAAAAACAGATTTAAATAGTGCTTAAAATTTTAGCCAAATTTCAGAAGATAAACTTTTACATTGTGTTAAATTGTATAAAACAATGGTTGTAGTGAAAAATGACAGGATGATCTTTGATTCATCACCAAAGGTGTTGGATAGCTTAATAAAATAATCTGTTATACAATTCACATGGTAACTATTTCTGCATTAAACCCTTTTAGTTTTTACATGTCACAGTTTAGATCCTGAAATGACTGAGTGGGAATAAAGTTACTGAACTTTGGATCTCCTTTAGCTTCTCTGCATTTAAATAATAGAACCATTTAATTTCTGTACCACTGCTCTCCACTAAATGACACGTGCTTAATTTATTGTTTTTACAAGGAAAATAATTTATTTCTGGATGTTGAAATTTAGTCCCATGCAGCTTCTTCCCTACATTTTCTTCTTTGAAATTTATGGTATCTGACCTTATGTTTAAGTCTTTGATTCATTTTGAGTTTGTTTTTGTGAGTGGTGTAAGATAGGGGTCCAATTTTGTTTTTCTCTGTGTTTTCCTTTAGTTTTTACAACACCGTTTGTTGAAGAGAGTATCTTTTCCCTGTTAGGTGTTCCTAGTTCCCTTGTTGAATATTAGTTGACCATATATACAGTGGTTTAAATCTGAGTTGCCTATTCTGTTTTAGTGCTCTGTGTGTCTATTTTTGTGCCAGTATCATACTCTTTTAATTTCTATAGCCTTGTGGTTATAGTTTGAAATCAGGAAATGTGATGCCTAAGGCTTTGTTCTTTCTCTGGATTGCTTTGGCTATTCAGGGTTTTCTGCAGTTCAATACAATTTTGGGATTGCTTTTCTTTTCCTATTTCTAGTGTAGTGAATGCCATTGGATGTTTAACAGGGATTGCATTGAATCTATTGATGGCTTTGAGTTATATGCACATTTTAACAGTATTCTTCTGATCCATGGATATGGGATATCTTTCCATGTGTTTGTGTCTAGTTTGATTCCTTTCAACAGTCTTGTGAGTTTTGTTGTACAGATTTTTCACTTACTTGGCTAAACTTATTCCTCAATATTTTGTTGTTTTTGATGTTATAGTGAATGGGATCATTTTTTAAAATTTCTTTGAAGATGTTTCATTATTAGTGTAGAGAGATGCAATTGATTTCTATATGCTTATTTACTATAATTGTTCTATAATTGTTTTATAACTTTTCTTCTGCAAATATTCCTCCCTTCATACAAGTAATATCAGATGTATTTATCTAGACCAGGAATGATGAGTATAATGATCTATTGAGAACCAAGTCATCCTTTTGAAGCACAAACCTCATTTAAAGTCTTCTCTTTCATAGAGTATACTTCAAATTTGATACGTTGCAGAGCAGACGTTTACTGGAATTACATTAGTGAAACATGCCATTACAGGTGCAGTTAAGCTTGAATTCTATAGAATTCCAGAGGAAAGAGAGTGCCCTACCCTATGGCATCTCTCCACTTATTCCACCATTGACTTTTCCATGTCCCTCCATAATAAACCTTTATCATATTAAGTATTAGGATAAATGGTTTACAATTACTCCAAACTACTTAGAACACTTATTTAATCCATCTGTTTTTTATTTCTGTGTTATAGAATGTATCCATGTAGAGTGATCATCCGCCCTTCAAGAGCCCTGTAAGTTTGGTATAGGTACAGATGTGAATAAAGCTAGCTTCCTCTCTTGGCCCCTCTGTTTCTACTGTTCTATGTTGCTAAAGAAATTAACAAGGTAATACATTAGAAGTGATGGGACAACAGTCAAAATTTTTAATATAATATTTATTGATGGACTTTTTACGTGAAGATGTTGTAGAGTGATTGGATAAAGTAAAATTTTTCCTTCAATGGCAAACCCTTTACTGGCTATTAATGTACTTGGGTAAATGCAGAAACAATTCTCTGTGTCTCTGTAATAGTGATTGTCAGAAACTGGCTATTAATTCAGGAGGAATTTATTAAAATGCAGACTACCAAGATAGAGATGTAGGACATGACGGGTAGGATCCAAATAGTCATAGTAATTGAAAAAAATAAGAACAGGTGATTTTCAGAATTCTACTAGAGAAATGCATTGTCTGTTTTTATTACTTAATAGTGGAGTTATCTTATATTTGCTAATGTTTCTTTTTTCCCCCTTATTTTCTGTCTTCAACAATTTTCTGTGCTTTTGTTAAATCTGATCATCTGATCCTTGGTTTTGTTATTCATACTTTTTTTTCTTAAGTTTGACATACTTCTTGTCACCCAGCTTAGATTCTGATTGTTCTTATGCTTACCTAAGTTATGTGCAAAAGAGAAGATTTACTTAGCTATAATAAAATGAGCTAAATCTGCTTAAAGCCAAGATAGGAAATTAAAAAAAATTTTTTTTTTAGTTTTAATCTATTTCTTGGTGCCAGAGGGAGGGGTAGTCTGTCAATTATGTATTAAGTTAGACTTTCATATCCACAGTGCACATGCAACATCAAAGTTCTGAGCTAAAATAATTTCTTATTAACATTTAAGTAAGATTTTTATCTAATCCAGACACAGTGAGAGGCAGAAACCAAAGGGGTTTAATAAGCACCTTGTCATTGAAGGTCAGGTTCCTAACAGAGCCCTTAATTAGCATGTGGAACATCTTAGGGCTGAAAAATCTCTTGCCAAGTGATTTTCTTTTTTGGCCAGTTCACTCATGCAGGTGATAGTGTCAAAGAACTTGCGGCTGAAACTTATTTTACATGTTCTTTCCATAATAGGGATACATTTTCTGTGCTCATGGATTCTCTGCTGACTGAGTTGTTTTCTGGGGGAATGCATATAAGAGTACTAAACATTTTCTGTAAGGTGAAGGAAATGTCAGATTCCATTAGGAATTTGGATAACAACATCATTTATAGGCATTTCATTTGGTTTTGGCTGTTCAGCTGCAATGAACATATTGGGAACTATAAATAATGTGGTTAAATTGTAGGGTTATTTTGTGTTTTATTTTATATATAACTCATTTTGATATTATGGCATAAGTCTCTTATTTAAGGGTTGTTCTTGATTGTTCTGGGTTGGCTTTTATGCTTTCAGAGCTATTTGTAAGGTCCTGAAGTCTGTCTAACCTTGGCACTTCTCAAGCCTCATCCCTAAAGGCTATGATCCTGTCTTGTCTCTGTTAAAACCCTCTCTGTTGAAAACAGAGTTTAATGAAGAATTATCATGCTGGGACTGGGATAGAAGTGGGAAATAGTCTACTATTTCACCTTTTCGTACAGAATTTATCACATTGTTTAATGAGTAATCATATATATGTAGGGATAGAAGGTCCTGCGTGGGTTTGCTAATAACTGCCTATTTAATATTAGATGCCATTTGGCCTCAGTAGCATTCCTTTATTAAAAGTACATAAAATAAATGAATTGGATTAAATGTTCACTGGGCTCTATCATACCAAATATTCAAAGGATCTTAGTATTTGTAATGAAAAAAAATTTTTTGTCTTATTGATAAATCTAATTTTTTAGTTTGAACCTGGGAGCAATTTTGCTGTTATAATTTGATTAATTCAATTCAAAACAGCACGCTTTAATGAGGAACCCACTCTGGGTAAAGAACAATAAATAAATATCCTTATAGGTCACATCCGTATTCTATCAATGTTCTGTCTTCTTGGGAAGATGGGGAGCTGTTCTAAGGTAAGCAGCAAGGCTCGCTCTTACAGAATTAAACAGGAAAGGAAATGAGGAGCTGCAACTGACCTCTGGTGACCAGCACCAGGCCTCGGGAATGGGCAGGAGTGGTGAGGATGCAGAGCAGAGCAACCTCCTCCTCTGAGGCAGGACATTTCTGGGCAATATTAGAGCCCACTACTGTGAGCAAGTAGACAAGTTAGTATAGTCCATACCTGCTGTCAGGAACCTGGTTATATTTAAAGGACACACATAGATAAAAACTTCTAGATAAATCTGAACTCTGCCTGTCCCAAATCAACTCCAAGCTCAAAACTGTATCTTGGAGGCTGTACAGTAACATCTCTAAGTAATCACATTGATGAACCAACATTTCTTTAGGACTTTTAGTTCTTTATTTAAACTGCACATATCATTTTTTCAGCTGAATTTCCAGTGCTTGAATAGGAAATTAACCGGTGCAGACACAAACCTGAGGGAGAGAGACCCTGGCTAAATTGGAGGAGTGATCTTAATCTGCAGCTCTGCTGTGCAGAATAATAAGACATACAGGGGTGTTCTGAGAAGGAAAATGGCAAACTTGACAGTTGAGGAAAGAAGATGTTTCTTTCTGTGAAGATTGACTAGAGTGAGGATGACTGTGGAGGAAGGGGGATTTAGCATGGTCATTTGGTTAATTTTTTCATTCTTAATCCCTGGCATTTCACCATCAGTCTATTAAGTCATTTGTGAATTAATTTATGCAATTGCTTCTAGTTTAATAAAGAGATTAACATAATTTGTAGCATACTCCTGTCCATTTCTGTAACATAGCTATTAATGATCTTTCATTTTGCTCACTTCAAACTATCTTAAAGAAATGCAGTGATTCTTAAAGAAATAAGTCATGAGGCATTTTTGATTTTCCTTATTATCCTCCCATTTTAAATAGATCATTAACTTGAAGTGCATTTTTTTTTAAAATGGCGTTCTTTTTAACTGAGATTGGGTATGTCCATACTTTCATACCTTTCTGAGTTATCATAGAAGAAACCAAAGACTTTGTTTCTGCTTTTGATTTATACACATTGGGCAGTGCCTTGCTCAGTTGGATGTCACCTCTGAATCCAGACCAGTTCTTAGTCTTTCCCCTAGAATATTTTTGACTGATAGAGCTCAAGAACCACCTATTGTTTGTTTCTGGTGCCTAAAGCAATTATTTATCAGGGAATGAAAAAATGGATTTTATTGGAGAGCAATAACTGAAATGCATTTGGAATGTTGTGAGCAGAAGCCTCAAATTAAGCTTATCACAAGCTTCAAAATGGCATATACCAGGAAATCCATTCTTGCTTTCAAGATAGGAAGAGGGATGACATTATAAATGGAGGTACCTTATTCTTTTCATAAGGAGGACACTGGGAACCATTCTGACTTGAAATGATGCCTCTTATACAAGTGACTCTCAATTTAATTTGGAAGGTACCTATGCTCACCACTCTAGCATGATGGCCACACCATCGAAATTCAACTTGAAGAGCCAGGCAAATTGGCAGCTGAGGTTTCCATCTCAGATATTCCATTTCAGCTTCTTTCTTCAAAATAGCAGTGGTTGACCTATTTCCTGGGTGGTTGAACTAGATGGTTTTTAAGTTTCCAACCAGAGGAAACAATCTAAACTTGCAACAAAATTAGTACAATTAATTATTTCCAGACCTACAGACTCCCTCCTTCCTTCGTGAACTCAAAAGAGGGCCGAGAAGTTCAATAAACTGAATTTTTAAATTTTGTTCTCATTTCTTCCCTCAGTGTACCTTTGGATTATCTGTGAAAAAAGAAAGGAAATTAATAATACAAACAAGATTATAATGCAAATTATATACCAATTTGGGATAATGTATTTTTCAATAAAATAATTTTTTATCTCATACCTATGGAGCATGAACTACATAGCAGGGTATTGTGTAAACACAAAGGATGTTTACAGTCAAGAAGTCCTGACATCCATCCATGGACTTTTTTCTAATTCCCTGTGGTGTACTGAGTGGCAGCAGGGTGGTGGTTAATCTCTTAAACTCGAGGGTCAGAAAGTCTGCTTTGAGTCCCATCTCTTTCATTTGCTAGCAGTGTGACTTTGGACAAGTCATCTAATCTCTAAATTTCTGTAAAATGGAGATGTAATCAAGCCTAGATCCCAGGGCGGTTATGAGGATTGTGAAACAATGAATAGAAAGTGCTTATCTCAGTTCCTGGTACATAGCTAGTACTTTATCAATGGTAGTGATTATTATTATTACATTTCTTTTTTGATAGATGGGTACACACTGCCTACTGCAGCCTTTCTGAACAGGAAATCAAAATTTACATGGCAAAATGTCACTAATTCACATTAATGGGAAATATGACCTTATGTGGAAATAGGATTATTCCAGATACAATTAGTGAAGTTAATTTGAGAGTATCCCTAATCCAGTATAGCTTATGTCTTTATGAAAAGGAGACAATTGGACATAGAGACAGAGAGTAATTTATTATGCAGCAACAGAAAACTAATGAAGGTTTTTTGTGTCTTCTCTTTATCACTTCATCTCTTTTACAAGAAAGTTGAGATCATTTAATTAGCAGTAGTAAAAATTAATGGGCACCTGTTTTGTGTTAGGAGTTCTGTACTAAAGAATTCCCGCTAAATATTTATACAAACTTTTCAATAATTTGAGATAGATGTTAGCATCTCCTCCATTTTATCTATGTAAATACTGAGATTCTAAGGGTTTAAGTTGCTTGTGTAAGGTTCCACATTTGGCCTGGTGTATATTTAGATGCAAATCTAAAACAATTTGACCCCAAAGCCTTGTGCTTTACAAGTGCTCTTGTCCACATGCCCAAACTGGTACTTGAAGTCTGTGCAATGTTCTGAGTGTCTGTGGGACATGGGGAGGTGGAACATAACTCTCTTTCCATGGCCATCCCTTCCACACTTGATTTGGGTGGCTCTGTGGTAGAGAAGATGCTACTGGGGCTCCCAGCCAGCAATTAGTACAAGTAGGGCCATGATTCTGCCCTTGACCTCAGCTCAGCTCTGCGAAGGCATGTGGGTTAGACTTCTGAAGATTCTCCTCTGCCTTTTGCTTCCAGGTAAAAAGCGTTTCCAGAGAAGTGGAGGAAATTCAGCTTGTCATGGTGTAAAAAAATGTTCATAAATGAAACTCTGAAATAATTCTTACAGTGAGTAGTCTTAGGTGACCATTTTAAGAAACAGTCAAATTTGAGGACTCTCTCAGACCTATTGTTTCTCCTCAGCAAAATTTAATATAACCTATAAAAACATAGGCTTTATATTTCTCTTTTATTATCCAGTCCACATTTTAGTTACTCAGTATAATCATGTTTACATTTCTTCACGCATTGATTTACTCATCAAACATGTTTTGAGTGCTGACTATGTGCCAAGAATTTTCTGGGTATTTGGGTTAAAAGGGTCAAAAAGAAAAGGTCCTCATGCTCAAAGGAGGTTCTCATTTTAGTAAGCATTAACACTTTCCTCCACTAACACCTAGGAATATATCCCATCTCCTTTCTTTTGTCTTTTGTTTGTTCTGATCGTCATCATTTTTTTCTTTTTGTTAATCTATTCCAAATTTTAGTGAATCAGTTGCTGATTTATTTGACATGAGCCATATGCTGTCTTTCTTCTCTGATAGACATCAGTACTGCCACCATGAGAATAATATTTTTTTATTGTCCCCTCTACTGTGATTATAATACTGAAATTTTAATATTTGGGCCACTGCCACAAATAAAAAAATATTAAATCACAGAACTTCTGGGGGATAAGATCTGGAGTGCAGATGGTGGTATCAATCTCCAGGAGGGTCATCTCTGAAAAATTTTCCAACAATGTGGCTTAGTAAACACTGGAAATATTAGAAGCCCACAAGCCTTGATTTCTCAACAGTACCTTGTGGGGATTCACGAGGATCTTGTAGTGAAAGAAGTGCATGCCCTTTTTATATGACTTCAACAGCTACCAGTAATGCAGTGCTGAGGCAGTCCGTATTTAATCCTCAGAAGAGATAGAAGATTATACATAATAGCTGAGAGAGGCAAGTTGTATTTTACAGGTATTTTGGCTCATAGCACACATAACCTATTTCAGTTTTTTGGAGGGCCGTGTAACTGAATAGTTTTAATGGAAAAAAAGACTTACTCATTTAAAGGCTGGTTTATTTCTTGCCTATTGTCTATTATTTATTTACTTTTATTTATTTACTTAAAAATACTCTACATCACAGTCACAAAAGTGATGAGCAAATATTGACTGAATCAGTATTCACGATACTCATTACTTCATGTAGGAAACCATTGCTACCTAAATCTGTTCCCAGAGTTAGGGCTCAAAATATATGGTCTCCAATCTAATATAATCCATTGTGCAAACTGATAATCTAATAGGAAAGGCAAAAGGCAAGGAAGGAAGTAGGCAAAGAAGGGAGGAAGAGGGGATTGCAATGCACAATAATAATTACCAATATTCACATTGGTACGTGGCACTAAGGGATCTCAAGGAAGGGTACCCAACCTAGAGTGACTGTGGGTGTGTGTGAGTGTGTGTATGAGAGATCATTCTAGGGGAGGTGATCTGATCTGAATCCTGAAGGGTAAGGAGGAGGAAGAAGTAGGAGGGAGAACATTCCAGGAGATGTTAGAGGAACCTGCTGAGACATGAGGCTTGGAGATAGAAAGGGGACAGGTGGTCACGAAGGACCACTTGTATGGCAAATAAGCAGTTTGAATTTTACTCAAAATGTATTGGGGAAACACTGAGGAATTTAAGGCAGTTTGTTGTGCTTTTGAAAGCTCATTCTGGGAGCCCTGTAAAAACTGGACTGAAGGGATGGTGGGAGAGGAGGGTAGATGGAAGAACAGAGGCCAGTTAGTCTGCTGCAGTGAGTGAGGTGACCCCTGAGTAGTGCCTGAACTCAGGCCTGCAGAGGTGGAAAAAGGAAGTGTCAGCATGCAGAAGTGGAAATAGAATCCCGAGTATTAAGAAAGTAGAAATGACAGATGGGTAGCCTGTACAGAAAACACGGCCTTTTCCCTGAAGCAAGTGTGATTATTCAACTGTCAAAGTGGTACACATTCTCTACCTTCAAATTTATACTAATCCAATTCATGTTTTGGAAGTAGACAATCATCGGTGTTATAACCAGGGCATCTTTATCTTTGAGGAATATTAAGGGCTGTTAAGCATATAGCATCCTGGGCTGCAGTGCTTAATGCAACTTGACTCTTTATTTACTGTTAAATATTCAGATTAAAGAGTTCACTTGGCAGGTATTTTATAGTGTGAATAAATTAAAATCCTTCGTTAAATTAATTTACATTTCATGTGTTTTCTGATAAAGTACAAAATGTGGCTTTCCTGTTTATCTATACTGGGTAACGAGGTTGTCTCAAAGTGCCAAGAATCTAATAATCTCCATTTTGGTGAGAGGTGGGGAGGCTTCTAGATATCAGACTGGCTTTATTAGACAGAAAGCTCTAGACTTTCGCAGGCTGCTCCTTTGGAGGGGTTTCTGAGATACTCTTCTTTTTACTAAGGAAACTTGTTTGCTCTTTATTAAATTAACACTGGTAAGTCACATCAGTCATAGCACTAGGGAAGCCGATTCTGTATCTTACACGAGAATTCCCACAAAGTAGTTTAGTAATATCCAGTAAATACACATTAGGTTTAATTTTATCCTAATCCTACATATAAGGGAAGTTGGACTCTACATTTGGATAATAGAAATCTGTGCCTTATTTATCATAGAGAGGATGACAAGAGGACAATATTGACTTCCTCTCCTTGAAATCTTCCAGCAGGTTGATTTGTTATTCAAAAGTGTGCATAGAAAAATTGTCTCTTGGTATAGTAAGAGGAATATAGAAGATAAGAAAGAGATTTTTTCCCCCTTCTACTACCTCAAAGCAGATGGAAGTAATTATGTTTGACATTGTATTTGGGTGGGATGAATTAAGTATTTCTGATGAGACCCAGTACAGGCTTGCAGGAAAACTTGAAGTAAGAGAACAACTTAATTCTTTTAGCAACCTGAAGCATGGTCATTCTGTCATCCTGTTACTGCTTCTGTCCTATTTGCTGATTCTGGCATTAGGTAAGAGGAGCTAAATCATATAGCATTTTTTAAAGTGCAAGATGTTGGGTGAAAAAGGAATTGTTTTGGTGGCAGATTATTGGAAGAAAACTGGCTGGACAAAGTCAAATAGATTGATTTATTGCAGTTTTTCAAAATCTTCACATGCTGATGTAACAACCATGAAAATAACCATGTTTTGAGTGCCTAATCTGTGTCAGGCACTGTTCTAATTACCTTGCCTGAGTTAACTTGTTTCCTACTACTTCTCTATGGATGGATGAGTGCCAATATTATCCTCATTGTCCAAATGAGGAAACTGATGGCAGAGAAGTTCTGAATTTGCCAAACTTACACACAGCTTACAAGTCTTTCTTTGAGGGCAGAATCCAGTTTATAGTATTTCAGAAACATTGCTGACCACACCAAAGGTCCATCCCCTTTTCCTTTGGACATCTATTGAAATTAATATTCTGTAGGATACAATCTGAAAAATGTAGCAGAGGAAACAGTATGGAGGAATGTTGGGAAGAACATTGCAGAATAATTGTATCTTCTCAGGCATAAGAGATATGTACTACTCTAGCCAAAGATCAGAAGAGGTTTGCCTCCTCTCACAGGTCAGCCAAAAATACTACAGGCCCATGATTTACTATTTAAAAATCTACAGAACCTAGACTTTCATCCTGGGTGAATT
Source organism: Vicugna pacos (assembly GCF_048564905.1). Lineage (NCBI taxonomy): Eukaryota > Metazoa > Chordata > Mammalia > Artiodactyla > Camelidae > Vicugna > Vicugna pacos. The sequence continues at coordinate 4,208,506 of NC_133022.1, forward strand.
CTTTCCAATTTTGGCAGGTAAATCTTTGCTGAGATAGTACTTACAATATTTTAATTAAAAAGACAATGATCCTGACCTAGGCTGTGTCAAGCATGAGCCCTGTGTCCAGATCCTTTAACTTTACCTAGCTTGTGGTCTTAGCCACACTGGCTAAGCCTCAAATCTAACTTTTATCAAATAACAAAGAATTTTAACAGCTTGGCTCAGTTCCCTGCTCACACTAAACCTTTATTCTTCCTAAATTATCTAAACAGGGAGTGCATAGATCAGGAAAATTTAATGGCCAATAAACATAAAATGCTCAATTTTTCTTGTTAATCAAAAAAGGAAAAAGAAAATTGATGGAATATTATTTTTTCTGCCAATCAAATTGGTAACATTTTTTGAGACATAATTGAGATATAAAGAAGTGCACATATTTAATGAGCTTGGTCAAAAGGCACTGTTTCTATTATTTTAATTGTAATAGAAATATCAAGGCACCAAAAAGTAGAGATTAGCCAGACCATTATATTGCTCTTGTTTATGTAAAATCTGTGCCTGGCAAAAATAGTTATTAAATACTCTTACTGTGTTCACTGCATAAAGGTGGCACTTTTCAATTAACTAACCCGCCCTGGGCCCCAGAGCTAGCACCGCTCAAGGGATAGATAGATGGCCTACTAGGTGGCCATCAACTACAGCTTGACCATTGCCAGGATTGGTAAATCAGTCATTCCAGAAGGGATGGGAGTGGAAGGTGCTGAAGCCTATACACCCATGATTTACTATTTAAAATAGTAAATCTGGGCAGAGTTGGGCCCATGTAGCACATCTAATAAGCCCTGCTCCCATTCACCATTTGAGATGTTGAAGTTAAAATTAAAGCACATATGAAATCTGAATAAAGGGGCCTCATCGAAAGCATGAGATTTTCAGACATCTGCCTTCCTCTCTCTACTTTTCTGTGTGTAGCCTACACACTGAGGAGGGGCTCATACATCTTTGTGACTTGTTTAAAACTCATAGGTAATAATGGTCTGGTGCCATGAGAACAGAAAACTGTTACTTGCTACCAGATTATCTCATGCCTAATGAAGAGGATTTTCCTAAGGATTCTCAACAATAATGAGGAAGAACTTTCTAATAATTAGGGCTAATGAAGAATTAAAGGAACCAGGTGACTCCTCCTAGCTAGAAATACTCAAATAGTGTTAGTATGGAAGGGATCAGTTACCAGATAGGGATTGGACTCAGTGACCTCTAAACTACATTTGAAAGCTGAGGGTATATGGTTGTTTTTGTCTAAATGTCTCCAGTCCCCTTTGTTTTCTGAGGCACTTTTTGTCATGAGCAATTAGCAGGATATATTTTTACTTAATGTATGCAAATGAATATTTATGAGCAATTTTAGAAAGCTTCGTAAGATAGTACTTTTTAATATAAGCTGTCAGTGTAAAAGTCCAAATTTTAAAGGTGACAACCACATTTGCTTATAACCAGTCTAGGCAAAGATAGAGTAAAATTGAATGATTCAAGAAAGTGTCCGGTAGCACATAATAAGCAGCCTTTATTAAGTGGTGCAAGTCAATATCAGTTCAAGGATCACCATCTTTTAAAATTTTTATGTCCAGACACTAGTCTACAGCTCGTAATATTCACTCACTAATTACCTTATGCATCAAGTGGTAATCCTGAGGCTTATCCCCCACTAACTTGGAGGAGTTGCCACAGTCTTCTGCCTCTGACTATTTTGTGGCTTGATTTATTTGTGTCTTAAAATAAATGTGAATTCATAGCCACAAGAAAATGAATCTTGCTCTACTGAATGGCATTCCCAAGGAAATGAGATTAGCATTACTGTTAGTTATTATTGTCATTGTTATGACTTTTAGGAGAACTAATTTTTGTTTCAGGATCAAATATAATAAAACAGGCATCAGTGCTCTCTGAAACAGTTTGTATCTTTGTTTCTAGTATGCAAATACCTTTTGTGGCACAATACTGAATTCTTTGGGGCATGCAAATAATATGTTAAAGTGAAAAAATTTCTCTTAACAAAGTTGGTTTATGATTTTAAATTTTCTGTCCTTTGAATTTGGAAATGATTCCAAGGGAATCAAGATATTATTTGCTGATTGAAATAATATAATTCTTGAGAAGTAATTAAGATACAGTCTTATAGATGGTATATTAGCTACTGCAGATGAAAAATAAAAACTGTTTTCATTAGAAAGGAATGGCAATGATAATAAAATGATGAGAGACACAGATTGTTCCCTAAACACAGTTAACTGGCATTTTCTTGGTGTGTGACCTTGAGTAAATTTCTTAACCTTTTTCAGCCTGAGTTTCCTCATCAGTAAAATTGGGATAAATGTGCCTCACTTGTGCTTATTATATGATTACATGAGGACATATATAAATGCAAAACATGAAATGTTGTCTAGTATATAGTAGTATTTGATAAATATTAGTCTGTTGTTACTGTTATTGTCACTGTTAAGTCTTACTGGGATTGAATGCTCTTGGTGCAGGTAAGGAAGTAAGACTAGCATGGGGGAAGAAATATGATGGTGGAAATTGTAGGAGATTGTAAACCAGCAACCCTGGCTTCTAGTCCTTATTTTTCTGTTAACACACTGTTGTGGTCTGCTGTTACTTACTTCTTTGAGTTAAAGTTAAGATACCAGTTCGTATTTTGTTTGTCTAGATGAAGGAATCCCCCATTTTTTCCAGTTACAAACTTCTTTCATTTTATGTGAGCCAGCATCATGATTTTCAAATATCTTAGTACATGTATTTTATTAATTGTAAATGTTGAAAACTATGGATAATAGCAATCAAGTGAGTCACAGCTTCAAATAACTCAACCAGTTCCACAGTCTCTTACTGAGAACCAGCTGTGTTGAGGGCCTTATGAAAAAGAAGCAGAGAGGAATAGGCCCCACACTTAAGGAGTTCAGAGTTAGGATATGTAAAGTGATCCTCCACACTTTCTTCTATAATCTTATCCTTTTATTTAAAAATACAATGTTGGTTATAACTCTATCAGATCATGTATGAAAGGATTAAGACCATACAACTATGTGATTTTGAATGTCAGTATCCTATCATTCACATCTAATTGTGGTCAGAGCAATTAGGATGAAAATAAAGGATAGCTAAGGTGAAATAAATCAATATCTACGCTAGAATTGCAATATCAATTTATTATGCCAGGTCAGAAAAGTAAATGGTGAGTTTTTGTAAGTTACCTGAAAAAAAAAAAACTATGAAAGTCTTAGACTAAAATTAGATAGAATTTATTGGACAGATGCCATGGTAGAGATCTTAAAAAAGAAAAGAAAAGAAAAGAAATGGTCTCATTTTTAGGTTGGGAAAAATCCATGCAATGGACAAGGCCTATTCTATTCTGTTATACTGAATAGAACTGAAGAATTGTGGGGCCTAAGGAACTGAGCTGTCTGATGCATTTCTCCCTCAAGGTGAAACTGCTGACATTAACCACCGAAGAATTAGTCACAAAATTTACTTTTCAGTTAAGGATTATAGATAAATTTGCCCTTCATTTAAAGCATTTTTCCACAAAATCTAGTCACTTAAATCTGTCAGGTCAAGTGTCCTGGAGGAGAAAAAGACTTAGTGAGTTAATAGTTTATGTGGGGGTGACTGTGATTTGCATTCAAAGCAAGAGTTAGTAATGAGCAGAAAGAGGGGAGCTCTCTCACTGACACCAAGTCGGATGGCAAAGAGGATCATCCAGAGCGAATTTCCCAGCTCTTTCAGGTAGAGAAGTGCTTTCATATCTTGCTTGCCTTTAATACATTTGATCATAGGGTCTGAGAATACACTTTGCCAACCAGACATATCTTCTAATTATGATCCTTCCCCTCTCAGCCTTTCAAGTCAGAGGAGGCATAAATGAGCCTGGAGAAGGGTGATGGGTGGGCTTTCTGTCTGAGATAGTTGATGGCCTTTTGGTGGGAAACTCTGTTAGAATATAGAAAGGGTCCTTTCTAAAAGGAAAAGTTAAAAAACGAAAGTATGTGTGAAGCTTTGCTCTCTTTACATCTAAATGTCCATATCAATGGCATAGGTACTAAAAATGTCTGAAAAGAAGAGCTGGGACATCTTCAGAAGTCTATGGGATACCATTGTTTATTTATATACATATGCACCCACATAAATTTAAATAGTACATATTGATATGTAGAAATTAATAGGACATGTAAATACATTAAATTTTATACAATGCTTAAACATTTACAGAACAACTATAAACACATGAAATGCTTTTTTTAAGCATACATTAAATTTACAGAATAGATAAATTTATATAAAATACATGTATAAATAAATTATATAAATATGAACTTTTATGTAAGATCCTATTTTAAAAAGCAGCATATTGTAAATCCTCTGTTACCTTCTCTTTGCAATTGTATGCTTTACGATTGCTTTTTCTTGTGTGAGGTAGCCTGGTACTTGGTATTTTCTCAGTTAGACCTGAATTACTTGTTGCTGACCAACTATGACAGGGGCTGACTTGGATCGAAGGACACAGTCCTCTTTCTTCCAGAAGATCATCCTGTGACTTTCCCCAAACTAACCTTAACAACACCTCAGTAAGATATGGTTTTGGAGGCAAAAAATAACACAAATAATTAGATCATTACTTTCTGCCACTGTTCATTTTTGGCTCTACTTTGAAAGTAATAAAAGCATGCATTTCCTCACAAGTGTGAAAAATGCCTCTTCCTTTGTAATTTCAAGATAAAATTTATTCCAAATTGGGTAACTTTATTAGAATTTTATGGCATTGAATTTTTTTCTATTCATAATAATAAATTAATGTTTTAAAATTCTGTCTTCAGAGAGAAAAAAATTTGCTGTATGTGTAAACAAATTCATACTGAGTAATTCCAGTATTACCATGAAGTTACATTTCCTCTGTGTACATTAAATCATCTTGATAACACCACAATAAGTTGATCACACACACAATCAATTTACAAGGACTGTTTCAAGACTTAGATCAACATAGTTGATTCTTATACCACTCAGAGAGACTTCTTGATATCCCCAGAGCCAATTTATTCAGCCATGTTCATTATGGCAGCACTCCAAGAAATTCATTCTGCAACTTAGAGATTTGTATTGCACAAAGTTATTTTTAATTCAGCAAGCAACCCTACTTTTAGTAAGCAGCTTTTAAGACTTAACCACTAAGTTATTACAAAAATTGAAATAGTTAATTTTGCCCACTATGTTAGGTTTTGTTTAGTACTTTCATGATATTTTTAACATAATCCTAACAAAAATGCTCTGTGTGGGTGGTGATAATGCTGCTAATAAGTATTTACTCAGCACCCACCTTGTCCCACTGGGCATTTTACATAATATCCTCTTCGTGCTGCTGGGAAAAACAGATTCTAAAATGTTATGTAGCTTAAGCAAAGCTTTTGATTGCATTGTAAGGTTCAGTTTTCAACTATTGGGTTTTTTGATTCCCAAAGATCCCCAAAAGCTAGTGTGCTGTATGGGCAAGAGGGACAGAGAAAAGGCATGCTATATAACCAGCAGTGTTGATGGTCCACTCTCTCAGCTTCTGCCTGAGAAGACCTACAGTCTGCAAGAGGTGAATGTTTTTCGCCGTCTGTCAAGGGCAGTCCCCCATACTGTGTGCCCCGGCATCAAATCTTGTTTCTATCCTTTTTCTTTTGCACGCCACTGGGCCTCGATCTCTTATTGAGCACTTTGAGAAAAATACTATCTTCCAGCAAAGAAACACCTTGAACTTACTTGAAGTCTCTTTGGCCAGTTTCAGATGCAAGAGTGAATAGATGAAATGTGGACCGAACATTGCATTCCATTACTTCTTTAAAATAGCTTCTTAGAGAATGAAGGGTCCAGGCTGGGGGCTTGAGTTTTTCTGATTTCAGCGATAAAAAGTTCCTTCAGGACCACCACACAATGCAATCTGTTTGGAAAGCAAAGGATCATCATCATCCTTCTTCTCGTTATTTTGTCAATAATTACTCCCATGAAAGAATGCCTATTTCATGTCAAGCACTAGGCTTACATGTTTTTTAAACATTATCTTATTTCACCTTTACAACAAACCAAGTAGGTCGCATTCTCTCTATTTTTACTGATAAGTTCACATAATTGGGACATAGTAGAGTCTCTTTGAATACTACTCTCTTTAAATCCAAAGTCTTTGTTCTTCCTGTTACTCCTGCTTTCTCCAAATCAGATTAGATAAAATTTCATGCTTGCATCCACATTTCAAGGCCTGTTGGAATTCACATTTCAAGGACTCTGTGTTGGACGTACAGCCTGTAAGGGAGGAAGTGTGACTGCATCTTATCAATAGCTTCACCAGAAAGGTGACATTACTTCTAAGTTAATTCCTCATTGGAAGAACTTTGGAAGAAGGTTCTTACAGTGCATGGCTCTCTGAAGGTGTTTTTCTTAGATCAAGGTGGCCCCAGAGAATTATAATTGAATTGCTTTTCATTTTGTTTAGTACTGTTAGGACAAGTATGCACATGATCTTGAAGCATTTTGGAAAGTGATTTGAGACCTACTGTTTGATCAAGCAACACTTGAGAAACTCATAGTATTAGAAAAATATGTGCATGTACTAGACCATTTGTGATATAATGAATCTTGGTTGTTAGGTTAATACATATTTTAATGTATGTTTCAACTAGGGAAATGTATAGTATTTGAGGGGTGAGGTTTTTGTCTGCAGCAGATACTTGTGAGGATTCAAAAATTACAAGATGAAGTCACAGATTTTTTAAACTTCAGTTTTAGCGAAAGTGAACTTAGGTTGAAATAAGAAGCCAATTAGGAAGGCAGCTACTTGTGAATCTCTCTAGACATGAAGTAAGTGTTAATTCTAAAACAAACAAATCACTCCAGGAAACTGTTAAGCCCTTGATCCTGGGAAAAACACAGTAGACAATGTGGAATAGGGGAAAGAACAAAGAACTGGGGATCAGCACATGCTCTGCCAGGAACTAACATTATGTGTGACTTGGACAAGTCACTTTACCAGTGTCAGGCTCACTTTCCTCATTTGTAAAATCAGTGTGTTTCATATAGTTTCTAAAGTCCTATTGAGCTAGATATACTATTATTTGAAGTGCATGTGGAATTAAGCACTTACCTTCTGTAAAGATGTTTATTTTGTATTTCTTTCCTTAGAAGTCCTTTAACAAAATGAAAGATAACTTTAAGTAGCTGAATTTAAACAGTACTGGTCTTTGTAAGAATCAGAGCTTGTTCATATGTTAAGCTTTTCTTATCACATCAACAACTGAAATATATACAATTTATACAGATAGGAAAAGGTAATAGCTACCCAAATTATACTACTTTACTGATGTGTAGACATAATGAGAAGGTAGCCATCTGCAAGCCAAGCAAAGAGATCTCAGAAGAAACCAAACCTGCTGATACCTTGATCTTGGACTTCTGGTGTCTAGAATTGTAAGAAAAAATATTTTTGTTGTTTAAGCCACTGTTCAGTCTGAGGCATTTTGTTATGGCAGCTCTAGCAAACTAATACAGTAAACAGTATTATTCTCATTTTTTGGTTAAGGAAACATGACTCAGAGAGGTAAGGTAACTGATTTCTCTGGAGTTACTAACCAAAGATCATGTGGCTGGTAAATGGCAGAACTGGGTTTCAAACCTGTTCTTCTGACTGTGTACGTTCCATGTCACCACACACTTTCCTTATTAGTCATAAAGCATAATCTTCCCCCTTCCATGGACCATCGTAGATATCACATGTGGTATTCTGTGTACAAATAATTGCTTACACATACTTTATGAAGATTTTCTAAGCATGGTGCTTTCACAAAGAAACATAGTCTATTGTTCAGGACCCTGAGTTTCTCATTAGACTGTTTGAAAAGTTACTTAAACTTCCTGTGCTTTTTTCCCCTTTATATCATGAATGGAAATCAAAATATCTCATAAATTTGTTGAAAGGATTAAATGAGATACAGCACATAAAGCAGTTATCATAGGCTTTGGTATATTTTCAGGACTCAATATATACTAGCTATTATATAATACTATTATATTAATTAATTTACTTTATCATACAACTACTTTGAATGATGGACAGCTTGAAGGATGTCTGAAATTTTCATTACAAACACTTTCATGTTAAAGAGGAAGAAAATTAAGGCCTTGAAATTACAGCAAATCAAATTGAATGAGCTCAAAGCGCTGTTTTATTTTTAATTTTACTTTTTTAAAAAACTAAATTAGCTTATTGTAACTCCATTCATATTGTATTTATTTATAATGGCAGTATGATTTTGACAATTTTTTATCTAGCTATTGAAATAATAGGCTGATGAATATTTAGCACAGACAGGTTAGTCGAACTAAACTGATTTTTTTTCTTTAAACCTTTAAGATACTGTCCTCAGTATAAAAATAATCTCATTTGTAGTGATCTTTTATAACTCTGAGCAGTGGGGAATTAGACTGGAGTAGAAAGTTTAGGCAACATGATAGGGAGGGAGAAAGTGAGGGTAAGGATTTTGTTCTTTAGGCAGTGAGGAAACTTTGAAGATTTCTTAGTGGGAAAGTAACTTCTGAGGAACTCTGGAAGATTAATTTGGCAAAAATACTTGCTATTGATTAGCTCATAAATAGAAGTTAAAGGTTTATTTTAATTGTCCTGATAAGAGACAGTGAGCATCAGAGCAATAATGCTTGCACTGGGAGTGGAGAGGAGATAAAGCAGATGAAAAAATCACTTAGGTTGATTAAATATGCATGAAAAATATGAGAAGTGCACGTTTAAAGTTTACTTGGTTAGGTCAAAAAATGATGTGTCAACTAGAAAAACAAATATTTAGGAGACATTTAAAGCACAAGAGATGGTTTTTAATTTTAACTGTTAAATGAATTTGTTTCAGCAGGCTCAGATGAATCATATTGCAGGATAATAGAAATAGCCTGAAACTTCAGGGAAATACCAGAAGGACAGTTCCCCTCTTCTCTTAGAATACCACCTCAGCTTTAGAGGCAGGGTGCTGGGCAAAGGCAGTTAGACTTGGTCTGTCACCCTTGGCCTAGTCCTGCCCTATAATAGGGGACTAAGTAAGGAAAGAGCCCCAGGCTTCTCAGCTGCTCTTGCCCAGAGTAAAGCTTCTGCAACGCAGAGCTGGGTGTGTGTCATAAATGTTGGTGGCCTGCCCCTCATAGGGAGGAACTACAGCCCTAGACTGGGAGCTAGAGATGGAGGAGTCCTGTGTTCTGGGCTGCACTTTTAGGGGGAGAGTTTAAACTGTGCTGAGCTGGAGAGAAGGGGAGGGAGTGGACTGTGGGTTAAATGTCACAAATTCTTTATCTTTTTACTGAGATTTAGTGAATTTTCTTGAATAAATATATCCGTGCGCCCATAGGACAATTTACAGAGGCCTTAGTTGCATGTGCTGTTTAATACTTTTCACCTCTTAATGATTGTTTCCCTGGGGAGAAAGTCCAGAGCTTCTCACATTGTCATTCCAGAAGTTGCCTCTTTAGTTGTCATTTGTTAATTGAGATGTTGGCAAGTGAAATGTGCTTAGAAGAGGAGAAAGAATTGCTAATGGGTCTGAAAACTAGGCCATACAGCAATATCTAGGAGAACTAAAACATTGAAGAGTTGCCAGAAAGCAGAGTTTTTATAGATATAAAATAGTAAAAATAACTTTAATCTGTGTAACTCCACTGAGAAGAACTAAAATTAATACACAAAATTACTGGGAGGCAGGTTTCACTAAATTTTTGAAACAAGTTTGAGTGAAAAATCAATGGCAGCTAAATGTATGGCACTGAACTCTCTTTTACTGGAGATGTGTAAACAAAGCTGAGACCATCTCTTAAAGTAATACCAGAGGAGATGTCTGCAATGACACATCATCAAGCAAGATGAACGTAGAAATGTGTACATTGCACAGAGCAGTTGGAGGCTTCTGTATTAATCAAGATGAGAGATGATGCTGGTTTGAAGGGGAGAGTAGCAGATAGAATGGAGAGATGTGTTCTAGCACCCAATGCTATGGTAAGTGCTATGGGGAATGCAAACATTTGAAAATGTGAACCTTCCCCTGACATACCAAGCAACAAAGAAAAAAAATAGTTACTAACACAAAATTTTTCAAGTTATTTAACTTTATCCTTATACCCAATAGCAGAAGTTTCCAGAAACAACAAGATGAACAATAACACAAATGGAAACAAACAAAACAGTGAATAAATGTTTATAAACTGCAGACCCATATCACAAGGTCAAGCATACTTTCATGAATTTTTAATACCAAGGAATATAAATGGAATATCTCCACACTGAAGATTTATAAAAAATATAAAGCAGCACAGGATCATCAGTAAAAATAGGGGAAGGTTTCAATAATACAGTTTTTAAGTAACAAGTAGGTAGAAACTCTAAAGGGAATTTAGATGTAGTAAGAAACATTCTTGACACCAGATTACCAATTTTTGTAATAATGAAAGAATATAAAAACTTCACAATTTAAATTGTGATTCTATAGAGTTCACTAAAATTTTTTTTTTGTAAAACCACAGTATTTGAGATATACCTAATTAGGTAGAGCGCTAGAAACACTTTTTGTTATGCTTGTGTTTTCCTGATCTTTACAAAAATATTTGATTAGCTTAAAATGATAAATTTTTCTGTTAAATTCTACCTTGGTTTAGGAGTCGGTACACTTAAACTGCATTAAGATCTCGTAAGAGAAAATGGGACCTTTGTAAATATTCAAGGATAAGAAGCCAATTTTCTGTAATAGTTCTGTACTTTGTTAGGTTTTGGTAATGAGATTTGCAAGACACTTATTATTATAAAATGTATTCCAGCTGCCTGATGAGATCAGTGGTCAAATTGCCTGTCTGGACATTTGGTCACCATTTTTGTTCAAAGTCTGCACCTTTGTGTTTCAGCTCTGCTCTCCCAGTAAGACTGGTGCTGTGACTGAGAGCCTGGATTTCCTTAATTTTGGGATGGCTTCCCTAGGGTTCCCATCAACATGATCATGTCCCACTTCTGGTCAGGGAACAGACTGCAGGTTGGGGCACTGACAGAATTTTGGCCGCAACCCTCTGGCTGCCACCAGAGCACAAGACTGTTCCTCCTCTTAAGTGGCATTTTCTTAACGTATGGTACTCAAATCCCACCTCAGGCAGGACAGGCAGGCTCTGTCTTTTAATCTGCTGCAGACCTTCTTCACTTTTTCAATTCATTTTGCAAACAGAAATTAGTTCAGCGGGTTTCAACTGGAAACAGGTGCTCTTGGTTCGTATCACCTCGATGAGTGACATAAACTAAAATGCACTTTTATCTCACTGGTGATAATCATGGACCCCAATACATTACCTTTTTTATATGCTAAGCCACTAACTTGCTCTAGAGAGGATTACCTCCAGATTCCTAACTGAACCCAAGCCAGTCTTTTAGGCCTGAGTTTTCCAAGTTGGCTATATACGCTTTGCAATTTCACCAGAATGTTGCCAACACTCTAACGTGTGCTGTGTGGATGTGGAAGTAAATTCGCTAAATCGCAAGAGTGAAAGAAGTAACATTACAAGTTCTACATGATTCGCTGGACTGGTTTTCTCTCAAATTTACTCATCTTGGTAAATAATACAAGTTACAGTTTGATTTTAGTTTTATTGATCCCTATTTACTCCTGGGCTTTTTAATTGGTCAAGAAAGAAATTTGGAGTTAAGAGAAATTACTCCCAATGGGATTATAGTCTAAGTGGAGAGAAGAACTTACTGTTTATTCCAGTGGATTTGTGCAGCATTGACGGGCAGACATCCCAGACAAGAAGTCATCTTGGGGCAAATACATGAAATTCTGCTTTCTCATCACACAACATTATCCTGGAACAAGGACTCAAGGTTTTTTGAGGTTTATAGATGATGTAAAAATTCTTTAGAAATCACTGAGAATTAAGATGTTTTATAAGTTATAAATTCTGTAATATTAAAAACAAAAAGCCCTTAAACTAGGGAAAACCAGTGCTGTCTTCTGAGAACACCCATCTACATTTGCCGTGTGGCTAATTTCAAATTGCGATTTTCTCAAACCTGATTTGTATTTTACACAGCTGTTCAGTGCCGTTCCGTTTCTTGCATTTTTCAAGGAGTTATATGGTTCCCCCTCTTCCTTCCTTAAACATAATTTTAACACAGCTTACAGACACACACACACAAACACACAAGTTTGTTAGCCAATATCCGTAAATGACCAAAGCCTGGGGGAAACAACTGAAAATCAAACTTGGTTATAGCAGAGTGGTATCAGCCAGGTATTGGCTACGTTCCATGTTTATAAATAGGATGCAAAAGCTTAATTTTATCATAACTGCAGAGCAACTTTGAAAAAGTCATGTAATTTAATGGCATAACCATCCTTTATTGCTATATGTAAATAGACTGAATAACAGCAGTAAATGTTGAACACAATCTAGTTGCTGCAATTTCTTTGGAACACACTTTAAATTTCAAATTATGTTTAATGCCTTTGTACATAACACAGGTCTCTTTTTTAAAGCTTATCGCATGGAGTTGACTTACTTGAGGAAAATGGCATTTGGGAAAAACAGAGAAGTAGAAGCAGAGTGGGCCATTTGGAAATCTGACCACATTTTTTTTTAAGGTGAGTCATTTAGTTTTAAATTGTCTTTTCCTTTCATTATTTTGAACTTTATCAATGTCCTCCTGTGTTAGGTATTTACATCATCTATGAATAAGACTTTTCCCAATTGCACTGTGTGACTTGGCCACAACATTTCCCTTTTCTTTGGTATAATTAGGCTTAAAGGGAGAAGGCCATAGACAATGGTGCACACATGCTAGGCTGCTTCTTCCCATGGAAATGATTCACTAGCAGGTATCCTTTGATTCTGCCCTTGGTCCTGCCCTCAGGACCAACATATCCTTCCTATGCTCAGTGGAAGAAGGGAGGAAATGCTGTTCTCTTTGTATCCCGTCTGATTTCAGAATGTTATAATGAAGATACAAATGTGAAGGTGAGATAAGAAGCTAAAAAGTAAAAAGTTCTTTTGAGAGGCAGAGGTAGAAGTCTCTGATGAAATTTTAACACAGGGGTGTTAGCAATAGGCTAGGAGGTCTCCCCTGTGCTCTCCTGGGCTGCCATCAGCAGTGCGGGGAAGTTTACCCTAAAGCAAATTCCCTCATGGGATTGATAAGTCTTAGAAGGTGAGTCCTCAAAGTACATCATGCACACAATAATATACTTTGATCTCGTGGATTTTTTAATTTTTAAAAATTTAGTTTTGTGCTCATTGGATGATTTCAAACAAAATTGAGAAAATAGGGAAACAATTTTGCCTTTAGGTTAAAATGAAATCTATAAATCCACCATGATCAGGGCAGTGCACTGTTTACAGCCATACTATTAATGCATCATCAGGAAAATCATGGAGAAGGTGTTTATCCTAGAACTCTTACCTTCTCGAGCAAAGTCTTTTCTTATGTTCAACAAATTCTCTCATTCCCAGGAAAGTTGGTTAAATGAATGGGTCTAATTCATTTATTTGGGAATTCATCCTTATTGTGTGCCAGGCTTAAAGATTTCATGGTGGACCAAACAGTAATGCAACTCAAAGGCTTACGAAAAGGATGAACAATACACAAATAATTATATAATTATAATGAATCCCTAGATGGAGACTGGAAGGCTGGAGCAGGAAGGAGGGACTTGCCCCTTTCTGTTGGTTCCCGTTCATGTCAAGATGAGCCCAGCTCTTGAGGCTGGCAGCAGTCCGTTGCCTCATGACTGATTTGCGGTTTCTCCAATATTCACAGAACGAACCTTATCTCCTAGCACCAGAGCCACTCCTTCAAGTACTGAGTTCCAACTCTGCCTTCTCGCCTAAACTTCTAAGTTTGAATAATTTCAGTCTCTTCCCTTTGTTTCCCAGTCCTGGGAGTGCTAGTTGCTTCCTGTAATTCATACCTCTGTGATACCTTGCTGTTCCAATTCACCTTTTCAGTTTTCTGATACCTGATTAACAGTTTTTGCATTAAACTCTCTCTCTTGAAATAATCGGTATGGTAAAATCTGACTGCAATTTCTCTGACGCAGTGGGCAGAACCTAACATTAATCACATGTACATTTTTCCCCCTAAGGACCTACCTGGATCCCCTGTGAGGGCTGGTAATCACACAGTCAGGGTATTTGAAGTGGTATTCAGTTAAAGAAGAAAGTCAGAAGAATAAGCCAGCCACTGCAGCAGGGTGTGGGAGGTTACTCATGTTGAGTTTATAAGTTAATGGAGAAGATGGAAACATAAACACTTGACAATAAAGTAGCTCATGAGATGAAGGAATGAAAGATGCTTTTGAGGCTTTGCCAGCCTAATGGTAGAGACAATTGGAAAGCTAATGGAAAACTCATTACTCCTTAACTTAGCTTTATGTGTTGATTCACAGAAATTTATTCATTAACCTAGGCCCTCTTCTGGCTTTGGATGGGTGAAGCGGAAAGGCAAATATTAAGTTCTAGCCGAAAAGTAGGAGTAGTGTTGTAAGTAGATGACAAAACAGATCAGCAGACCTGACACGGTTCAAGAGGGGACAGCAATCTAGACAATCCGTCGAGTCACATAGCAATCTTGGTCATGCCTTGGTGTTCGGGCATTTTGGAACTCTTGATAACCTCTTCACCGCCCAGATGCTGCCTGTCTACCTCAAGGCACCATTGTTGTTGCCACATTGGACCCTTTAGCCTTAGCAACTGGCCTACACCTCCACATTTCCCCCCTCCAATTTTATGGTTTGGGGTTTAATGCTAGTTCTTGGCCTCTTACCATCTTTCTTATTTGCTCACACCTAATTGGATAAGTTCTCTCATGGCTCTGGATTAAATGTCCACCTTCATAGGAGCATCCCAGTATCACAATACTTAATACACACTAATATGACAGCTGGTGACAAATGCTGTAAGAAGAGAAGAGCAGGATGCGTATGTGCTATTTCAAAGGGAGTGCTCAGTAAAGGTCTGACTGATGGTGACATTTGGGCAGAGGCTTAAATTGGGCACAGAGGCAAGCCGTGCAGGGATCAAGTGAAAGAACCTTCCAGGCAGGAGGAATAGCAGAGGCAAAGTCTCAAGGCAGACACTGTCTCAGCCTGTTTGAGAAAGTGCAAGGATGCCATGGAGGTGATGCTGAGTGAGTGAGAGGTCACTAGAAGGACATGATGCTAGAAACACAGTCAGAGTGAGGCCAGGTAGGACACTGCAGGTCATGGGAAGAGCTTCAGATTTCCTTGTCAGTGTGGTGGAAAGCCATTGGAGGGTTCTAAATGGGGAAGTCATGTGATCTGACATATTTTTAAAGGATAGCTCTGACTTCTATGTGGAGAATGAGCTGCAGATGTCAGGAGTTCTGACCAGGTCGAATGTCGCTGTGGTGGCATTCACTATAAGAGTAATGATGGTTTGAAATGAGGTGCTTGTAATGAAGATGTTGACAAGTGGTTGGACCAGAGGTACATTTGATGTTCAGCTAACTGACTTTGCTAATGGTTTATATGTGAGGCTCCAAGAACTACTGTACAGTTAGATGAACAATGTACCAATAAATGAGATGAGAAATCTGTTGAGGGGGTGGAGTGTATATGTGTGTTGTATTTGAGATGCTTATTTGCTACTCAAGTGAAAATGTCATATAGGCAGTTATATGTGCAAGCTGAATGCTCAGTGGAGAGTTTGGGCTAGAGATACAAAATAGATACTATTAAATGACACTAAAAGCCATGTGGTTGGTTAAGATTATTTAAAAGAAGAGTGTAGATAGAGAAGAAAAGAGGACAGAAGGCTGATTCCCAGAGCACTCTAACATTTGGAAGCCAACAAGCAGAGGAGGGGGCAGCAATGGGGACTGAAAGGAGAGTCAAGTGAGGCAGGAGAAAATCCAAAAGTGGGGTGTCAAGTGATCTACTAAGGAAAGGTTTTCATGAAAAAGAGAGTGCCCCCCTGTGCCAAATTCTCCTGAGAGGTCAAGTCAGATTCCAGTGGTGTGCTGACCACTGGATTAACAACGTGGAGTCATTAGAGACCAATATAAGACAATAGAAGGATGGAGATAAAAACCTGATTGATGCTTATTCAGGAGAAAATTGGAGATTGTAAAATATCTAGTATAGTTAAATTTTAAAGGATTTTCTTTAAAAAGCATCAGAGAAATGAAACAGTAGCTAGAGATGTCTAATTAAGAGAGCAGTTTTTAAAAAAAATTAATGGTAGATATGCATAATTTTATGTTGATGAAAATTATTTGGAAAGGCGGGGATACTGATGCAGGGGAAAGAATTGAAAACCAGAGGAATGAAGTCCTTGAGTTGGCAGGCAGGGATACAATCCAGCATAAGCACGTTGGGGTTTGCCTTTGAAAGGAGTGTGGACAATAATTGATCCATTGAAACATGAAGAAAGAAGAGTATATAAGTTTAGAGGCAACTAGGATGACAGATTTAGTTGTGAGAGAAGGAGGTTTTCTCCTGGCTGCTTCTTGACATCAACAGCTGAGAGAAATAAGGGGGCTAGAGGATGTTAGGGTCCAGAGGGTAAAAGGCAAGATGCAGAGTCATCCCAGAGAGCAGGGAAGTGAGGTGGTTGGGTGTTGCAGTTGGACTGTTAAGCAATACTGAAGCTTTGAGGTGTGTGGACGCAAACTTATAGTGATATCAGTGTAAAAGCAGAGAGTGGAGGGAGAGTCCTGTTTAATCAGGAATATGGTTTTGCTAAGTAATTATAGCAGAATTAAAGACGGGCAGGGAGACCAGGTATATACGTGGGAATAGTTATAACAACGGCACATAGAATGGAATGCAAGTTGTTTAGAGAAGGAAACAAGGATATGACAGGGTGATACAGTGAAAAGCTGATTTGGTCAGTTTTTTAAGCTCCTTGGTGGGGGATCAACTAATTGCATGACCATATAGTTGATATTTTTGGGATGATTTGGTTATTGGTGGTGTGAACGTGGAGTGAGGGGCCTGATATAAGGAGACGTGATTGATGGTAAGGACATCAAGGAAGTGAATCTCCAGGAATCGAGTTTCCATTGAGTTTTTGGAGAAGGAAGACAAGAGAGACAGTGGAGAGAAGGGCAGCAAACTGAAGCCAAACATTCACTGAAGGAGAGAGAGTGGCCGGAAGAGTGGTAGATCAGAAGGCTGGGTCCAGAAGGATGGCAGATGACTGCAACGTGGCGGGGGAGTAGAGTCCAGTGTCAAGTGCTTCAGAGGAGCAGGGCCCTGTTAGGGATGCGGAGGGACTGATGACTGGGGACAGCAATGAAGGGCAATGAGTGTACATGCCATTTTCAGGCTTAGTGGTAAGTGGGGTGGAGAAGGGTAAGCAGCCACCCTCTGGAAGGGCTGCAGAGACAGCGATGCCCTAAGAGCTTTCAGATTTCAGTTAGTGCAACGAGGTGAAGCTGAAGGCAGCATTCAGAGAAGTTTTTATGCAGAGGCATCTATTCCTATAACATAGCAGCCTATGGACACCAAATAAAAATCCAGGTCCAGAATGAAGAACCATTATGAGATTTAGCAAAGAACAGATCAAATGTCCTGATGAATACTTGGCTTAACTTATAATCAAGTTATTGTTACAAATATCACTTAAGTGTAATGCAGAGAAGAATTTTGACAGTCAAGACTTTTTATCCCATGCTGTGGTTTTTACTGTTGCTGGTGTTGTGGGTGTGTGTTTGGCAGGTAGTACATTATATAGAGTAATTTGTAGACAAGGTAAGGCACAAAGTTGTGCTCTTCCTATATAATAGAACAGAATGTAATTCATGTGTGGATCTGTACTGCTAACTATAAGGAATGCAGTATTGGATATACTTAGTTGGGTTTTGTTTTTCCCATTTCCCATCTGCTGTTTCCTAATCACAGGCTTTCAGTTTGTATTATAATTTTCTTTATCATCTTTGCACCTTCTAGCCATTGTGAGGGTTGATCTTGGTGATAGACACATGACTTTGTTTTGCAGTTTATGGAATTAATCTTTGTTTATATTTTATTTAAATTACAGACTTTGTAAATCCCCCCAACTGACTGTTAATTGTGCTGGACATACAAATGACAAATGCTGGAGAGGCTACACTGCTGGTGGGAATGCAGTTTGGTGCAGCCACTGTGGAAAACAGTATGGAGATTCCTCAAAAGGCTAGAAATAGATTTACCATATGACCCAGGAAACCTGCTCCTGGGTGTATATCCAGAAGGAACCCTACTTCAAAATGACACCTGCACCCCAATGTTCATAGCAGCACTATTTACAATATGCAAGACATGGAAACAGCCTAAATGTCCATCAACAGATGACTGGGTAAAGAAGCTGTGATATATTTATACAATGGAATACTATTCAGCCATTAAAAATGACAACATAACGTCATTTGCAGCAACATTGATGTTCCTGGAGAATGTCATTCTAAGTGATGTAAGGCAGAAAGAGAAAGAAAAATACCATATGAGATCGCTCATATGTGGAATCTAAAAAAAAAGACATAAATACAAAACAGAAATAGATTCATAGACATAGAATACAAACTTGTGGTTGCCAAGGGGACAGGGGGTGGGAAGGGATAGACTGGGATTTCAAAATATAGAATAGATAAACAAGGTTAAACTGTATAGCACAGGGAAAAATATACAAGATCTTATGGTAGCTCACAGTGAAAAAATATGTGACAATATATGTATGTTCATGTATAACTGATAAATTGTGCTGTACAGTGGAATTTGACACAATATTGTAAAATGATTATAACTCAATAAAAAAATGTTAAAAATAAAATTGTGCTGGACATGATTTCCTGCAGAATAGCTGACAAACATGTCCACATTCACGTTTAACCTTTATTTAAGTTGAAAAGTTAATATTGATATAAGGATTTGGACTATACTACCAGCCATTTATGGATGGACAGCGGCCTGAGCTCTTCTTGTCGCATGACTAGCCACGTCACCAGATGTTTATTATCCCATTCATCCTGTGACGCAGCCATTTCCTTTTGGTTATAGTCAGGACATAGCACTAAGATGACAAGAACCCAGAGCAGCCACGTGTTTACATCTTTTGTTACTGGAGGTGGGGTTAAGGGCATGTGATTTCAAATGAGCGCTTGATAGAAGTGCTGCACAGGGTCAGAAAAGAAGCATGTTTCCCCCACAAAGCAGAGTCTCCATGGAAGGTTC
Organism: Vicugna pacos; assembly: GCF_048564905.1. Taxonomy (NCBI): domain Eukaryota; kingdom Metazoa; phylum Chordata; class Mammalia; order Artiodactyla; family Camelidae; genus Vicugna; species Vicugna pacos. The sequence continues at coordinate 4,227,774 of NC_133022.1, forward strand.
ACTTGTACTTCGTGGGGGAGGAGTTTCATGTCCTATGGCGTAGAGGAGCTATGCCCCGCATCGCAGACACATCTGGTGAGTCCGTGTCGCACAGGCACCTGCGCTAAGGGCGCACCGAGAGTGGGGGCAGTGAGCGTGGTCTGCCCTGGGTGCAGCTCTGCCCTGGGAGAATTTAAATACAGTGATAAAACTCATGGAAAGTAGGTTGGATTTCATCATACCCACATGCTGGAAGTTCTAGACGATGTCATTGACAAAATACTTCTCTCTGAAAAAAATGTTTGTTGGCCTAAGTTCTAAACATTTGTAATGGCAAATTTCAATAATCTATATGTAAGCTTCAAATTAACACAATTTTGTTGCTTGGCCTTCAATAAACATTGTTTTTTATGGAGAACTCCCAGTTATACAGTTGGGTCCTCAACACACGGACTCAGCTGTAAGTGCTTGTTTTGAGAAGATAGTTAAGAATTCAAATATTCAGGCACGATTTGTGTCTTCAGCTCTTAGGGCACTGCATGTTCCTGTGTTTTAAACAGTATATTTGAAATAAACGATCTTTAATAAAGTGTTTGTCAAAAAGGAGAACTAGAACTTGAGTTACTTCAAATCTATCATCCTATGTGACCCTTTGGCATTTTAAGTCTACGTTTAAAATATAAAACATGCACTACAAAGTTCTTTGGAAGCACAAATTGTTTAAGCTTGAAATACTTTACTGCAATTGAATAACAGCTTTAAACTTCAATTTAATTTCTTTTTATATTATTTTAAAACTAAAAAAAAATTAAAAAATCACCATGTCACATTAGTGCTAAATTGTACTTTTTGCAGATGTTTTAGTTTATTAAAATCTACATAGTAGTTACTGGACAATTACCTACATAATGCATATACATTTCAATAAAAAAAACTTTCCTCTGCCTGCAATTCTTTTCTGTTCCTTATTTGTTTTATTTCTTGATTATTCCTGAAAATAATGTTGTCATGGAGAGGAGGATGTGTTAAAAATTATCTACTCTGAGTGTCACAGGCCAGACTGGCCAGTAGGGGAAGCATTTCTATGAATGGTGATGCTCACTTTGTCATTTTGGGGTGTGCTCCCACGGGAGAGTTAGAATCAGGCTGCTAACGCACTTCAAATTTTGGGTGCAGATCTGCCCCGTAAGAATAGACTACTTGTGTTTGGAAAACTGAGTAGTGGAGATGCACTGGCAACACAGTTGTTTTAGTTTGCTAGGGGCAGAGGACAATGAGCTTTATATCTTTAGCATACTCTCAGAAGCTGGAGGCTAAAATGAGGGACAACTGCAGAATCATAGAGGTCTGTGTTTGTGTCTAAGCCCTATCTCTTGAGCAATTTAATTTCTTTAAGCATCAGTTTCCTCATCTTTCAACATGTAAAAAAATCTACAGCTATTTCAGAGGGTAATGAGAAATGGAAGAACTTAGCTGACACTCAGGCCATAGAAAGTGCTCAATGCATGTGTTTCCTGTTCCTCTACTTCCTTTAAATACTCAGTTCGGTTATTTGTTCTTTGCATACATTTTCACTAGATGGATACTTCCCTTATATTTTCTGCTGATATTTTAAGCATGAAGGATGTCCTTTTATAATATTTGCTAATAAGTTTGATATGTGACGTTAGTTTCTTGATGTTAAATTTTCCACGAATTATTTATTGACTGCCTTAGAGATAAAATAAATGAGAATCATCAACTTTTAGTTTATTGAACATGTATGTATCTTTCAATTATAAATGGGAGGTTTTTCAGCTGTAAGATGGGAGGACGGGGCAAGTCACGGGTTATGCAGAGTGCAGGGGTGGGTGGTGAGTGGGGATTAAACAAAAGTTGATCCATTGTAACAGTTTTCTCTCACTCTCTTTCCAGGGAAGATTTGTGTTGGTGGCCCCAAAGCAGACAGCTCTGTATCCCATTACCAGCCAATGAGTCATTTAGTCCCCCACAGATCCAAATAAAGTTTTACAGAATACCCTATGGCATGCCTTCCAAAATATATGAGCACTATAAAATACATCATTTATTTTACCATATGAGCTGACTCTGTCCCTCTTTCACCATCTGGGAGAGCAATCTCACGTGTTTTGGGCTCTTAGGTTATTATCAGATACACTGGACTTCTCTGAGCTTTTCCATGCCTAGTCCCCATGGTCTTTTCAGGAGTTTTATAACTTGGTTGTAAAAATTCACTCTAAACTGAAACTTGGCAAACAATATATTAATCTGGGAAGTTAATTTCTTTTATAAAGTCCAGAATCTGTGTAGCCCCTCTTTTGAGTTTTCAGAGACCTTGGAAAAATAAAGTGAGCAATTAAATTTTTTTGCATCTTAAAAAAAGTAAATCAATTTTTTTTTAAATCCTCTCAACCCAATTTTTACATGTGAATAGCTAGTATTTTGGACTGAGTTTTGATACACTTTGAAAAATATTTTTTTTGGCACAGTGAAATAAAGTAATTGAGAAAGGAATGAGGCTGAGATTTCCCATTACATCACTGGAATAATAAAGTATATTTAGAGAGTAGCGCCTTTCTGAATTTACAAAAAGGGGTAAGATGTTCATATCATTGGATGTTCACCAACATACAAATAAATTAGTGAGAAGTATCACTTTAAAAAATGTGATGTGTCCTCAGTCTTGTAAGAATTACTAAATGGTGCTAAAGCTTATATTTAGAGTTGATTCATTGGACTTTGCGAATGACTTCGCCATCAGATAGTGCCAGGAAATGTGAGTTCAACTTTCATGTCCTTTCGGTGCCAGAAAATGCTGTCACCGCCCTTGCCTCTTAACCAGCATAAAGCTCCAGAATGGACTGACCAGACAAGGTGACAGACAACACAGAACCTCCACGAATTACCTTCTCACCATAGAGACAGGCCCAGGGATGAAAGGAGCTCAACAAAGACAAAAGACAACACAAAGGAGCATTTAAAATGAGGCTTTGCCAGCTTTAAAATACTTTCAGGTACGTTTTACTGAAGGAACATAGAGGAGAATTAAATCACGGTCTCTGGAACGAGACAGCCCCGGTGGGCACTAGCTGTGTGGCCTTGGGGAAGCTATGTAACCTTTGCAGGTTTCACTTTGCTTATTCCTTAAAGTAGAAAGAATAACAGTATGTACTTCTTAGAGTTATACTAAGGCTTAAAATACGAAAATACATGTAGTGCAATTAGCAGAATGATTAGCAACCAATTAATCAATTAATTTTGTTAAAAATTAATATTAATTTTGTTATTGCTTATACTATTCAACTTTTCAGTTAACTTTGTGAGGTTGATTTCATCATTATTATCCTTACCATTTTACAGATAAGAATAATTTAGGCTCAAAACGGGTTTTACTTTGTACAAGATCACACAGCGAGCAAGTATGCGTAACTTGATCTCAAATCTAGGTTTCCTGACAATAAGCGTGGCACGTTTTTTCCTGGTGTTTATGGTGTATATTTGAGGAACATTGTTTCTTACTCAGAATTTTGGATAAGTAGTTGTTTCATAGAGGGTGTAACCTTTTCTTCTCACACTGCAAAATTAGTTAAAAATTTTCATGCACAATATCAATGTGTTTGGTGGTAGAGTTTTAAGGTCCCTGAAGTTGTTGTTGTTATTGTTATTGTTATTATTATTATTATTATTATTATTATTAAAGTATATTAACCAAGTACTAAGCTGGATGTAATGGATGGGATGTATCTGTTACAGCCGGCTACTCTAACAGCACCCAGAGTTCCCGGTGGGCTAGAACGGTTCAGAATAAAGCAGCCATGAGAGCTTAATAGCTTACCCACTCACATCCGTGGAATCACTCGGTGCTGCAGGTCTTGTTTTGTACACGGCGGTCGTGAGGGCTGCAACACACAGCTGGTAACAACTGCGTATTTAAGTAAGGTGTCTGTACTTGACGGAGAAGGAGAGGCACGAAGCTAGTCTGCACTTGTTTAAAATAAAGGAGGAGTGGGGCTGGCTTTGTCAGTTAGTGACAGACGTGGTGGGTGGAGCAGGGCACCCGGATCTCTGTTTAGGACTGAACCCTGGGCACCAGTGCTTCTGTCTGGCAGCAGAGGGTTCCTCTCCCTGTAATGGGTCTTAGCTGAAAGGAACTGTTTGCCCAAGGTGTTTCACCACTCCCAGAAGCAGCCTCTGTCCAATGACTGGTTGGTGGGGAGTCTTAAAGGCCTGATTCTTTTGCCCCAATTCAAGGTAACTTTGATGTGCCATCCAGCTTCAGAGCCCATGTAGGATTGGCTAAGACCCCGGGTGCAAAAGCAACACAGTTCAGCTTCTCCCTCTGCCCAGCCAGTCCTGCTCCCCTCACTTCCTGACCAGCGTTGCTCTGTGGAGTGCTCCCAATAAGCCTCCCGCCCGCGGATCTCCAGCTGAGGGTCTGTTTCCCAGGAACTCCAACCTAACGTTGTAGTCATACATGAAAGAGCTGGGTAGGTTTATCAGAATCCCCAAGGAGAAGAAGCAGCTTTCCAGTCACAGAGGAAGTGGGATGCAGACTTGGAGCCAAGGCAATGAGAATAGATGAGTTTGGGTGGATGCTAACGCATGCTGTTTAGAGAGGCAGAAAAAAGACTAAGAAGAGACCAGATGAGATGGATCCAGGAAAATCAATGTGTTCACTACATGGCAGCTTGGCGAACATAGAATTGGAGGTCAGACAGCTATAGCGATGGACCTCAGGGATGGTCTCACAAGTGGCTCTAGCAGTGATGCCCAGATGGGACATGCAACCTCTGCATGAGGTTTGGAGATCAATGAAACTCTCCTCTGGCACAGCAAAGGCCAGAAAGTGTCCACACTGTAGTGATGGGCAAATACACCAGGCACAAGCAAGGGGGGGGTCAATCTTTGTCTCATATAAGGCAGTATTAAGGGGCAGATGGGAAGGTACCAAAAGAGCAAGGGAGGGTTTCTCAGTCTTAGAATAATGATGTAAGGGACCAAAAGAGGAGCTGAGGAGTTGTGAATAGGGCAGGGATCCAGACCCAGGAACTGGAGCATAATCAAGTCCAGTGTGTGGCAAACTCAGCAAGGTGAGCAAGGGTGACTAGTTCCTGAATAAGAGCTGCACTGGACTGATTTTGATTGCAACCCGCTTGCTGATAACTCTGAAATCTCTGGGTCCAGCCCCATGTACTTCTTTTAATTTTTAGACTCATGTCCCCACTGGACATCTTCACATGAATTATCTACCAGAAATTCACAGTATACATAATGCAAAACTCATTTTCTTCTCCAAACTTCACCCTCCAGTTTCCACTCCTGGTTAACTGCATCACCACTCCTGGTCATATCATCTGTCCCTGTAAATACCAGAAGTGGACAGAGCAGCCTGCATGAAAAAGGGTCTGGATTAGTCAGTGTTCAATTCCAGTGTGGAAGGAATTAGGAGTGGGAGGTGTAGAAGCTCCTAGTTTGTCTCTAGTCCATTCCCAAGCTTTTCTGCTCTTCTTCCTGGTCACACCCACGACCCACTGTCATCACAGTCTCCCCACCATATAGACTGTCTGTGCCTCCTGGTATCCCTGCTTCATCCACAAGAGCCTCAAACTCTTAAACTGTGGTAGGTGAGGGACTTGGCCTGGCCAACCACGCTCTGTGTCTTCATTTCTCTGTTTTACCCAGTTCCACAAATGAGTTTTACTTTGGCTGTTTGGTCACAAAGACTAAGGGCAAAGTGCTGGAGAAAAAATGTGTTGCACTTTATTGAACCTCAAGCTGCTCAGAAACCATTTGATGGTCTCTTTGAGCAGGATGACATTCAGCTCAGTGGAATCAAAGCCGATGCAAGTGGGGGGATCGCCTGGCAGTTACTTCCTTAGCCTTCATGCTGGAGGAGAGTCTCCACCCACCAGGGCTACCCCGTTGATGAAGGTGAAGGATGGAGCGATGCGGGGAACTCCTCAGCCTGCCCCTCTGCCAGGAAGAACGCTGAGCACAAGAAAGGCCAGAGCTCCCAGCGGGCAAACTTGGGCAGTGGCTCCAGGTGACTTTTTATTTATTTTTATTGACTAAATGCATATCAAGCACTCTATCTTTGGTTCCCCTAGTCGCTCTAGTTTGTATCTTTTCTCCTATACCTCTGTCTTCTCAAGTACTCACTGTTCTCATGTTTCTTTTTCCCCCTCCTTCCATCAAAACCTTCTCTCAGGTTTTTCCCACCCAGATTAACTTTATAAGCTACTAAAACATTATCTTTCTTTGGCAACCTTGCAGCCCAAACTCTTAAGTTAAAGGATGAAATATTTATTGATCATTGCATCAGAGAGAATTTAGGCCATCTGGGCCTCCCCAGTGTCCCCGAAATCACATTACCTGATTGATCTATGCAATAGGCTGGCCTGAGGGCCTGACATCCAAGGAAATGGACAAAGTGGAAGTAGATTACTGTAGAATGAATCTTGTTGGAAGAGACAGCAAAGAAACCTCACTGAGCAGGCGGCTGCGCAGAGCACAGCAGCAGGGGCTTCGCTGTCCAACAGGGCAGACTTTGAGGCCCAGTCATGAAACCAGCTGTGAAGGTCAGCTATGACCTCCAGTGGGCTGTAAGCACCAGTTAGTTATTTACAAAATGGAAGCAATAGTATTACAAGGTCCTCAGAGCTGCTGTGAGGACTGTGTGACACACCTCCCGCAAAGTGCTTCTGGAACATGCTGGCACAGCGTAATTGCTCCAGAGATGTGATGATGAAGTGAAAGAGAAGGAGGAGGAAGTGGAGACGAAGGGGGCGAGGGGTCTCGTACCTGACTGGTCTCTGAGAGAGTGATATTGATGTTGCTGGAGCCAGACTGTTTGTCACGTGCACCTCCTCGTTTGGGATGCTGAGCACCTCTGAGCCCTTCTTCCTGTCTCCAGCTCAGATGGGCGTTTTCTGGTGTGGCAGCGGTGACCACGGCCTGCCTCCGGGGTTCCATTCTTGCCCTGACTCTAGAATTACGAGGAATTCTTGTAATTTAGGCATTCCTTTTACTTCCTGTCTTTTCATTTTCTCTGACTTTTATGGAGGCTAGCAAGACCGGGAGTAAAGACTGGATTCTATAACTTCTTGTGGTTCTCCTGTTCTTTCGTTTAACAAGAACTTTTTGAAAAGCAATATGTACCCGAGAAGTGAGAGCTGAGGGTACAGTGGTCAGCATCAACATGTAAACCGCGTGCTAGTGGAGCTGAAAGTCCAGAGAAGAGTCACACGAAAAGATGCTAAATATCTTTAGTCATTAGGGAAATGCAAAGTAAATGGTAATGACCTAGCACTACGTACCCACTAGAATGGTTAGAATACGGCCACCACCACTACTACTAATGAAACACTGAAAGTGAAAGTGCTGGGGCACATGGGACTCCCATACGTTGCTGGTGAGAATGAAGAAAGAGCACAGCCGCTTTGACAAAAGGCACAGCAGTTTTTAAAAAAATTAAACATACCCTTGCTATATGACCCGTCAAGCCCAGCCCTAGATATTACTAAAGGGAAATGGGAATTGTCAATTCACAGAAAAACCTATATAAAAATTATAAAGGCTTTATTCATAATTGCCAGAAAATGGGAGCTACCCAAATGTCATACTCATCTCCGGGGGCACCCATTTTATCTCTGCCGGGTAAGATGTTAGACATTGGAGAACCACAAGATTCTGTTTTCATCTGCCCTTTCTTCCACCCCACAGGCCACTCCATCTCACAGCCTCCTTTGTGATTTCCTCCTCATCTTGCGCCACCTTCTCTACCTATGCCCTCTCCCAAGAGGTGACATCAGTTTCTCAGCCCTTCAACACCATCTTTATAATGATGGCTTTTAAATGTATATTTTAGCCTGCACTTTTCTCCTGATCTCCAGATCTCCCTACTTAACTTTCTGTTTTAGTTGAGTGGTCTACCTTCCATTCACTGGGTGTGCATAACTCAGATGAAAGCTAAGGTGGGTTCCGTTTTCATGTCTTGGGAAGAATAAAATTCTTAAATGCTTTTACGGGGCTGTTATTCTGGCACTGGGACAGGACCACCTTATGCTCTCCGAGTCTCTAAAATATGAAACTGTTGATTCATTTTGGTTTTATTTAACAGCAAAGAGAGAGAATCTCAGCACTGTGATGTACTATATGCCACCATCTATTCAAGGTAATGAGCAGTTTTGAAACAGAGGCTATTGGTAACAAGAAGAACTTTAAATCAGGGGTATGGAGGGGAATGTCTAGTTCAGAGGCAAAAGCTGTTGTCTTGTTAGGAGCCAACACCATCTATTGTTTCAAAAAAAAATTTCAAAATGGTAATATGTGAGGGAAATAGTTGAGTTTTGTAACAAAAAAAAGAAGAAAAAAGCCGAAAGTGCCTCTCTTGGGCAGCAAGTGAGCCTGAGCTGAAAAGGCCCACAGGGTGGAGGAAAAGGTAAGTCTTCCCCATGGCTGTACATATTTTCAGTAAATAAATAATTAACACAATTTATCCTTCCTGTGTTCCATTTGCAGAGACTCTATGACATGTTCTTTTTATCTTCTGAGTGCAAACACATAGGCACAAGGCAGCAACAGAAATGCAGAATCACAGCTCTTCTAATCCAGACACTTGAGTTAGAAAGCGTCTGGGGCTTGCTTTTCTGAGTCACACTCCACCCTTCGGCCAGCGGCGCAAGGCATCACCGAATCAGCGGCAGGAGGCTGTAGGTCTGACTGCTTAGATGTCCCTCGTCCCTTCCATCTGAGCCAGGTAATTACCCCGCTCTGAAGCCGCCTTTTCCATCAGCATCACATCCGTCCACACAAAGAGAGCTGGGTGAGTCTCACATTAGACGATAAACTGGTAAGTTACCCCCTCTTATTTTACATCCGCACTATGGCTAAGCGGGCTTCAGGTCCGTTGTTGCTGTTACTTTTTTTTTTCCAGCAAGACCAACAGCAGCAAAGAGCTCAGCTTTTTATTGAATGTGTTCCTGCAAAAGTTTAGTCAAAAAGCCCAAAGCCCAAGTCATCATCAAACTCCTGGGATGCGAATCGGTCTTTCTTTGCTTCCGCTTTCTCCTCCTCAGCGAGGGTGGCGCCGGCTGCGGGGGTTGGGGGTTGGGGGGTGGGGGGTGTGAGGGGGTGGGGGCTGGGGGGAGTGTGTGGGGGGGTGCAGCGGCCCCCACGTTGCAGATGAGGCCGCCGGTGATGACACTGTCCAGCGCCTTTGCAAACAGGCCCCGCCAGAAAAGTTCGACACCGGCTGCTTTAATGAGGGCACTGATCGTGTCCTCCGTGACCGTCACCTCATTGTCGCGCAGGACGAGGGCCAAGCAGATGCAGGCGAGCTGGGGGCGCGAGGCCGGGCGCGGAGAGCGCTGGCGGGCGCAGTGCTGGGCGCCGGGTGACGTGGGGGCCTCACCCCACCGCCGCCTTGGCTCCCTCGGGAGGACGGAGCCCCTTGGCCGCAGCCGAGGAAAAACGGTCCTTTGTTGTGTTGAAGTTGGTATAAGCTGAGTTTTAAAGATACCCAAATAACCTGTATTTTTGAGTCAAATAGATCAACAGAGTAGAGGGATAAAAAAAAAAACAAAACCAAAGTGATCATTCAATCCATTATTTTAAACAACCAGAAGACTCAAACCTTAACATCCCGTAATCCTATGTAAACAGGTCCTCGGAGTCTTCACCTCTGACCTGGAAGCTTCCATCTAAGGAGAAGGGGCTCATGCAACATGTGACGTTCTTACACCTCAGCAAAGCACAGCTCCATGTCATTCAGAGGCAGCCCTATTGCGGGCTGCGTCATTCACGTCCGTCTCACACAGATGTGTAAATAGCATTATTCACTGCACGGATGTCACCACAGCCCCAACCAAATTAACCTTGCGTGTGACACTGCGTGGCCGTGAAGCCTGCTCTTAGAAACTGCAGGAGGCACTCAGGGAAAACAAGGAGAAACAAGTGTATGTTACTTATTGCAAAGGTTGGAATGTACTCTTTTTTTTCCAGTGACACAAGTGCATGTGCCATGATTCTTGGCTAAGTGAACACTAAATTCCTTTATAATTATGCTTCATCTGTATTCATGCAGGGGCAGAGCTCTCAAACAGCCAGTTTTGGCTTTGTTGGTTCTCTCCATATTGTCCTTTAGTTTATTAATTTTGCTCCTCTGTTTAGTATATCTTTAATTATACTTTCTTGGGGTTTATTTTGTTCTTTTTTTGTTCCAAATTCTAAAGTTAGACCATTAAATTACTAATTTTCATTCATTTTTTATATAACAATATTATAAATTTCCACTGAATATTGCTTTTTCTGCGTGCTATGTACTAGTCATGTTCTAGGTTGTCTGCCCTTTTTCTTGCTGAAGAAGAAGCACATGTAGAAGCGTGTACTGATCTGGCACAGGCTTTGACTCTGGTTGCTGGTTATTTGTTGCTTTAGTTACTGATTTTTCTTTGACTTTTATTCTGAATTGCTTGTCTGGTTTTTGATTTATCAAACCTCCATGTTTGGTTACTTCCTTTGCTATAGATTTCTTACCACTTTTGAGTCACCCTTTCATCCAAGGTGGCCTAGTAGTCAGGAGCTCAGAGTTCTAGGCTTACCTTTGTTCAGCATGGTAGTCTTTGGTCTAGATATGATTGCCTTAATTTTTCTATTATGGGTGTGACAAGTTCCCATAAACTAAGCAGCTTAAAACAACACAGACTTACTATGTTACAGCTCTGCAGGGCATTAGTCAGGCTGCTTACTGGCCTTACTAGGCTGAAAACAAGGTGTGAGCACAGCTGCGTCCCTTTCAGGGGGCTCTTGGGATTCCTTTCAGGATCCAACTCCATGCTCATTTGTGTTGTTGACTGAATTCAGTTCCTGGTGGCTGTAGGACTGAGTGCCCATTGCCTTGCTGGCTGTTAGCTGAGCGCTATCGCCCACATTTAGAGGCTACTTACCTTCCTTGGCTTGTGGTCCCTTTTCATCTGTCTTTAATACCCACAACTGTGAGTCTCATTCCTCCCATACTTCTAATTTCTCCTCTTCTTCTGTTTCATCTCGTCAACCCTCCACTTTCAATATCTCCCATTTATTAAAGACTCCAATGAAGACATTGGGCTCAGTTGGAGAATCCAGAATACTTTTTATGTCAAAGTCTGTAAACTTGATCACATCTACAGAATCCTTTTTGCCATGTAAGGTAACATTTGCAGGTTTCAGACCTTAGAGCCTGGACATCAAGGGTAGGGGCGCACATTATTCTGCCTGCCACAATGATGTTTACCTCTCTGTGTCTCAGTTTCTTCATCTGTGCAATGGAACTAAGGAGCCCGGAAATTAATTTTCAATAGTTTTCCTCAAATCCACCTCTTGCGTCTTATTTTTACTCTTGTTCCTTTTTCCTTTCTTACTCCACAGTGCCCCATGGATTTGCTCCTAAATTTCATTCTGCCTTTGTGTGTGTGTGTGTGTGTGTGTGTGTGTTCCTTATCCTGACTTAAAATCTCATTTCATTGATTTTTTTTCTATTATCTCGGGCTCAATATGACAAAAGCTACAGTCACACTATAGATAAGAAACAAATACACAATTAGTACATTTCACATGTATTTATTGAGTGCCCTCAAGCTGCCCGGCATTGGGTTCAGAGCTGTGGGCACTCTGATGACACCATATGTCACATTTCATAAGCTGCTGGGCTCTGACTGAGCAAAAGATAAACCCTGAGGTCGGAGGGTCCTGGGCAGGGGATTTATCTAAAGTAGCCTGAGGAAAAGTAGCTTGAACAAAATGAGAACTGCAGTTAGAAGTTACATCTCAGAATCCAACTAGCAGAAATGTACGCAATAATGGGAACAAAGAATATATTTAAAAGCCTAGAGAGCTCTAAGCAAGACCAGACTTGTACATGTGAGGAGCGGTTACAGAGACCAAGTCAGAATTCAAGTGCCGAGGGGCGGGGACACAAGGAGAATCCCAGCCACATGGTGTTTTGGAGGCCGTGCCTGAACACAGCTTCATAGGGAAATGCGCCAATTCTTAAGCTGCTGTTTATCAACTTCCTTTGAAATCTTAATTTGGTATCAAAATCTCTTTCCAGAGATTTTTTTTCATCAATCTCTTCTTTTTACGTGTCAAGGCAAGTTATTTAATCTCTTTTAGACGTTGTGATGTTTGACACATATTGTATTACTGGAAGTACTAATCTAAATTCCAGGGAAATTGAAGTCTCCATGAGAATATATTTAAAATGAAGAGACAGGATTTTTTTTTTCTTCTGGAAAGCCTTTTAATAAAGTCACAAGAAGCACACACCATCTACCCTTGGCTTGGTACCTAACAGTGCACACTCTATGCTTACTATATATGGGCACAAAATATGCAGTTGTTTGCTAATAATTGTGTGGGATTTTGTACTTGAGGCATTCTCACATGCTATAAAACTCTCAGAATTAGGGAGCGTGGCATTCCTTATTTTGCTTGAAGTTTGCTCTTACCATCCTTGTTCACTGTCTCACCTCCTGATAGAGTCTGTTTTGTTCCAGAGCTGTGCCATATGCTGAGGAGGCTAAGACAAACAGATCACAATGCCTGCCTTTTGGAAGCCTCCAGCCCAGCGGGGGAAAAGACCATCAGAGGAACGTTCCATATCTGGTGAGGCAGAGGAGGGAGGGCCTGCCTGCTGAGAGCCAGGAGAAAACTTCCCAGAGGCTGAAATTTAGGTGTTATGTCCTGAAAGATGAGTGGGAACTTGTCAGGCAGACAGAGTTGGTGAAAGGAATATCATTTAATTAAAGTGAAGGGGGAATGGGGTTTCACATGCAACCATGCAAGGGCATTCAGAGGAAAATTTTCAAGTAGTCTGAGTGTTCGGAGGGACAGGAAAGGGTGGCCATTTAACAGGTGACACAGTTTCAAAGCCTAAGGACTTGCAGTTAAGTCAGATCTCTTGATCCTGGGTTCAAGTCTTTTCTGTTCAAATTTTCTCCAGCCCACGTATCCAGTCACCAGACTGCTTCTGACCTGGCTTGTTGGCATCACGCCCCCTAGTCCTCAGTGTCTGGCACATCTTGGGCACTCAGATCCTGTTTTGGAAGAATAAAAACTAAGCAGATGGATAGTACTCTGCTTCCGAATTTCTCTACAGGTTCTTTTTCACTTTAGGGCACCGTGGACAGACCATTCTACTTCTCTGTCTTACTGTCTTTTTCTTCTTTTTTCTTTCTTTCTTTCTTAGTCCCTTTTCTTTCTTTCTTTCTTTCTTTCTTTCTTTCTTTCTTTCTTTCTTTCTTTCTTTCTTTCTTGTTCCACATATGAGCGATCTCATATGGTATTTTTCTTTCTCTTTCTGGCTTACTTCACTTAGAATGACATTCTCCAGGGACATCCATGTTGCTGCAAATGGCGTTATGTTGTCATTTTTATGGCTGAAGAGTATTCCATTGTATAAATATACCACTTCTTTATCCAGTCATCTGTTGATGGACATTTAGGCTGTTTCCATGTCTTGGCTGCTGTAAATAGTGCTGCTATGAATATTGAGGTGCAGGTGTCTTTTTGAAGTAGGGTTCCTTCTGGATATATGCCCAGGAGTGAGATTGCTGAGTCATACGGTAAGTCTATTCCTAGTCTTTTGAGGAATCTCCATACTGTTTTCCACAGTGGCTGCACCAACCTGCATTCCCACCAGCAGTGTAGGAGGGTTCCCTTTTCTCCACAGCCTCTCCAGCATTTGTCACTTGTGGACTTTTGAATGATGGCCATTCTGACTGGTGGGTCTTCAGGAACTTTGAAGCTGGTTAGTCAACACTCTTGTGATGAACTCTGGATACATGGGCTGGGGAGAATTTGAACAGAATATCCTAGTTACAAATTTCAACAAGTTCAAACCGCCCATAGAAGTTATGACTATATGTCAGTAATGGTCCCTTCTCTGGCTCACCTCCACTGAAGCAGAAGTGCTGAGGAAGAAGTGCACGAGCTCCTCTTTGGATCCCTCTTCTTAGAGCTACTTTTCCAACTGGTCAAAACAACACATGGAGAAATAACTACAAATCAGATAGAGTAATAGTCACTTTGAATGCATTGACTTTGATTAAAAACAGGAAACTTTTTATTACATTTAAGAAAATATGAAATCACCTTTTTCTTTGTAATTTGTAAGTTCTAATTGTGACTCACATAATCAAACACTAAATTGGAGAAAATGCAGCTGGTTTTCTGGTAACTTGTCTCAGCTACCATGCGGCACAACCAGCGTTTACAATCCACACTCCTCTGTTTAGAAAGGAGACGCTCTGAGTGGCAGTAGCTAAAATGCTGTGAGTGTAGATTTGACCAGGCTTGGTGGGTGTTTTCTCTCTTCGCTCTGCTTTCACTTTGAATCTGACTTCTCCGGATAGCGGGCCTCCCCTCAGGGCCTCCTCCTCCTTCCTGCCGTCACGCTTTACTGCCTTGTGCGCCGGCCCCTCAGAGGTTTTCTCTCAGCAGAGTGATGGGATTCAGCCTGTAAACCAAAGCACGTTATTGAGTAGATGCGTGCAGACGTGGCAGCTGTCCATCGGAATGCCCAGTCATGGCGTTCACAGTGGGATTTTCATGGTTACTTAAACAGAGAGGAGCGCATTTTCTGCTTGTCTGTACAGAAAGTACTCGTCTCAGTAAACACGTGGATGGAGAGAAGAGAAACTGACTGTGGCTTCCAGTTTTAGGGACAGATGGAGCTGCATGGACCAATGCCAGATTGTGGAGCTTGGAGTTAAATGTCCTCTTTGGTGCCTTGTTGAGTGGAAACTTATTTTTCTTTCTCTGGAAGACACATTAGACCTCAGAAAATACCTGTGACCCCCGAGGCATTGCCATAATTCCAGTGACATTTTAACTTACACTGACCATCTGAAAAGATTCCTTTACAATGATCTTTCCAGCTGCTCAGCTGCACAAAAAAGAGATGAATCACTTTACTAACAAGGGTATTTTCTTGACAGCATGGACTGAGTGGAAAGAGTGGAGGGAGGTGGCAATGAAAAAAGAAACTTGATTGCTTCTGTTTGACGTAACTGTCTGATTAAAACAACAGCAACTGTAACACCACCAACAAAGACGAAAACATCCTCTACCACTGAAACAACACAGCAGGTTTCACTTCGGATGGACCGTTTCCTTTGAAATGAAAAAAAAAAAAAAGCAGTTACACCATGGGTGTCCCTAGCTCAAGATGCAGCCAACCTATAACTTGTGCTTACTCAGAAATTCACTGAAAGTAAACCCAGATAGGATTAAGAAAGGCCCCAGGGACTAACAAGTGGGAGAATATTTATTTGTACCAAATAGTTGACTGAATAATGAATAACTATTAGCTTAAATTGCAATAAACAGTTATTTACCTGAGACCTAACGATTGCATTTTTCTTTTTTTTTCCTCCTGAGCAGCCTCTGAGCAGCATCGTCAGAGTACCTCATAAAAGGAGGACTATGATCCCTGTATCTAAATAGCAGATTTGGGTTTTTTTTTTTAACAATTTTCTGATCATTTCTTTTACTGTCTAACATGATGCTTGTTAAAATAGAAGAACAGACACTCGGGAAACTATTTCCCCCTGTTTGGGCAAAAGTAAAGGTTTGCTTTATCTAGTAAATACTTAGGTCTTTTAAAATGAAGTGATATTTTTAGAAACAGAAGACCAGGTTCTAACTCAGAATTGTTTCCCGATCACTGATTAGCTTCGCTGTCCTCTCCACCTGTGTCCTCTGGGAGTAACTTGTGTTGATATTAAGTTTTATCAAGTTATATCAGTTGACACATTTAATTTTTTTCTTATTATATATATTTTTGTAGAATAGCCCATTAAAGAATGAATTTGTACTCAGAGAACCACCTTGGAGTTTTAGGTAGCAAATCTTTAAAGATGGACAGGACTTTCTAGAATTGCAATTTTTTTATGTATACAAGAGCAGGACAGGGCAAAAGGACGTGTTTGGAGAGAAATGCAGTGTAAAGGGGATATTCATGAGCAGGGCTTAGGGTGTTAGCTTTGTGGAGTGTAAAGACAGAACCTGTAGAAAGGGTTATTTTTATCTTATAGGTGTATCTAAGGTAACAGTTTGCAATATTGCTCTGGAATCTTTCTCCCTAAATTATTCTCTCTTCCTTCCATCCAATTCAGGGAAGAGGTATGAAAAGGCAGAAAGTAGAAAGAGCTTGCTCATTTTTGGGGCTTTTTATTTGTTATCTTATCTGTTTGATTTTCAAAAGCCCCATGGAGGAAAGAGCAGCGGCATATTGGACAAAATACTTGGCCCAAAGCAGCAGGCAGAGCAGGACTCGGCCCCACACGGCTAGAGGGATGTGTCTTAGTCTGGAGGCAGAAAACAAGACAGCACGCACAGGCCCTGGTGTGGTAGTGGCTGGGGCCTCGGCCGTCACCAGGAATGGTGAGCGAGGGCAGAATCTCTGAGTGGACATGGCTATGCGGGTGTCTGAGAAGATAGGATTCATAGATCAGCTCAGAGAGGAGTCCCATGCCCCACTGTGCTGATAGCAGGGCGAGCCAGCGGGTTAGAAAGGCGCATGAGCATTAGCGCTGAGGGCGTCCCAGCAGCTATCTGTATGGGTGAGTGCTTGAGGATCAGAGAGTTCCCACTCCTGAATCCCAAGGCACCCTCCAAGGCCCCAGAAAGAGACAGAAAATCATGAATGGGACTAAGCTTAAGTTTCCCACTACCTTTGTGGGTAAGGTGAGTCTCAATAAAAATTAAGTTGAGTTTTATGCTGCACAGGATTGTCTGTTTCTTGCTTAATTGAATTTGTGGGCTGAGCATCACACCTGTTAATAGGGTCAAGAAGCACAAGGACTCTAATTCTGGATTGATGATACAGGGAGTGGGGTTGACAAGGGAGAACATGGAAGGAAAATGAACATCCTTACATAAAGTGCTAGGTACCGGGACCATCCTATCCTGTAATCTGGGGCCAGCAGACCCCATGAGCTGACTGCATAGGAGACTGAAAAGACTGAGTACTAACTGCTTCAATCAGTGCTGGAAGGCCGAGCCCGCCCTGAGGGCACAAGATGAGTGCAATTCCTTGAAAATCAGCTGTGTAGCATTTAGACCCCTGAGACAGTCACAGCAGGAGATTAACATTAACAAGTAGACTGTGTGGGACCAATTTCCATTGTCCACTGTGTTGCGGCAGGATGCAGAGGAAGTGGTTATTTGAGACACCGAATCTCTGCAGGCTTGGGTGTGGAAGGCTGTGAAATCTTTTTAGTTTGTGTAAACTGCCATGATTCTGGAAAAAACCAAACAAAACAGGGAAATGAGGCACATCAAGAGGGAGAAATTGCACTTCTTTTTATAAGGCAGGTAATGATTGAGTTATTGATAGGAAATACAAATATGTTCATATCTGTACTCAGATTTTGTGGAGCAATTCATATAAAAATCATTTATATAAAGTGGTTGTGTTCAGATAAATCTGTTTCACACTGCAGTTCTGATTCTTGGAATGTCAGGGGACTTATTGGGGCCAGTTGGTCTTCAGTTACTTCATGGAAAAGATACAAGTTGAGTTCATTTCAAAGTTGTTTGGTTTCTTGAGCCAAGTAGAAGGTTCTGGGTTGGAGTCTGGGCTCCAACTTTTAGGAGTCAGGTAATCTCGGGCAGACCTGCCTGACTGTTTCCTCATTTGTGAAATAGAGATGAGAGCACTGCACAGTGATGTGGAAGGAGATGATGAGTACGGATTGACATTTTGATCTCTAGGGATGTATGATGGATGTACAGAGGAGGAAATCATTAATTCTTACTTAGAGATGGAATTAGGGTAAGTGACAGCTGACCTTGGGACTAGAGGTTGAGCAGAACTTCACTGGTAACAACAATCAAAAAGGCAGCCCCTACAGAAGTAACTGTTTAAGCACAGCAACGGAGGTGTAAATGAGACTGTGTCATGTCCACCAAAATAGTCCTGCGTCCGTGCCCACCCATATGTCCTTGGCAGTCACCATTTTGGTAACATGCGTTCAGCTGGAAGCACCTGTAACTCTGCCAGAGACATTCTATCTGTTCATGCACGAGGCAGGCTAAAAATGCTAGGGAGCAAATGCATCCAGGGTCAGTTCTTGGCCAGTGGCAAATTGATCAGAGAATGCATACCCCTTGAAAGCAATTGGGGTTGGGCACTGGATAACAGGGAAGAGTGTTCCTCACTGTATCCCAGGGTTCCCCAGTGAGATTGATCTGTATTTGCCCTCATTCTAAAACCTACTTATAATGCACACCTTATTGTTTCTCTTTTTACCTGTCTTCCTTTCCTGAGTGTTTATGGTGCTTCACGGGGACATCTCCCAGATAATAAAGAATTGCACACAAATCCTTGCTTCTGGATCTGCTTCTGGGGAAACTACCTTAAGACAGAGACACCTGCTGGGAATACAGGATGTATGGAAATTGTTGGCAGGAGCTGATGAGGACACTGTTGTTTGGAGGCATATAGTAAAATCCAGCAGAATACTGTAAGTATGTGACTAATACAGAAAATAAAGAGCCTTTGAAAGTCTAAGCAGAGGGAAAACTGAGAAGAAAGCAGAAGCAATATTTTATATCCACTTTTAAAAAAAGACAATTTTTAGAGCACTTCTAATTCACAACAAAATTGAGAGGAATGGAAAGAGATTTTCCTCAGACCCTCTGCCACCACATACATAAAGCCTCCCTCATTATCAACACCACTTACCAAAACGGTACCGTTATGAGCAAGGATGAAGCCTGCACTCACAGTTCCCTTCAACATCACCATGCAGTGCTGTCATCTCTGTTTTACTTCATAACCACCTGAAGTCCATAGATTACATTTGAGTTCATTCTTGGTCTTGTATATTTTAAAGGTTTGGACAAATGTACGATGACATACATCCATCATTATAATATCCATAGTGCTAAAAATGCCCTAAAAATCATCTGTCCTCTGCTTGTTTATCTTTCCCCATCAACTGCCAGGAACCGCTGATCTAATTGTCTCCATAGTTTTACCTTTTCCAGAATGTTCTGTAGTTAGACTCTACAGCATGTAGCCTTTTCAGATGGGCTTCTTTTACTTAGAGATATGCATTTAAGGTTCCCTTATGCCTTTTCATGAGTTGACAGCTCATTTTTTAGGGCTTACTAATACTCCAGCATCAGGATGTACCTTAATTTATCCTTCACCTACTGAAGGGCATCTTGGTTGCCTCCAAGTTTTGGCAATTATAAACAGAGCTGCTATCAACATTTGAGTGCAGGTTTTTGTGTGGACATGTTTTCAGCTTCTTTGGATAAATACCTGAGTGTGAGGGCTGGATCATATGGTAAGAGTATATTTGGTTTTGTAGGAGATCATCAAAATGTGTTCCAAAATGGCCGTACCATTTTGCATTCTCACCAGCAATCTTTGAATATTCCTGTTATTGCACATCCTCACTAGTGTTTGGTATTGTCAGTGCCCTTCTAATAGATGTCTCACTGTTTTAATTTGCATTTTCCTCATGATATACAATATGGATCATCTTTTCTTATGCTTATTTGAAATCTATGTATCTTCTTGGTTAGATGTTTATTAGGATCTTTGGTCTATTTTTTGATCAGTATTTTTGTTGTTGCTGTTTTTTTGTTGAGTTTTAAGAGTTCTTTGTATATTTTGGAAAATAGTTTACCAGACATATCTTTTGCAAATATTTTTCCCATTCTGCAGCTTGTCTTCTCATTCTCTTGACATCATCTTTCACAGAACAGATGTTTTTAACTTTAATGAAGTTCAGCCTAACAATTATTTCTTTCATGGATTGTGTCTTTGGCACTTCATCTAAAAAGGTCATGCCCAATGCTGTTTTGATTGTCTTCTATGTTGTCTTCTATGAATTTCACAGTTTTACACTTTAAATTTATGTCTGTGATCCATTTGATTTAATTTTTGTGAAGCTGTAAGGTCTGTGTCTAGATTATTTATTTATTTATTTATTTATTTATTGCTTGTGGATTTCCAGTTGTCCCAGTACCACTTGTTGAAGAGACTGTCTTTGCTCCATTGCATTGCCTTTGCTCCTTTGTCAAAGATCAGTGGACTATTTGTGGGAACGTATTTCTGGGCTCTCTACTGACTTATTTGCCTATTCTTTTGCCAGTACCCACTGTGCTGATTACTGTAACTTTACAGTAAGTCTTAAAAAGTCTTTTGCCTCTTCATATGAATGTGAGGATCAGTTTGTTGATATCCACAAAACAACTTGCTGCGATTTTGGTTGGGATTACACTGAATCTATAGATCAAGTTGGGAAGAACTGAAATCTTGACAATATTGAGTCATCCTGTCCATGAACATGAAATATCTCCCTATTTGTTTAGTGCTTCTTTGAGTTCATTCATCAGAATTTGTGGTTTTATTCATGCTGATTGTGTACATATTTTGTCAGATTTATTCCTAAGTATTTCATTCTTGGTGTGCTGATGCAAATGGTATCGTGTTTGTAACTTCAGATTGTTAGAGAGGAAATCAATTGAGTTCTATGTATTAATTTTGTATCCTTCAACCTTGTTAGAATTGCTTATGAATTACAGGAAGGTTTTGTTTGTTTGGATTTTTTTTGTCAGTTATTTCAGATTTTCTACAAAGAACAT
The DNA here is from genome assembly GCF_048564905.1 of Vicugna pacos. Lineage (NCBI taxonomy): Eukaryota > Metazoa > Chordata > Mammalia > Artiodactyla > Camelidae > Vicugna > Vicugna pacos. The sequence continues at coordinate 4,248,396 of NC_133022.1, forward strand.
GTGTAAACAAAGACACTGTTAAGTCTTCCTTCTCAATCTGTGTACCTCTTTCCTTTTCTTATACTACATTAGCAAGGATTTTTAGTCTGATGTTAAAAAAGAGTTGTAAGAAGGAATAACCTTGCCTCCCACCTGATCATAGTAAGAGAGCTTCAAGTTTCTCCCACTGCGGCTGTTAGCTTTAGTTTTGTAGGTAGTCTTTATCAAGTTGAGAAAATTTCCCTCTATTCTTAGTTTACTGAGAATTATTGTAACGAATATGTGTTGGAGTCTGTCAAGTACTTTTTCTGCATCTATTGATATGATCATGCAGTTTTTCCTTTTTAGTCTGTGGTTGGAAGAGATTACATTATTACTTTTCAAACGCTGGACCAGCCTTGCATGAGTGGGGTAAATACCACTTGGTTGTGGTGTTTAATTCTTTTTATAAATATTTTTTGGATTCAATTTGCTATTATTTTATTGAGGATTTTTGCATTTATGTCCATGAGAGAAATGGTTTATAGTTTTCTTTTTTTGTAATGTCTCTGTCTGGTTTTGGTAGTAGGGTACTGCTGGTCTCATAAGATGAGTAAGGAAGTATTTCCTCTCCTTTAATCTTCTGAAGGAGATTGTAGACAATTAGTGTAATTTCTTCCTTAAATTTGTGATAGAATTCACCAGTGAACCTATTTGGGCATGGTGCTTTCTGTTTTGGGAAGCTATTGATTATTGATTCAATTTTTTAAATAGGTATAGACTCATTCAGATTGTCTATTTCTTCTTGTGTGAGTTTTGGCAAATTGTGTCTTTCAAAGCATTGGTCTATTTCATCTAAGTTACGGTATGATCAGGCCATCCAATATGGCTGTTCTCTTGCTCTCTACACCTTCTGCTTGACTAGTCCCTGCTTTAGCTACACCCTACTCACACGACTGACCTTCCCTCTTAATCAGAGGCTAACCAGTAAATGTCTATGTACTTGCCTCTGTTCCTAGCTAGTGGATATTCTAATCTTCAGATCAAAATGACTCCACTATGTTAGTTTATCAAAAAGGTGGCGAGAGGCAAGCTCCTCTGCTGGTTTCTCTGGTAACTGATAAGCCAACCTGATGTCAAGTCCCCCTGTGACTGGTAACCTCCCTCTTCCCCTGGGACTGAAGACTGCTGCTCTGTCCTGCCTGCCAACGGCTGTCCATAGTGGGATGTAACTCCAGGACCCTCTTGTTTTGGACGTATATGATCCCCATCTATTAAACCATTGTGTCTCTGTCATTGACTCTGAGCTCTTTCTTTAGTCTTGAGGCCGGGCAAGCACAGGGTTTACAGGCCTGTAGAGTGCAGCCCAACAGTTACCAAATTTGTGGGCATTTTGTTGTTCACACTATTCCTTTATTATGCTTTCAATGCCAGTGGGATCTGTAGTGATGTCCTCTCTTTCATTTCTGATATTAGCAATTTGTGCCCCTTCTCTCTTTTTCTTAGTTAGCCGGGCTAGAGGCTTACTGGTTTTGAAAGATGTTTTCAAACAACCAGCTTTTGGTTTTGTCGATTTCCTCTATTTATTTCCTGTTTTCAATTTCAGTGATTTCTGTGGTAATTCTTATTAATTTTCTTCTGCCTAGCTTGATTTAATTTTCTCTTCTTTTCCAAGTGGAAACCTAGATTACTGATTTTAGACCTTTTGTTTTTTCTAATACATACATTCAATACTGAAACATTTCCTCTAAGCACTACCTTCAGTGTATTTCATAAATTTTGATAAGTTGCATATTCATTTAGTTCAAAACATTTAAAAATTTTTCTTGATATATCTTTTTTGATCCGTGTGTTGTTTAGGAGAATATTGTTCAATCTCTGTGTATTTTGAGATTTTTCAGTTACTGTCCTGTTATTGATTTCTAGTTTAATTTTATTGTGGTATGAGAGTGGTCATTGTATGATTTCTATTCTTTTAAATTTGTTAAAGTGTGTTTATGGCTCAAAACGTGGTCTATCTTGTGCTGTTGTTGGATGAAGTAGTCTGTAGTTGTTAACTACCCAGTTTATTGATGGTGGTGTAGAGTTCATCTATGTCCTTACTAATTTTCCGCTTACTGGATCTCTCCATTTCTGAAAGAGGTTGAAGTCTTCAACTGATGTTGAAGTCTGCTGTTGAAGTCTTCAACTATGATAGTGCAGTCATTTCTTTCTCCTTGCAGTTTTATTAGTTTTTGCCTCATGTAGTTTGACACTCTGTTTTTAGGTGCTTATATGTTAAAAATTGTTATGTATTCTTGGAGAATTGACTTATCATTATGTAGTACCCTTCTTTATCCCTGATAACTTTCCTTACATTGTATTCTGTCTGAAATGAGTCTTGCTACTTTCTTTTGATTAATATTAGCATGATCTATTTTTCTTCATCCACTTTTAATCAAGATATGTTTTTATATTTAAAGTGGATTTCTTAGGTAAAAATATAGTTGGGTCTTGTTTTTTGATCCATACTGACAATCTCTGTTTTTTAACTGGTGCATTTAGACCACTGATATTTACAGTAATCATTCATATATTTGGGATTAATACTTACCATATTTGTTATTGTTTTTTATTTGTTTCCCTTGTTTTTTGTCACTATTTTTGTCTTCCACTTTTTTCTGCCTTTTGTGTTTTTAATTGAACAATTAATGATTTGATTTTTTTCTCCTGTCTTAGCATATCAGTTATACTTCTTTTTTCCACCTTTTGGAAAGCAAATACTGCCAACTTTAAAGTGAGGAGTTGGAGAAAGCATTATACTAGGGAAAATGAATGAATCTAAAGTAATATTTTGGTAAGTAATAATGAAACCCAAATTTGTGTACCAATAGGGAATTTACAGTCTGTTGGATTCGTTAATTGGATATAAAGTACAAAGTGGCAGACTGCCTGGTCATTGAAGCCAACATTTTTGGCTTTGAAAATGATAGGTGATGAAGCAATCTACAAAGACAGATAATGATGGGAGAAGAAGATACTGAATTTGTAGTGCTTGTTGAAGATTCAGATGACAATATTTAATTTTCAATTTAACAAACATTTGTTGAACCTATTTTGAAGCAGGGAATAAATGGGTCCAAGGACCAAGAAGTCACAGCCTCTGCCCTCACACAGCTACCCTGTGTAGTGGAAAGGTTGTAGTTGTGATGTAGATTGAGACCATTTACCTCCAGGTGCTAGAGTAAACTGTAGGAGCTGCGGTCTTTATCTTGCAGAAAGAGTATCCTACTGCTTCTCTAAAATAATGTCCCTAACTTGGTGAAATTTCTTTTCATGGGCAAAATACCAGACAGTTCTTGCATACCTTGTAACGTATGCTGGTTGTGCTTCATGAGGGTTGCACGGGTCAGACCGGAAAAACAGTAGTCCATCAAATTTGGGTTCAATGTCAGCAAACTGGGCTTTGCCTTCTGGAAAAATTCGAAGTATACCTCCACTTACCTTGGCCTACCAGCCTTAATATTAAGATAATATACACACGCCACACATTTTCCATCTCCATTTGGATTATCAACATGACACACACAACCTGTTCCGTTGCCTGGATAACAAGCAACCATAGTTTTCATCCGGCCACCGATTTCGTAGTCGCCCAGCTTCCCGTTACAGTGGCGGATCAGCCGTCCATGCTGCTCGTGAGCAGCCCGATGGTTTCGCAGCCGGGCTCCTTGCCCGCGATCCGGGTGATCTTACCGCCTTGGATGTCCTGCTGCCCGTCTGTGAACTTGCCCGCGTCGTGCAGGGCGATCGCCTCGTCGCCGAGCTGCTGCCCGGGTGTCCTCGCCCAGGAAGTCATCCGCGGTGCAGACGCCGTGCTTGCTGGCGCCCCGCACGATGTGCTCCAGCGCCAGCTTCAGCGCCGGCGGCCGCTTCGTGTGCCCCGCTGCCCCGCAGGCCGCCCCCGGGGCTCAGCCCCTCGCCTGCGCGGCGTCGGCGGGCGCAGGCTCGCGTTGTCCCGCTGCAGCGGCGAGCGGGCCCGCGGCTCCTCCTCCGCGGGGTCCCCCGGCCGGCGGGGACGCGGCCACCCGGGGCTTGGCCTCTGCCTTCACCTTGGCTGCGTCTCCGGCCGCCCGGGGGCCCGCAGCCCCGGCCGCCCCCGCCTCACCCTGCCCGGCGGCCGGAGGGGCTGGAAGAGGAGCGCAGGGCGGGCGGGGACCCGGGCCCCCTCTGTCTTCTGATGGGTGCGCTTAGTCCACTGACATTGAAGGTCATTATTGATAGATACGTGCTTATTGCCATTTTAAACCTTTTTTTTTCCAGTTGATCTTTAAAAATTTCTTCTTTTCTGTTTCTTACTGTTTGATGATTTTGTTTTTGGTATGCCTCAGCCCTCTCCTTTTTGGCTTTTGTGACTCAATTGTAAATGTTTGATTTGTGGGTACCCTGTTTTTCATGTATGTTAACCCGTTACTATATAGTAATGGGTCTACTTGGTTTGGTCTAGTCATTTAAAATTTTATTTTAGTTTTTAATTGAAGTTTAGTTTATTTGCTTCTGACCATTTTTTAAAACATTTTTTAATTGATTTATAATCATTTTACAATGTTGTGTCGAATTACAGTGTAGAGCACAATGTTTCAGTTATACACGAACATGTATATATTCATTGTCAGAATTCTTTCTCTGTGAGCTACCATAAGATCTTGTATATATTTCCCTGTGCTATGCAGTATTATCTTATTTACCTATTCTACAATTTTGAAATCCCAGTCTATCTCTTCCCACCCGCTGCCCCCTTGGCAACCACAAGTTTACTTTCTATGTCTGTGAGTCTATTTCTGTTTTGTATGTATGTATGTATGTATGTATGTATTTAGATTCCACATATGAGCGATCTCATATGGTAGTTTTCTTTCTCTTGTTGGCTTACTTCACTTAGAGTGACATTCTCCAGGAGCTTCCATGTTGCTGTAAATGGCGTTATGTTGTCAGTTTTTATGGCTGAGTAGTATTCCATTGTATAAATATACCACCTCTTCTTTATCCAGTCATCTGTCAATGGACATTTAGGCTGTTTCCATGTCTTAGCTATTGTAAATAGTGCTGCTGTGAACATTGCGGGGCAGGTGTCATCCTGAAGTAGGGTTCCTTCTGGATATAAGCCCAGGAGCAGGATTCCTGGGTCATATGGTAAGTCTTTTCCTAGTCTTTTGAGGAATCTCCATACTGTTTTCCACAGTGGCTTCACCAAACTGCATTCCCACCAGCAGTGATGGAGGGTTCCCTTTTCTCCACAGCCTTTCCAGCATTTGTCATTTGTGGATTTTTGAATGATGGCCATTCTGACTGGTGTGAGGTGATACCTTGTATGTCTTCCGTGGAATGGGCAAAAGACCTGAACAAGAATTTCATTTTTTTTAAAGGCTTGTGTATACCACATTTTGTTTCTCCATTTACCCACTGATAGACAATTGGGTAGCTTCCACCTTTTGGCTCTCATGAACAATGCTTCCAAGAAAATTGATAATAGACAATTGCTCGAGTCCATCTTTTCAGTTCTTTTAGTTGTGTACTCACAAGGAGAATGGCTTAATCAAATATTAATTCTATGTTTAATATTTTGAGGACAGCCATACTGTTTTCCACAATGACTGCATCATTTTGTACTTCCACTATGAAAGTACAAAACTTCCCAGTTTCTCCGTATCTTTGCCAACACTTCTTATTTTCTGCTGAAAAAAATATAGATAGGTTTTAAAATATAGATATGTGTATATATGACTTAGTATACACATACTTTTTTGCTCTGTAAGTTGAGGGGGTTCTCAAAGCAGTGGCAGACCAATAGCAGTGAGCACACCTAGCACCCAGATCTTGGTTTCTAAGTACCATTCTTCATTAAAAGGGACCAGGGGCCCCTGGAGAAGTCGTTGATTCCAGGGCTATGGCAAGGAAAATACAAGATAATCCTGGAGTGTCTTTGGAAAGTAAGGAAGTGCTAGAAAAAAAAAAAAGAAGATGGAATGAAGGTACATAGAAGGACACAGGAGCCAACCTGAAAGAGCTCCCATGGTCACAGCTGCACAAAACTGAGCAGTATTTGTGTGATATTCTCCAAAACCTATAACCTCGGTGCATGTATGAGATAACATTGAAGGACATTTTCCAAAATACCTGACATGTGCTCTTCAAAAGTGTCATGGTCATGAAAGGCAAAGAAGGACTGAAGAGCTGTCACAGATTAGAAGACAGTAAGGAAACATGACAACTAAATGCAAAGTGGAATCTTGAATTGGATTTTGAAACAAAGAACGTTAGTAGGAAAACTGGGAAAGTCTGAGTGAGATCTTAAGTTAGTGTATTGCAACAATGTTAATTTCTTAATTTTGGTAATTATGCTATGGCAATTATATATTACTATGTATAAAAAATATACCATGGTAATTATAAAATGTTAACATGAGAGGATGCTGGGTAAGGAACATAGGGAAACATACAATCATTGCAAATTTTTTGTACGTTGAACTATCCCTTATGTCAAATTTTTATTCAAATATTTTATGTGCTTAACTGATTTGTTTTGTCTGTTTCTCAAGTGATAATGTGTTAAAATCTCCCACCATGATGGTAGATTAGTCTCCCTTCATAATTATATCAGTGTTTACTTTATATGGTTAATGTTACATTACTAGGCATATACAGATTTAAAATTGTATAAAATATCTCTCTGGTGAAATAATATTTTATCTTTATGAAATTTCCTTCTTTATCATTTGCAGTTTTTTTTTTTGCCTCGAAGTCTACTTTGCCTGATATTAGTGTAACTATAGCAATTTTCTCTTGGTTAGAATTTCCCTAAGTATCTTTTTCTAACCTTTTACTTTCAACTTCTCAGTATCCTTGTGCTTCAGAAGTGTCCCTCTAATAGCATGTAGCACACTTAAATAAAATTCTGACAACCTTTTCCTTTTCACTTGAACATTCAGCACATTTAAATGATTGTAATCATTGATATGTTTCAATTTACAACCATCATCTTTTTATTGTATGAACATTTTTTACATTTCCTTTTCTCTTTTCTTGCCCTGTTTTGGATATATTCAGTAGTTTTTCTCATCTCCCCCTTGTTACTTCCCTCCCCACCACACAGAGATTAGTTTGGAACTTTGGACTAGGGCTATAATATTTTACTCCAAGAATGACAACATTTTTTTCTCTTTAAAAAAACAAATAAATTTTAAAAATACAAGTCTGATTTGTGGCATTTGTTTATTTTTGTCATGTAAATCCATCATGGCTGATTTCAAGCTACCATCATTGGAATGTGGAGTTGGAAAGAAATGTACAGAAATGGCTTGTAAGTGACTTTGAGCTGGTTTCACATTGCTTATACCCTCAATAAATCAAAAGGTCTTAGAATACTTTACTTTCATTTGCTGCCTATTAGCTGTTATTGGCATGTGTTTTAACTCTGTATTAGTTTTGTATTGCTGCTGTAACAAATTACCACAAGCTTACTGGCTTGAAACAATACAAGTTTATTTCCCAGTTCTGTAGGTAAGAAATTCAATGAGGATTTCATTGGGATCAAGGTGTTGGCAAGGCTGTGTTCCTTGCTAGAGGCCCCAATGAAAGAATGTGTTTCCTTGCCTTTTCCAACTCCTAAAGGTGGCCTGTATATCTTGGCTCATGGCCCCTTCCTTGCGTTTCAAATCCAGCAACAGCAGGTCAAATCATTTAATCCTATCTGACCTTTTCTTCTCCCTTCTTTTTGTGCCTTTAAAGACCCTTGTAATAATGGGCATTACCCCTCCTCCAGTAACCTGTATACTCTTTGTGTATTAAAATCATCTGATTACCAACCTTAGTTCCATCTGCAACCTTTAATTTCCCTTTGCCATATAACGTATTCACAGGTGATAGAAATTAGGACATGGGCACCTTTGGGGGAACATTAGTTTGCCTGCTAATCTTGCCTTTAAAGTTGTTTTATTTAACCTATGGTTATTATTATAATTGTTGTTTTTTGTTTGTTTTTAAGGCCAATGTTTGTTTAAATGTACCCACACAGCTATTAATTTCTGTGCCCTTTATTACCTCCTGCAGCTCAGATCTTCCGTCTGCCAATTTTCCTCTTCCCTAGAGTACAGTCTTTTGGTGGTGTGCTATTCATTCATATTTAACCAGGTGTGGATTTATTTTCATTTTTATTTTTTGCTTGAAATTTGTTTAGCTCTTTCAATCCGTGAGTTGATATCTTTCATCAGTTCTGGAAAATTCTTGGTCATTTATCTTTTCAGATATTGCTTCTTCTCCATTTTCTCTTTCTTCCCAGCTGGGTCCATAATTACATAGATGTTAAACTTTCTTACTTTATCCTCTGTTATTTCTTAACCCTTCTTCATATTTTCCATGTCTTTGGCTTTTTGCTCCATTCCAAATAATCTTTTTAGTTATATATTCTTTTCAGGGTGTCTAATTTGCAGCTAAAAGCATCCATTACATCCGTAATTTAAATTATATTTGATTTGACTTGATTCTTTTTTGAGTCTCATTCATCCTTTTTTCTATATTGTATATTCAAGATAATCTTTTATTTGTTTTAAAATATTAAACAGTTATTATAAAATCTGTGTCTAACAATTCCATTTATTTAAAATTCTTTTTTTTAAAATTTTTTGGGCAGGGATAATTAAGTTTATTTATGTATTTTTAGAGGAGGTACTGGGGATTGAACCCAGGACCTCAGGCATGCCAAGCATGCACTCTAGCTCTTGAGCTATACCCTGCCACCCCTATTTATCTAAAATTCTTGAAGGTCTGTTCTAGTGTTTTTCTCATCCATGGTGCCTTGTCACTGTTCGTGTTATTTTTGACTATCAGATGCTCGTTTTTCTTGCAATTTTATTTCAGAAATTCTTTGAGGCCTGGAATAAATGAGGTCATTTATTCTTCCAGAGGTGATTTGTCCTTGTGTCTTCCAGGGTTCCAGAAGGCCTCCCAATCCGGGATCTCTCGAAATTTCCTTCTCAATTTTCAGATTACCCAGGTAGGGTGGATTCAGGCTATAAACCTATAATGAGGACCATTGTCACTTTGGTGTTATTGGAAGTTCTCCTCCTAAGCCAAATTGGAGACATTCGACTCTCCTCTGAAGTGGAGGGCAGCTTCACTCTCAATACTGTGGGTATGGCCTTTGGGGTCCCAGCTTAGGGATGAAGTCTGTTCTTTTACAGTCCCTGCCGTGGGTGGGTCTGAGGGATGTTTTCTGTGTTTCAAATACCCGAGGCTGTGGAAGCTCAAATTCAAGTTCACCTGGCAAGGTGAATATCCCCAAGAAGGAGACCACGGTTGCTGTTTCGTTCCACTTCTCTGTTTCTTTTACCTAACCAGAAAATTCCTAGCTCTCTCACAAAATCATTGGAGAGGTTTAATATTTTAAAACTTATTCTGGTTTTTAAAATTATTTATAGCAGTGGGGTCAGAACAGGTATACAGCAGCATGGCTTAGAATGACATTCTCCAGGAGCATCCACGTTGCTCCAAATGGCATTATGTTGTCAGTTTTCATGGCTGAGTAGTATTCCATTGTATAAATATACCACTTCTTCTTTATCCAGTCACCTGTTGATGGACATTTAGGCTGGTTCCATGTCCTGGCTGTTGTAAATAGTGTTGCTATGAACATTGGGGTGCAGGTGTCATCCTGAAGTAGGGTTCCTTCTGGATACAAGCCCAGGAGTGGGATTCCTGGGTCATACGGTAAGTCTATTCCTAGTCTTTTGAGGAATCTCCATACTGTTTTCCACAGTGGCTGCACCAAACTGCATTCGCACCAGCAGTGTAGGAGGGTTCCCCTTTCTCCACAGCCTCTCCAGCATTTGTCAAAAAATAACCATCTTTTGGCAGAGCAATCTTTTCACAGTGTGCCCCCACAGTGTGGGATTCAAAGACTTGAAGTATCACACTTTTCAACATGGAGTTTTTGTCCATTGGAAGGGATTCCTCCAGAACTCTCTTCAGCCTCACTGGAGCACCCTCCCCCCATCAGGTTCTGATAACCAAGTCTGGGGCTGCCAAACTCCAAGGAAAAGACTCGTGATTCGCATGGCACATCTTTAAAAAGCACCAAACCCTGACTAGATCTTCACACCATCTGGTGACCAGAAAGAAGAGACTTACCAGAACTGAAGCCAACGACATGTGATGAAACAGCTTTCCCAGGATATCTGGATCAGGCTTAGCTGGAAGTCTGTCGCCAAACCTTTGACAATGACATAACACTTCAGACGATCTCCAGAGTCTATGGTCTTGACAACATATGAACTTCAGATGAAAAAATGCCTGAGTTCTCTTTCCTAACCCCTCTTTGTTACTCAGCTGTGGCTTTAATAGTTTTCCAACCTGTGCATTTTCCCTCTGACATAAGACACTGCACCCAGGAAAGATTCTTCCCAACATTAAGGGATAAAAAGCTGTTGACACTAGAAAAGCCATCAGTGACGCTTTCACAGGAAGATCTTGATCAAAAGGGGTAAATGCAAAAAATTAATGAAAAGAAATCTCAGTTAAATAGTTGAGAGACCAGAAGGGGGAGCTCTCATAACCTATGATGATAGCAGAACCCAATAGGAAAGAAGCAAGATTTCTCTTCTTGCTCAGGGAGGACCCAGGCAAAGGAAAGTCATGGACTCTGTTTACTTTAGCCACCCCAACGTCCTCCTCTATGAAAGGGTACTCCCTCTTTCCACTGTGGTGCATGCATGTGGCATGCCATGGCCACACACCTCAAATTGCAATTCTCTGCTGTGTCCGAACGAACCCATCTTTGCTGAAGAAATTACTTATTTGTTTCAGGGCAACAACCCATTAATGAGGAACCAGCAAAGCTACTTCAAGGGAGAATGCAAGCAAGTGTGTATACAGAGCAAGTGACAAAGGAGAAACAGAAAACTCTTGGGGTGAAATTGATGAATCAGACAGAAAACTGGTTAAGGCTCTGAGCGTGGCAGAGGTCACTTGCATTTTTACAGGATAAGATCATTTACATCATCATTGGGGAAAAAAAAACTTTGCATCTCTGTTACACAACACAGCCTGGGCTTCGTATTCTGCAAGTTAAATTCTGCCCTTTAAGAGTAATAAAATGCTCTCACTTTAAATAGTAAGTCAAAGTTACTGGAGTCCAAAGACCCTTGGCGATCCTGTCCAATGGTGTGTTACCATTGCAATGAAGAGCAAGGGCGGCTTTTCTGCGTTACTGGCAAGTTCTGGTTCCAACAGGTGTGGTCTGGGGTTGCACGATTCAGTCAATCAGATGTGCACATTTGCTGAGATCTGGAAAAGTGTCTGGGACTCGCCTTAGGTGTTGTCTATTTCCCTGAACCCCCTCCCTTCACCTCCAGTCACGGGTAAGTTCATTTCCTTTACCTCCTTAACTAACTTGTAGCCTCACCGTCTGCACTCAGCACTTTGCATCCTGCTGGCGTAATTGATTCTCTCTCTCTCTAGACACCAGGCAGAATTTTCTTGCAACCCTCTGTGTACTGGCTCTCCTGCTCGGGGTCTGGTACAACTTACAAGTTCAATAAATGGTTTTCGAATAACTGCACGAATAAGATGGGATCTGAGCCGTGTTGTGAAAAAAAAAAACATGGTGGGTAAGAGGTAGTGGGGGGTGGAAGGGGAATTCAGCAGAGGTGAAGGACATCTCAAAGTCACCAGCTGGAGGGTGGGCTTCAGTGTGGGCCAATTGTAGGGGAGCGCGGGGCAGGGCCAGGGCGGGAAGATCCAGGCATGAAAGCTCCACATCTAAGTGAGAGGTGAGGCTCAGGGAGCCTTCCGTCCGCGGTCTGCCTCCTCATCCTTTGGCTGTCCTTGCTGTCACACGTGGGGAGAGTGCATGGCCCCACCGGGCGCAGAGATCGAAGGGACCTTGAAGAACCTAGAAGCACACGACGCCGCGAGGCAGAGCAATGGGTTCACGGCCAGTCACCGCCCTCTGGAACAAGCCTCAGCCCGCAGGGACTTCGCTTCTTTCCAAAACCTTGCCAGGCCTATTCAAGGGTGACAGGACTGTGTCCTAGAGGGAGGAGACCCCTGGCAGCCACACTCCACCTCGGCGGCCCAGCCACTGCCCTCGGGGCCCCTGGCGCGCGCACTCAGGCGGGGCGGACCTTGGTCCCCAGGGGTGTGCCCAGGGGGTTGCGAGCTGGGGCGGGGCGCGCGAGCCGGGGGCGGGGTTTGCGCGCGAGCCGGGGGTGCGGTGGGCGGGGGCGCGCGAGCCGGGGGGCGGGGCTTGCGCGCGAGCCGGGGGTGCGGTGGGCGGGGGCGCGCGAGCCGGGGGCGGGGTTTGCGCGCGAGCCGGGGGTGGGCTGGGCGGGGGCGCGCGAGCCGGGGGCGGAGCTTGCGCGCGAGCCGGGGGTGGGCTGGGTGGGGGCGGGGGCGGGGCGCGGCGAAGGCTGCGCGGCGCATCCCCGCTCCTCGCCCGCTCGCGCGCCCCCGGCTCGTGCGCCCCCGGGGCCGGATCCCGCCCGCCGCGCAGGGGACGTGCCGCTATCCCGCGTCTGCGGCGAGGAGGGCGCGCCGCCATGGGCCGCCTGGCCAGGAGGGTGGCGGCGCTGCTGCTCGGGCTGCTCGTGGAGGTAGGGCCCCGCCGGGCCGGGCTGGGCGGGGGCCGCCCCGAGGCGCACGCGAACCCCTCTTCGGGGAGCCCGGAAGGCCGAGGGCCGAGAGCCACTGGTCCGTCTGTGTCGGGGAGTCGCCCCAGTGCCCCCCGCTCCTCTGACGCCCTCCACGCGTGTGGGGAGGACCCCGGAGCATCTTCCCCGAGGGGCCCGGCTCGGGTTGAGGGGGCGATGAGGGTCCAGGGAGCGGCCCGGCTGTTCGGGGCGGGGTGGGGTGCCGCCGGGTCAAGGTGCAAGCGAGCGGGGACGCGGATGTGGGACATGTCACGGGAGCGCGAGGCGGACGGCAGGGCTGAGTAAGAGGGAATGTCGCCCTTGTGAAAACACAGCGCGGAAGCTTCAGATGCGAGAGGAAAGCCCTGGAGAGCTGGCAGGGTGGGTGTGGCCTTCGGAGCCTGGACCGGGGACTGGACTTGCTGAAGCGGTCGCGGCGGGGGCGCTGGTGACCGCAGCCCCCGTGGGGACCTCGGCTGTCCCCGGCTGGGAGGTCGCGCCCTCGGATGCGGGCCACCTCCTTCTTGCCAGAGCGGCTTCCTTCAAATGTGAGCTCGTGGGATTCTGGGGTGTCGTTTGCATTCGGGTTTCTTCCGTCCCCTGCTTAGCTCCATTATTTTGAAGTGAATGTGTATTAAATTAATGAAGTGAGAGTAAGTGATGAGACTGTCTTCCGTTTCTGTCTTGAATATTTGTGGTCTTCAACTCTTTTCTTTAATAGTGGGGTGTTCGTGTTGGAAATCACCCCTTGGTTTTCTCCATTTATAAAGAAAGATACGTTACAAATGCGCTCCTAAAAGGTAGGTTGATGGCCAAGTTTCTGGCCCCAGGATCCGCCATAACAAAGGCTTCCTGTTCTGTTCTTATATCTCCCTGGCAGAGTGGTTTCTGTTTTTGTGGTTTCCCTCCACTTGCATTCTTTTCATTCATTCAGAATTCTATGACCTTACGAATCACATCGCCTCGGTGATTACGAGACAGGATAATGGGGAAATGAGTCTGAGGCCACTATTCACATAAAAACCCAAATGTATCTGTTCTTACACGTGCAGTCCCCGCACTTTTCAATCAGCACTTGATGAAATAATCTGGCATTTGTTGCTTCTGTCTTCCCCAGATCGTCAGTGTGGTGCTGTCCCCTGAATGTAGGGTAGACTGCCTCTTCCCAAAATAGATGCTCAGTTGCACAGGAGTGTCGCTGTGGGGGAAAAAAACAAAAACAAAAATGTACAACTGCAAAGTTGAGAATTAAGTTTAATTCAGCAGACTTACTGAGGACTTAAGCCCCGGACACAGCCTTTCAGCTCTGAGGGACTGCTGGGAAGAGGTCAGGGAGGAGCCAGGATATATATTTTTGCAAAAATAAAATAAAATAAAATAAATTATAGAAATAATTAATTTCTGTTAATTAAGGAAAACCAGACATCTCAGGTTAATAAATTTAGCGCCTTTCTCTGTATGGGAAGATGCTGGAAGAGTCTGGGCGCGTTGAAATCATTCCTTTGATCTGCAACTTAACTGTCTTGGGGCCAGAATTCTGTTTTTCTCCGTCCTGAATCCCCACAGGGTGCTGTCTGGGGCAGCTGCAGTGGCTGGTGGCTAGATGGATGCCACATCCTTTGTTCACTGAATATGGCAGGTGACATTCTTTGCCCACAGGAATTTATGGTCTTAACAGAGAATTCAAGTCATGTCTGAAAACTTCAAACAATCTTAGGCGGAACTGCGACAACACTAAAATTTAAGTGACGAAATGGATGCTGGCACACAGTCAAATATTTAGATGACTGGTGATTTTTGTTTTCATGGGATGGTTATTCCAAGCACCTGTTCTGTCTGTGGCAGAGGTATCTCTCCAAAGAATTACTAAGAAGATTTCTTTCTAATTTATCGCGTGGAATTTTATACATGGGGTATACGTCTGAGATGTTGTCACCTGAAGGGGGTTGCTCTGAATTTTGTCTAAAATTGGGTGTTACCAGCATACCTCGCGTGCTTTTGAAGCCCTGAATCACATGCATAAATGTGCGATTTCAGTTGCCGATTATGTGGAGAGGCCGAGGGCTGTCTTCCAGGTGAGGGCATAAGAGATCGAGGCAGATGTTTGAAGGCTTCTGACAGACAGCTGCAACCTGGGATTCTTGTCTTTGTTTCTTTGTTCTGCTTGAGCTGGCTTCATTGCAGTCCTGGTGTGGTAGATCAGAAGCCACCTGGCAGCCTGTAAGCCGTCCGGGCCCCTCCTCTGGCACCCTGTTCCTAGCCAGCACCACGCAGGAAGATTGCAGGCGGGGGTTAAGCTAGCAAGGGGTCCTTGAGCAGGGAGAGGGGTCTGAAAGCTGTCTCAGAAGGGCTTTCCTCCCCTGCCTCACATCCTCTTAAAAAATTCACTTTGCTTCTACACAGAAAGACTGCGTGTTTGTTACTTAGCAAGCACTTCCAGAGTGTGTACCCTGAGGCACGCATTGTTCTGAGCACTTGACAAACATTAACTCCTTCATCTTATCAATTGCTTGTACCCATTTTTGTTTCAAATGGGAGGTGTTAAAAGAGCTTGTCCGCCGTCCCTCTGCTGTGAGGTGGGAGGGCTTGAGATGTCAGCTCAGGCGGTGGCCCCCGCTCCCTGTGCTGTGCTCCTGGACAGACAGACATGGAAAGGGTTTGTACATGGGTGCTCCCAGGGCCGGTGGTGGGCTTGGAGAGGTGTTCGGTCCACGCAGGAGCTAAACCAGCAAAGTGCCCTCTAGGAACTCAGCCACATCTCCTTAGGGGACCACAGAATTTAGCATCCAAACTGAAATCGGGGGCTGTACCCCAGGCAGCAGAACCGTCCTGGAAGCCCTGGTGTGCACCCCTCGCCAGAAGCCCAGGCAGGGCTTTAACAAAGTGGGAACAGGCCGCTGATCGCAGCGTCCCTTCCCCGGGGAGGCTCCTGATTCCCGCAGTGGCCTTTCCTTCCTGTTAACTCAGAGTTGCCTGTGAGTTGCATGGGGAGCCGGCGAGGACCCTTGTTTCATCTTCCCCCTTCCCCGGTCACTCTGCGTACATCCCAGGCCCCCGGGCCATGAGCGTGGCCACACAGTAGGGGTCTTTTGGGGTCATAAAATTCTATGATGGTCTTCTGTCCCCTGGTTCATGTGAGGCCCTGAGAACAGTGCCTTTAGGAAGAGGGAGAATGCTGAGATCCGCCTCCCAGAAGCCCTGGTGAAGCAGCTCCCAGTGGCCGTCCCTGGGCTGCAGAGCACCTTAGAAACTGGAAAAGAAAAGAGGTTTGAAAGCTGATGGTGCCTTTGACCCTGGGGAGCCATTAGGCCCCGAGCATATGCGCTCCTGTGGGCCTTCATCAGAGGGCGTGGCTTTCTAGCTCTGTCACTGCAGTTTCTTCCCAGGGGCCGGGTTGTTGACACTTTTGTAATAGACTGAGTGGTGTTTGTTCTGGCTTCTGTCCTTCCGGAAATGAGCGCAGACCTGCGCAGCGCCCCATTCAGTGTGACACCCTCCCGTGCCAGTGTCGGGGGTCCCGCTGTGCCCATTCACCGGGGAAAGAACTCTATGCCAGGTGACCTTATTAAGAGACTGGCATCAGTAGCTTTCTGACCCTCTCCTGGAGCCAAAAGCTGGAAAACTTTAAGCAAGGCCACCGTGTGTTTCATAATTATTCTGGCCAATGAACAGCCCTCCTTGGGCTAGAAAGAAAGGAGTGGTCTTGTCTTAGAGAGAGAGGGTCGGGAAGGAAGCATTGTCTTTTGCAACTAGGGAAAAATAAGAGAGTTATTGAGCATTTTTCTCAAGTCCTTTGTATTTTGAGGCCCAGGAGTCTTGAAATGAGACCCAAGTCATGTTTTTAGAGTGTTTCCTGTTGCCACGAACGTGGCAGCCTCTGGGTGCCAATTTTCTGAAATCCATCGTTTCAAGCCTCCCGCTCTTGAAGAGTTTTTAGATTTCTGGGCAACATGCAGTTTGAATGAGAAAGGAGCCTGTAGGGAGTCTGTTAGGGCTGGAAGCTCCACGGGAGGCCGGGGGCGCGAGGATGCGAGGTGGCAGTGATCAGCGAACCTGGTGGCAAGGACACCACTCCGAAGTGGGGCAAACTGGCTCCCGGTGTGTGAGGAGGTCTCAGAGCTCTGGGCCCAGACCTGGGAGCCTCGTGAGCCCTTGCTGTCCTTTGGTATGTACACAGCTTGGGGGGGAGGTCGGTCAGTGACTCCAGAAGTCCATAGATTAGGCTGGTGGCCACTGGATATCTCACCATGGGGTGGCACGTCATTTTTTTAGAACCCATGTGTGTCCTCTCAATGAGGCCTACCAACATCTTGCTCTGACCAAGCCCCTCCTTTTTCTGTGTCTATCACCTTCAAAACATGGAATTTACTTTCCATAATCTAGTGGTCCATTGTGTTATCTGAAACCGTATCTGGCACAGAGCAGGGACTCAGTGCGTATTTGAGTGAATAAATAGATCAGGGGGTGATGACCATGGAGAAGAGTGTGAATAGGTCTCTAGAAAGAGAGGGGAAGGCGATCCATTAGCCGTGGGCTCTGAAGGGGGCCACGTGTGCTTCAACTTGGAGCTGACTTTTATTTGAATATTTCTAGAGCTGGAAACTCACTGTCTCAAAACAAAGCATCAACTCTGCGGCCCATTTCCGCCGTTAAACTTTTCTGTTCCGTTGAGCGGAAATGTCTGCGCCGTTGCGCCTGGCTCTAGCTCTGTTCCTTGGGCTTTTCCAGAGGAAGTGCCATCACGATGACGGCCCCTTGGTGTCTGAACACAGCTGTGCTGGTCCCCACTGTGTTCTCCCCCAGGCTCCATCTCCATCTGTCGTTTCTCACAAGATGTAGTTTCGAATTTGAAAACCGCCAAGCTGCATGGGCAGCGCTCAGGAAACCATCACTGTCTGAAAAAAGTGGTCCTAGAAAACGGCCCCTCAGAGTGGATCCACTTCAAAAGAGGGATCAAAATTTCATAGCTGATAGTGGGGGGAGAAAGCTTGATGGAGCGTTGTTTTGAGAAAGCAGAGCCCAGATGAGAAAGATGAATTAATTTGTTGTTTGTCTTATCATTTCTCATTTCTTTTCTTTTTTTCCTTTGAGAGGGAATGCAATTTGGTTTCTTCATTTTTCTTTTTTTTTTTTCAATGGCAGTGCTGGGGATGGAACCCAGAACCTCATGCATGCTAAGCATGCTCTCTACCCCTGAGCTGCACCCTCCCCCAAAGATGAATGAATTTTATCCTAAGTACCCATTTTTAGAATTGAGTCAATGTGGGGGCGAGGAAGGGAGATTCACTTTTCTGCTAAAATCCTGTGATGTGTAACAGCACAGTCTTCACTTGACTTTGCAAGTTAAGGGCATGATCATAGTAAGGGTTTTATTTCTTTTTTTTTTCCCCCAGAATTATTTAGTCTCTTAATCAAAGCCCACCTTACGTCCACCTCCAGCTTCTCTTGGTCTTTTTAATTCATATCACTTTTCCTTTGGGCATCTGTTGGGTTATTTCTTTTTAATAGGCTTTATTTTTTTAGAGGAGTTTCAGGTTCACAGCAGAATTGAGCAGAACACACAGAGTTCGCACAGAGCCCTCCCCACCCACACATATGTCCTCCCGACCCTCAACATCCCTCGTCAGTGTGGCATCTTTGGTGCCATCGATGAACCAACATGGGCACATTATTATCAACCAAAGTCCACAGTTTACATGAGGGCTCGCTTTTGATGTTGTACATTCTGTGGGTTTTGCCAAAATGCATGATGACATGTGGCCACCACTATGGTGTCACACAGAATAATTTCATCGCCTTAAAATTCCCTTGTGCTCCATCTGTTCCTCCCTCCCTCCCTCCTTCTCCCCAAACCGCTGGAAACCATGATCTTTTTATTGTCTCTGTAGCTGTGCCTTTTCCAGAATGTCATTTGGTTGGAATCGTACGGTTTGTAGCATTTCCAGACTGGCTTCTTTCATTTACTAATGTAACTTTTAAGTTTCTTCTATGTCTTTCATGGCTTGGTAAGCCTTTTTTTTTAACTGCACATATATTTTTAAATTTTAATTTACATATATGTACTGTTTATTGTTTCTAAGAATGTTCAGAGCTTTAGCTTTTTGAACTTACATAGTTATCAAAGGAATGAAGCCACCTGTTGGCTTATTACCAACAGGTACCTGCCACATCCGTTTGTCTGTTTCATAGACTTCATGAGCCACTGCGTCTTTGGGAGATCTGCATGGTCACGGTCATGGTCACTGTGTTGGACTGTCCTGGGATCCTGCCCTCTGAGGTTGACCCGGAGCAGCTCGTGCGACGTGGCGCTGTCTGAGAAGGGGTGACTTCGGTGCTGAGTGCATTTTGTCAGCCGGCGTGCCTCCCATCTCTTTCCCGCTGGGCCTTGTCTGAGCGGTAGACACGCTCCGCCCTGCATGTGCCGTCTCTCTGGCACTGTCACCGCCCCCGTTTGGACCTTTTCATCCCGAAGAGAAGCCAAGAGTTGCACATCGAGTTTGCAGTTGCAGAGCTGTTTAGCATCATATTTAAAACCCAAATTGAGGATGATATCTTGATTCTAATTATATTTTACATTACTTTTCATCTCAAGTTCTTAAGCCTGTCAACATCTGTTTGAATACTATTTTTTTAAAAAATCCAGTATCCTTTATGGTTTTGCTACATCAAGGGTGAAGTATATGGTGAAGATTTTTGACACCGATATTCTTAATTTTTAAAAGTCAGAATTTAGCTGTAAATATTCAGTGTTTTTAAGTGCTTGATCACTTGCCCTTGGTGAAGAAAGACCCAGCAAATGAGGGCCTGGAACTCTGGCAAAGTATCTAAATGTGGGACTTCTTTGCACTCATGCTGCCGAGCAATCCAGAAGCCTTATGCGACACCGTTGTTTGGTGACCAGGAAACGGTGACCCTTCGCTACTTAAGGAGTCAGGTGGTGGATGAACACAGGGAGGCAGTGGGTATGAATATATACACTTTCAGGAAATGCAGCTGTGGACTTCAGAGCTTTTGACAAGGGCACAGAACTGAGGTAGTATCTTATAAATCAGGTTGGACGTTGATTGATGATTGATTTTGAACTTGAAGCACAGAAGACGCCTGCTGTGGTGTTTTGTTTAGATGGTGTCAGTCCATCTGAGCCGCCGTAACAAACTTCAGAACACTGGGTGGTTTGCAAAGAGCAGAAGTTCTGGAGGCTGGGAAGACAGCAGCCTGGTCCAGTCCTGGTGAGGGACCTCTTCCTGGTTCATACCTGGTTCGTACCTGGCTCCTCCTCACGTGGTGGGAGGGACACACAATCTCTGCGCGGTCTCTTTTATAAAAACATTAATCCCATCAACCCTTGTGATCTAATCACACCCCAAAGCCCCCCACCTCCTAAGTCACCACATCGGCGTTAGGATTTCAACGTGAATTTTGAGAGGGGGGGACATGAACATTCAGGCCAGAGCAGGTGGCGCCATAGCCCCGTGTTGTGGGACCTCGGCGCTTTGTGGATCGGCTGGGAGCCTTTGTAGTAAACTCAGGCTGTCCTTGGCTTAGCTGAGCCCCTTGTAGGAAGAGAAGGCCCTCGTTGTTGAGGGAAGCGGTGGGAAGGGCCACCGGTTGGAGTTTAGCTCCGCACAGGTTGCGCCAACAGATTGCGAACACGGTCAGCTGTTTGTGAGCAAGGTTTTTCACCCGGGTTTTCTGCCAGAAATGGAGGCTGCACATCTGCAGAGAGGGAGGGCCCCAAATACCTTTTTGTTTAAAAATGATGCTTTTTGGGCCTTTTTAGGGTATATGTGACTAGGCTCGGTCATTAGCGGCCGAAACAAAGGAAGATTGCGATTACTGTCACCTTTGGCTCGTAATTTTTGCCCTGGGTAAGGTCATCAAAGGGTCCCAGCGGGCATTCTCTCCCCGCGTCTATGCTTTTTTGGGTGGTGGGCTGGAAGGCAGCAGCCACGCAGGTCACATCTTGACTTTTTAACCAAGTGACAATGAGTGACACCCTTGTAGCTCATCTCAGTCTCGTGGCGTTCGGTGATTTGTGACCAGTGTTGTCCCAAGAATCAAACCAACCATGGCTTCGTGGAGGGTGGGGACACATCGCAGACTCTTATGGGGGGTGGGGAGTGTGTTTGTGAAGTGTAGTTGTGGTACCTCGTTTCCTCAGTCAGATGGAAAAGAAGCAGGGCTGGCAGGGTGTGGCGTGTATGAGGCAGGTCCCCCAGCCTCAGGGCACCCCTGTCTTTGATGAAGCCTCTAGAACCTCATTCTGCTGTCTGCTGACCTCAAGATACAGTCCAAGGAGTTCAGCCTTACGCTCTCTTTTCAGGAACCCTGGCTTCTTTTTTCTGTTTGTTTTTTTTTTTCAATTTATTTCATGTCGCTTTCCTCCTGACCACTTTTCTCTAGCTCAGAGATTGTCAAAAATTGGGTTTGTATGCTCTCTGGAGGCATTTTCAAAACCCGTATACCCCTTCACACATTTTATGGAATCCTTTGCATTACAGATTTTAAATGATCGATAAATTTATTCCGGTGAGATCAATGGGTATTAATCACTCCGGTATTCTGAAAACTACTTGAAATTAAACTAGAACATCATTCTTTTAATGCATCCAATGGAATCAAAATACCAGCTGCAATTTGACACTGATTCTTGTGGATGGAGAGCGTCGCCTGCCGTATCAGTAGACAAAGGATGCTGCGGCCGGCAAGCCATCAGCCACTGCAGCTGCCATGACTGGGCACCCTGAGGGGATTCGGGATGCAGAAAAACAGCATACTGGCCTTAGTAGCTAAGGTGCACGTCAAAGAAATGATTTCAGAGTCCACACTATTGCATCTTCCCATGGAGAGAAAAGTGCAAGATGTCTGGTTTTCTTTAATTAACAGCAATGTTTTGATGTTCAGACTACCTGGTCTTTGTTGCAGAAACTCCGATATATCCCTTACCTCTTTGGAGCAGTCCCTCCAAGCTATCTGAGAGGCTGTCTCCAGGGCTGAAGTCCTCAGTATGTCCGCCAAATAAAACATAATTCTCAAAAAAAAATTAAAAATTAAAGAAAAAAAGAAATATGAGACCAAACCAAAAATAGAAGGGGAAAAACCCCATAATTCTCAACTTTCAGGTTGTGCATTTTTCTTCAGTTAACATTATCATTCCTTTAAAAATAGACAAACAAGCTCATCTCTAACAGTTGGAAAATTTATGTCATCTCCTTTTCTCTGACCTTCTGCTTCCATTCTTTTTACCCTGCAGAACTTTAATGAAACCCATGCTTAAGTCTGTTTTTTTTAATATCTATCTTTTTTTGTAACAGAAATACATATCTTGAGTTAATTTTAAAAGCATTTCCTCAGATAAGCCATTCAAAGATTAGAAATTGGAACCTGACTATAACTCAATAAAAAAATTGACTAATGGATTTATCATTACACATTTGACTGAAACAATAACTACATTCCAAGCTGAATAGTCTTCAACAGACAAGTTTACTGGAAGCGAATTTCTGGGTGAGCTGGGTGAGGATTTCTTTTTTCCAGTTAGATCATGTATCACTGGTAGAAATGGAAGAAGTTTTGTACTGAACTTCTTTTGACTCATGTGCCCAAACCTCATAGTCAGCTGTGATCAGGTCATTTTTTCACTTTAGCTGGAAGCAAAGAGTTTAAGAGCAGCAGTCAAGTGTGTCCTGACGGAGACCACCTCCTTGACAGACCCTCAGTGAGCTTCTTCTGAGGGTCTCTTGACCAGGCCCCTGAGTTGCCCTTCTGGGTCGGTCTGCACAGAGCCAAGTTCAGCAAGAATCTTGCCGAGTAGCCCCCTACCCTTGGTATCCAACTGCTTTGACCTGCCTTCAGCAAGAATTCTGTTCAGTCAGTTTCGCAAAAATGTCCCCGCCCTCAGTGCGTCCTCCCAGTGATTTTTCCACTCCCTGACCCCGTCGCTCTGCTCCGTGGCTGTAAACCCCCGTTTGTCCCCGTTGGGTTTGGAGCTGAGCTCTGTCACCCTCTCTGCAAGTGCAGAGCCGTGAGCGAACCCTTTCCTACCGTCTCAGCAAGCAGCAGAGTCAGTCCCCGCGGACAGGGTTGGTATCTGATGCCCGGGACAGTTTGCAGTTCGAGGACAGCGTATCCCAGTAAGAGCAGGAGTCGGGGGGGAGGTGTGCCTTGCTTTGTAAAGAGGAGAAGGGTGACCGGGAAAGGGGGACCACCTTGGTCACTTGACCAGCATCTTCACCAGAACCTGAATTCCCTGGCAGGTCAGTTTTAGGAAAAGAGGGCCTATGGGAGTTACGGTCTAGTAATCGGGTTTTTAACAGCACGAAGGAGTGTCCGTTAGTTAAGTCTCTGATCCTCCGAGGACCTCCCTGCCAGTCTGATCCTGGGGAGCTTTGAGCCATTACCTGCGTCTTGGGCTGCAGCGCAGAGCGACGGCGTGTGTCCCCGCGTGTGGGCCCCGGGCAGTTCTGCTTTCTGAGAGGCGCTTCTGATGAGATGGTGAGATGGGAGCCTTCGGTCCTTCCAGCCAGGGTCCCTGAAGGCACCACACTTCCTCTGCGCGTTTCCCGTTCCCCCTGACTTTGGCATTTAAGCTCCCACTGTGGTTAAAGACCCTCAGATGATGTCTGGGAAGACAGTGCTGATGGTCCCCGCAGGTAAGAGTAGCAGGACCTGGCCAGTCTCCTCCCAGAAGCTCCTAGCTCAGGGGTCTTCCTCGCCTGCCTGTTAGGTCTTCTCGAGCAGAGACGGGGGGAGAGCAGAGCTTGGATATAGAGGTTAGCGCCAGGAAAGAGAGTGGGGGTCTGAGGAGGCAGATGAGCTGGAGGGAAGTTGCACGTATATTTGAGGTTTAGTGGAAAGAGGTTGAGGCAACACTGGTGGGATGTCCTGAACTTTTTGTTAACCATGAAGATGAGTGAGAAGGGTCTTACTTCAAGTAGTGGGGAAGGTCCAAGAGAGCACCTGGGGGACCGGTCCCCAGGGAGCTGCATCCTAGCATCTCAGAGCATCCATGGTGGAGGTGAAGGTGAGCCTTTCTTTTTCTTTTTCTTTTTTTTTTTAATTGAGTTATAGTCAGTTTACAACGTTCTGTCCATTTGTGGTGCACAACACAATGCTTCAGTCATACGGGAACATACATATATTCATTTTCATATTCTTTTTTTACCGTGAGCTACTACAAGATATTGAATATATTTCCCTGTGCTCTACAGTATAATCTTGTTTATCTGTTTTATATTTACTAGTCAGTATCTGCAAATCTCAAGCTCCCAGTTTATACCTTCTCACCCAGCCCCCCCACCAGCAACCGCAAGTCTGTATTCTATGTCTGTGAGTCCGTTTCTGTTTTATATATAAGTTCATGTGTCTTTTTTTTTTAAGAGTCCACATATGAGTCATCTCATATAGTATTTTTTGTTCTGTTTCTGGCTTACTTCACTTAGAATGACAGTCTCCAGGGCCATTCTTGTTGCTGCAAATGGCATTAGTTTATCCTTTTTCATGGCTGAGTAGTATTCCGTTGTATAAATATACCACAGCTTCTTTATCCAGTCATCTGTCGATGGACATTTAGGCTGTTTCCATGTCTTGGCTGTTGTAAATAATGCTGCTGTGAACATTGGGGTGCAGGTGTCTTTTAGAATTAGAGTTCCTTCTGGATATAAGCCCAGGAGTGGGATTCCTGGGTCATACAGTAAGTCTATTCCTAGTCTTTTGAGGAATCTGCACCCTGTTTTCCACACTGGCTGCCCCGGGGTTGAGCGTTTCTGATAGTCCTGTGGATACAGCCGGGAGTCCTTGGCTTGCCCCCCAGTGGCATGGGGACAGACGAATGGGAAGGTGGCACCAGAGCTGGGTTTAGTGCTGTGGGCCTGGCGGCGTGCCTGGAGTAGGAGTTCTAAGGGGTTAGTGTTCAGGTGGCTGACAACCACCTGAGGGTCACTGAGGGTCATTGCTGGAGTATGTGAGGCTAGAAGTGGGTTGATGGCTTGGGAAGTGAGGACTGCATGATGGCAAAGAAAAAAGTGGAGGTCCCTTGGGAGCCAGGTGAGTCTGTGTGGCAGATCCACCAGACGGGAGCCTTCGGGAGAGGGTGAGGGTGGAGATACTGTGCTGTGAGCTCTGTGTTAGTTTCCCATGGCTGCCGTGACAAATTACCGTACACCGATGGCCTGAAACAACGCAGGTTTTAGTCTTACAGTTCTGCGGGTCAGAAGTCTTACAAGAGTCTTGCTAAAACCAGGGTGTCAGCAGGGCTGCACGGCTGCACTCTTTCTAGTGGAGAATCTGTTTCCTCATCTTTCAAAGCTTCTAGAGACTTGTCCCCAGTCCTTGGCTGGTGCCCCCTTCTTCCATCTTCAAAGCCAGCAGCGTGGTGTCTTCCAGTCTCCCTCACCCTTGTGCCTCCTTCTGTCAAGTACAACGGTTGTCGGGGTGACACTGGGCCCACCTGCATTAGCCGGGGCATCTTCCCAGCTCAGGATCCTTGGCTGATCCCACCTGCAAAGCCCTTCTGCCGGGGAAGCTTCCGAGGGTGGACCGGGGACATCTCTGAGGGGCAGAAGAGAATTCTGCTCACCACAGGGTTGAAAAAAAATTATTTCTTAAAATATGTACTGCACCTGAGCCACTGTTAGTGGCATATTTCTGCAGTTCATTGGCAAATAATGAGGCGGCTCTTTGGTCACTGACCTGAGCAGTTCAAAGCCTCATTAAGGATTTGCTGAGTTAAGTTTCGGTCTGTCTCGTGCTCTGGGTTCTTGGCGGCAGTCACGTCAGTGGAAGGTGAGGGTTTCCTTCTAACTTTTCTAAGTTCCTTCAGTATTGCGGACAAGGAAGAGGTTTCTGGCACGACGGAGCTGGCTCCGGGTTATTTGGTGCCATTGGTGTTTCGACCACTTCCTCGCAGGCAAGGAGCTGCTGTTTGAGCTCATGACCCCCGGGCTTCGGTCAGCTGAGCCGGGTGTGAGGTGTGGTCCCTGGGACAGCTGGCCAGGGGCTGTTCCTGGAGGCTTCCTCCTGGATGAAGGACCGCCTTGACTGTCCACCTTACACCTAACGTCCTCCTGACCTAAGGTGTCTGTGTACTTGGAGCACAAACATCAGTAATGCAGTTAAGCCTTCGGAAGGAAACCTGAAGTACTAGAAGGCTTTCCAGTGAAGCTACTCCTCGCTGACCTTGAACCCCGACCTCCCCTTGACGTTCTCTTGTTTTTCAGCAAGTCCACATTATTGCGGAAAAGGTCTCAGGGCACTAACATGGCTCGCTCTTTGACACCCAGCGCCATCAGTGATGCGGGGTCTGGTGGCAGCCCTTGAGCATCCCATGTTTCAGGCCGCAGTCTGAAGTCCTTACCCCGTGGGGTCTGTGTCCACAGGGAGGCTGGGGGGAGCGCGCGGGGGGATAGGTGGGTGAGCGTGGGCGGTGGGGGTGGCACAGCCCACGGCGCGGTCTCGCTGCCCGTGTCCCAGGCTCTGATCGTGGCTCTTGGGAGCCCGAGCACAGATGGCTGGAGTTGGCGTCACAGCATCCAGGGGGGCAGGGTCCACCCGCTGTTGAACCCAGTGTCGATCTTCCGTGCAATTGTGAGCATGTACACAAGTCAGTGGGTGTGAAACATTCACGTCATTTGTGTGAGTGTACGTTTTTTTTTGTTTGTTTTGTTTTTTTTAACATTTTTTATTGATTTATAATCATTTTACAGTGTTGTGTCAAATTCCAGTCTTCAGCACAATGTTTCAGTCATTCATGGACATATACACTCATTGTCACATTTTTTTCTCTGTGATTTATCATATCATTTTGTGTATATTTCCCTGTGCTATACAGTGTAATCCTGTTTATCTATTCTACAATTTTGAAATCCCAGTCTATCGCTTCCCACCCTCTACCCCCCTGGTAACCACAAGTCTGTATTCTCTGTCCATGAGTCTATTTCTGTCCTGTATTTATGCTTTGTTTTTGTTTGTTTGTTTTTGTTTTTTAGATTCCACATATGAGCGATCTCATATGGTATTTTTCTTTTACTTTTTGGCTTACTTCACTTAGAATGATGTTCTCCAGGAGCATCCATGTTGCTGCAAATGGCATTATGTTGTCGGTTTTTATGGCTGAGTAGTATTCCATTGTATAAATACACCACATCTTCTTTATCCAGTCACCTGTTGATGGACATTTAGGTTGTTTCCATGTTTTGGCTATTGTAAATAGTGCTGCTATGAACATTGGAGTGCAGGTGTCATCCTGAAGTAGATTTCCTTCTGGGTACAAGCCCAGGAGTGGGATTCCTGGGTCATACGGTAAGTCTATTCCTAGTCTTTTGAGGAATCTCCATACTGTTTTCCATAGTGGCTGCTGTGTGAGTTTACATTTATTTCTTGTGTGTTAGACTGTGTTACCGGTTGGGTTACCAGGAGGAAACCCATTCAACTGATGTAAACTTTGAGGACGTGTATTCCTTCCTCTGGTAAGAAGTCCCGCGTGGTTGGGGCCCCCTCAGGGTCAGTTCACGCGGCGGCTCTGTGCTGTCCTCGGGGCCTTTCTGCTTTGTCATTCGGCCGCGACTTGGGGCTGCTTCTGTCCTTGTGGTTGCGTCGTGGGTGGGGGTAGTTGGTTCTGTGCGAGATGCAGATAAGCCAGCTTCCCACGCGTCTGTTAAGACATCGATGTGTTTGTTCTGTTCCGGCCGAGCGGTGCTGCTTGGCTCCCCCAGCCCCAGGTTTCCCCGGTGAGAAACACATTTTGGACGAGGATGGTGTTAGATGGGTCCTTAGGGATCAGCATTGTGGAATCAAAAATCAGCCCAGTGATTCAGGTGTAAACACACACAGAGACCTTCTTGCTGAGATGTGGGGTTTTGTAACTGTTTTTTTTTGAAACATCTTACACTGGAGTATTTTTCAGACTCTCCAACATTCTTTACTTTTTCTGACTTAAAAGATGATGGGGGTGATGCGGTAGCTGGCACTTCCTGCGTGTTTATTCTGTGCCAGACACTATCCAAATAAAAAAATTTGGGTCTTTCGAATTTTCTTTTCTTTTTTCCGAGTTTACTGAGATCTAGTGGACAAGTTAAAATTTTACGTACATTTAAGGTGTATAATGTGATGGTCTGATATATATGTACATTGTGAAGTGATTGACACAGCCAAGCTAATTAACATCCCCGCATACAGTTACCTTTTGTACGTGTGTACTGAATACAAGTCTCTTGGCAAATTAATGGTTTTATTAATTGCAGTCACCATGCTGTGCTTTAGATCTCCAGAACTTACTCCTCCTACATAACTGAACTCTTTTTTTTTACCATTTTTTATTGATTTATATAACTGAACTCTTGTACCCTTTAACCAACACCTCCCCATTTCCCCATCCACTCAGCTCTTTGGCAGACATCATTCTACCCTCTTTACGAGGTTGACTTTTTTAGATTCCATGTATACGTAAGATTGTGTAGTTTTTGTCTTTGTGAATCTGCCCTATTTCATTGAACGTAATGTCCTCCAGGGTCATCTGTGTTGTCCAGTGGCAGAATATGCTTTTTTATGGCTGAGTAATATTCCACTATAAATATAATATTATATATTTTAAATAAATATATTTATGTTTATATATAAATAATGACTTGTATTTAAACACATGTTTATTTATGTAACTTTTATTTAAATAAGTAAATATAGTGTGTGTGTATATATATATATGTATATACATCACATTTTCTTTTTTTTTTATAATTTTTTTTTTGCGTTGGGGGGAGGTAATTAGGTTTATTTATTTATTTTCAGAGGAGGTACTGGGGATTGAACCCAGGACCTCACGCCTGCTAGGCAGGTGCTCTCCCACTTGAGCTGTACCCACCCCCACTACATCACGTTTTCTTTATCCATTCATCCACTGACAGACACTTACATTGTTTTGTGATCTTAGCTATTATGGAAAATGCTACAGTGAACATGAGGCTTCAGATATCTCTTCAAGATAGTGATTTTATTTCCTCTGGATTTGTACCCCAAAATGGGACCGTTGGACCTTGTGTTTGCTCTGTTCTTCATTTGTTGAGGAATCTCCACACTGTTTTCCATAGCGGCTGCACCAATTTACATTTCTCATTGATGGTTCCCTCTGCTCCACGTCCTTGCTGACCCTTGTTCTCGTGTGTTTCTGGTGATGCCCATTCTGACAGGTATGAGGTGATAACCTCATCGTGGTTTCAATTTACATTTCCCTGATAATTCGTGATGCTGGGTACCTTTCCCTGTGCCTGTTGGCCATTGTATGCCTTCTTCAGGAAAATGTGTATTCAGGTACTTTGCCAAATTTTTCTTGTTGTTTTTGTTGTTGAATGGTTTAAGTTCCTTGTCTATTTTACATGTGAACCCCTTGCCAGATGTACGGTTTACAAATATGTCCTACCACTTTGTAGGCTGCCTTTTCCCCTTGTTGACTGTTCCCTTTGCTGTGCAGACGTCATTTAGTTAGATGTGGTCACACCTGTTAATTTGTGCTTTTGTTGCCTGTGTGTTTGGTGTCATATTAAAAAAATAATAATATGGGTAAGACCTATGTTAAGGAGCTTTCCCCCTATGTTTTCTTTGGGAGTTTTATAGTTTTAGCTCTTAAAATTTAAGGCTTTAAACTTGGAATGCTTTGATCTGTTTGGAATTTTTTTTGTGAACTAACACGTGATCTATGTTGCAGGATGTTCTGTATGCACTTGAGAAGTATGTATGTTCTTCTACTGTTGGTGGAAAGTTCTGGATATGTCCTTTAGGTCCATTTGCTGTGCAGTGTACTTTGGCTGCTTCCTTCCTGACATTCTCCCTGGGTGATTGATCCATTTGAAAGTGGGATCTTGAACTCTCCTAGTATTACTGTACTGCTGTCTATAATTCCTTTCAGACCTGTCAATATTTACTTTATATATTTAGATACTTTGATGTTGGGTGAATATTTATAACTGTCATAGCTTCCTGTTGAATTGACCTTTTATCATTATATAATGACCTTTTTGGCCTCTTTTGACAGTTTTGACTTAAGGTCAATTTTGTCTGATATAAGAACAATGGAGCCTTGAACATTTTGGTGGATAGGGTGCCAACTGCCCACGCAGTTAAAAATCCACATGTAACTTTACAGTGAGCTCTCTGTATTCGCGATTCCACATCCATGAATTCAACCGTGACTCGTGTAGTCCTTATTTAGTATGTATGTATTGAAAACAATACCAGTTAAAAAAAAAAGGGAGAAAGAAAAAAGAAAAAGACAAATGAACATAAATACAAAACTGAAACAGACTCATAGACATAGAACACCAACTTGTGGTTGCCAGGGGGGAAGGGGTGGGAAGGGACAGACTGGGAGTTCAAAATTTGTAGATACTGACAGGCATATGCAGAATAGATGAACAAGATTATCCTGTAGAGCACAGGGAAATATATACAAGATCTTGTGTTAGCTCACAGCGAAAAAGAATGTGACAATGAATATATGTATGTTCACGTATAACTGAAAACTTGTGCTCTACACTGGGATTTGACACAACATTGTAAACTGACTAGAACTCAATAAAAAAAATTTTCAAAAAGAAAGAAATGAAAGCAACACCAGTGTAGTATGTAAGTGGACTCGTGAAGTTCAAGCCTGTGTTGTTAAGCTTATAGACACCTCATTCTCTTTTGGTTGCTGTTTGCATGGACTATCTTTTGCCATCTCTTTGAGCCTCTGTGTGCTTTTGAAGCTCGAGTCTCTCATGTGCAGCATACAGCTGGATCTTCTTTTTCCATTCATCCAGCCACTCTTTTTTTTTGATTGAAGAATTTAATCTAAATTTAAATTATTAATTATTAACAGGTAAGAACTTGCTCTTGCAATTTTGTTTATTATTTTCTGACTTTTTTTTTTATAGTTTCTTTGCTCCTTTCCTGCCTGCTTGCTTTCTTGCTTTGGGATTCGATCATTATTTGCAGTATTTCCTTTGAGTCAGTTCTCTTAAGCTTTCGTTCCTATGCTGTAGGCCTTAGCTTGGTGATTACCATGAGGTTTATATAAAACAGCTTACAGTTCTAACAGTCTAATTTAAGCCAGTCGCTTACCGTCAGCAGCACACAAGAAGTCCCCACAGCACATTGTATGCTACGGATGTCAAACTTCTTTTTGTATTTGTCTGTCCACTAACAAATCATCGCGGCCATAGCTGTTTGTAATATTTTTGTGTCTAACTCGCATACTCGAGTTGAAAGTAATTTTCCCATCAGCCCTGCTGTATTAGAGTATTTTGAATTTGATTATGTGTCTACTGGTGAGTTTGATGCTTCCATCATGTCTTCGTGTTCCTCAATCAATAGCCTCCTTTCATTTCAACTGGAAGAATTCCCTTTCGCATGTCTCGGAAGACAGGTCTAGTGGTGATGAGTCAGTCCCTCAGGTTTTGTTTATCTGAGAAAGTCTTTATCTCGTCATCATTTCGGCAAGAGCAGCTTTGCTGCGTGTAGAATTCTTCATTGGTCATCTTTTTCTCTCATCACTTTGAATATATCTTTGAATTATCCCAGTATCTCCTGGCTTGTAAGTTTTATACACTCATAGAAATCCACTTACAGCCTTTTAGGGGTTCCTCTAACTGTAAATCTTTTTTCTCTCGCTGCTTTTAAAACTTCCGCCTTGCATTTGACTGTGGATAATTTAACTAATGAACTCCCTGCCCTTTTCTCTCTTCCCTCCTTCTCAGAGTCCCGTGGTACATCTTTTGGTTTGCTTGATGGCGTCTCATACATCCCATAGGCTTTTTTTCACTCTTCCTCATTTTCGCCTTTTCACTCTCCCTGGATAATTTCAGATGACCCGTCTTTGAGTTCATAGATTCTTCCTTCTGCTTGATCGCAGAGCGTTGAAGGAATCTACTGGATTTTTCATTTTCTTCATTGTGTTCCTCAGCTCCAGCGTTTCTGTTTGCATCTTGTGTGTGTGTGTGTGTGTGTGTGTGTGTGTGTGAGATTTCTTTTGGTTGGAATTCTCATCTCATTCACGTAGCATTATCCTGATTTTGTTGGATTACGTGTCTGTGTTCTCTTGCAGTTTGCAGAGCTCCCTTAAGACAATTATTTTGAGTTCGTCGTAGGGCGGAGTCATTGATTTCCAGTTCTTTGTGGTTGGTTTCTGTGGTGGCTCATGGTTGCCTGACTCATTGTGGTCCACGAAGCCTGGCATTGCTGTCTGTGCATTTGAAGGGGTAAACCCCTCCTCCTGTCTTAACAGGCTGATTTTAGGGGGAACCAAGACTGGTGGCGTTGCCTTTGCACCTGAATTTGAGCGGGCTGGAGCCTGGTCACATGGCTGCTGTCAGATCTACAGTTGTGTCCACCGTGGGCAGGCCCATTACTGTCTGTCCCCTGGGCGACGGGGCTGCCTCCAAGCCTGTGGTTGGGCAGGGCTGCAGCCTGGTCACAGTGCCACTTCAGGGTCTGTGTTGGAGGTCCCGTTACCAGGGACGTGGGCACGTGGGGCCCCCCTGGCCCCTTGGCAGCTTGGCTCTGTGCAGGACCATGGCCAGGCTGGGCCAGAGCCAAGTCCACGGGGGACAGAGCTGCGTTGGGCCTGTAGCCAGGGCTGCCGTCAGCCAGCCTGCCTTCTCCAGGTCTTGATCTCGGGCTTCACTAGGGTTTTGCAGCTTCCTGCCTGAATCGAAAAGCTCCCACGAAGATACTGTTGCCTGTGGATGGATGCCAGTTTGTTCTTGGGGTGGGGGGCATGAGCTGGGGACCTCTTACTCTACATCACGCGGATATCCTGCCAAACACTGCTTTAGACACGTGGCGTTTCATCTCTAGCACCCTTCTCTGAGCGTAGTGCTGTGTTGTGTCCATTTTGCAGATGAACCAACTGAGGCACAGGAGATGGAGAAGCTTGCCCCAGACTTTCCAGCTAGAGCCAGGATGCTAACCTCATCAGACTGATTTCAGAGTCTGTGTCCTTAAATACTGTGGTCCCCCTGCCCCAAATGTATATATTTATATAATAATAATAATAATATTTTCTTCTCTGGGGGTCTTGCCTGGCCTGGCCTGGAAGGAGGTCCTGCTGGATGGTTCACATTAAGGGCTTTCTGGTTCTTAAGAGTCTGAGAAACTCAGCCGTGTTACCCTAAGTGGTGCGACTTTATTGTAAATAGGATGTGGAAATGAGGAAGATGGGGAGTCCAGCTCATGGAATCCAGAAACGGATAAACCAGCTTAAGTTCAGGAAGGCAGCTCAGGAACTAATGTGCCCCACTGGGTTGTCTCTGTGGCCTCTGTGTCACATCTTCTGCGGGGCAGCCCTGCCAGCGCCCCCCTCCCCCAGACCCCCATGTCACCAGCTCGGCTGCGCAGGTGGCAGGCAAGGCGGTGGCCTTCTGCCTCGTAACTGTGAGCGCGTGGTGCCTGCACAGGCGGGGTGGGAGGCCCTGGGCAGACGTCCCCACTGGGCCATCGCCAAGCACGAGCTATTAGGAGAATCTGTTGGCAAACATCTTATAATACGTGTAAAAGAAAACAAGTGGGTGTTGGTTCGTAGACAGTTTGGCCTTATTTGTTATGTTATATTTGTGGACTCTGTTTTACTTGCACTCACTGAAGGAATTCTAGTGCAAGCCGTCTTTAAATCAGTAGGATTATAGTCCTTGAAAGGCCTCTCTACGTAGAAATTATGTGAGTGAAATTTGGTCTCTTTTTAAAATTCATCATAAAGCATCATGCTCGCAGCCAAAGGCATACAGCTCCTGTGAAAGAAACTGGCCGCCGCTGTGCTTAATAAGGGGGCCTGGGGCCGGGGAGTAGGAGGGGAGCCCGGGGCTAAAGAGCTTTTGACAGGGGGACATTTAGGGACAAGGCCACCCAGGACAACGGGCCAAACCACAATGTGCTGCGTGCCTTACCTGTGTCCCCACGGTAACCCTGTCACACGGTCACTCCGCTGCGGCTGAGAAGTTAGGTGATTTGTTACAGGTCACACGTGCAGTAAAAGGAGATGGGGGTTTTCTGTTTAGTTTTGACATGTGCGGAAACTGAGGCACTGAAGCTTGAAGACTGTTGCAAGTCGGCATCCGTGAAGCCCTGTTATGCTTCGTGGGCTGGTGTCTGATGGGGGAGGGGGAGGGAGCAGCCGTGTGCCTGGTGGGGTGTGTGCCGACACGGGTCCCCGCCTTCCGTTCTGACCCATGGTTTGCCGCTTTCTTTCAACTACTTCTCTGAAGTCTGCAGGCAGGCTGATAATTGAAAAAAAAATTTTTTTAAAGACCTTTAAAAAGTGTATTTCTCCAATAGCCAAGATTTGGAAGCAACCTAAGTGTCCATCAACAGAGGACTGGATAAAGAAGCTGTGGTGTATTTATACAATGGAATATTATTCAGCCATAAAAAAGAATACAATCACATTTGCAGCAACATGGATGGACCTGGAGAATGTCACTCTAAGTGAAGTAAGCCAGAAAGAGAAAGAAAAATACCATATGAGATCACGTATATATGGAATCTAAAGAAAGAAAAAAAGAAGACACTAATGAACTCATCTACGAAACAGAAACAGACTTGCAGACATAGTAAACAATCTTATGGTTACCCCAGGGGAAAAGGGGGTGGGAAGGGATAAATTGGGAGTTCAAGATTTGCAAATATTAACTGTTATACATAAAAATAGGTAAACAACAAGTTTCTTCAGCACAGGAAACTATATTCAATATCTTGTAACCTTTAGCGAAAAAGAATATAAAAACAAATATACGTATGTATGTGTATGACTGAAACGTGAAAGTTGACACATTGTAACTGACTATACTTCAGCTTAAAATACATGTATATATATTTCTCTGTGAAACTTGTTCCCGATGGGTTTGTCTTTGTCTTCCAAGCATGTTTTACTGTAGTGGTTTAGCGTGGAAACAGCACGTGTTGGTGAAGGTGACATCGCCTGCTCCTTCCCGCCTGCTCCTTCCCTTCCCGGCGCACGGCAGAGTTTCCCGGCCCCGTGGTTCTTCCTCCTGCGCCCCCTTCCCGCACCTCTCACGTGCACCTTGGCTGCTGACGTCCTCCAGGCTTGGTTGAGGACCTCTTCCTCTTCTGATTCTCTGAACGATCCTTAGGGATCTCAGCCTCCTCTAAATCTTCCATCACGGTACTTATGCTGTCTCCCAAATCTATGCTTCTAGCCTGAGTGCCCTGCTGAGTGCCGGCCCCTGGGGATCCCGTGATGTAATAGGAATCTCTCAGGTCCTGTTTCCGAAAGAGAGCCCATCCGTGGATTTTTATCTCAGTCGGCGGGCCCTGCCACGCACCCCGCGCGCTGCCCCGGAGACCTGGACCATTCCAGCCCCACCCTCCGTGCGGTCTCTGCCGTCCCCAGTCCTGCGACTCGCCCTCCTCCCAGGTCCCAGAACTCACCTCTCTCAGGCCTCCATCTGGCTTGCCTGCCGCAGTCCAGGCCCTTCTCCCTGTGGAGGACCCTCCTCCTTCTGCCTGTATGATCGTTTGAAACCCTAATCCAGCCTGTCACTTCCTTACTGGCAATCCACAAGTGGCCCTGAAATTCCGCCCCACCTTAGCTTAGTTGATGGCGCCCATTGGCACCTGTCCATTCCTTAGGGAGTGCGTGGTGGTGTGGCCGTGCTGCCCCTCGGCTGTCTGGCTCCACGCCCTTGCCCGAACCAGCTGCTCTGTCCAGGAGTGAGGGAGCAGACATCACACATTTTTAAGTGTGTTTTATCGTAGGAGAATTAACTGATCATTGTACAAGTTTCAGAGCCTGTCTCGTCAGCAGTAAGCAGGTGAGGAAGGGAGGGCCTGTGAGTGGCAAGTTCTCTCTGCCTCTCCTCTTTGTCGGGGATCACAGCCCCGGATAAGCTTTCACAATTTGGAAATCACAAAGGGTGGGAGGGAAAGAGATCCAAGATTGCAAATTTGGAACAGGGTACATTGCTAAGCTGCAACCAGGACGTGCAGTCTTTCTCAGTGGCACCCACTGATTTGTGCAGTGCGCCACCCGTGAGACTGAACAGGGCAGACCTGGGAGCCGTCCTGCTGTGAGGACGGAAATGATGGCTGACTGTGATGCCACAGGAGGAGAGTGAGTGAACGTGTGTGTGCACGCGTACATGTGTATACGGGGTGTGTGTTGAGGATGGAGGAGAGGGAACACAGTGGAATCAAAAGTAGGGGGGCCTTCTTACATGGTGATGCGTGACAAGTAGGCATGGTGTGTGGGGGGTGGGGCTGGGGTTGAAGACACGGAATGGGGGCACCCGGCAGGCTTGAGGGCCATATTTACTTCTGACCCCCAGTTTGTCTTATTGGTTTTGGTAAAGGAAATATTTAAAGAAAAACCAAAATATTTTGGCCTAGGTTTATAATCAAAATTTTATTCGTCTTGCAGCAAATGAATTGGCACATGCAGCCAAACCTAGTAACTTTGTCTCAGGGTCTGTGTTGTAGGTAAACAGCCCATTTCCCCAGGCTCATCTTTCCCTCCCTTTGAAAGCGGGCCTCTTAACAAAGATTGTTCACTGATGCGGATTCCATCAGCCTGCCCTGACTCCTCGTCATACGCGGTGCAGGAGGAGAAATAACAGGATAACTTGGGAATCTGAGATTTGCAGATACTAACTACTACATATAAAATAGATCAACAAGTTTCTACTGTACAGCACGGGGAACTATATTCAATGAAAAAAGTATGAAAAGAATTATATGTATGTTCATGTATGACTGAAGCCCTGTGCTGTGCACCAGAAATTGACACAGCATTGTAAACTGACTGTACTTCAGTAAAAAAATAAAGTATGTGTTTTACACACACACACACACACACAGAATATAGCCCCGTTAAATTCTGTGAGGGGGTGGAACTAAGTAGGGGTGTTAAAAACTCCCCCCACCAAAAAAGTAAAATAAAAAAGAAGCTTTCCCCCAAACTTCTCCTTTATGCAAAAAAAAAAATTCTTTTTAACATTTTTATTATTGAGTTACAGTTATTTTTCAATGTTGTGTCAAATTCCAGTGTAGAGCACAATTTTTCAGTCATACATGAACATGCATATATTCATTGTCACATTTTTTCTCTGTGAGCTACCACAAGATCTTGTATATATTTTCCTGTGCTATGCAGTATAATCTTGTTTATCTAGTCTACATTTTGAAATCCCAGTCTGTCCCTTCCCACCCCTGAACCCCTTGGCAACCACAAGTTTGTCTTCTATGTCTATGAGTCTGTTTCTGTCCTATATTTATTTTTTTTGGGTTTTTTTTTAGATTCCACGTATGAGCGACCGCATATGGTATTTTTCTTTCTCTTTCTGGCTGACTTCACTTAGAAGACATTCACCAGGGACATCTGTGTTGCTGCAAATGGCGTTATGTTGTCATTTTTAGTGGCTGAGTAGTATTCCATTGTATAAATATACCGCATCTTCTTTATCCAGTCATCTGTGGATGGACATTTAGGCTGTCTCCATGTCTTGGCTGTTGTAAATAGGGCTGCTATGAACATTGGGGTTCAGGTGTCATCCTGAAGTAGGGTTCCTTCTGGATATATGCCCAGGAGTGGGATTCCTGGGTCATATGGTAAGTCTATTCCTAGTCAAAAAAAAAAAAAAATTCTTGAATCCAAAATTTAAAAATAGCTGACACAATAGATGAATTATGGTTCCTTTCTAGCAATGCTTCCTGGCAGTGTAAACGTGCACTGGCAACGAGGTTATGAGATGTAATTAACTCCTGGGCCTACACAGTCACTCCCTGAATGTTTCCAAGCTTAATACATTTTAGAAAGAGTGACAGTTGTAATTATGTTGTCAAGCATTTGTCGTTTTCTGCTGTAGCAACACCGCTGAAACCCAGACAGAGAGCTCCACCCGGACTTTGAAGGGTGCAAGGCATGGGTGTTGGTTGCACGTCTTTCCCAAAGTGTGTAAATGTTTATCAGCAGTGTGTAGACAGCCCCACGTAGACTTTTTCCTTTGGGTTCAAGGGTCCAGTCTGGGCGATCCTGTGTCTTGTCCCCCCAGTGTACTGTCACCTTTCTGACTTCAGCACAGGTGGCTCTCGGAGAGGTCCCCTGCTCCCCCGGCCGCCTTGTCACTTTCTTCCATGAGTGAGTTCCCCGCCAGCGACCTGGGAGATCAGACTCCTGCCTTAGGAGCGAGGTCGGGCTGCACGACCTGAGGTCTAACCCCCAGTTTTTGGAGGTGACATAAATGGGGTAGGAAAAAGGGCAGCTTTGGAGCCAGGCAGACCTGAGTTTTAAGCCGGTTCCAGCCTTTCATTTTGGGGGTGATGTCACTTAGCTTTCCTGGACTTTATTTGTGACACCAGGGTCCCCAACCTGGCTCCCAGCGCTGGGCCTCCACCTCTCCATCCTTTGTTACCTGTTTAATGGGTAGGGTACAGCTCAGTGACAGAGTGCATGCTTAGCATGCATGAGGTCCTGGGTTCAATCCCCAGTACTGCTGTTAAAAATAAATAAATATACCTCATTTTTTTAGAAAGCAAACACCCACTTTTGCCTTGTCTTCCTGCTTCAGCTTCCAGTCCCCCCCAGCCCCAATTCGGTGCGTTTCTGTTTGCCCCCCTGCTGTACCAGAGAGGGAACTTGCCCCCTCCCCACTCAGGGTTGCTCATAGGAAGAAGGAAAAAGATGTACCTTCTGTGATTTTCTGCACTTAGACTTCTCCTTGGATGGGAAGATTGACCTTTGAGATACGCTTCCGGAAGTTCTCAGAATCCGATTTGGCACTGAGCGCGCTGTGTGCTGTATCAGCCCAGGAGGAAATCTGTGGGGAGTTTGCCGACCAAGCAGGAATGTTCTGTGTTTTCACGGAAGAACCCAACCCCATTGCTTCTGCTGGGGCTGCTGCCTCCTCTGGGAACGCCCTCTCTCCCTGGCTTTCTGTTCTCATTTCAAACACGGCCCCCTCCAGGAAGCCTGCCCTGATCTCTCAAGCCAAAAGGAATCTCCGACTTCCAAACTTCATAGTTAAACCATTGCGATATTTATTACAAAAATAAAACAAATGCATTCTAATCATGGAGTAATTTTAAAGCAGAGAAATATGCAGAGGAACAAAACCGTGCCCCTCCTAATTCACCAAGACAGGAGCCATTAACCTCGAATGACGTCTCCTTGCAGCATTTGTTTTCTGCATTATCCATACAGTGGTCACAGCATGCGTAAAGTTGCGCATTCTTCTGTCATGAGCACTTGCATTCCATTAAAAATGAGCCCATAAACATGGCAGTGGCTCTGTAATATTTCGAGGTGGTTTTTGATGGAGTGAGTCATCCATTCTCCAGATGCTGGACATTCAGCTTGTTCCCCATTTTCCTAGGTTTTAAGGATCCTAAGATCAGCCTCTTTGTGCATTTGGGATTTTTATTTTATTGCATTTTACTTGTTTTGGATTTTTTTTTAAGGTAGATTTCTAAAAATGGAATAACCAGACAGACCAGAGCTGATTGACGGATTTAAGGGCATCTGCTATGTCTTACCAGCTTGACTTTCAGAAAGTTAATTGTTTTTTAAATGAAGTTTATTCTCCCTCCGGCGGCATGTATGATTTCTGGGTCAAACACTATGTTTGCTCATTTGGACAGAAGTAAGTTTTCCCCCCATTACGAGACACAGAGGTTTAAAACACCAGCGCATGCGTGCGGACACTGCAGGTGTCTTTCAGAGGCGGGCTGACCGTCCGCCCTGCGCCCAGGCTGTCGTGGCAGGTAGACTGGCCTGTTGGCTGATGTTGTTACCCCTTTGGTTCTGATGGCCGTGTTATGCAAGGTGAGGAAGCTGGATTCCGCCTGGAGTCCTTGGACCAATGCTGTGCCCTCTCCCCAGCACGGGTGTTGTCTGGCGGCCCCCCTCGTTGTGCCCGACTGTTCTGGCCCCCGGACCCCCGGCACCTGGGCTCCGGGGGGCACCGTGGGGAGCGGCCCGGTCTTGATGTGGGCGACCCAGGGGCTGCTCTCCTGGACAAGGCTCTCAGTCCCTGCAGTCACCCTGGTGGGAGTGGGTGGAAATGAGCCTTTTCCTGATTTGGGAGTCCCATTTCTTTTCTTTAGAAAGGATGAGAGTGCAGGCTTTTAAATACACAGATTTTTTATATATATATATATATAAAGGGGATTTATTTTAGAATATTTCCACGCTCTCTTGTCTGGGAAGAGGGCAAAGTATTCTCCGTAGAGTTGGGTGTCTGTTCAGAATGTAGTTTTGGGGGCAAGGAAGTACCTCCTTTTGTTCGGTGCTCAGGGTAAGTGTCCAGTGCTCGGAGTGTCAGCCAGGGTAGCCCTGCCCCTCCGGGTCACCCTGGGGAAGGCGGTGGAGATGGGCAGGCTGTTTCCAAGGGTGGGAAAGAGGGGGAGAGCTCTGAGAACCCAGAGCCTGGTTCGGCCCCAGTTGCAAAAATGGTACCTGAGGGTCCCTTCCTTCCTCAGCCTTTGTCCAGACAAGTCACAGACTTGGGTCTTTGGGCCAAAACCGAGCCATGAGCCACGTGCATCCATCACCAAGTCTCCTGTCCCACGGGATGTGCATGTCTGACCTGGGGTCACTTGTCCTAAGGGTTGGGCGAATGGTGAAGGGCCCGGGGCCCTCCTGCCCCGTGACTGTCTATCTGAGCGGGCCTTTGCTCTAAGAGCCGGAGTGTGTTCAGTGCTTGGTAATGGTTTGTGATGAACTCGTCCTGGGTCCCTCATGAAACCTTTAGGTAATCTGGGGTCCATTTGGAGCACCAGGTCCCCAGCTGCCTGGACTGTCCATTATCCGCTAGCAAACCTCTCAGAATTGTGTTCTCTTTGCTAGGCCGGACCCCCATGTGATCCTCGTCCAGTGCCTATGCCCCCCAACTTCCCTGTCTCCAGGTGGCCAGTCCCCCCCGGGTCCTATGTCTCCAGGTGGCCGGCCCCCCCGGGCCCTGCATCTCCAGGTGGCTGCCCTCCTGGGCCCTGTGTCTCCAGGTGGCTGCCTTCCTGGGCCCTGCGTCTCCAGGTGGCTGGTCCCCCCAGGCCCTTTGTCTCCAGGTGCCCCTCCCCCGGCCCTGCGTCTCCAGGTGGCTGGTCCCCCCCCTTGTCCTATGTCTCCAGGTGGCTGGTCCCCCCCAGGCCCTGTGTCTCCAGGTGGCTGGTCCCCCCCGGGTCTTATGTCTTCAGGTGGCTGGTCCCCCCCAGGCCCTGTGTCTCCAGGTGGCTGGTCCCCCCCGGGTCCTATGTCTCCAGGTGGCTGGTCCCCCCCCAGGCCCTGTGTCTCCAGGTGGCTGTTCCCCCCCGGGTCCTATGTCTCCAGGTGGCTGGTCCCCCCCCAGGCCCTGTGTCTCCAGGTGGCTGGTCCCCCCCGGGCCCTGCGTCTCCAGGTCACCAGCCCCCACTGTGGTTGCGCTAGGCTGGTCGTAGACGTGAATGGTGATGAAATAAGATCTCCTGCTCCCCCCTTAGGAGTGTGGATTTTGCTGGTCATTGGGAGATGCTGGTTTTTCATTATCCTGAAGTGCCTGTTGCAGGTCCCATGATATTTGCCTCATGTCTCATGGACCCCCAGCTTTGTCGCATCCTGAGTGATGGGAAAGAAGTGGTGTGACCTTGCCTCATCGTGTGAAGGGCGTGTTGGGACCGGGGTGGGAGGGACAGGGTAGGTACCACTCGTGGTCTAGGCGATCGCGGACAGGACTTTGGGCTCTTCAGAAAAGTTGGAAATCTAGGTTTCTCTGGAGAGTTTCCTTATCTTAACAGTGCTGTGGGCCAAGCAGAATAAACATGTCCACTGGTGGCCTTTGAAGCTGACCCTTCTCAAGTCACCTGCCAGCAAGGGTTGAGTGATTGCTACACGTAGGTCTGTGTGTTCAGAGGCGTCTGTCAAAGGTGTTTTCTTGCTTTTATTTATTTACTTTTTTTCG
This sequence comes from Vicugna pacos, assembly GCF_048564905.1. NCBI lineage: Eukaryota > Metazoa > Chordata > Mammalia > Artiodactyla > Camelidae > Vicugna > Vicugna pacos. Next base: position 4,289,923 of record NC_133022.1, read on the forward strand.
AGTTTACATGATTCTGTAACTCCCAAGAAGCTGGCGATCATGTACAGAGACTTCAGTTTAAATTATTGACCCCTATACTTACATGTTGAAGAGCAGGACTTCACTGTAAAATTAGCCAAAATGTCCTGCCACCGTCTTCCAAGTGGCAGCACAGAAAGAACGTCTGAGGTCACCTGGCTGCCCCTCCTCCTCTTCCCGCCTCGTGGGGGTGGGGGTGTCCTGCTGGGGGGGTTCTGTCTGAAAAACATGGAGTCTTTTATGACTTTCTCCCCAGACCCAGAGTTGGGACAGGGTGTGACCTGGGTGTCACGATACCCGACCCACCACTGCTGCCTGGAGCTGTCCGGGGGCTGCTCAGATCCAGGGCGGAGGGGTGACGAATGGCCTCAGCTTCTGCCACGCTGGGCTCCTGGCACACAGCGTGGGCCGGGAGGGCTGAGTGTCCCCTCTCTTCTGGGCTCCGGGGCTGCTGGCTCAGTCATGTGCAGACCGAGGCATCCCCTCACCCTCCAGGTGCAGGCTCTGAGGGGCATGCACCCAGGGGCCACCCTCACCAACCCGCACCCCCGCCTTTGCTCAGGGTGTTTCACCTCCGGGAGCCTTCATTCAGGTGTTACTCTTGTTTCTTTGTATTGGACTGCGAGATCCTGGCTTCGGGCGTGGTTTGGGCCAGTGGTCGTGGGGGCCTGACCTGGGGAGCAGTTTGGGCCAGTGGTCGCGGGGGCCTGGTCTGGGGAGCGGTTTGGGCCAGTGGTCGTGGGGGCCTGGTTTGGGCCAGTGGTCGCGGGGGCCTGGCCTGGGGAGCGGTTTGGGCCAGTGGTCGCTGGGGCCTGGCCTGGGGCGCCGTTTGGGTCAGTGGCTGCGGGATCCTGGCTTGGGGCGCGGTTTGGGCTAGTGGTCGCGGGGGCCTGGCCAGGGGCGCGGTTTGGGCTACTGGTCGCGGGGGCCTGTTTTGTGGAGCGGTTTGGGTCAGTGGTCGCGTGGCCAAGTCTGGGGAGTGGTTTGTGCCAGTGGTCACGGTGGCCTGGTCTGGGGAGCGGTTTGGGCCAGTGGTCACAGGAGCCTGGTTTGGGCCAGTGGTCACGGGGGCCTGGTCTGGGGAGCGGTTTGGGCCAGTGGTCGCGGGGGCCTGGCCTGGGAAGCGGTTTGGGCCAGTGGACGCGGGGGCCTGGCCTGGGGAGCGGTTTGGGCCAGTGAACCCGGGGGCCTGGTCTGGGGAGCGGTTTGAGCCAGTGGTCGCTGGGGCATGGTCTGGGGAGCGGTTTGGGCCAGTGGACCCAGGGGCCTGGTCTGGGGAGCGGCTTGAGCCAGTGGTCGCTGGGGCCTGGTCTGGGGAGCGATTTGGGTCAGTGGTCGCTGGGGCCTGGTCTGGGGAGCGATTTGGGCCAGTGGACGCGGGGGCCTGCTCTGGGGAGCGGTTTGGGCCAGTGGTCACGGGGGCCTGGTCTGGGGAGTGGTTTGGGCCAGTGGTCACGGGGGCCTGGTCTGGGGAGCGGTTTGAGCCAGTGGTCGTGAGGGCCTGGTCTGTGGAGCGGTTTGGGCCAGTGGTCGCGGTGGCCTGTCCTGGGGCGCGGTTTGGGCCAGTGGTCGCGGGGGCGTGGTCTGGGGAGCGGTTTGGGCCAGTGGTCGCAGGGGCATGGTCTGGGGCGCGGTTTGGGCCAGTGGTCGCGGGGGCCTGTTCTGGGGAGCGGTTTGGGCCAGTGGTCGTGGGGGCCAGGTCTGGGTAGCGGTTTGGGACAGTGGTCGCAGGGGCTTCGCCTGGTGCGCGGTTTGGGCCAGTGGTCAAGGGGGCCTGGCCTTGGGCGCGGTTTGGGCTAGTGGTCGCAGGGGCCTTGTTTGTGGAGCGGTTTGTGCCAGTGGTCGCGGGGGCCTGGCCTAGGGCGCCGTTTGTGTCAGTGAATACGGGATCCTGGCTTCTTTCGTGGTTTGGGCCAGTGGTCGCGGGGGCATGGCCTGGGGAGCGGTTTGGGTCAGTGGTCGTGTGGCCTAGTCTGGGGAGGGGTTTGTGCCAGTGGTCGCGGTGGCCTGGTCTGGGGATCGGTTTGGGTCAGTGGTCACAGGGGCCTGGTTTAGGTCAGTGGTCACGGGGGCCTGGTCTGGGGAGCGGTTTGGGCCAATGGTCGCGGGGGCCTGGCCTGGGAAGCGGTTTGGGCCAGTGGTCGCGGGGGCCTGGCCTGGGGAGCGGTTTGGGCCAGTGGACCCGGGGGCCTGGTCTGGGGAGCGGTTTGAGCCAGTGGTCGCGGGGGCCTGGTCTGGGGTGCGGTTTGGGCCAGTGGACCTCGGGGCCTGGTCTGGGGAGCAGCTTGAGCCAGTGATCGTGGGGGCCTGGTCTGGGGAGCGGTTTGGGCCAGTTGTCGTGGGGGCCTGGTCTGGGTAGTTGTTTGGTCCAGTGGTCGCGGGGGTTTGGCCTGGTGCGCTGTTTCAGCCCGTGGTCCGGGGGCCTGGTCTGGGGAGCGGTTTGAGCCAGTGGTCTTGAGGACCTGGTCTGTGGAGCGGTTTGGGCCAGTGGTAGCGGGGGCCTGGTTTGGGCCAGTGGTCGCGGGGACCTGGTCTGGGGAGCGGTTTGGGCCAGTGGTCTCGTTGGCCTGTCCTGGTGCGCGGTTTGGGCCAGTGGTTGCTGGGGCCTGGTCTGGGGCGCGGTTTGGGCCAGTGGTAGCGGGGGCCTGGTTTGGGCCAGTGGTCGCGGGGGCCTGCTCTGGGGAGCGGTTTGGGCCAGTGGTCTCGTTAGCCTGTCCTGGTGCGCGGTTTGGGCCAGTGGTTGCTGGGGCCTGGTCTGGGGCGCGGTTTGGGCCAGTGGTCGCGGGGGCCTGGCCTGGGGCGTGGTTTGGGCCAGTGGTCGCGGTGGCCTGGTCTGGGGAGCGGTTTGGGCCAGTGGTCGCGTTAGCCTGTCCTGGTGCGCGGTTTGGGCCAGTGGTTGCTGGGGCCTGGTCTGGGGCGCGGTTTGGGCCAGTGGTCGTGTGGGCCTGGTCTGGGGAGCGGTTTGGGCCAGTGGTCGCGGTGGGCTTGGCCTGGGGCGCGGTTTGGGCCAGTGGTCGCCGGGGCCTGGCCTGGGGAGCGGTTTGGGCCAGTGGTCGCCGGGGCCTGTCCTGGGGCGCGGTTTGGGCCAGTGGTCGCGGGGGCCTTGTTTGGGTCAGTGGTCGCAGGGGCCTGGCCTGGGGAGCGGTTTGGACCAGTGGTCTCGGGGGTCTGCCCTGGGGCGCGGTTTCGGCCAGTTGTCGCGGGGGCCTGGCCTGGGGCGAGGTTTGGGCCAGTGGTCACAGGGGCCTTGTTTGTGGAGCGGTTTGGGCCAGTGGTCGCGGGGGCTTGGCTTGGGGCGCGTTTTGGGCCAGTGGTTGCCGGGGCCTGTCCTGGGGCGCGGTTTGGGCCAGTGGTCGCGGGGGCCTGGTTTGGTCCTGTGGTCGCAGGGGTCTGGCCGGGGGAGCGGTTTGGACCAGTGGTCGCGGGGGTCTGGCCTGGGGCGCGGTTTCGGCCAGTTGTCGCGGGGGCCTGGCCTGGGGCGAGGTTTGGGCCAGTGGTCACAGGGGCCTTGTTTGTGGAGCGGTTTGGGCCAGTGGTCGCGGGGGCTTGCCTGGGGAGCGGTTTGGGCCTTCGTCGCGGGGGCCTGGCCTGGAGAGCGGTTAGGGTCAGTGGTCACGGGGTCCTGGTTTGGGCCAGTGGTCACGGGGGCCTGGCCGGGGAAGCGGTTTGGGCCAGTGGCAGCGGGGGCCTGGTCTGGGGCGCGGTTTGCGCCAGTGGTCGCGGGGGCCTGTACTGGGGCGCCGTTTGGGTCAGTGACTACGGGATCCTGTCTTCGGGCGCGGTTTGGGCCAGTGGTCGCGGGGTCCTGTCCTGGGGAGCGGTTTGGGTCAGTGATCGCGTGGCCTAGTCTGGGGAGGGGTTTGTGCCAGTGGTCGCGGTGGCCTGGTCTATGGAGCGGTTTGGGCCAGTGGTCACGGGGGCCTGGTTTGGGCCAGTGGTCACAGGGGCCTGGTTTGGGGAGCGGTTTGGGCCAGTGGTCGCGGGGCCTAGTCTGGGGAACAGTTTGGGACAGTGGTCGCCGGTGCCTGGTCTGGGGAGCGGTTTGGGCCAGTGGTCTTTGGGGCCTGGTTTGGGCCTTGGTCACGGGGACCTGGTATGGGAAGCACTTTGGGGTACTGGTCGCAGGGCCCGGGTTTGTGGAGCGGTTTGGGCCAGTGGTCGCGGGGGCATGGCCTGGGGAGCGGTTTGGGCCAGTGGCCCCAGGGAACTGGCCTGGGGCACGGTTTGGGCCAGTGGTCATGGGGGCCTGGCCTGGGGTCCCGTTTGGGTCCGTGGCTATGAGATCCTGTCTTCGTGCGCGGTTTTGGCCAGTGGTCGCAGGGGCCTGGTTTGGGCCAGTGGTCACGGGGGCCTGGTCTGGGGAGCGGTTTGGGCCAGTGGTCACGGGGGCTTTGTCTGGGGAGCGGTTTGTGTCAGTGGTCGCAGGGGCCTCGTGTGGGGAGCGGTTTGGGCCAGTGGTCGCGGGGGCTTAGTCTGGGGAGCGGTTTGGGCCAGTGGTCGTGGGGTCCTGGCCTTGGGAGCAGTTTGGGTCATTTGTCGCGGGGCCTAGTCTGGGGAGCGGTTTGGGCCAGTGGTCGCGGGGGCCTGGTCTGGGGAGCGGTTTGGGCTAGTGGTCGCGGGGGCCTGGTTTGGGCCAGTGGTCGCGGGGGCCTGGTATGGGCTAGTGGTCACGGGGGCCTGGCCTGGGGAGCAGTTTTGGCCAGTGGTCGTGGGGGCCTGGTCTGGGTAGCTTTTTGGGCCAGTGGTCGCGGGGGCTTGACCAGGTGCGCTGTTTGGGCCCGTGGTCCCGGGGGCCTGGTCTGTGGAGCGGTTTGGGCCAGTGGTAGCGGGGGCCTGGTTTGGGCCAGTGGTCGCGGGGGCCTGGTCTGGGGAGCGGTTTGGGCCAGTGGTCTCGTTGGCCTGTCCTGGAGCGCGGTTTGGGCCAGTGGTTGCTGGGGCCTGGTCTGGAGCGCGGTTTGGACCAGTGGTCGCGGGGGTCTGGCCTTGGGCGCGGTTTGGGCCAGTTGTCGCGGGGGCCTGGCCTGGGGCGAGGTTTGGGCCAGTGGGCACAGGGGCCTTGTTTGTGGAGAGGTTTGGGCCAGTGGTCGCGGGGGCTTGCCTGGGGAGCTGTTTGGGCCATTGGTCGCGGGGGCTTGGCCTGGGGAGCGGTTAGGGCCAGTGGTCACGGGGGCCTGGTTTCGGCCAGTGATCACGGGGGCCTGGCCTGGGGTGCGGTTTGGGCCAGTGGTCGCGGGGGCCTGGCCTGGGGCGCCATTTGGGTCAGTGACTGCGGGATCCTGGCTCGGGCGCGGTTTGGGCCAGTGGTCGTGGGGGCCTGGTTTGGGGAATGGTTTGCGCCAGTGGTTGCGGTGGCCCGGCCTGGAGCGCGATTTGGGCCAGTGGTCGCGAGGGCCTGTCCTGGGGACCGTTTTGAGTCAGTGGTCGCGGGGGCCTGGTCTGGGGAGCGGTTTGGGTCATTGGTCGCGGGGGCCTGGTCTGGGGAGCGGTTTGGGCCAGTGGTCGTGGGGGCCTGGTCTGGGGAGCGATTTGGGCCAGTGGTCATGGGGCCTGGTTTGGGCCAGTGGTCACGGGGGCCTGGTCTGGGAAGCGGTTTGGGCCAGTTGTCGCGGGGGCCTGGCCTGGGAAGCGGTTTGGGCCAGTGGTTGCGTGGGCCTGGCCTGGGGCGCGGTTTGCGCCAGTGGTCGCCGGGGCCTGTACTGGGGCGCCGTTTGGGTCAGTGACTACGGGATCCTGTCTTCGGGCGCGGTTAGGGCCAGTGGTCGCTGGGGCCTGGCCTGGGGAGCGGTTTGTGTCAGTGGTCGCGTGGCCTAGTCTGGGGAGGGGTTTGTGCCAGTGGTCGCGGTGGCCTGTTCTATGGAGCGGTTTGGGCCAGTGGTCACGGGGGCCTGATTTGGGCCAGTGGTCGCGGGACCTAGTCTGGGGAGCGGTTTGGGCCAGTGGTCGCCGGGGCCTGGTCTGGGGAGCGGTTTGGGCCATTGGTCGTTGGGGCCTGGTTTGGGCCTTGGTCACGGGGACCTGGTGTGGGAAGCAGTTTGGGGTACTGGTCGCAGGGGCTGGGTTTGTGGAGCGGTTTGGGCCAGTGGTCGCGGGGGCATGGCCTGGGGAGCGGTTTGGGCCAGCGGTCCCAGGGAACTGGCCTGGGGCACGGTTTGGGCCAGTGGTCATGGGGGCCTGGCCTGGGGTCCCGTTTGGGTCCGTGGCTATGAGATCCTGGCTTCGTGCGCGGTTATGGCCAGTGGTCGCCGGGGCCTGTCCTGGGGCGCGGTTTGGGCCAGTAGTCGCGGGGGCCTGGCCTGGGGCGAGGTTTGGGCCAGTGGTCGCAGGGGCCTGGCCTGGGGAGCGGTTTGGACCAGTGGTCGCAGGGGTCTGGCCTGGGGCACGGTTTCGGCCAGTAGTCGCGGGGGCCTGGCCTGGGGCGAGGTTTGGGCCAGTGGTCACAGGGGCCTTGTTTGTGGAGCGGTTTTGGCCAGTGGTCGCGGGGGCTTGCCTGGGGAGCGGTTTGGGCCATTGGTCGCGGGGGCCTGGCCTGGGGAGCGGTTTGGGCCAGTGGTCGTGGGGGCCTGGTCTGGGGAGCGGTTTGGGCCAGTGGTCGCGGGGGCTTGGCCTGGGGCGCGGTTTGGGCCAGTGGTCGCCGGGGCCTGTCCTGGGGCGCTGTTTGGGCCAGTGGTCGCGGGGACCTGGTTTGGGCCAGTGGTCGCAGGGGCCTGGCCTGGGGAGCGGTTTGGGTCAGTGTTCGCGGGGTCTAGTCTGGGGAGCGGTTTGGGCCAGTGGTCGCGGGGGCCTGGTCTGGGGAGCGGTTTGGGCTAGTGGTCGCAGGGGCCGGGTTTGTGGAGCGGTTTTGGCCAGTGATCGCTTGGTCCTGGCCTCGGGCGCTGTTTGGGTCAGTGGTCGCGGGGGCCTGGCCTGGGGCGCCGTTTTGGTCAGTGGCTCCGGGATACTGGCTTCGGGTGCGGTTTGGGCCTGTGGTCGCGGGGACCTGGCCTGGGGAGCGGTTTGGGCCAGTGGTCGCGGGCCCTGGCCTGGGGCGCAGTTTTGGTCAGTGGCTCCGGGATCCTGGCTTTGGGCGCGGTTTTGGCCTGTGGTCGCGGGGGCCTGGCCTGGGGAGCGGTTTGGGCCATTGTTCGCGGTGGCCTGGCCTGCGGCGCGGTTGTGGCAAGTGGTCGCGGGGGCCTGGACTGGGGAGCAGTTTGTGTCAGTGGTCGCGGGGGCCTGGCCTCGGGAGCGGTTTGGGTCACTGGTCGCGGGGGCCTGGTCTGGGGAGCGGTTTGGGTCAGTGGTCGCGAGGGCCTGGTCTGTGGAGCGGTTTGGGCCAGTGGTCGCGGGGGCCTGGTCTGGGGAGCGGTTTGGGCCAGTGGTCGCGGGGGCCTGTTCTGGGGAACGGTTTGGGTCAGTGGTGGCGGGGGCCTCGTCTGGGGAGCAGTTTGGGCTAGTGGTCGCGGCGGCCTGTACTGGGGCGCCGATTGGGTCAGTGACTACAGGATCCTGGCTTCGGGCGCGGTTTGGGCCAGTGGTCGCGGGGGCCTGGCCTGGGGAGCGGTTTGGGTCAGTGGTCGTGTGGCCTAGTCTGGGGAGGGGTTTGTGCCAGTGGTCGCGGTGGCCTAGTCTGTGGATCGGTTTGGGCCAGTTTTCACGGGGGCCTGGTTTGGGCCAGTGGTCACGGGGGCCTGGTTTGGGGAGCGGTTTGGGCCAGTGGTCGTGGGGCCTAGTCTGGGGAGCGGTTTGGGCCAGTGGTCGCGGGGGCCTTGCCTTGGGAGCAGTTTGAGCCAGTGGTCGCGGGGGCCTGGCCTGGGGAGCGGTTTTGGCCAGTGGTCGCGGGGGCCTGGCCTGTGGAGCGGTTTGGGCCAGTGGTCCCGGGTGCCTGGCCAGGGGAGCGGTTTGGGCGAGTGTTCGCGGGGGCCTGGTTTGGGGAGCGGTTTGGGCCAGTGGTCGCGGTGGCCTGGCCTGGAGCGTGATTTCGGCCATGGTCGTAGGGGCCTGTCTTGGGGACCGTTTTGAGTCAGTGGTCGCGGGGGCCTGGTCTGGGGAGCGGTTAGGGCCAGTGGTCGCGGGGGCCTGGCCTGGGGAAAGTTTGGTCCAGTGGTCGCGGGGGCCAGGTCTGGGGAGCGGTTTGGGCCAGTGGTCGCGGGGGCCTGGTCTGGGGAGCGGTTTGTGCCAGTGGTCGTTGGGGCCTGGTCTGGGGAGCGGTCTGGGCCAGTGGTCGCGGGGGCTTGGCTTGGGGCGTGGTTTGGGCCAGTGGTCGCAGGGGCCTGGCCTGGGGAGCGGTTTGGGCCAGTGGTCGTGAGGACCTGGTCTGTGGAGCGATTTGGGCCAGTGGTAGCGGGGGCCTGGTTTGGGCCAGTGGTCACGGGGGCCTGGTCTGGGGAGCGGTTTGGGCCAGTGGTCTCGTTGGCCTGTCCTGGTGCGCGGTTTGGGCCAGTGGTTGCTGGGGCCTGGTCTGGGGCGCGGTTTGGACCAGTGGTCACGGGGATCTGGCCTTGGGCGTGGTTTGGGCCAGTTGTCGCGGGGGCCTGGCCTGGGGCGAGGTTTGGGACAGTGGGCACAGGGACCTTGTTTGTGGAGTGGTTTGGGCTAGTGCTCGCGGTGGCCCGGCCTGGAGCGCGATTTGGGCCAGTGGTCGCGGGGGCCTGTCCTGGGGACCGTTTTGTGTCAGTGGTCGAGGGGGCCTTGTCTGGGGAGCGGTTTGGGTCATTGGTCGCAGGGGCTTGGTCTGGGGAGCAGTTTGGTCCAGTGGTCGCGTGGGCCTGGCCTGGGGAGCGGTTTTTGCCAGTGGTCGCGGGCCCTGGCCTGGGGCGCAGTTTTGGTCAGTGGCTCCGGGATCCTGGCTTCGGGCGTGGTTTTGGCCTGTGGTCGCGGGGGCCTGGCCTGGGAAGCGGTTTGGGCCAGTGGTCGCGGTGGCCTGGCCTGGGGAGCGGTTTGTGCCAGTGGTCTCGTGGGCCTGGCCTGGAGAGCGGTTTGGGCCAGTGGTCGCGGTGGCCTGGCCTGCGGCGCGGTTGTGGCAAGTGGTCGCGGGGGCCTGGACTGGGGAGCAGTTTGGGCCAGTGGTCGCGGTGGCCTGGCCTGGGTCGCGGTATGGGCCTGTGGTCACAGGGGCCTGGCCTCGGGATCGGTTTGGGTCACTGGTCGCGGGGGCCTGGTCTGGGGAGCGGTTTGGGTCAGTGGTCGCGGGGGCCTGGTCTGGGGAGCGGTTTGGGCCAGTGGTCGCGCGGGCCTGGTCTGGGGAGCGGTTTGGGCCAGTGGTCGCGGGGGCCTGTTCTGGGGAGCGGTTTGGGTCAGTGGTCGCGGGGGCCTCGTCTGGGTAGCGGTTTGGGCTAGTGGTCGCGGCGGCCTGTACTGGGGCGACGATTGGGTCAGTGACTACAGGATCCTGGCTTCGGGCGCGGTTTGGGCCAGTGGTCGCGGGGGCCTGGCCTGGGGAGCGGTTTGGGTCAGTGGTCGTGTGGCCTAGTCTGGGGAGGGGTTTGTGCCAGTGGTCGCGGTGGCCTGGTCTATGGAGCGATTTGGGCCAGTTTTCACGGGGGCCTGGTTTGGGCCAGTGGTCACGGGGGCCTGGTTTGGGGAGCGGTTTGGGCCAGTGGTCGTGGGGCCTAACTGGGGAGCGGTTTGGGCCAGTGGTTGCGGGGGCCTTGCCTGGGGAGCGGTTTGAGCCAGTGGTCGCGGGGGCCTGGCCTGGGGAGTGGTTTTGGCCAGTGGTCGCGGGGGCCTGGCCTGGGGAGCGGTTTGGGCCAGTGGTCCCGGGTGCCTGGTCTGGGGAGCGGTTTGGGCCAGTGGTCGCGGTGGCCTGGCCCGGAACGCGATTTGGGCCAGTGGTCGCAGGGGCCTGTCTTGGGGACCGTTTTGAGTCAGTGGTCGCGGGGTCCTGGTCTGGGGAGCGGTTAGGACCAGTGGTCGTGGGGGCCTGGCCTGGGGAAAGTTTGGGCCAGTGGTCGCGGGGGCCAGGTCTGGGAAGCGGTTTAGGCCAGTGGTCACGGGGGCCTGGTCTGGGGAGCGGTTTGGGCCAGTGGTCGTTGGGGCCTGGTCTGGGGAGCGGTCTGGGCCTGTGGTCGCGGGGGCTTGGCCTGGGGCGTGGTTTGGGCCATTGGTCGCAGGGGCCTGGCCTGGGGAGGGGTTTGGGCCAGTGGTCGTGGGGGCCTGGTGTGGGAAGCTTTTTGGGCCAGTGGTAGCGGGGGCCTGGTTTGGGCCAGTGGTCGCGGGGGCCTGGTTTGGGGAGCGGTTTGTGCCAGTGGTCTCGTTGGCCTGTCCTGGTGCGCGGTTTGGGCCAGTGGTCGTGGGGGCCTGGCCTTGGGAGCGGTTTGGGCCAGTGGTCGCGGGGCATGGCCTGGGGAGCGGTTTGGGCCAGTGGTCCCAGGGAACTGGCCTGGGGCACGGTTTGGGCCAGTGGTCATGGGGGCCTGGCCTGGGGTCCCGTTTTGATCCGTGGCTATGAGATCCTGGCTTCGTGCGCGGTTTTCACCAGTGGTTGCATGGGCCTGGTTTGGGCCAGTGGTCACGGGGGCATGGTCTGTGGAGTGGTTTGAGCCAGTGGTCGCGGGGGCTTTGTCTGGGGAGCGGTTTGTGTCAGTGGTCGCGGGGGCCTTGTGTGGGGAGCGGTTTGGGCCAGTGGTCGCGGGGGCTTGGTCTGGGGAGCGGTTTGGGCCAGTGGTCGCGGGGGCTTGGTCTGGGGAGCGGTTTGGGCCAGTGGTCGTGGGGGCCTGGCCTTGGGAGCGGTTTGGGTCATTGGTCGCGGGGCATAGTCTGGGGAGCGGTTTGGGCCAGTGGTCGCGGGGGCCTGGTCTGGGGAGCGCTTTGGGCTAGTGGTCGCGGGGGCCTGGTTTGGGCCAGTGGTCGCGGGGGCCTGGTCTGGGGAGCGGGTTGGGTCACTGGTCGCGGGGGCCTGGTCTGGGGAGCGGTTTGGGCCAGTGGTCGCGGGGGCCTGGTCTGGGATCGGTTTGGGCCAGTGGTCGCGGGTGCCTGGTTTGGGCTAGTGGTCACGGGGGCCTGGTCTGGGGAGCGGTTTGGGCTAGTGATCGAAGGGGCCGGGTTTGTGGAGCGGTTTTGGCCAGTGGTCGCGTGGTCCTGGCCTCGGGCGCTGTTTTGGTTAGTGGCTCCGGGATACTGGCTCAGGGCGCGGTTTGGGCCTGTTGTCGCGGGGGCCTGGCCTGGGGAGCGGTTTGGGCCAGTGGTCGCGGGCCCTGGCCTGGGGCGCAGTTTTGGTCAGTGGCTCCGGGATCCTGGCTTCGGGCGCGGTTTTGGCCTGTGGTCGCGGGGGCCTGGCCTGGGGAGCGGTTTGGGCCAGTGGTCGCGGGGGCCTGGCCTGGGGAGTGGTTTGTGCCAGTGGTCTCGTGGGCCTGGCCTGGAGAGCGGTTTGTGCCAGTGGTCGCGGTGGCCTGGTCTGCGGCGCGGTTGTGGCAAGTGGTCGCGGGGGCCTGGACTGGGGAGCAGTTTGTGCCAGTGGTCGCGGTGGCCAGGCCTGGGGCGCGGTTTGGGCCAGTGGTCACAGGGGCCTGGCCTCAGGAGCGATTTGGGTCACTGGTCGCGGGGGCCTGGTCTGGGGAGCGGTTTGGGTCAGTGGTCGCGGGGGCCTGGTCTGGGGAGCGGTTTGGGCCAGTGGTCGCGGGGGCCTGGTCTGGGGAGCGGTTTGGGCCAGTGGTCGCGGGGGCCTGGTCTGGGGAGCGGTTTGGGCCAGTGGTCACTGGGGCCTGTTCTGGGGAGCGGTTTGGGTCAGTGGTCGCGAGGTCCTCGTCTGGGTAGCGGTTTGGGCTAGTGGTCGCGGCCGCTTGTACTGGGGCGCCGATTGGGTCAGTGAGTACAGGATCCTGGCTTCCTGCGCGGTTTGGGCCAGTGGTCGCGGGGGCCTGGCCTGGGGAGCGGTTTGGGTCAGTGGTCACGTGGCCTAGTCTGGGGAGGGGTTTGTGCCAGTGGTCGCGGTGGCCTGGTCTATGGAGCGGTTTGGGCCAGTTTTCACGGGGGCCTGGTTTGGGCCAGTGGTCACGGGGGCCTGGTTTTGGAGCGGTTTGGGCCAGTGTTTGTGGGGCCTAGTCTGGGGAGCGGTTTGGGCCAGTGGTCGCGGGGGCCTTGTCTGGGGAGCGGTTTGAGCCAGTGGTCACGGGGGCCTGGCCTGGGGAGCGGTTTTGGCCAGTGGTCGCGGGGGCCTGGCCTGGGGAGGGGTTTGGGCCAGTGGTCCCGGGTGCCTGATTTGGGGAGCGGTTTGGGCGAGTGGTCGCGGGGGCCTGGTTTGGGGAGCGGTTTGGGCCAGTGGTCGCAGTGGCCTGTACTGGGGCGCCTTTTCGGTCAGTGAGTACGGGATCCTGGCTTCGGGCGCGGTTTGGGCCAGTGGTCGCGGGCGCCTGGTTTGGGGAGCGGTTTGGGCCAGTTGTCACAAGGGCCTGGCCTGGGTAGCGGTTTGGGCCATTGGTTGCGGGGGCCTGGTTTTGGCCAGTGGTCGCGCGTTCCTGTCCTGGGGCGCCGTGTGGATCAGTGACTACGGGATCCTGGCTTCGGGCGGGGTTTGGGCCAGTGGTCGCGGGGGCCTGGCCTGGGGAGCGGTTTGGGCCAGTGGTCGCCGGGGCCTGTCCTGGGGCGCGGTTTGGGCCAGTGGTCGCGGTGGCCTAGTCTGGGGAGCGGTTTGTGCCAGTGGTCGCGGGGGCCTGGTCTGGCGAGCGGTTTGGGCCAGTGGTAACAGGGGCCTGGTTTGGGCCAGTGGTCGCAGGGGCCTGGCCTGGGGTGCGGTTTGGACCAGTGGTCGTTGGGGCCTGGTTTGGGCCAGTGTTCACGGGGGCCTGGTTTGCGCCAGTGGTCACAGGGGCCTGGTTTGGGGAGCGGTTTGGGCCAGTGGTCGCGGGGCCTAGTGTGGGGAGCGGTTTGGGCCAGTGGTCGCCGGGGCCTGGTCTGGGGAGCGGTTTGGGCCAGTGGTCGTTGGGGCCTGGTTTGGGCCTTGGTCACGGGGACCTGGTGTGGGAAGCACTTTGGGGTACTGGTCGCAGGGGCCGGGTTTGTGGAGCGGTTTTGGCCAGTGGTGGCGGGGGCATGGCCTGGGGAGCGGTTTGGGCCAGTCGTCCCAGGGAACTGGCCTGGGGCACGGTTTGGGCCAGTGGTCATGGGGGCCTGGCCTGGGGTCCCGTTTGGGTCCGTGGCTTCGAGATCCTGGCTTCGTGCGCAGTTTTGGCCAGTGGTCGCAGGGGCCTGGTTTGGGCCAGTGGTCACGGGGGCCTGGTCTGGGGAGCGGTTTGGGCCAGTGGTCGCGGGGGCTTTGTCTGGGGAGCGGTTTGGGTCAGTGGTCGTGGGGGCCTGGCCTTGGGAGCGGTTTGGGTCAGTGGTCGTGGGGGCCTGGTCTGGGGAGCGGTTTGGGCCAGTGGTCGCCGGGGCCTGGTCTGGGGAGCGGTTTGGGCCAGTGGTCGTTGGGGCCTGGTTTGGGCCTTGGTCACGGGGACCTGGTGTGGGAAGCATTTTGGGGTTCTGGTCGCAGGGGCCGGGTTTGTGGAGCGGTTTGGGCCAGTGGTCGCGGGGGCATGGCCTGGGGAGCGGTTTGGGCCAGTGGTCCCAGGGAACTGGCCTGGGGCACGGTTTGGGCCAGTGGTCATGGGGGCCTGGCCTGGGGTCCCATTTGGGTCCGTGGCTACGAGATCCTGGCTTCGTGCGCGGTTTTGGCCTGTGGTCGCAGGGGCCTGGTTTGGGCCAGTGGTCACGGGGGCCTGGTCTGGGGAGCGGTTTGGGCCAGTGGTCGCGGGGGCTTTGTCTGGGGAGCGGTTTGGGTCAGTGGTCGCGGGGGCCTCGTGTGGGGAGCGGTTTGGGCCAGTGGTCGCGGGGGCTTGGTCTGGGGAGCGGTTTGGGCCAGTGGTCGTGGGGTCCTGGTCTGGGGAGCGGTTTGGGCCAGTGTTCACGGGGGCCTGGTCTGGTTAGTGGTTTGGGCCAGCGGTCGCGGGGGCCTGGTCTGGGGAACGGTTTGGGCCAGTGGTCGCGTGGGCCTGGTCTGGGGATCGGTTTGGGCCAGTGGTCGCGGGGGCCTGGTTTGGGCTTGTGGTCACGGGGGCCTGGTCTGTGGAGCGGTTTTGGCCAGTGGTCGCGGGGGCCTGGCCTCGGGCGCTGTTTGGGTCAGTGGTCGCGTGGGCCTGGCCTGGGGCGCGGTTTGCGCCAGTGGTCGCGGGGGCCTGGCCTGGGGCGCCGTTTTGGTCAGTGGCTCCGGGATATTGGCTTCGGGCGTGGTTTGGGCCTGTGTTAGCGGTGGCCTGGCCTGGGGAGCGGTTTGTGCCAGTGGTCTCTGGGGCCTGGCCTGGAGAGCGGTTTGGGCCAGTGGTCGCGGTGGCCTGGCCTGCGGCGCGGTTGTGGCAAGTGGTCGCGGGGGCTTGGACTGGGGAGCAGTTTGGGCCAGTTTTCGCGGTGGCCTGGCCTGGGGCGCGGTTTGGGCCAGTGGTCACAGGGGCCTGGCCTCGGGAGCGGTTTGGGTCACTGGTCACGGGGGCCTGGTCTGTGGAGCGGTTTGGGCCAGTGGTCGCGGGTGCCTGGTGTGGGGAGCGGTTTGGGCCAGTGGTCGCGGGGGCCTGGTCTGGGGAGCGGTTTGGGTCAGTGGTCGCGGGGGCCTCGTCTGGGTATCGGTTTGGGCTAGTGGTCGCGGGGGCCTTGCCTGGGGCGCCGTTTGGGTCAGTGGCTATGGGATCCTGGCTTCAGGCGCGGTTTGGTCCAGTGGTCGCTGTTTGGGTTAGTGGTCGCGGGAAATGATGACTCTTCTTTTCTTTTAGAATCGGGCGGCCCGAGTCCGAGTGGGTAAGGGGGACAAGCCAGTGACCTACGAGGAGGCACACTCGCCTCACTACATCGTGCACCGCAAAGGCTGGCTGTCGCTGCACACAAGTGAGGGGGCGATGCCTGTCTCGGTGGTAGAGGTGGACGAGGACGTGCAGGGGGTCGGTGATGCGACCCCAGGCCCCACCGCAGGAGTTCTTAATTGTGATTGTCGCAAAAACAGGAAATGAACACGTGTCAGAAGTTTTATTTGACTCACTAATCAGTGGCAGAGACAGAAATCAGTTAGCGCCTTCAAAGGAGAAGTAAAAAGGCAGAGACGTGATACGGCTGGCAGTTATTTTTCATTCACGGTGCCTGAAGGCAATTATTTTGTATTGCTATTGGGTGTCTGTAATTTAAGGAGATGTAGACTAGCTCAGAGGCAGTGGAAAGTGTTATAACCCAGTAGAAATCGATGACCCGGAAAACTGAATATTGCAGTTTCCCCCCGAAGCACACGTTTCACTACAAGTTGCCCTCCATTATTCACAGATTCCATGTTTGTGAATTTGCACACTCTTGGTCTTTCACGTTCATTCTGAGACATGGGCGGAGCAGAACCCCTCATGCATCTTGCCATGCAAGCAAGGCTCTGCCTTTTAGCTTCAGCTTTCATGCTGTAAACAGATATCCATTTTGAAATGTATTAATGCTGTGTTTTCAAGTTTTGTGCTTTTTTTTTTTTTGGTGATTCCACTGCCTCAAAGTAGCATATAATACTGAAGTTCTGTCTAGTGTTCCTAAGCACAAGAAGGCTTCAATTTACCTTACAGGGAAAACATGATAAAAAAGCTTTCTTCAGGCATGAGTTAACAAAGGTGTTGGGAAAGAGTTCAGTGTTAACCAGCCACACGTAGATATCTTTAAACAGAAAAACAAAATAAAACCTTACATATTGATCTGTTGACAAAAATATTGTAACCAAAGGCTTGAGAAACCTAACCATGTATTTCCATCAGGAACAGTGTTTCATTATTTGCTAATTCATTATTCACGGTGATTTTATGGAACATAACTAGTGAGTTTATAGAATATAACTACTATGGATTAATGAGAATCAATAGTATTTTGTTTCCTATGAGAGTCTCAACTTGAATGTTTGAGATACATGTATCTAGAGAACGTACTTAAAATATGGATTTCTTTTCCACACCCATTTCAAGTTCTGGGTCTAAAGTCTGGGGGTGGGTGTAGAGACCCTTAACAGCTACAGGGTCCAGAACGAGAATCCAGTGGTTGAGGTCACGGCGCTGGCCAGTGAGAGAACTCACATCCTTAAACTCAGAAGTAGCTGGTGGCCTCATCTCTGGCCTGTGGGCTGGCGAGGGCTTCTATACGGTGGTGAAGAAGGAGCGGGAAGGGGGCTGGCAGAGGAATCACCTGAGTCTTGTGCCCTGGCGAATTTTTTTTTGTAAAACAAGGGTACTGATCATATGTACTTCACAGGATTTGTTTGGGGGTTATTGGCATAATGTACTTTGCCTTTAAAGTGTATTTCTTTTTATTCCCTTTATAGGACAAAAGAGAAGAGGCTGGGGTCGGGTGTGGAATCAAGTGCCCAGGGCCCTTGGATGTTACCGCTAGAGTTTTGACCAACGTGCCGTGGCGCCCTTCTCTTTTCAGGTAACCTGGATGGGGAGGAGCATGCCGCAGAGCGGACAGTGGAAGATGTCTTCCTCCGCAAATTTATGCTGGGCACCTTCCCAGGCTGCCTGGCTGACCAGCTTGTCCTCAAGCGCCGGGCTAACCAGCTGGAGATCTGTGCCCTGGTCCTGAGACAGCTGCCCGCACACAAGTTCTACTTCCTCGTGGGCTACAGCGAGACCCTGCTGTCCCACTTCTACAAGTGTCCTGTGCGTCTGCACCTGCAAACTGTGCCCTCCAAGGTTGTGTATAAGTACATCTAGGCCATCTGCCCCTTCTGCATCAAGCTCTAGCCTGCGAAGGACAGAAACCTGTGGGAAAGGGCTGAAGTAGAAATGGGGGAAGTAGGTCCCATCAGACTACTGAGGCTTTGTTTTCAAAGTTGCCCTCGAATAAATAGACTTTTTCCATGTTGTCCTGCCTTTCAGTCCATCTAGGGAACTAAAACAGGGCTTCCTTGAGGATGCTGTAGGCTTCCCAGGAAGGCGGCTAGTTACATAAGGTTTAGGTAATATTTAACAGTTCATTGAGTATTTTGTGCCAATTGTGTCAGGAACTTTACCTGAAGTTCTTCGTTGCCTCTTAAAAATGGAAAGATTCAAGCAGTGTTAATTTTCTAAAAATCGAAACAATACCGACATGGTGGGGAAGGTTATAGCTCAGCGGTGAGAGTACATGCTTAGCATGCACGAGGTCCTGAGTTCAGTCCCCAGTACCTCCATTGAAATAACTAAATAAATAAACCGAGTTACCTCCCCCTCAAAAAACAAGTAAAAACAATATGGACATGTATGACATTAACCATGAAGCTTACTTGTAATGCTTCCCCAGGAAGGACTACTGTAAACTGTTGTAGTTTATTTCCAGGTGTACTTTTCTCCCCAGAAATCCTGTACTGCATGCTCATTATTTATTAAGCTTTTAACTGCCCCTACACTGTGCCAGACACTCAGCTGGGAGCCCATCAAGGAACAGAACCTTCCATTCCAGGATCCTTGCCTTCACAGCACTTGTATCCGAGTGGAAGGGGGCAGACGGATGGGCAGCATCGAAGACTCCAGGCAGGTGAGGGAGGTAGGTAGGCCGGTAAACGAGGGAAGAACGTTTCAGGGACGTGCTATCTGCGGGAGCTGCACGTGGTACTGGGAAATGGGGCGGGGTTTGCTGACCTTCGACTCCACCCAGATGCCGATGACCCTCCCCTTGACAACGACGCTGATACCCTTAACTTGGTCCTGGACGCCAATGCCCACTCTGATCCTAACCCTTGATTCTCCCTGATTCTACCCACAACTCGACCTTTACCCTCAACCTCACTTACCTGAGGGTGTCCACCAGGGCCTTAGACTGACGGACTCACCCTGGCCCTGACCATGACCCTGTGCCCTTGACATGCAGAAAACCTCGCTTTGAAAACTTCATGCTAACACTGTCCCGACCCTTCCTGTGACCCCAACTCAACTCATCCTAACTGGTAACACTGATGCTTCCTTTGACCGTGATCCTCACCCAAACGTTCATCATAACCTTTTCCACGAACCAGAAAATCATTTAAATATGACCCTAATTCTGGCTCTCGCTCATCACTAAACCAGACTCTGAGGCTGACCTTGACCTTGAAACTCAGCCCTCACCCACACACTCCCTCACACAGATCCATCCTTGCTCTTGACCCTGCTCTAAGACTCAACAATCGCAAAGTTGTCGTTCAGGCCCTGAGACTCACACTGGTACCCTTGTGACAAAATTCAAGCTGACTGGACTTTGACCCTCACCCTGACCCTCTCTGACCTTCACTCTGACAAACCCTCACCCTCAATCTGATCCTGAACCTGCCTTTTCATCTGAACTTGACCCTTTGTTCCACGTTTTCATCCTAATACTGGCTAACCAGAAGTTCTGACCCTCACCATTACGCTGACTGTGACCTTGACAAACTCAGCTGGACTTGATTATGTCCCTGACCCTCAGAACCCAGATCCACCCACATACTGATCATGAAACTGACCTTGGCTCTGAACTTCATATAAATCCTCAACCTGACCCTGGCCCTTATCCTGTATCTGACTGTGACCCTCATGCTCACCCTTGCCTTGATACTGAACATGACAGCCTCACCCAGACCTTCCTTGACCCTGATCCTCTTTTTTTTTTACTTAAAATGTATTGGACAAATAAAGGTATGTAAATGTATGGTGTAAGGTATGTTAATGCATGAATCTATTGTAATATGATTGCCATTATAGTGATAATTAGCACCTCTGTCTCATTAGAAAATTATCCTTTCTTTTTAGTAGTTGGAAGAATTATTATCGTGTCTTGGTTTTTGATCATTGTAATATAATATAGTCTCTGTTCACTGTAGTGTGCATCATATCTCTAGGATTTACATACTGCTTGTTGTAAGTTTGTATCCTAAACATCTGTCAAGTCCTCCCCTCCCTGCATCCCCTGGTAGTCATCATTTTATTCTGTTTTTAAAAAGTTGGCTTTGTTAAATTCTACATGTAAGTGATGTCATGCAGTATTTGTCTTTCTACCTCTGGCTTAGCTCACTTAGCATAATATAGTCAAGGTCCATCCATGTTGTAAGTGTCAGGATGTCCTCCTTTCTCAAGGCTGAATAATAATTCCGTTTGTGTGTGTGTGTGTATGTGTGTGCGCACGCGCGCGTGTGTTCAACATTTTTATCCATTCATCATTTAGAAATTTAAAAAAATTATTATTTTCTTTTTTGTGAATTTAAAACATTTTTATTGAGTTATAGTCAGTTTACAATGTTGTGTCAATTTCTGGTGCACAACACAATTTTTCAGTCATACATGAATGTACATATATTCATTTTCATAATCTTTTTCACCATGAGCTACAATAAGATCTTGTATATATTTCCCTGTGCTGTACAGTATAAACTTGTTTATCTATTCTATATATACCTATCAGTATCTACAAATCTCAAGCTCCAAGTCTGTCCCTTTGCACCCCCCCTCCACCCTGGCAACCACAAGTTTGTATTCTATGTCTGTGAGTCTCTTTCTGTTTTATATATAATTTCATTTTTTTCTCCGCCTCCTCCTTTTACATTCTTCAAATGAGTGATATCATATGGTATTCTTTCTTTCTCTTTCTGGCTTACTTCAGTTAGAATGACATTCTCCAGAACCATCCATTTTTGCTGCAAATGGTGTTATGTTGTCATTTTTATGGCTGTATAGTATTCCATTGTAGAAATATACTACTTCTTCTTTATCCGGTAATCTGTTGATGGACATTTAGGCTGTTTCCATGTCTTGACTATTGTAAATAGTGCTGCTATGAACATTGGGGTGCAGATGTCTTTTTGAAGTAGGGTTCCTTCTGGATACATGCCCAGGAGTGGGATTCCTGGGTCATATGGTAAGTCTTTTCCTAGTCTTTCGAGGAATCTCTATACTGTTTTCCACAGTGGCTGCACCAAACTGCATTCCCACCAGCAGTGCAGGAGAGTTCCCCTTTCTCCACAGCCTCTCCAGCATTTGTCATTTGTGGATTTTTGAATGATGGCCATTCTGACTGGTATGAGGTGATACCTCATTGTAGTTTTGATTTGCACTTCTCTGATAATTAGTGATATTGAGCTATTTTTCATGTGCCTATTGACTATTTGTATTTATTCCTTGGAGAATTGCTTGTTTATGTCTTCTGCCCATTTTTGGATTGGATTGTTTTTTTTTTTCTTATTAAGTCACATGAGCTGCTTATATGTTCTGGAGATCAAGCCATTGTCAGTTTCATCTTTTGCAAAAATTTTTTCCCGTTCCGTAGGTTGTCATTTTGTTTTGTTTATGGTTTCCTTTGCTGTGCAGAAGCTTGTAAGTTTCCTTAGGTCCCATTTGTTTATTCTTGCTTTTATTTCTATTGTTTGGGTAGACTGCCCTAGGAAAGCATTTTTGAGATGTATGTGAGATAATGTTTTGCCTGTGTTATCTTCTAGGAGGTTTATTGTATCTTGTCTTGTGTTTAAGTCTTTGATCCATTTTGAGTTTATTTCTGTGGATGGTGTAAGGGAGTGTTCTAGCTACATTGATTTACGTGCTGCTGTCCAGTTTTCCCAACACCATTTGCTGAAGAGACTGTCTATTCCATTGTATGTCCTTGCCTCCTTTGTCGAAGATTAGTTGACCAAAAGATTGTGGGTTCATTTCTGGGCTCTCTATTCTGTTCCATTGGTCTATATGTCTGTTTTTGTACCAATACCATGCTGTCTTGATGACTGTAGCTCTATAGTAGTGTCTGAAGTCTGGGAGAGTTATTCCTCCAGCCTCTTTCTTTCTCTTCAATAATGCTTTGGCAATTCTAGGTCTTTTATGGTTCCATATAAATTTTATATGATCTATTCTAGTTCTGTGAAATGTGTCCTGGGTGATTTGATAGAGATTGCACCAAATCTGTAGATTGCCTTGGGCAGTGTGACCATTTTAACACTGTTGATTCTTCCAATCAAGGAGCATGGGGGATCTTTCCATTTTTAAAGTCTTCTTTAATTTCCTTCATCAGTGGTTTATAGTTTTCTGTGTATAATTCTTTCACTTCCTTGGTTAGATTTATTCCTAGGTAGTTTATTACTTTGGGTGCTATTTTAAAGGAGATTGTTTCTTTACTTTCTTTTTCTGTTGATTCATCATTAATGTAAAGAAATGCAACGGATTCTTGTACATTAATTTTGTAGCCTACTGCCTTGATGAATTCTTTGATTAGTTCTAGTAGTTTTTGTGTGGATCTTTTAGGGTTTTCTATATATAGTATCATTTCATCTGTATATTGACAATTTTATCTCTTCTTTTCCATTTTGGATCCCTTTTATTTCTCTCTCTTGCCTGATTGCTGTGGCTAGGACTTTGAAGACTATGTTGAATAGCAGTGGTGACAGTGGGCATCCTTGTCTTGTCCCAGATTTTAGTGGAAAGCTTTTGAGTTTTTCACTGTTGAGTACTATGCTGGCTGTAGGTTTGTCATATATAGCTTTTATTATGTTGAGATATGTCCCCTCTATACCCACTTTGGTGAAAGTCTTTATCATTAAATGGGTGTTGAATTTTATCAAATGCTTTTTCTGCATCTTCTGAGATGATCATGTGGTTTTTGTCCTTTCTCTTGTTGATGTGATGTATTACATTGATTGATTTGCATATGTTGAACCACTCCTGTGTCCCTGGGATGAACCCCACTTGATCATGATGTATAATCTTTTTTCATGTGTTGTTGGATTCTATTTGCTAATATTTTGGTGAGGATTTTGGCGTCTATGTTCATCAGTGATATTGGTCTGTAATTCTCTTTCTTGTTAGTGTCTTTGCCTGGTTTTGGTATCAGGGTGGTGGTGGCTTCATAGAATGAGTTTGGGAGTATTCCCTCCTTTTCAATCGTCTGGAAGAGTTTGACAAGGACTGGTAAGAGTTCTTTGTATGTTAGATAGAATTGCCTGGTGAAGCTGTCCAGTCTTAGACTTTCATTTGTAGGGAAGTTTTTATTGCTAACTCAATTTCATTTCTAGTGATCAGTTTGTTCAAGTGGTCAGTTTCTTCTTGATTCAGTCTTGGTTGACTGTATATTTCCAGAAACTTGTCTGTCTCCTCTAGGTTATCCAGTTTGCTTCCATATAGTTTTTCATAATATTCTTGTATGATATTCTGTATTTCTATGTTATTTGTTGTAATTTCTCCATTTTCCTTTCTTATTTTGCTTGTTTGTGCTCTCCCTTTTTTTCTTCTTTGTGAGTTTGGCCAGAGGTTTGTCAATTTTATTTAATCTTTCAAAAACCAGCTTTGGGTTTGATTGATTTTTTCTGTCTTTTTTAAAACTCTATTTTACTTATTTCTTCCCTGATTTTTATTATTTCCTTCCTTCTGGTGACTTTGGCTTTTTTGCTCTTCTCCTTCTAATTATTTAAGCTGGTTGGTTGGATTGTTTATTTGAGATCCTTCTTTTTTGAGGAAGACCTGTATTGCTATAACCTTTCCTCTTAGCACTGCCTTTGCTGTATCCCATAAATTTTTTGTGCTTGTTTTTTCATTTTCATTTGTCTCAAGGTATTTTTTAATTTCAACTTTGATTTCCTCATTGACCCATTGGTTTTTTAGTAGCACGTTGTTTAATCTTCATTCTGTCATTATTTTCTCCTTTATTTTTCTGTAGTTGATTTCTAGTTTTGTGGCATTGTGGTCAGTAAAGATGCTTGAGATAATTTCTGTCTTCTTAAAATTGTTGAGGCTTCTTTTGTGTCCAAGTACATCATCGATCCTGGAAAAAGCTCCATGTGAACCTGAAAAGAATGTATATCCTATTTTTGGGAGGTGTAATGCTCTGAAAATATCCACCAAGTCTGATTTTTCTGTTGTATCATTTAATTTCTCTGTTACCTCATTTATTTTCTGTCTGGAAGATCTGTCTAGTGATGTTAATGCATTGGTAAATTCTCTGACAATTGTATTCCCATCAATTTCCCCCTTTATCTCTGTTAGTAATTGTTTTATGTATTTAGGTGCTTTTATATTGGGTGCATATATATTAACGAGTGTAATGTCCTCATCTTGTATTGCTCCTTTAATCATTATAAAGTGTCCTTCTTTATCTTTCTTTAAGGCCTTTGTTTCAAAGTCTATTTTGTCTGAAATCAGTATTGCTATACCTGCTTTCTTGGCTTTTCCATTTGCATGGAGTATCCTTTTCCATCCTTTCACTCACTCTGTATGTGTCCTCACTGAAGTGAGTCTCTTGTATGTAGCATATTGAGGGTTCTTCCTTTATTATCCCATCTGCCACTCTATGCCTTTTGATTGGAGCATTTAGTCCATTGACATACACAGTAATTAATGATAGATGAGTGTTTATTGCCATTTTGAACTTATTTTTTCAGTTGATTTGATATTTCCTCTTTGTTCCTTTCTTCTTTTGTGGTTTGATAATTTTCCTTTGCATTATGTTGGATTTTATTTAGTTTTTGTGACTCATTTGTAAGTTTTTGTCTTGCGGTTACCCGTTTTTTTAAGTCTATTAACCTACTACTGTAACAGTTTGTATTAAACAAGTAGTAATATTAGCTCAAGCCCATCCTACCGAGAACAGAAAATTTAAAAAAGAAAAAAAAGTTCTGTATTTTCCTGCTTCCCTCTCCCACTCTTAATGATTTAGATGTCTTCTTTTACAATTTCATGTTTATTCTATTTGTAACTTACGGTAGTTACCACCTTTTCAGTTATGATTTTCTCAGTTCTGTGACATCCTGCTTCTTTTTTATTTAGTGTAGACCTGTCAGTATTTCTTTTAGCATGGGTTTAGTGTTGCTAACTCTTCTAGTTTTTGCTCATCTGTGAAGTTCTTTTATCTCCTTCTCTTCTAAAGGGCAGACTTGCTGGATAAAGTATCCTAAGCTGCATCTTTTTTTTCATTCAGGACTTTGACTATATCTTGCCACTCCCTTCTGGCCTGTAGAGAAATCAGCTGAAAGCCTTCCCTTGTAACTCACTATTTGCTTTTCTCTTGCTGCTTTTAGGATCATTGTTTATCCTTGGCCCTGGCCATCTTGATTCTAATATGTCTATGTGTGGGTCTGTTTGGGTTCTTCCTGTTTGAGACCCTCTGAACTTCCTGTACTTGGATATCTGATCCTTCTTTAGGTTCGGGAAGTTTTCAGTCATGATTTCTTCCAATACCTTTTCAGTCCCCTTTGTTCTTTCTTCCCCTTCTTGGACCCCTATTATGCGTAGATTGCCTTGCTTTATATTACCCCATAGGTCCCTTATACTGTTATCATTGCTTTTTACTTATTTTTCTCTCAGCTGTTCTGATTGGGTGCTTTCTGTTGTCCTGTCTTCTAGGTCATTTATTCATTCCTCTGCATTATCTAGCCTGCTTTGTACAGCCTTTAGGTCAGCTCTCATCTCAGCAAATGAGTTTTACAACTTTACTTGGCTCTTCTTTATAGCTTCAATTTCATTTTTGACATATTTATATCTCTTAACACTCTCTTTTAGTTTCTTTAGTACTTGATCACTCCTTTTTGGACATCTTGATCTAGTAGGCCATCAATGTCCAGTTCATTGATCATGGTTTCAGGGAAGTTCTCTTGTTTTAATTGGGAGTGGTTCCTCCGCTTGTTCATCTTGCTCATATCTCTGGCACTGTGGCCTATGGAGTATCAGTTATCTATTGTGGTCCTTAAGGAGTTTATTTATCTATCTAAAGCTTATGCAGGAATAAAGGTTAAAAAAGTGAGAGAGAATTGTAAAAGAAGGGAGGATAAAAGGTTTGAAATCTCATATAATCAATAACAGAAGAACAAATTGAAGCAAAATAACAATTGAGTTGAGAAGTCTTTTAAAAACCTTAAAAAAGGAGAAAAAGATATTTGAAACCTGAGTGTAATCAATAACAGGAGATCAAAACCAAGAGAAATAAAAATGAAATTGAGGTTAATTAAAAAAATAATAAAAATATTTGAAAAGAAAAATTTTAAAGGGATTAAAACTGGAGACATACACAGTAGTTCAAAAAGTAAAAATTTAAGAAGTAATAGAAAATAGAACAAAGAAAAAAGGATAAAAGAAAAAAAAAGTGGATGTGCTTTTATGGAGACTGTGCTCTCTTAATTATTTTATTGAGAAGTCTTTCTGTTCTCTCCCTGATGCGTGGACATAGCCCGCTGCTTCCTGAGGCCCTCAGTTCATTCCCCTGGTTTGTGGTGCTCCCAGTGCCAGTCAGCAAGCAAATCATGTCCCCTCCCAACACTGCAGTCAGGAGCTGAGCTCCTGTATGGTAGGCGATGGATCACTCCCCTTCCCAGTGCTGTGGTCATTGCTGCACTTGAGCAAGTTAGGTGGGCAGGTCGTGCCCCACCCAACAGTACGGTCAGGTGCTGTACTCTTACAAGGTAGGCGGGCAGGTCTTGCCCCCTCCCAGCACTGCGATCACGTGCTGTGCTCCTGCTGGAAAGAGGTGACCACTCACCCTCTCCTGGTGCCGGTCGCTTCCTGCTCTGTGCAGCTGCCCACTCCACCTCAGGTCCACGCTTCATAGGTGGGCTCGGGGAAGACCACAGAACAGCCCTGCCCCATTCCATGCCAAAACTCAGCTCCTTGTTTGTGTGGAGGCACAAGTTCTAAGAGGTACAAGGGCAGAACGATCCTATCTGCCTCGGCCTGTAAACAAGTCTCCATCTCGCCTTTGCGGCTCCTAAGCCCTTAGGTACACCTAAGGTCAATTCAGGATTTGACCCCACCCATATCTGAGTGCTAGGCACTGTAGGATATGGCAGCTGTGGCTGAGCTGCGACTCTCTTCTGAAAACCAGTTTGGTGGGTATTTGGAGATGGTGGTATGGCACCCTTCTCCTCAGGGCACATGAGCAATGTTGCTTTTTTTCCATATTTTGTGGAGGGCCCAGGTTGTTCTGCCCTGTGTACCCACACATCCATGTCACGCAGCACCCTGCAGTCCCCCGGGGTTGTCTCAGGGCAGCCTGCCCCAGTCCTCTGCCCTACTCGGGCAGCTTGTCCCATTCCCCACCTGCCAATTTGCCTCTGTGTCTGGGGGTTGTGCAGACCCTCTGTGCCCAATTAACTTATTTTTGTGAGTCAAGGTCTGTTCCATACAGATCTGAGACTCAGAGGCTCCCCCTCCGTCCCTCTGACTTCTACATTGGAGGGGGCAGACCCAGCAAACAAGCGCTATTCCTTCTTTGCTGCTCCCTCCCCACAGGACTGGTCCTGCACTGTTTTGCTTTTTCTTCTTTTTTTCCCCTTTCTCCTACCAGATTAATAGTGTCTTTGTCTTTTGAAGAGGGTGATGTTCTGTCAGAGTTCAGCAGATGCTCTGGTTGGCTAGGTGGGTCCGTGGATGTGAGCGTGTGGTGTATCTGTGGGAGAGGGTGAGCTAAAAGCGTCCTTCTACTCCGCCATCTTGGCCCATCTCCGCAAACACTTAACACTTATTATGTGCCACATCCTCTTCTAAGTTCATTATGTATTTTCTTCAGTTTTGTCTTCCCAACTTCCCAGTGAGATAGATGCTCTGATCATCTCCACTTGATGGATGGAGAAGTACAGACACAGAAAATGTAAGTAGTTTGCTCAAGGACACACAGCTTAACTGGTGGAGATTTAGACTTAGACCCATGCTTTCTGCCTCCTGCATAGATACAGCCTCTCTAACTAGTACATGAAACTTCTGGTTGTCACCCAAAGCAGTGTTAACTTTTATTTTCACTGAAATAGCCCTGATCATTCACATATGTAAATATTTTAAGTTATAGCTGATGTGGAGCTTGGAGTCCAAAAATAAAAATATTTACCATAAGGTAAATGTCTTTTCCCATTTGTCCAATTTATAAAATTCTGTATTTACTTGATAAAATATATTTTTAAGCACAAATAATGTTGCATTTTAGTACTAGAGGAGAGATCGGTAACTTTTAAAGGGCCAGATAGTAAATATTTTAAGCTTTGCCAGCCATGAGGTCTCTGTTGTAACTCAGCTCTGCTGTGATGGCCCGAAAGTAGCCATAAACACTGTGCAGATGAAAAACACAAAATAGACAATGGCAGATACGTACTAGGCTATCCGTCATTAAAAACATTTTTTCCCTTTGTTTTGGTTCAGAGAAGAACAGGATTGATATACAGAGGCCGTGAGATGTGCTGGGAAGATGCAGGGTCACGTACAAAAATAGAATTTGAAGCAGCAAGAAACTAATGAGTATAAGTAGGAAGCAGTAATTAACCTGAGAATTAAGTCAGTAATGATAGTAAATACATCTTTGTGAAGCTGGGTAAAGTTTTCAGTTTTGAGCTGTTTTGAAATATGTAATTTTTCCCTGTTATTTGTAAATTTTGCACATTCTCCACAAAACCCAACTAAAAAAAGGCCACAATTACCAAATCATCTACTCTTCAAACTTTTAAGAACTTACGTTCTTGAACACGGAGTTGTTTGTTCAGAAACTGTGTAGTATTTTAAAAATCAGAATAATTATTTTAAAATTGACATTTAGGCTTGAAATTGAAGATTCCAAGTTAAAAGTTATAATCAAAAAGCAAGGGGGTAAAATTGAACAGCTTACGGAGAACCTGTTAAGTACAAATTTGGTTGAGTCGGTCTCTTAATTTGTGTCATAGAGAAGAAGAATTCTAATTTCTTTCCTAGTAGTATATGAGAATATTTGAGATAATATGAACTGTCTCATTGATAAAAGTATTTTTTGCATTTATACTGATATTACTTGGTACTAGTAATATAATTCCCTTTATAGAGGAAGCTGACTAAATTCACAAATAATTTTCATAGTAAGATTTTAGTTGAAAAGTTTGTGACAGTCCAAAAGCAATATATACCCCATTTTGTTCATTGAAATGTCAGTGAACATCTGTGTTTGTCTACATTTTGGCTATTGTTTGTAATGCTGCTGTAAACATGGATATACAGATACTTCCTGAAGTCCAGAAATCTGAGTAATGATTTGATCTAGAATTCTGAATTTCTCTTGCGATCTAAATGCTTCAGTGGGGTTTTGAGACAGAATTACCCTTAATGTATTCTGTTCTCTTCATCAAGAATGATTACTGGGTCACTATACAAGCATTTTACTAAAAGGAATATATTTTTCCTTTGTTGGATTAAAATTAAAAAGGAAAGAGATAGCAGAGCAAAAGTGGAAATGGCTGCTCAGTCAGGGCCTTTCACAGGAACAGGTGCTCCCTGTATTGCAAGTTCAGAAGTAATTTATTTTTCCCATTAGCTTGAGTTAATCAGCATTTCAAAGATTTAACAGCCAGCCTCAGAAAAGATTGACGTGTAATTCAGAATTGCAATTTGTCGATGGAGAATGAAAACTATTTATCAGTTTAGCAAGCAGAGCAGGATTCTCCTTCCATTTATAGTCTCCTTTGTAGAAGTTACCCACGATATAAAAATCAGAAGATTGCATTGTGAACCCTGAGATGGAGCAGTGAGGTGTCCAACTCATTTCTTTTAGTCACAGTAGCTAGATTCATGCAGGGTCACTTTGCAGATATGCACCTATCAGGGGAACTTGAACATTCAGTTGACTAATCCTTCCTGTGTTTGAAGAAAGAATGAAAATTAGTTATTTAGACTTGACATGAAGTAGTCACATTGTATTAAAGTACTTCTCATACAAGTGACAACACAATTTGTTGATAAAAAGACTTTTCTTTGAATGTGCCAGAAGTCCCCTTACATTGTGAAATGGAAATCTATTAAGGTATCAGAAATGGAAAAGAAATTGTAGGAATACCGAACACTGATTAAGCATGTTATTTTTAATACTGAGGGATTTTCTGTAAATTCCTATAGAAATGAGTTAGGGTTGTGACATAGAATTATTAGCTACTTTAAGGTCGACCTGAATGAAAAATTTAATGAGTCAGGTTTTAACAAACTCAGTCAATAGCGCTAGCTTCTCTGCAGGGTTTTCAAATCATGAATCCCCTGGCGAGAGATTAACCTGGGTTAAGATATCTGAACAACACAGTTTTGAGGGGAGGAATCTGGATTGGGAAGAAGAGATAACTCTAGCTGACTCAAAGCTCCAAACAGTTGGGTTGAGTCATTCATCTGAAAGGAGCATCAGAAAAAGGCTTCCATAAGATCAGGTCTCTATATGCGACTGGAAATTATTCAAGAGAAAAGAAAGGTGAAAACCTGAACTTTGTGGAAAACTTTTGCATTTTTTTATAACAGAAAACCGACACAATATGCTTATCAACAAGACTGGAAAACAACACTCTAATCAAAATAACACCAATGAGAATAAACCTCAAGTGTCTTAAGATGAGCGCGCTATAGAGGCAACCCCACAGCAAGTGATGGTTCATGAGTGTGGCTGAAGATATTGTGTAGGAGGACCTAGAAGGGAGAGGAAAAATACAGATGACCTCAGTAAAGGGGTCAAGTCAGAAATGTAGGTTCAGGAATCTGAATTGAAGCCTTGGAACTTAAGGAACTCTGAGAGAATTCCAGAAGAGGATCAGGAAGGGTCAAGGACCGAACTTTAGACATGAGGTCGGCTTAGAGGAGCAAAGGGAGGGTGTGGCCATGTTATCAGTTGCTGCTGAGAAAAAAGCAGGAAAAAGACTAAAGAAAAAGGTTCCTGGTAACCCTCAATATTTTTTTAGGGGAATTATAAAGTTGAAATTCAGATTGTAGTGTCAAAGAAGAACGAGATTTTAATATAAAAGAAAGATGAATCTGTGGATGAGACCATGCATTAAAGAATGTTAAGAGTCCAATAGAAGGGGAATAAAAAGGATGATAGAAAAAGCTACAAGGGTCAAGAAAAAGTTACATATTTATATAGTATAGAGAAGACTTACACTTAATTTAAAGAGAAAAATGGTTGATAGAAAAGGAGAAATTGAATCCTGTGGAAGGATACTTACAGAGAATGAGAGGCTTTATCAAAAGCTGTAGTCACCTGATCATAAAAAATGTAATGCAGATTGCATGAGAATTTTTCAAAGAGTGTTTTAGTAAGTTGTGATTTAATAAAAACTGCAGTTATCTTGGAACTATTGATGAAAATGTTTCTAGGGCATCTTTAGAAGCTAAAATGTAAATGTAGCCACTCAAAGAATTTCATTAACACTTCACATTTTATGTGTAAAAACCTTTGCTTGTAACAGATACATTTTGGCAATTTAAGTTTCAGAAAATGGATGATGATAATGAAAAATCAATTAAAGCTGTTTTAAGGAAAGTCATTTTTTTTGGAAATCTGTCGCCATTGGCATTAGGTTTATAAACTATGTTTCAGTATTAACACACATGACTCAAACTCATGAAAAATAATATTTTTAAGAAAGAAGTCTCTAGGTTTTTAAAAATAATTTTCTTTAATTTTTTTTTCAAAGTCTGAGGATGAAAAGGAACAATGAAAAAATTAACAGAGTTAAAGCGATCTCTGGAATATATTGGGTCAAGAAATGAAGAAAAATAGTGAATTAGAAAGAAAGAGATTACTGGATAAGATTTTAATATTTCAGATCATTTCAATTATTAATTCATTGATTTAACTATGATTATATTTTATTAAAACCTAGATGCAAATTCATTTTATGTATGTATTTTCAGAAGTAAACAAACTATCATATTTAAATATTTACTTTGGACACTCACAGCACATTCTGAAACTTTTTTGAATGCGACAATATTACACTTGCTTTATAAAGATCTAAAACAATAAGAATCATGCCGCTTGCATATAATAATATTACTCTGCTCTTCATTGTCTTCCTTGAATTTTCATCTCTGTAAGATATCTTCGCTCTCTTTGGTAATTTTTCCTTCTTTAAGTAGTGTTGTTCAAAACTCAAGTACTTAGTATCGAAAAACCTACCTGTGTCAGTGTTTAATATCAAAATTTATCTTAATTGGGCTTATAATTTCTTCTCATTTTAGTCATAAAATGTACATACAAAAATATATGTATGACTTAATAATAAAATTAGTGATCATGTTTCAACCACTCAGATTTTTTAAAGTGCGTCCCAAAGTCTGTGAAGTGCCCACCTGGCTTCCTTTCCATTTATTTGCTGAGCACAGTTAGCTCTAGCATCCACAGATTCAACCAACTTCAGATGGAAAGAATGCAGAAAAAAAGTTCCAGAAAGTTCCAGAAAGCAAAACTTAAATTGGCCTCAGGCTGGCAAATATTCACATGGCATTTACATTGAATTTACAACTATTTGCATAGTGCTTACATTATTTTAGTTATTATAAGTGATCTAGAGATGGTTTAAAATATGTGGGAGGATGTTGTGCAGGTTACATGCAAATACTATGCCATTTTATGTAGGAGATCGAGCGTTTGTGGATTTTGGAATCCATGGGGTGTGAAGGGGTATTGCAACCTCTGTGCACACTGAGAGATGGTTATACTTACGGTGTTTCCTGATGCATATCAACATTGTTCTCTCATTAAATTTTCTCTACATTGTTTTATATTTTGTCAGCATTGTGCTCGCCAAGATTTCTAGATCCCTTAAAACATTCTTGAGGAGACTTACACATTCCCTCTCCGTTGATTCCCCTTCTTTCAAGCTCTGGATCCCCCCCGCCAACAGCTCAGATGCCAAAGGTTTATCTTCCTTGTTTCTTTTTCTGTTTTGAGTGAGTACCTTGATTTTTTGTGTGTGTACTTTCTTTTCTTTTTGTAGGCTGTGGTCCAGTATGTACCAAAATGTATTTTTGTGTCTTTTCAAAACATTCATTTTATAAATATGGTCTTCTTCACTTTGGATACTTTGACCTTTGGTTTACTGTTAATATTTAATAAGTGAATGTTTCATATTAATATACTAAAAATGGATATTAATTATAACTTATGTTTAAAACTGTTTATGTAATACATATATTATGTTAAATTTTACCTGCCATATACTTCATAAGGTTTTTCTTCATATTATTTACC
Organism: Vicugna pacos; assembly: GCF_048564905.1. NCBI lineage: Eukaryota > Metazoa > Chordata > Mammalia > Artiodactyla > Camelidae > Vicugna > Vicugna pacos. The sequence goes on from NC_133022.1 coordinate 4,321,804, forward strand.
TAAAATTATATTTATTATGATTTCAAACAATATTAGATTAGAACAAATGAGAAAAGATCATAGTTTATTGGTTTATTTTATATGCTAGAACATATATATCTGTTTAAATAATAATTCAATATTTACTTTTAAAGAACTTGACTTACTCATTGAGCACATTTCTACAGATTTAAGAAACTTTAAAATGACAAGAAGGAAGTTGTATGAATATGAAAATGGAGAGATTAGTTTCCATGGAGATTTGAAAAATAATCAAATTGAATTGGATATTCAGATTAATATGCTAAAGCATAAGGCAATTTTTAATCAATTTTGGGACATCAAAATTACTTAATTTGGGGAAATATAAGTCACTCAGTGCTTTGACCACTGAAACATAGATTTTTTTAATATTAATTTTCCAGATTTCATACCAGTAAAAAAGACAGCATTTGTCCTATATCATTTTCTATAAAAAGGGCTTAATATTAACTCCCTTATGTCATGAACCCCGACTAGTGATCTGAACCTGAGCAGTGCACCATCCCAGACCCCCAGGCATCCATTGTATTTTGGTGACAGTTTTATTGAAATATAATGAACATACCATGCAGTTCGCTCATTTAAAGTGTTTGATTCAGTACTTTTAGTTATTCAAAGTGTTATGCAGTTATCCATTTTAGAACATTGTCATCACCCTAAAAGGAAAGCCTGTATCTTTTAGCCATCACTCTGTGCCAATTTCCCCTTCCCCACTCTTCCCAGCCCTAGGGAACCACTACTCTACTCCCTGTCTCTGGACATTTCATATCAATGAAATCACATAATATGGGGTCCTTTGCGACTGTCTTCTTTCATTTAGCATAATGTTTTCAAGGTCCATCTATTTTGTAGCACGTATCAGCATTTCATTTCTTTTTCTTGCCGAATAATATTCCATTGTTTGGACATACCATGTTTTACTTACCCATTCATCAGTTGACTGACCTTTGGTTTGTCTCCACTTTTTGACTACTGTTAATAATGCTGCTGTGAACATTTATGCCCAAGTTTGAGTGTGAACATGTTTTCATTTTGGGGGGATTATACTTATGAATGCAATCACCATATCACACGGTAATTCTGTTTAACCTTTTGAAGAACTTCCATTCTGGATTCCAGAGTGGCTGCACCATTTTATCCAAAGTGTACAAGTGTTCCAATTTCTGTACATTCCTGTCAACAATTTTCAGTAGCTGTAATTTTTTTTTAACACAGCCATCCAGGTAGGTGTGAAGTGGTATCTCATTGTGGTCTTGATTTGCATTTTTCTGATGACTAATAATGTTGGGGATTTTTTCATGTGCTTATACATTTGTGTATCTTCTTTGAAGAACTGTCTATTCAAGTTTTTGCCCATTTTTAAATAGGGTTGTCTTTTATTATTGAATTGTATGAATTCTTTTAGTATCCTGGATTTAAACATTTTATCAAATATAGGTCTTTCAAATGTTTTCTCCTATTCAGGAGCTTGACTTTTCACCTTCTTGATGATGTTCTTTGAACCATAGAAATTTTTAATGTTGACGAAGTTCAGTTAATCTGTTTTTATCTTTTAGTGTCCTATCTAAGAAATAAGTGTCAAATCCAGTCATGAAAATACATACTTATGTTTTCTTTTAATAATTTTGTAGTATTAGCTCTTTTATTTTGCATTGATTTTTTTTTGCATTGATTTTTATATATGGTGTGAGGTAGAGGTTGAAATTTGTTCTTTTGCATGTGGATATCCAATTGTGCCAGTATCATTTCTTAAAAAGACTATTATTTTCTCATTCAATTATTTGGAAAATCAGTTGACCATAAATGTGAGTTTTTGTTTTTGTTTTTGTTTTTTAAGATTCTCAGTCGTAACGCATTGATCTTGATGTCTGTCCTATGCCAGTACCTAGTCAGATTTTATGAGAACTTTTTCCCAGTCCTCTTTCATATTACCAGTCATTTTACAAAATAAAAAGTCAGTGTAGTGTAATGTTTTCAACTCTATTTTGGTGGACATTTTCTGCTTCTTGAAGGAGCCTGTGACCAGCTTATGCCTTGCTGACTCCATGACATGATGGGAAGTAGGCTTACAAAGATAAATTCCATTCCTTTCCCCCCCTCCATTCAAACCTTTAGTTTCTCACCCAGTGCCTCCCACTTCACTCCAATTTCCATCAAATCATGGTCTCAGGATCTGCTGAATCAGTCTGCAATATACTTCATTATGTTGAACTCATTATAATTCATAGACTCATCCATAGATTTCACTCTCCAGAAGCAAAAGATTAAATCTAGGCTGTCAAATTTCCATTTTGGAAGTCTCCCTAATCCATCATCTTGCAGTTCACAATCAAATTCTTTTTTGACTTGGTTCTTGTGCGTAACACTGGTGCTGAGCTTGTTCTTAGCATAGATCCTGCATTCTCAGAAACCACTGCCCCCTGTGTCTCCCTCCTTTTGCTTATAAAAGAGAGATGCCCAGCTGTATTCTATAGCTTAATACATGATTAGTGAAACAAATATTTCATCCCATCCAAGGAAAGTTTTTCAAGAGTACAGCTGTTAAAATCAGATAATAATCAATCAATTCATCAGAAACAGATAATATATTAGGCACTTTAATTTCTAAGTTTCAAAGTCAATCTATATGATATCAAGAAGCATTGTGGACATGAACATAAAGCACCCCAATGGTCACAGCAGCACTATTTACAACAGCTAAGACATGGAAACAGCCTAAATGTCTATCAACTGATGACTGGATAAAAGAAGCTGTGGTATATTTATACAATGGGATTCTATTCAGCCATAAAACCCGACAACATAATGCCATTTGCAGCAACATGGATGCTCCTGGAGAATGTCATTCTAAGTGAAGTAAGCCAGAAAGAGAAAGAAAAATACCATATGAGATCGCTCCTATGTGGAATCTAAAACAAACAAACAAAAAACCCAACAACAAACAAAGCATAAATACAAAACAGAAACAGACTCAGAGACATAGAATACAAACTTGTGGTTGCCAAGGGGGCAGGGGGTGGGAAGAGATAGACTGGGATTTCAAATTTGTAGGATAGATAAACAAGATAATCCTGTGTAGCACAGGGAAATATGCACAAGATCGTGTGGTAGCTCACAGTGAAAAAAATGTGACAATGAATATATATATATGTTCGTGTATAACTGAAAAATTGTGCTCTACACTGGAATTTGGCACAACATTGTAAAATGATTATAAATCAACAAAAAAAGTTAAAAAAAAGAAGCATTGTGTTACAACATAAAGGTGAGATAGTCTTACATTCCCATGCAAACAAGTTTAAGTAAAGTAAAGGAAAATTTGTATTTAATTTAAATGCTGCCCAAGGACACTACATTTGTTTTATGACTGAGAAGATTAAAAATGATTTCATAATATTTTATTTTCTCTCTGATGAAAGGAAAATAAAAATTGAGTGCTAGAGTAATAAATCTCAAAGTTGCCTATCTCTTTTAGAATTTCAGTTCAATAAATGAGGTAAAAAGTCTGATTTTGGTAAGTAAACTGACTGTTTCCAGTTGTTTTTCAACCATTAGGCTTCAGACCATATGTCTCCCTGCTTACTTGTCTTCCTTATCCTGAAACTTGAGGGGAAATTCTAAAGAGGCGTACGTGCCTATGTGTAAGAAATTATAACTGAAGGAAACTCTGAAAAAACTTTCTTCTCAATCGTTCTTAGCACTCACTTCTCATTATCTGCTGCTTCTCATCAGCATTGTTTGGCATTAGTAAGTTAATCTCAATTTTCATTAGATTCCCATTTATAGGAGCCAATGTCTACTGTATTTAAATTACATTTCTTATTAGCTTTTTAAATCCACTATTCTATGTATCTATTTTCCCTTAACAAACTCCCGCAAAGCACAGCGGCTTAAATAAACATTTATTTTGTTCACAACCTACACTTAGGAAAAGTGTGGCCAAGACAGCTGGCCTGTATTCCTCTCAGCTTCAGGTGGGGCAGCACGAAGGCTGGGAGCTGGAATCACTTGAAGATTTGTCCACTCATGTTTGAAGTTGGTGGTTGGCTGCAAACTTAGCTGGGGTACGCAGGTGGAGCACCTCCCCTGGAACACCTACGCCCTCTCTGTGGCCTGAGTTTCCTCCACACACGAGGCTGGCTTCCAGGGTTTAGAGCCAGGAAGATGCTGTGTTGCCTTTTCTAACCTGGCCTTGCAATTCCCCCAGGGCCACCCTCACCACATTCTGCTCATTAGGAGCAAGTGATTTAAGGTTGGCCCAATGTCTACCTTTTTATGGAATTAATTTAAAAAAAACTTATGCATACGTTGAAAAACCAGCATAATCTAATCACTTGCCATGCTGCTTTATATTGCTTCCACATGAAAAATACACTTCTCGGTAGTGACACACGTCTCCATTGCTGTGGTGTTAGGGTCGGGCTCCATCCCAAGATCTTACCATCTTCATCATATAAAGATGGGGCTGAAGGTGTGATTTCTAGAGTTTAGCCTCTTGAGCACGCTCCTTTCAATGCTGAGACTTGATGATGAAAGGGACAGGTTATTTACCGCCACACACCCAACCTTCTGCTAAACTTCTAAAGACCTTCCCATTCACAAATGGAAAATGGAGGCACACTGGTCCATAGCATTTCCGAAATACAGCCTGATGCTTGGTTAGGACTTAGTCCTAACCATGGGAAGGGTTCTCCTTTGCTGTCCTCTCTGAACTCTTTGTTCTATCGCTTTCATAACAAATGACCTGTGTTTGCAGCTGACTAAAATTTTCCCCAAGCCCGCTTCCTCTTTATAGAACTTCTAAGAAAAAAACCCGAGGTCTCTTCGCATTTTGTACTGTCTTTGTCTCTTTCAGTCCAAGCTAGCAAAAAGTGTTTCTGCTACCCCAGTTCTCTTTAAAACTTTGAGTTTCCTGTGAATTTTTATTGGGGTTCATGCTATTGGAAAAGCTACCCACACAAGTCTTTTTGAGATAAGCTCTTCACTTGGGGCTTCCTGCGAAGCTGTAGTGGGACAAAACCTTTAAAATTCTTAAGCTTTTAAGACCCTTAAAGGAATCTGAGGCAGCATCTTGAATCTTTCCAAGATCTTAACAAAGTCTCGGCTTCATCTTTATACCATGTTTTCCTGGCTGCATCCTAGACTTGATCTTAGCCCAGAAGCCGTTTCTCTGTTTTACCATTATTTGACAGTTGGACACATGGAGAGTCTGTAAATGAGATACAGATATTAGAAACCAGTATGTCCTGATTCCTTTATATTTAATACTCTTTTTTTTTTAATTATCTCCCTCATCAATTTTACTTTTTACTGTTTGGTAGCAAGAGTCCCATTTCCTCCAGTTTCAGTGTCATTTTCTTCCCTGGCCTAGAGGCCTTCACTCTCAGCCCTTCAAGGGCCCTCAGGCTTCCACTAACAGTCTTGTGGAGCCCTTTGTGTTTCCATACTTACTCTTCTGTATATCCGTTCAGAATGCAACTACCTCTAGGTCCAAAGGCATCCCCATATGTTTTCATTCTTTTTCATGGCTGCACCCCACTTTTAACATCAACATGTGTGCCAGTTATTTATTGCTAGTAAATCATATACTAAACCACGTAAAACATGGTGGCTTAAAAGAGCATTTGCTCATTTCACAAATATGCATTTCAGCAAGGTTCAGTGGAGCCAGCTCATTTCTTCTCCATTTGGCATCAACCAGGATGATTTGAAGGTGAGGACTGGAATCATCTAAAACTTGTTCATGTACATGCTTGGTAGTTACATTTGGCATTGGTTGGGATGCCTGCATGTACAAAGACTCACTATGTGGCCTGGAATTCTTCACAACATGGTAGCAGGATTCTAAGGGTGAACATCCCCATGGAGTGAAAGTTAGAATATATTTAGCCTTAGAAATCACACAGCAGTTCCCCCATATTCTGTCCCCAGGAAACCAGTTACTGAGGCCTGCATATATTTAAGGGGAGGGAAGTCCATGAGAGAAGCCTCAAAGAATCTGTAGACATGTTTTAAAACCACCACATCCACTCACCTTGTCTTACTAAATAAATCCTTATATCTGAAGGAAAGTATTTCTTCGCAAGTCAATGTCACTGAGATTCCAGCAGGTTGGTTGGTTCGTTTCTTTTTGTTGAGCACGTCCCCTTATTTTGTGGAGAGTCACAAAGGATTATAAGAATCAAAGCTTTATGTTTTGTTTTGTTTTGTTATGTTTAGAAAAATGTGTGGATCATCTTACTAAACTACGAGGTATGATTTCTCCTTAACCCTGCAAGTCACTGCTGCTTAGAATGCAACTCAAATTAGCATCAAATACTTGTAGTTCAGAGAAAGGCTTAGGGCATTAGAATCCATCTTTATAAGCTGTATTAATTACAGTCTTATTTTCAAAGACTTATTTTAGGAAGCATTTATTAACTCAGCCATAAGTAACTCAAAATGATATCCCTGAAACTTCTTCAAAACATCATGAACACCAGAAATTAATACAACATTTTGAATCAACTGTGCTTCAATTACAAAGCAAACAACCCATTTAAAATATGAGCAGAAGAACTGAACAGACATTTTTTCCAAAAGAGGAAATGCAGATGGCCAAGAGGAACACGAAAAGTTGATCAACATCACTCACATCGGGGAAATTTAAATCTAAATCACAATGAGATATCATCCAACACTTGTAAGAATGAGCGTTCTCCAATGGAACACAGAAATGAATGTTGGCAAGGATGTGGAGGAAAGGGAACCCTTGTACAGTGTTGGTAGGAAAGCAAATTGGCGCGGCCACAATGGAAACCAATTTGGAGGGTTCTCAGAAGCCTAAACATTGAACCACCATACGGCCCAGGAATTCCACTCTTGACGTATATGCCCCCCAAATAAAAACATTAATTCAAAAATAGACATAGAACCCACTAATAACAGCAACATTATTTATCATTCAGTTAAATCTAAGATTTAAAAGGTCAGTATTTGTTAAAGATTAGCTGTGTTCATTTATTTCCGTCTGGAGGAGGTACTGGGGGTTGAATCTGGGACCTCGTGTGTATTTAGCACGTACTCTGTCACTTGAGCTACATCCTCTCCCCAGTGACGTGTCTTGCTTTTCGAGTATCTGAACCAGCCCTCTTCAGCGCTAGTCCTGAAAAAGTAAATCTCGTTTATCCATGTAACACTAGGCGGCGCTAGTCAGCAGCTGCGAGGATGACAGGTGCCCCCGGGCCTTCCACCAGGACCGGCATTTCCTGCTCATCCCGAGAGCCAGGCGTCCGGGTGTCCTCACCCAGCGCGCCTGCCGCAGGGACAGGTCCGGACTGGGGGCCCTGCCCTCCGGGAGCCACCAGCTGGGCCAGCCCTGCTGCCACCATCGTCCTCGTCCCAAGAGCGGGGGTCCGTGGCTTGCCGGTCCGGGGTTCAAACCCCAGCTCAGTTTCTCATGGTCCAGGCCTGGACACTGTCTCAGGCTTCCTCCTCCGAGTGGAGGGAGGGACCCAGAACCCAGCTTTCCTGCTGGCTGAAGGCTGCTGGGAGGGTCAGGAAGGGAGAGCACCCTGAGGCCTGGGGTGACAGGAGTCAGGCTGGCTGGGGACAGCAGCCTGGCAGGTTCCCAGGCAGCGCTGGTGGCCCTGCAGGGCACCAGGGTGACAGCTGCCGGCCACCTCTGACTCCTCTTACAGAATTCCTGCTACGGACACTAATAAGCTTGTCAGCCTCCCAGCGGAGGGGAGGGCAGTGGGCACGGCCCACGCCGCTGAGGGGCTCGGCCTGGGCCTACGCCTGCAGCCTCCATCACAGAGGGCGCCAGGAGGCCTCGGCCCCTGGTCCAGACAACCAGCTGCTTCGGCTGGCAGCCTAGGAGGTGGGTAGCTGGGGGAGCAGGACTGTGCTGCAGGCTCCTGGGCCTCAAGGTGTCCCCCATCCAGTGTCCCCTGGCTCCAGCAGGCCCTGGCAGCTGGGATCAGGGGAGCACGTGCAGGCTCCTGACCTCCAGCACCTGCACAGGCCGTTTCTCCTTGTCCCTTCCCACCTTTTCAATGTTAACAGCTTCCTGTGCATTTTATCATTTAATCTCAGAAGTCATCCTCAGCTCAGCTGTGTAGATATAGAAACTCAGGCTCAGAGAGGTGGTGGGATTGCCTGATGCCACACAGCAAGACAGCAGGAAGGCGAGGGTTCCAGCAGATTGTATCTGTCTGACCGCCTCGCACCGCCCCTCCCCACGGCCTGCAACATCTGAGCCACGGGACTCTGAAACACAGACTTGACAGTGACCTTCAAGGATGTCCTAACACCCAGACCAGGCGGAGAGGGGACTTGCCTAAGGCTCATTCCACTCCAGGGCAGAGCCATTCAAAGGAGGTTTACAAAATTGTTTGCACATCCTTCTGGGCTGTGCTGGGCATCAGCCAAGGACTGGCCCCAGGCAGGACAGGTGCGTGATGGTCTCTGGCTAGAGGACCCTCACTTGTATCTTAGGCACACTCTGGCCTGGCAAAGGTCAGGGGCCCCTTGGCCTGCCTTCTTTCAGTGAGACCTCTAGGACACATCATCTTGTACCCACAACATCTGGAAGTTCTTCCCCACGTCTGACTGCAATCCTTTCTGCTGCAGGGGACACCTGTTATCATCGCTGCAACACAAGCAGGTCACTGCTTCCTCGGGCACACAGCGACCGTTCCCACGCGTGGGAGATCACTTGCTACCTCTCCTCTGAGCTTCACAAACTTGGAACTTTGGGGGTCACAGAGCCAGGTCCCCACTCCTGGGCTCAGATCGGAGGAATGTAGGTCAGTGACACCTGTTGCTCCCCACCCTGCCGGTCCAGGGTGACAGAAGGAGCTGGAGCAGTGGTCCCTTCCAGCACTGGGCGAGGGGAAGCCCTTTCCTTCCTGAGTTGAGGACAGGATGCATGTGGCCCTGGGCCCCTCAAATCAGAGCTCCCAGAGAAGAGGCTGTTCCTCCCCCATCAGACCAGGGTCTCCAGGACAGAGCCATGCCTTCCCCTTCAGACTAGGATCCCCCAGAGCAGGGCTATGCCTCTCCCATTGACCAGGGTCCCCAAGAAGGTCCAGCCACTGCCCACACCTCTGCAGGCCACCAGTTCCTCACCACGTGCTCCTCCCACCCTGCTCTGGCCAATGTCCCCATGTCATCAAACCCCAGGGACAGCTGCCTGTCACTTTTGCTCCACTTCTGGGCTCTTCTGCTGCCCTGAGCCAGCAGCCCCTACATACTGGCTCCCAGGGACTGACCCTGAGCAGAGACCTGAGTTTCCTCTGCTGCTTCCCACCCCTCGGACCCCCTGGCCAGTCCTGAATACATGCAGCGTCCTCCCTTCACCCCACACCAGCCCATCCACCCACCTCATTCCCTGGACAGCCGGCCTTCTGATCCTGTGTACCCCCACCCCAAGTTGTCCTCTGGTGGCTGTCCCTGGCCTGCACGCCCACTGGCTGCATACCACCTGTGGGTTCTCCCAACTCTGCCGGGTTCTCCCATCACATGACGGCTTTATGTTCCTGCTGGCATCCTCCTCTGGGAGGGCGGGCCCGGGGCCTGGCTGGCTCACCCCACTGCCTGCACCCCAGTAGGGGCAGAGAGCCCAGCCAAGACTTGCTATGGGTGTATAAGCGAGGCCCCGATGCTGGGCAGTATGGTCCGCCTCTGCCTGTCCCCAGAACACTGCCATCATTTGCAATTTGCCAGGACACACGCTCTGCTCAAAACCTCCCCGCCACTCCCTCCTCACTCAGAGCAAAGGCCATGCAGCCCTCAGGGACCCACAGCCCACAGGGGCTGGCCCATTATCCCTGACCCTCCCCACCTCCCCTCATGTGCACCCTTCCAGCCACACTCAGGCGGGGAACCCCAGCTCACTTCAATCTCCCCCTGGGAGACCTGCCTCGTTTTGACTCCAGCGCCTGTGTGGGGCCACAGCCTTATCTTGGTGTCCCAGGTGAGGTGGCTCAGAAAAGGCAGCCTGGCTCCGGCCACCAGCCACCAGAGGGAAACAGCCTGGCCCCCACTCGGCTCAGAGCAGGCCCCAGGGGACCTCCCCCAGGGCCCAGGCATGTTGGAGGCCCTGGGAGGAGGCTCAGCCTGGGGTCCCATGCCACCCTACTCCCTGCAGAGCCCAGATATTGCTGGCCCAGCCCATCCCCAGGAGGGGAAACTGGGCAGCAAAGACCGCCGCGGGCCACTCAGGTCTGAGCTGCCTCGTCTATCGGGGGCGCAAACCCTCACCCCATGTGCTGTTCAGGGAGGCCGCAGGGACACAAGGCTCAGCACAGGGTCCAGCATGCTCATGGGACAGCAGGGGCCAGTAACAGTGTGCATGGAGAGCACCCGTCTGCCCGGCCTCCCACTGGGCCTAGGCATTCTCGGCATTCAGGATGCCTCGTGCTGGCCCAGGAAGCAGGTGTTATAATAGGACTGTGTGCATCGGGGTCTCCTGGGGTGATGGGCTAATTCACACTGGACTGGGAATGACTCTTAGCTGTCCTTCCACACAGAAAGAAGCCAGAGAGGGCACAGCTTGCCCCAGTGAGGGAACAGGGAGTGGGCAAGATGTTTCTGCAGGCAGGGGCGTCTAGGAGACCCTCAAAACTCCTCAGCTGTGCCTTGATGCTCCTGAAACCACCCATTCCATTTACAGGCCCTGGTGAATCAGGCTTCACACGTCCAGAGTGCCCACTTCCCACGTCTGCCTACTGAATTCCCACCCACAGACCACAGCTTGCGCTGGGTTGCCGCCTCCAGGGAGCCCACCTGGATAAGCTGTGAGTTCCTGCACACTGCACCTGGCTCCTCCTACAGGTCCTACCCGGCTGCTGGACTGGTGATCCCTTCCTGGGTCCTACCTCCCCCAGCATCTATAGCTCATCAGGACTCTTAAGCCCCCCTCAGGCCTGGCAGCCCTGCCTTCCTGTGCCAACCAGGATGGAACCACTGGTGACTCAGAGCACAGGCGCCCTTTCCTGCCTCCAGGTCTTGATCTTGGCCGTTCCCTCTGACCATATCCCCTCCTGTCCGCTGGCTGACTCAGCTTCATCCTTCAGGGCTCTCCTGAGGCCCTGCCATCTCCTGGCAGCCTCCTCAACCTCCCACTCCATCCCAGCTCCCATCTGACCACTAGCCTGTTAGAACCAGCCCACCCCCGGGCAGGCCCACGTCTGCTTCCCCAGGTCAGTGCCATGCCTTCTCGGTTCAGGTCCTGGGGGCACTGCTTGTCACCAAGGGGACCTTAGGGGATGGAGATCTGCCTCATCTCAGTCTTGCTGAGCCATGTCCCCTCAGGCCTGTGTTCCTGCCTGTGGGCGGGCTCTCCAGGCACTGACAATGTCTAAGGCTCTGTCCCACCCACTCCCCAAACCAGTGCCTGCACAGATTCTGGCTGGATGATGGCAGAGGCTAGGAGGCAGGGAGTAAGGGAGGCCTCGAAGCTCCCCTGCTGGTGCCACTCTCCCCGACCACTCAGCATTTGACTCCACCTGGCCCCACCCCGCAGCTGCCCTGCGCACCCCCATCCCATCCAACACATCCCGTGAGCTCAGGGCTGGCCATACCCACTACCTCCCCTGACTGTCAGTCCCAGCCCCTTACCTTCGAGTATCTGTGTGCATCACGCTCATTGCACTGCAGACCCCCACCACCGACACACGGGGACCCAGACACGGGGGCCCCACAGAGGTGGGGAAACACACGGATGAGATGCCGCAGGAGACTCCTGCGCCCTGACTCCGCCTGGGGAAGCTCCCACACCCAGGTGCCCCCTGCCCCCACCACGCCAGTGTGCCCCGACCCTCAAGCACATGTCTGTGATGGTCCCCCCCAGACACACCTCATCAGCATCACTGGCCTAGCAACAGCTGGCAGCCCGCTTCCCCCCAGAATGAGGAGTGGTGGGGAGGAGGCGGCTCCAGGCCGGCACTGGCCGCCCATCTTCTGCGGGAGCCTGGGAGGCATCTGGCGGAGGCTGGGGCCGGGTGGGGCAGTTGGGCCGCGCCTCCTTAGTCCCATTGCACAGCTAAGGAAACTGAGGCTGGGGCTTGTGTGGCCGGTGCGGGCAGAGTCAAGGATTCCTGGGATGGAAGGATTGATCATCCTGATCTGCCACCCAAGGACATGACAGACCCCAAATGCTCGGAGGTACAGACCTAACCAGGCACTGCGGCGGGGTGGGGGGGCAACTAGGAGCCCAGCCCCTCCGGTCCCCAGCCTCCTGGGTGGGCCCCTCTCCCCATATCCAAGAGTGGGAGGGGGTGGGCTTACCGGGGCCAGGCACTGTGGTGGATGTCCTGCGGGGTGGGTGGTGGATGGAGGCACCTGGAGGCAGGACCCCGTCACCATGGTCAGACCACCCTGGGCAGACTGGATGCAGGAATGACGTGTTTGGGGGAATGAATGAGTGAGTTCATGAATGAACGAACGAATGAGTAAATCCCCGGTCCTTGGTGGATCATGGACCCTCTTCACATGCGGCCCATTCCAATGGCTTCTGTTCACCTCCCGAGGGCTTGCTGCACAGGTGACATGGGGATATGGGGCTCACGCTCTGCTGGGGGGGCAAACTTGAGGATACACGGACTTCCTGCAAAATTGAGGTCCAAGCTGTGGAAGTCGACAGGGCCAAGGACGTCGGAAAATGGGCAGAAAGGCCTCCAAGAGCAGGTGGCTTTTGAGGCTGGAGGAGAAGAGGGTGGCGGGCCCAGGGACAAGAGCACCAAGCATTCCAGCTGGCGCTGCAGAGGAGAGTGACAAGGGGGCCCACAGGGTGGAGGGCAGCAGCTTGGGGGGACAGGGCTGCATGCCTGGGCAGGGGAGATGCTCACTGCCCCAGGCTCAGAGCACAGCGGCAGACCCTAAGCCATGCCCTCATTGTCCCCTCCAGCTCCCACGCCTGGCAGGGGACAGGCAGGTCCGGGCTCAGACACCCTTGAGGAGAGGGCAGGCCCACAGTGGGCCTCTGCCAGCCCCACTGCTCCCCAAGGACAAAGTGGTGTGAACTCAGAGAAGGGAGGGGCACTGGGGAAGGGGCGGGGGGGCTGAATCCAGGGCCCTCTGAGAGCAGCCCATGGGTAGGTGACCTCCCCTCTGAGAGCAACAGAGCATCATCTCCCCAGCCCCAGCCCCCCACCCAGATGGGGGGGTACAGCACACCCCCCTCCCACTCTCACTGGCGGTGCGGACCCTGAGACCCTTCCCAGGCCACCAAAGAGGACGTCTGTGTCGAGCCCGTCTCCCGTCCCATCCCCCTCATAATCCACCCACCCGGAGCCACCTCCTCTGCCCCCATCGAGAACCAGCCAGCGTGGGAGACATCAGGCAGGGAACTGAGCCACGGCTGACAGTGACCAAGGAACCCTGAGAAGTCTCCGTTTCGCTTGCCTCCCTGGGCCTGCCCCCTCACTGCCGTCTCCAAGGAAACCAGGGATGGGGTGGGGCAAGGCTCTTTAAGGGACCAACAAGCACTTGGGCTAGGAACACTGGGAAGGGGCTGAGCCTGGGTCCTGAGCGCCCCCTGGACGGCTGCACCCCACACGGTTATGGTCTGCCTGGGCAGGGAGACGGCACAGACTGTCATGACCCGTGGGGCAACCCTGGGCATGTCAGTGCCACCCCGTGTCCCAGTCTCCTCAGCCAGGCTGGCCTAACATTGCCTAGAGCAGGGTCAGACCTTCAGAAAAAAACCCCAACGGACTGTGCAGGAAGGTTACACCCTCCACCAGCCAGTCCCAGTGTCTGATCTGCCAGCTCAGCGAGGGTACCCAGTGCCCACTATTAAGGAAACCCGAACCCGACTGAACAGAAGCCTGCTGCAGGACTTCTCAGAGCCTTTACGTTTGCCAAGCACGAGGACCCAGGAGCAAAAGAGCTGGCAGGTATGGAAGTCTGCCCTTCCTGGAGCCCGCGTGGCATTGGCGTCAGGCAGAACATCTCCTAAAAGGCTGCTGTAGCAGCAGGAGCACCCTGGAGGGTGTCTGGCCCAGGCCTGGCCTGCACTGATGTCCCTAAGCTGGCCCTCACCTCCACCATTTTCAACTGAGAGCAGAACAGGTGATTCACAAGGACCTTGCCAGCTCTGAATTTTTTGCTCCTTGTAACTCCGGGTTACGCGCAGCCTCCATGAGGGAAAGGAGCTGTCCCTTCAGAACCACAGGACTTAAATTCCCACGATGTGCTCCTGGCCTTCCTTAACCCCCAGCACCAGTCCGTCCGTCCTGGGCCCATCCTCCACCCACCAACCTAAACATCTGGGAATTCTGCAAAGACCGCCCATTTCCCTCCCTAGTGGCCCTGCTCCCAAGGCCCTCAGTGCCACTGGCCAGGCTGGTGTAGGGGTGTGTGTGGGAGGTGGGGCCCTCAGCCCTGTTGGGAGCAGTCACCTCAAGTGTAGAAGTTGAGCCCATGTGTGCAAGTGTGTGTGTACAACTGGGGGCGAGGCAGGCAGAGGGTCTGCTCTGTTGGTGGAGCCTGTGGCTCAGACTTTCCAAGACAAGCATGTCACATGGCTGACAGCTGCGTGTGGCTGGAAAAGTGGGCAGCCCTTCAAGAACATGACACATGCATAACTATATGTGAACGTGCATAAGTGGCTCCTGATGAGACACAGGGTCAGGGCTCAACGTGTGACCAGGGTCAAGACTCAGCGTGTGACCAGTGACCAGGACCAGGGCTCAGTCTGAGTCTGGAATCTAGGCTCCATCAGTGACCAGGGACAGATTCATGGATCACAGTCATGGATCAAAACATTGAACTCCTGCTCAGAGGATGGTCATGTCACTGATGGTTCTCAGCCCTCAGTGGCACCCACCCCAACACACACAATTTTGCAGACGTGAGACATTTTCTCACCCAAACACACACAAACACAGACCCTTCCCTGTGGAAGGGTCAGCACAGACGCAATCTCTGGGCTCACTGGTGGAAGTAGACCTGGGCTCTGTCCTTGGTCGCCATTTCAGGAAATGCTTGGCTCCTCTGAGCCTGGCTATGTGAGGGGCGGTCCCATCTGAACAAGGAAGGAGGTTCTGTCCAGCACAGGGCAGAGCAAAGTGGGGAAGGCTGGGGGAGGGGTGAGACAGCCCCCACCCTCACCTCCCCTTCCCCTCCCCAAGCCTTTGGCCCAAGCTTCCCAGTTCTGATCAGATACCACATTCTCCATCTTGAGCTGGACCATGGTCCTTTCAGAGCCTCAGCTTCCCCAGAGGTAACAGGCACAGTTAACCGGGCTCCTAGGGCCGTGCCCGGGACTGAACAGGGAGCTTGCGGGCAAAGTGTGTTCTGGAGCACCTTCCTGCTGTCCTCAGAGCCCTGGGCCCAGGCATAGTGACCCTGTAAGTCTCATCCAGGGGTGGGCAGTGGGTGGGCCCTCTGCACCTGAGGTGGAGGCCACTGGTGAGCACTCCATGGACCTGGCTGCAGCCCACTCCCCATCGCCCACTCTTCCCCCTCCCACAAGCAGACAGACTTTGGTCCTGGGGATGGGAGGCTGAGGCACCTAGACGGTGGGATCTGCCCCAGGTCACGCAGCCCGGGGGACCACACTCACGGGACTGGCCAGACCGCTCACAGCCTGCTGGCCCAGGGGGAGGGGCCAAGGGGATGGGGCCAACTTTCTGGAAAGCAATTTGCCACCAAGATCTTTAAACTGTCCAGGGGGCTCAATGGCAAAGAAACAATTAGAAACGTGGGCAGAGCTGTCCAAGTGAGGGTGCCGGGCCGCTGGGTGAACAGGCACCACTAGGGCATTGCGGGCAGCCTTGGAACAGCCCCTGGGGAGGGTTTCTGGGCTGTGGGGGGGGCTTGTTCCAACATCAGCGGCCAGACAAAATGGATCTGCAGCCGCAGCATAACCACCCACGATGGCCAGCATGGGTCCTGTGAGCACGTGGGCCCTATTTCTTGCTTTTTATTTTTTCATCATTTTTAAATACTCCAATTTGTACAAAGAGCATGTGTCACATGCAAAACCCAGAGAAAAGCAGTTGACAGCAACTAAAACCAGAGGGCCAGTTTCCTAAGGGTATGAGGTTCCCCCAGCTCTCCCCTCGCCCAGGCCCCTGCCCCAGCCCCTGTTCTCACAACCCCAGACCTAGAGATGGAAAGGGCAGTGGAGTCTGCCATATGGCCCTGGACATTCCCACCACAGGGCCTTTGCACTGCCTGTTCCTTCTGCCAAAATACTTGTTCCCAGACACCCACGTGCAGAGTGCTGTGTCAGGCTTCTCACACACAATCCCAGAGAGGCTTCCGTCCACCTGCCCTGAAAGGCACCTCACCCCACCTGCCAGTCGGTCCACTGGGTCCACTTCTTGGCCTGTGCCATGACCTGACGGTTTCACAGAGATCTGTATGTTCTTCTTTCCTGTCCGTCCTCACTGGGGATTGGAGGCATCTGGGGTCTTGAGTGATTACTGACCACGCACAAGGGAGTCGTCAAAGAGCAGTGCCTTGTCAGTGGCCAGAAATCACTGAAGACTGGATGGGTGGGTGGATGGGTGGATGGATGGATGGATGGATGGATGGATGGGTGTGTGAATGGGTGGATGGGTGGATGGGGGCTACATGAGTGAGTGGATGGGTAGATGAGTGGATGGGTGGATAATTAGGTTGGTGGATGGATGAGTGGATGGATGGATGGATGGATGGATGGATAAGGGCTGGATGGGCAGATGAGCGAGTGGATGGGTGGACAGGGAGGTGGGTGGGTAGCCAAGTGGGTGGATGGATAGAAGGTGGGTGGGTGGATGGCTGAGTGGGTGGATAGATGAATGGAAGATGGATATAAGTGGATGGAGGATGGATGGATGAATGGCAGTCACGTTCCTCCACAACAACTTCCAGACTTGCTGACACACAGCCCTACAAACTGACCCCACCCCCTTGCAGCCTCCCCCCAGCACCCTGCACACATCCAGCCTCCCCTCTGGTGGCCCACTCGCCCTGGCCTCACATTCCTCCTGTACCCTCCAACTTCCACAACTGTGCACCGACTGTCCTTCTGCCTAAGCCGCTTTTTCCTGTTCTGTCAGAAAAAGACACCTACCTCTAGGGGCAGCCACTGTGAGAGCCTCCCTGACCTCCCAGACTCACATCCATCGCTGCCCTGCCCCCGGCATGAGGGACTTGGCACATGTACCCTCAGGCCTGCAGCTGGCCTGGGGATGCCAGAGCCGGGGCTGAGGGGGGCGGGTGGTGACAGTGACATGCAGCTCTCACCACACCCACCTCAATGGACACCGAAACTCTGGGAAGGGAGGCCCCACCCCCACAAGGCCCACCTGGCACTTTGGGATCCGGTCACTAAGTTCTTTCCCATTCTATCTCCCCAAATTCTGACCCCCTTCATCTCTGGTTGCCACCCCTACTTTGGGGCCTTTGCACAAACTCTTCCCTGTGACTCCAAATCGCAGCCCGGCCAGTCCAGCCCAGTACCCTGCCCCCCTGGTTCCTGCTGCTGCTGCTCCGGACACAGGCTGTCGCTACTGCCTGACAAAGGACTGGGCCCGGGACCCCAGGAGCCACTGGGTCTGCTTCCCATCTGATCACTGGGGGTTGCATCCCACCACCCCAGTCCTTGATGGTGCTCCTGCAAAGCTAAACTACCTGCCTGTCACCTGGCCGGTGTGAGGGGCACCTCGACACGCCTCTGGACCAGCAACCATGGCCTTCCCTGGGAGGGGTGGGAGGCCGGCTGGGCGGGCCCCCTGCTGCCTCAGAGCCTGACCTGGGTATGGAGAGACTGTGCAGGACAGACAGAGTGGGGGAGTAAGCAGACCCCAAACCTGAAGGCTGCACCCCTCCCCTGCATGGTTGGCCGTCCCCCAAGCCCGAGGCACCGGGGTCACAAAGTGCAGACGAACTGACAGGTCAGTCCCATCGCACAGGACACAGAGCTGGTCGATGGGGCCTTGGGAGGGAGGGGGAGCCGTCAGGCTGCCTGTCCACCCCGTGAGCCCCACCCGCCCATCCCTGCGGGGCCCGGCCTGTGCTGGGCACGCTGCCTAAGCTCTTCCCACAGAGGCAGAGTTTGAGGAGGAGACACTGAGGCCCAGAGAGAGGAAGGGACTGGCTCGGGCCCCCCAGCCCCGCTGTGTGGCGTTGGGCAGCTCCTGTCCCCTCTCTGGGCCAGGCTGGGGGGCAGGCGCTGAAGCCCAGTTCTTGATGCCCAGGTGGCCAGTCCAGCTTAATGCACAGCAGGGCCACAGGGAGACCCTGGGGCAGGGGGCACAGGTAGGGCCTCAGCAAATGCCCCTGTCCCGCAGGCTGCGGTGTGACACCAGCGGGGCTTCCCACTTGGTAAGGGAGGGAGCCAGGGCACAGGGACGGTGAGCAAGGCCCAAGGCCGCACGGCGGTGGGAAAGGGCGGCCCAGCTCTCCCCGCAGCCCTGTCCTGGCCCTCAGCTGGCCCAAAGGGCATCTCGGTGCCCACTGCCCCAAGGCACAGCGCACGGAGGGCCCGTGATGGGGGCAGACTCATTTCTTAGCAGAGGATGGTTCTGTCTTCCCCAAGGGAACGGCCAGGCCGAAGATGCCATGGGTGCAGTGGCATCAGACGTGGGTTGGGTGTTGGCCCCCACACGACCTTGCTGTGTGACCCCGGTATGTCCCCTGCCAGCCTCGGTGTGCCCCAACCATCACCTGGAGGTAAAGGCAGCTCCCTCTGAAGGCTGCCATGAGGCCAAGATGCGCAAGCACGCTCACCACACGTGGGGTCAGGTGTGACACGTGCTCTCAGACTTGCACATGGAGGGCACCACATCGCACACATGGACAAACTTGATCTCCAATGGCAGCGAGGTATGGGCTTCATGGTCACGGAGATGACCTTGGAGTTCAGAACAGTTGTGTTTCTGGGGGAGCCAGCGGGCCATGTTGGGGGCAAAAGCCGCAAATGGGTCCCCACTTTCCCCACCCTGGCCCCCCCAGCCCACGTACCCACGGTGCCTCCCTCTGCAGGAGAGCGCCGCCAGTCACCCTCCTCCCGACCCACCCACAGGCCAGGGACCTGCTCAGCTGAGGGGAGCGTGTGCCCGAGCTTTGCCGTCACATCCACCCTCACCGCGGATGCAGTATGCAGTGGAGATGGGGTGGCTGCCATGGAGCCGTTGGTGACCCCACAGGGGACAGTTCTTCTTCCTAGGACCCAGAGTCACCTGCTGTGTGACTCTAGGTGAGGCCCTTGCCCTCCCTTCCAGGAGGCAGTCCACTGGTCCACTCAGCCAAGGTCGCTTGAGAGCCTCCCAACACAGGGAGGGCAGGGAGGGCTTCCTGGAGGAGGGGGCAACCGCAGAAACATGGAGAAGAAATGGATGCCACCCTCGCCCTTAAAACAGCAGACCACACTCCAGAAGGTAGATCACAGGTGGGTGGGCCTCAAACACTGCAGTGCCGCCTTCTACACTCTGAGGACCCTCACCTTCCCACCCCGTGGAGAAGATCATCTTGGACACAGTGACCCTGTCCTTGGCCCAGTCGCCCATGGCCCACCAGCCCTTCATGGCGAAGCTAATGTCCATGGCTCCTCTGGCCGGGAGCTCATGTATGGCGAGGACTGGAGAGGGTGGCAGTGGGTGAGAGACAACAGAGACAGAGAGAGGGAGGCAGAGACAGAGAGAGGATTCACGCTGAGGAGCCTGGGAGCGGGCCCAGGAGTCCAGCGTCATCACACGGGGGTGCTCGTGGCTCAGCGTGGGTGCAGGACCCCCGGGGCCACCCAGTCAGGTTGCTGCCCGATGCCAAACTCCCCATGAGGCCCAGGGCCTGGACAACTTCCTGGTCCCTTCCAAGCCCTCTGTTGACACCCCCGACCCCAGCAGGAGTCCCCTGGCCCCGGTGAGAACCCAGACCTGCACACAGCCTTAGAGGGTGCCAGAAATGGGTTCCAACAGCAGGTCTGAGACCACAGGGAGTGGTGTCCCCTGGGCGTCCCTGCCTGGGATGCTGGAGCCCAAGCCATCCCCCCTGGCTCTGCTTTGTAAAAGGGGCTGGCGACTGTAATGGGACAATGGATGGAAGGAGGTGAGAGGGGGACCCGGGAAGGAAGGTGCTGGGCATGGGGAAGGGGCTGATGGGGACACAGCACATTTGGGGAGAAGCCAGAGCAGAGACAGCTGGTGGCATCTGCAGTCCTTCCTCCTTCCTCCTGCTGCGGGGGCCCAGCTGACCTCCTGAGAACTCTGTGCCCCGCTAGGCCCCCAGCAAGCTGCGCTTGATAAACAGCCACAGTGGGCTCTGTCTGGCCCTGACAGAGACATCCCAGGCAAAGTGGCAGACTGCCCTGGGAGGACAGGATGAGGTGGAGGCCCCAGCGTCTCTGAGCCCCTTAATTCCAGGCCCACCCACTCCAGGCAGACTCTGCTCCCGTCACCCAGCACCCGTGGCCTGGGTCTGAGTGTGCACGGGGGGGGTGCTTTCGGTGTGCGGTGAATGGGGAAGGCCGTAGGAAACAGCCTCACACGTCCAGCTGTCACCTGAACGTCCTCCATCGCCGGGGTCTTCCCCCAACAGCATCCCACCCCCCCGCTGATTCCCACTTCTGTGCCTTTGCTCACGCAGTGCCTGGCCCACGTGCACTTCTCCTCCAGGCCCAGCGTGCAGGTCACGCCCTCCCTCCCCGACAGACCACGCCCTCCCTCCCCAACAGACCACGCCCTCCCTCCCCAACAGACCACGCCCTCCCTCCACGACAGACCACGCCCTCCCTGCTCCCTCGTGCACAGCTCTGGGGCCCAGGAAGTCTTCCCTGCAAGAGGCTGGGGACAGGGATGCGCCCCACCTCTGGATGCCTAGCCCCGCATGAGGCTGGCCCTCTGCTGCTGAGGACATCACTGATGACAGCACAGGGCAGCAAATGCATCACACACACGTCTCTGAGCACCGACCATGTGTCCGGGATGGGTCTAATGCTGTGGATGCAGGAGACAGACCCTCTCCTGGTGTTGATGTGTAGCAGGGGAGACAGACTGCGGCCGGAGCAGAGAGGAAAACAGGTGGTCTGTGGTCTGTGGGGCAGTGATGACCCCGGGGGGGTGTCCTTCCAAACAGGTGGTCTGGAAGTCCTCCTTGAGGAGGTGGCCTCTGGATGAAGGCCTGGAGGGGGGCAGGCTGCTTGGGTTCCTGGGGTGAGCGCTGCAGGGGCAGGATGGAGGGAACCTGTGGGTGGGCCGGGTGTACAGGGAATGCGGGGTGTATGGTGTGGATGGGGTGTGTGGGGTGCACGGGGTGGGTGGGGTGCATACAGGTGCATAGAGGGTATGGGGTCTATGGGGTCTATGGGGATGTTGGCTGTATGGCGTGTGTGGGGTCTATGGGGGTGTGGGGGATGAACAAGGTGGGACTGGTCATGAGTGGAGGTGGGGAGGTGCTCAGGGCTTCCTTTGGTGACAAGAGCTGGCACTGGATGTCCATCAGTTATGGACTAGCTTCCTGGAGCCAGGAGGTTGCAGGACCCAACCCCTGCGAGCAGACCTCCACAGTGAGAGCCTGCAGCGGCCCCTCCGGGCAGCCGCATGAAAGCCCGCCGCTCTCCGAGCCACCCCCACCTCACCTAGGAAAAGGGCCAGCCCAGCCCAGCGAGGGAGGGAAGGAAGGGCCAGTCCGACCCAGCCAGCCTGGAGCCACCACTGACCCCACCTGCCAGGTTACCTTCAACAGCACTGGACCCCCAGGCCTGAGTCTCCCCACCTGTGACATGATGGCTGTCCCTGCCCCACTGCACGCAGAGGTCTCCCCAGCTCTCACCGAACTCTGGGGTCCAGAGCTCAAAGGCAGGAAGGCAGGGCCCTTGCTCTGGGAACCTCCAGCTCAGCAAACATGTGTCCCAGCCCAGGCCAATCCCCAAGCATGTGCTCACGCAGCACAGCTGACCCAGGGCATGTCACTAGAGGTCTGAGTCTCTCTACAAGGGAGGTGACAATCTCCCTCTTGGGTGCTGTTCGGACCACAGACGGGTCCAGCGACCACTTCTGGGTTCTCCACTGTGAGGAGGGACCCTGACAACAGACAGAGTCTGGGGAGGTGCCCTGACACAGGGAGGATTTGACAAATGGGGCCCAAGAGAGCTATTTCAGGTGACACCGGTGGTCACCACTAAATACGGTGGTAGCAGGTGCTTGCATGACCCCATTCACCTGCCAGGCCCCAGGCCCCTGCCCTGCGCTCTGCCCTCCGTGATGCCAGCACTGCCGCCTTCCCGCTTGAGGGGCACGGTCAATGCCACAGAGCTGGGTGGAGACCAGGCCTCTTTGACAAGGTGTCCTGGGCCTGGAGGGCGACACAGTCCTGCCTTGAAATCTACAAGGCCATCCAAGCCCAGGGAGGGCACTGGGGGCAACATGTGGAAGCGGGGCCCGGCCCTAAGGACGTGCAAACAAGGGGCTGGCTGCGGCCTGCGGGTCCTGGTGTGCCCCGCAATTTGAGGTCTCCAGGACCCTGTCTGCATCTAAGAGCCCCCTTGCCGACCCCCTCCCAGGGTCACATGGACCCATTGTCAGGAGACACAGGTCTGTGCCCCTGAAAACACAAAGATCATCTTAGAACCAGGTCCGGGGGGCCCGCAGAGGGGGTCTGGCCACTATCTGTATAAAGATGAGGAAACTGAGGCCCAAGGGCCCTGCCCAGGGCTGCAGAGCATGGGAGTGGGAGTTGGTAAAGTGACAGGAGGGTTTACCCAGGTTTTCTGTCACCTGGTTCACATCCCACAGTTCCTTCTTGCGGAAGCCGATGACATCCACGAAGTCCTCCGTCAGCCAGAACACCTCCTTGGCATTGGGGCCCATCTGGGGAGAGGCAGGGTTCAGGGAGCCCCCAAGACAGTGGGGAGCCCTGCCGAGAATGCCAGCCACCGGAGATGAGTGTCACCGGAGATGCCAGAGGGGACACACGCTCTCATTCCTCTGCCTCCGCCCACCTCCTCCCCTCATCCGGTCCCTCTTTGTCACGCTCCTGACTCTCCCTCCCTAGCACCACAGGGTTCTGGACCTGACTCAGGAAGCTGAGTTGGGACCTCTGAGACTCCACTGCCACTTTGTGGATGAGGACACAGAGCCCAGAGGGCAGGAGAGTGGAGCCCTCATTTCAGGTGCTGCCCTGGGCACCCGAGGAGTGGCAGCTTCCAGTTCAGTCTCGGAGGAAGGGAGGTGGGCGGCTCTTTCCAGATGACAAAGAACCGCCATGCCCCGGTCCCCCTGATGCGTGCCACACAGCCAACGTGTTTTCTCACACCCCACCCTGGGCCCCACGTGGTGAGCCACTGTCCCCTTAACAGATGGGGATGCTAGGTCTCAGAAGGACAAGCAATTTCTTCAAAGTCACAAGACTGGCAGAGGCCATGATGGCAGAGGCCAAGATCCCACCCTGGTCCAGCCTGGGGCTCAGGGAAGCATATGAGACTTCTGTCCTCATCCCGCTCCTCTGATTCCAAGGGCCCCAGACTGATGTCTGTGCCAGCCAGGCCTCCTCCCACTTGTCATGGTTCTCCTCTGCCAGCAGGTGGCTGATGACCTGGACAAAGTTCTGGAAAGAAGAGGAAGAAAGTCCTGTATGCTGAGAATAAGGCACCAGATTTGGCTCAGTATGTGACCAGGGTCTTGGCTCAGTATGTGCCAGAGTCAGGGCTCAGTATGTGACCAGGATCAGGGCTTAGTATGTGTCCAGGATCAGGGCTCAGTATGTGACCAGGGTCTTGGCTCAGTATGTGACCAGGATCAGGGCTCAGTTTGTAACCATGGTGAGAGCACAGTCTAAGGCTGGAGTTGAGGACCGCCCCCCTGGGTGCCCACCTGCACTTCCCCAGGGGCTGGGCTGTCATACACCCTCTAGAAGATCTCAGTCATGTTCCTCAGGATGTCAATGGTGGAGAGTAAGTCCCCACTGCAGCTGGTCCCATCCTGGGAGAGCTCCACCTGTGTCTGGATGACATCGGAGATCCGATCCTCAGGTAGTCCGTGCGGAGCCTTTGCCAGGTGCTCTGAGTTCTGGAAGATGGAAGGGGTGGGTGCCATGACTTGCAGGTACCAAGGACCCTCCACCCCCAGGAGGTCCTCTGCAGCCCCCGGTCATGGCTATGGCTGACTCATGTCCACAGAGTGTGCCAACTAGGACACAGGGTCATGTCTGAGCACATAGGGCAGAGGGGGGCCCTGGAGAGATGCATGGGGTGAGGTAGGAGACCCGGGCCTGACCTCACCATCATCTGGATGTCTAGCAGTCCTCAGGGACACAACAGGTGTAGGTGGGGCTCCCAGTGGGTCATACCCTCCTCACCCAGCTCACGGCATTGCAGGATGAGGCCTGGGGTGATGGCGGGTCAGCTGTCTCCTGATTCTCAGGTGGGTGCCCACCTCCAGCACAGGAGTCCCACCCATGGCTCCTAGCCACAAGCCCCTCCGGATGGAGCCCTCCAGACCCAGATGCAGACACTGGGCAGCCTTGGGGCCAACTGACATCAGGTGTCAACAGCCTTAAACACCAGCACAGCCTGTGATCCAGAACTTGCTCCCAGGGAAACATGCACAGTTGCGCACACACGTGGCAGCGATGCCCTAGGGGCCTGCCACAGCCTTGTCACCCAACAGAAGCCAGCAGGACAGGACACCTACTCCATCACATGGTGCAGACTCAAAATGAGGGGAAGTACGGTTGTACACGCAGACAAAAAGCCAGGGATGTCACACCTGGGTTTTCTTCAGTTTACTTCCCTAGATTTGCGACATGCTACACAGAACATGTATTGTTTTACAAACAAAATGGGGCGGGGGGCTGAACCCACAGCAGGCATACACAGCCCCCACTACGGAACAAGCCCTGTGTGGGGGCGCACGGAATACTCAACACACTTGTTTTAAAGAAAAAATAAACAAAAACCAAAAACCAAACAGAGGCTCGATAGGGTCACTTCCTGAGTATTGCGCAGCAAAGAAAAGTTCAAAACGTCACGCACTCCTCGAATAAGACGGGCAAAGGAAACCAGCCACTGATGTGCCAAGCCACTCCCGGGAGCCCGCTCTGACGTTGCCAAGCCCCCATCACCCCACAGGGCTGCACAGGGATTGAAACGACCCGTTTCAAAACTGACTTCCCACTTCCCGGCCCTGCAAGCCCCGGGCCACTGTGTTAACGTCTCTGTGCCTCAGTTTCCCACGTGTCAATGTGTCACTTTGTGGGACGTCGCACTAAAGGGCTTCAAGCAGATGCTGCCTCCTGGTGGACTCTCAGGACACGCGACCCTGGGCTCCCACATTCTGTACCCCAGCTTCTGGGCACAGGCTGCACGGGCATAGTCTGGGCCGTGTGCCCTGCACTGACAGCTCCTTGGGGGGGCATCTCAAGGACAGGAGCCCCCATGACACCCACCCCTTGGTCCTCACCTGTGCCATTGTGAGGACACTGGACTGCAGCCACCTCTCCAGCCAGGGTGTCCTTCCAGAGCACAGCACCAAAGTTGTCCTCATCACAGCTCCCATGGGGCTCTGCCAAGGGTCAGAGATACAAGTGGGGGTGGGATACATGAAGTGGGGCAGAGAGCTGGCAGCAGGGCCAGGAAGGCAAGACCCCTTCAGGGAATCCACTGTCACAAGGGAGTGTCATTCCCCAGAAGAGCCGAGCCCCAAGTGCACCCAGGCTCTCAGGATGCCCCTCCCCAGAGTCCAGCTATGGGGTGGGGGGACACTCACTGGGACATGGCTGAGTGCTGCATTGCTGCTGCTCATCTTGGGGGCCTTGGAAGGCTGCACCCCTAAAGAAGGGCCCCAAGCATGCACTCTCCCACCGCTGTGTGCCACCCTCACATGTAACACGGCAGCCACGTCACGATGCCCAAGTCTGACACTGTGCAATGCCACCGTGCACAGAGACCCAAGGATGGGATGAGGAGGGTGCAGGTACAGGAGCCATGGTGATGCAGACACAGAGATGTAGGGGCTCAAGCCTCTAGAAAAAAAGAAACTTAGACCCCGAGAGTGGAAGCCAAGCTCAGCCTGATACAGGATAAAACAAATGCCTCACATGCACTGGTCCCCCACCATCACCCCACTGCCCCCTGAATCCCGAGGAAAACTGCAGGGTCCCATGATGAGCCCCTATGGGGTCTCAACCCACCCTCGAGGCCCATGCCCATCAGGTCCCCCACCCACAGGTCCCTCGGCACACCCCTGACCTGGGGACTGCTGCAGGAAGCAGTCTTGAGTTTCCACCCAGCTCTCCTGTAGGAAAGCCCACTGCACTCCCGCGGGCGATGCTCCCGGCCCTGGGAGCAGCTGGCCGAGCACTGGCTCCAACTTGACCACTCGTTCCATTTTCATCCTCTGCCCGGCTCGGGGGAGGAAAGGCACAGGAAGCCGTTATGAACACCACCCAGCCTGGGGCACAAGTGTCAACACCCCTGGGGACTCCCCACACCACCGTGAAATCTGAGGCATCGGTGTGGCACCCAAGGGGGCCCCCACCCCAACACCCGTGTTACGTGAGTACCACGCCCCAGGGTCTCTCAGCTCCAGCCTGATCACTGCCTAGGCTCCCAGCTCTGAGCCCCCAGCAGGTGGGTCTGGGTGGGCAAAGCTGGGCTCCTGGGGCTGGCCAGCGACCCGCCGGGCCCTTCCTTTCCCTCCCCAGTCCCCCGTAGCCCCACCCAGCGCCCTCCTTCTCACCTACTAGGGCACAGGGCGATGTTGCCAAAACTGATTTGCTTCGGGGCTCTGACGGTAGCTGCCTCTAAACTGCGGCGGCCGACAGGTGCGGGTGCCGCCCTGGAAGCACCGGTCGCAGGTGCTCAGGCTCTGAAGCGACCGCTCGTGCCAGGCGTCGTGCACTATGGACGGAATAGAGCTCCCCGGGACCCTTGCCCGGCAGGGCAGCCATCTCCCACCCCCGCCGCCCCGCCCCCGACTCCTGCCGCCCCGCCCTCGGGCCCTGCCGCCCCGCCCCCGGGCCCTTCCGCCCCGCCCCCGGCTCCTGCCGCCCCGCCCCCGGGCCCTTCCGCCCCGCCCCCAGCTCCCGACGCTCCCCCCGCCCCCTGCTGCCCCGCCCTCGGCTCCTGCCGCCCCGCCCCCGGGCCCTGCCGCCCCGCCCCCCGGGCCCTGTCGCCCGCCCCCGGCTCCTGCCGCCCCGCCCACCGGGAGTCCCGGAGGAGTTGCGCACGCGCGCTCCCGCAGGGCCCGCTGCGCTGTGCCCTTTAGGAGGAGCACAGGCTCCGTGGCGAGCACTCCTCGGCCACAGGGTCACCTGTGCGCCCAGACCTACAGCATCACAGGCCTGCTGCCTTCCCCGGACCGGGGGCTCCGCTCAGACCCTCTGGAATTCCTCAGGAGGAGGCCTGCCATGCTGGGCAGCAGGTGGCCGCAGGGAGGCCCTTGGGGCTTTTTTTTTTTTTTTGAGTTTGAAGAGCATTAGATTCAGAGCTGATCCCAAAGACTTGTCATTTCCCCGGCCCTGTTGGCGGTCTCATGCCATTTCTGGGTCCCTGGGGTCAGACGCTTTGTCTCACGCCTGTTCCCCTAAATCCAGTGTGGCAAGCGACTGGCACTTGAGGTTAGTCTAATTACGGTAAATTACCACACTCATTACTTAGAATCGGCAACGATTAATAACATCTAATATTTGACCTAAAACCTAGTCCCCTGGAGCCGAATTTCCCCACTTCCCAGACTTGAAGAGCGTTTGCCTGTCAGCCCCGCCCAGCCGCGGCCACTCACCTTTCTGTGCCAGGGGCGGGGAGCTCAAGTTGCTGCAGCTCGTCCCCCAGCTCCTCAAGCCGCCAGGCATCGGTGGGCAGCAGGACTGGCTCAAGGAGGTGGTGTGCAGGCGGCTGCAGGGTGGGTTCAGGTCAGCTCCCAGGTGCTGGCCTGCAGCCGCCACCCTGCCGCTCGGGAAGGGCGCTCTCAGCCCTTGGTCCCACAGTCCCCAGCTGCAGTGGGGCAGGGGCCAGCACAAGGGCCGCTTGGCCCTACTGGGCAGTTGGGAAACCTGGGACTAGGTGCCCCAGCCTGGCACCAACCCCTGGGGATCCCGTGGGTCCAGCCCCCCCTACCTTGGGGACCTCCCTCTCTTCCTCCAGGGCCCTCAGGCATCAGCTGCAGGACAGCACGCCTGAGTGGCTGCTGCCCTCCCCTGCTCAGCATCCCACCAGCGCTCCTGCCTTCCGTGGCCCCGCCAGTCACTCCAGGGCCCCCCACAGGCTCCTGAGATGAGCGGCTCTCCCCAGGAAAATCTCATCAGGGGAAAAATAACCCAAAGAATGACAGTCTCATTATAAATTGATTTAACTTTGCAGAAGTAGCTAAAATAGAGGTTAATAGAAAGGCTTATTTGAGAAATACATCCTGTAGGCAGGCTCGCGTTAGGGCCGACGGGTCTGGGCCAGGCTGGGGATTGTGGCAGAGGCCACAAGGTCAGCTGTCTGTGTGCACCCCAAAATTCCCAATCCACAGGTGCAAAGAAAGCCCCAGTCCCATCTAACACCGGGTCACACCGGGTTCCTGGGCCCTTATTTCTACTGGTCTCCACCCCTTCCAGACGAGGACTTGGCCCTGCCCCTGGCCAGGCTCCAACCCTCTGACCCCACCCTCGCATCAGGTCTCACACCTTATACCTCAGACCCCAGCGTGCTTGGCCCTGCCCAGAGCCCCTCCTCTGGCCAGGCCAGCCCAGGGCAACTCCTTTCCAAGAACACTCCTCTCGGAGCGCTCACTGCCACGGGTCTTGCGGTTGCACAGGCAGGCCTCCACCGGGACCCCCTCAAAGCCACCGCCCTCGATGCCCAGCGCAGGCAGGCGGTGCGTGCCCACATCTGCAGGCCTCTCCCATAGTCCTACCTGCACTTGTCCCACGGGGATCACAGCTTCCAGCTTCCTGGTGGAAACTAGACATCAGGGCTCAGAGACGGGGCAGAGATAAAGGACTGCTGTGTCTTTGATGGGGTGACATCTAGGTATCTCCTAAGCAGGGATCTGGGACACAGCAGCCCCGTGTCCCAACCAGCACAGCATCCCGGAGGGCCAGTTATAAGCCAAGTATGGGTCTTCACCTACCTTGCTGGGAAAAAAGAGTTTCTGTGTTTGGGAGACAAGCCTGCCTCTATATAAACGGGGAGGCATTTGCCCAATGTCGGTTTAACAGTGCAAACTGCCTTTTGTTTGAAAGCAGCTCTGGGAAACCAGCTTGAAAATGTCGAAAATGTGTTGTTAGTGACTCTCTTCAATTTTAGGCTAGCTGAACCAAGACTTCTGCCCATGTTCCATCTGGGATGTGAAAGTCTGTAACATACTTCCCTCATTTGCCTCGTGAACACAGAGATTTCGGGCTGGGAAAACAAGCCTATCTTGCCTATACCGAAAAAACCCAGCAGGACACTGCATTTACCCAGCATGGCCCCGATCACGTGCACAGCCCTGCGGATCACGTGCCCCCAGGCCCCAGGTCGGACCGTGCACCCCCTGATCATGTGTTGCTTGGCCACTGATCACGTGTTCAGCCACAGACCCCCATATCATCTGTTGCCCTGCCTCTGATCATGTGCCCACCATCTTCTGATCACATGCCCCAGGCTCCTAATCTAACGCCACCTGACCTTTGGTCACGGGGCCACACCCTGCTGATAAAATACCCACCAAGTGCCTTATCCAGTGCCGCCTGGGCCCTGCTCATGTTCCCACCCCCCACTGATCATGTGCTGTCTGGACCCTGATCATGTGCCCACACCCTGCTGAACATGTGCCCCCAGGTCGTTGAGCAAGAAGGGGATGATGACCTCTCCGGGATGAAGGTCAGGGCCATACTTCCAGGCAAGTCACTGAGACCAACACATGTGCCAAATGAGGGGAACCTACAAAGGACAGAGCAGGAGGGGATGATGCGTCCTTGGATGGATAAACCCTTTGAAGTTTATCCCAGGAAGTGACGCCCCCAGAGCACTGGAGTTGTTCCCACTGCATACCTGAGAGGCAGATCTGAGTGGCACCTGCCAGATCCCCCTCCAGGATCCCGGGGCACGTCCCTTGGCTGAAGCTAGAATAAGTACCAGGCTGCATCTCTCAGAGGCCAGTCAGAAAGATCACCTCATCTGAGGATGGCGGCTCCGCCCAGGGTCCTACTCCCTTCCGGAGCAGCTCCACCTCCAGCTAAAGATGTAGCAGACTGAGGCTCGGCCCTGCTGCCCAAACTTGGGACAATTCTGGATGGCTCTTCCAGCCCAAGAGCTCCGTCCCTTCCCGCACTGCTGCAGATGTTGATCCTGGGACCCACTGCAACACGTGGGAGGCAAGATGGCCCCAACAGCCCCTCCCAGCTCATACAGGGACAGGCAATGTTTAAACGAATGAGGTAGAGTTAAATATATTAAAAACCAGGGAAATGTACCGAATATATTAAGTAAAAAATGCCTCTTCACAGATACACATCACTATATATAAGAGATAAACAAGGTCGTACTGCAGAGCACAGGGAAATACATTCAGTATCTTGTAATAAACCATAATGAAAAAGAACATGAGAAGGAATATATATGTGTGTGACTGAATCGCTATGTCGTGTTCTAATACAACATTGCAAGTCAACTATACTTCAGTTAAAAAAAATCTTCACAATTCTGTGTAGAGCATGATCAAGAAGAACTAGGGGAGAAGTTTATATTTTCTCAGAATTTGGTTGGAATCAATTGGAGATGACTGACCGTGCAAGAAGAGTCAGAGGAGAACAGCCAATCCAGGAGTCTGGGATTAGGCGGGACTGGATTTAATTTCAGAGCAACCTGGTTCCCCCAGTGGCTTAAAGGTCAGGGACATTTGTGAATCAAAGAGGTGAGTCTGTTCTTTGTCACTTCCAGTATTTGGCCAACCCATTGGCGCACTGGCATCCATGACTTTGGATGCAACATTGAGTCTGTGCACCCTGCGCTGTGCCCATTCTTCATCCAACAAATGTTTATGGAGCACATCTGTGTGTCCAGCAGGGTTCCAGGTGCAGGGAATGCAGCGGTTAAAAAAAGTCCCTGATCTCACGGACTGGGTGGGGCTCACAGAGCTGTGATAGGAGAAACTGAGAAGTAAGCAAAACTGAGTGAAACACAGAGTTGGTTAGATAAGGGTGTGATTTGGAGAAAATGAAAACAAGAAAGGAGGATGAAGTCGTGGTTTTAAATCCAGAGCCCATGGAAGGTCTTCATGTGTTATGACGATTGATGCTAGTGGTAGTGTGGGGAATGGGAGGGGGGAAAGCTACCAATTCATGGAGAGAAAGGGAGCAGTAAAAGGCTCTGAAGCTAGAGCATAGGGACTAAGGGATATCTGAGGGCTCTGCGACTAGAACGCAGTGGGGAGGAACCCAAAAAGGAGAAGATGGACAACTCAAACATGGAGAGGAGCCCACGCAAACATCTCAGCTTTTACTCAGAGAAAAATAGCAGGCCATGCAGGGTGTTAAGTGACACAGATTCATTTCCCTGCAGGGGAATTCCTCCTGCCCTTGTGCTGGAGAGGAGACTGATGGGGGTGAGGGGAGAGAGGATACTGCACAGCCGCAAAGATGAGAGTAGCAGCCTGGACCATGGGGATAGCAGGGAGGCAGTAAGACGTGACTAGAGTTTGGATATTCTGTGAAGTTCCATCTAAGGGGATTTGTTCAAGCGGTGCGTTAACAGAGAGACAGAGAAAGAAATCATGGAAGGACTCCAAGGTTTGGAGCTGGAAATGCAGAAGGATGGCGTCACCATGAACTGATGTGGAGAAAACTGCAGAAGTAGCAGATGTGTGCAATTGATAGTGGGGACACTTTGAGGATTAACTAGAGTGAAGAAGCCGGAGGGTTTGGAAAGGGGAGGCTGAGACCATCAGCGCAGAGATGTGACTGAATGCGGGGAGGCTGCAGAGATCACCGAGGGAGTAAGTGGTAGAGGATGGGATAGAAGATGAGAATCCTGCCCCTGGGTTCTTGGTAGGCATGCGGGTTGGTGTGCGGGGTGGGAGGGAGTGGCCCCCACTCTTCCTCTTCCCTTCGTTCCTCTGTGCTCCCAGCCCACCTGCCAGCCAAGGTGGTCTCTGGATGGGGCCCCCAGGCCGGCACCCCAGGCTGGGGGAGGGTGGGGAGGGGGCTTCTACCCCCATTCCCTCAAGCTCCCTCCAAACCCTCAGGGGACAGCTCCCTTAGAAAGGAGGGAGGGAAATAGCAAAAATAGAGAGGAATCCTGGAATCTCTTACCACAGCAGAGCTGCTGGAGAAACTGCACTTTAAATCAAAGACCAGCAGAGAAGTGTCACTTTCCCATCAATAAGGGGGCACCTGAGAGCCCCACTGCTCGAAGGATTCTGGGGAAGGTGCTCTGGCTTCTCCACTGGGAATTCCTCTAGTCGAGAAAACACAGTCCTAGTTTTTGCTAAAAATGCCACCAGCTAACTTCCCGATGTCCCCCGAGTGGCTGGAGCCCCGGCCAGAGCCCCCACCCCCGCCCAGCCCTGCATGCAGTCCGCTGCCCTGGAGGGTTTTCTCGCTGGCACTGGGAGCCTCCTGCAGGACAGGGGCCCGGCCACAGGTACCCTGGAAGTGAAGATGCCAGCCCCCAAATGGGTGGCTGCTGGAAACTGAAGCAGTGCTTCACTTGCTTAGCCCCCTTACAAAGCCACAGTGCTTCATTCTGTCTTCTCTAAAGCTTCTCACACTGCAGTGAAAAATGTAAGATGATGTGCCCACTAAGGACACCCAGAAACACAGAGCTCTTCCAGGAGGGGACCTCAGTCTCTGTGGGAGATTGCTAACAATTCCTATACAGCAAATAAACGGCATATTCTCATGTTGAACCTACAGTTCTCTTCCGTGATCCAATATCCAATATACACTAGGATTTCATCTTAAAACCTCACATCTAAATCCATAACTTAACATATTTTAAATTGGATTTGCGAAACTCTAATATGTTACATTATCTGAAATATTCAGGAACATGAAACACTATGTATATGGACTCCCTTCCCTTTGTAACCATTTTGGACAATAAAGTACAATAAACTGCTTATAGTATAATGTGTACAGAATTTATTTTTAATTTAAAAAGCAAGCCAAAATGTGTACAATTTGACTAGTTTTGGTGTATAGACACATCCAGTGAAGCTACCACTGTGATCAAGGTAATGCACATGGCCATCATGCCCCCGAGCATCTCAATTCCTCTTTCCAACCCCTTCCCCTCCATCCCCATCTTCAGGCAATCACTTCCTGATTTCTATTACTATAAATTATTTTTCACATTCTAGAATTTCTATATAAATGACAGATTCCTTTTTAACACAACTACTACTTTAATTCACTTAAATATTTCTATACCCATTTCTGAAACTTCAAGGGAGCAAAAGATTTCTCTCTCTCTCTACACACACACACACACACACACACACACACACACACACACACAAATGCATAGAACAGCAAGTATCCTCTGAAGCCAAGTAAGGAATAACTGTGTTCTCCTATATCATTTTGACATAATGAGTAGATTTCAGACCAGAGATTCTCACTGGATGCTTCCTGGACTGGATTCTTGTTGGTGACACTTTTGGGACCTCATGTTTCAATGTTCAGTGTGCCCCACAACCTCCTGAAAGGAGAGTTATGGAGCCCAGGTCCTTCGGATTCAACTTCACACTCACCTAGTCTGTCTACCTTGCTATGAAAGTTGATAACTCCATCCTATGTTCCTTCAAAGGGATTTTGCCCTTATTTGACTCTGAATTTATATTCTGCTTGTGTCTTAAGACTTGTAACCCTGGCAGACAGACACCTGCAAGTTTCTCACGCACTTCTTTGGCCTGCAGAACTCCTGTAAGGGTACAAGGATGAGGCTGAGTGAATTCTGTGGATCTCTCGCCCCTGAATCTGACCATGACACCCCAACTACCGGTGGGAGAAATACACAGCTTTATTTTTCTGAGTAGCAGATAATAGGTAATGCTTTCAGCTGGGAGAAAAATCAAGAAATGAAAATATAATTATGCTATTTATTGTTTATTAGGTTCATTCATTCATTCATTTATTTTAAAGGCTGCAGTGGGGATTTATTCCAGGACCTCATGCATGCTAGGCTACCATGCTATATAGACACCTGAAAAAAGGTTCAAGACCTTGTCCTCCGGGGTCCAAACCACAAAGACCACCCACTCTTGGGTGAGCTCAGCCGCTGCTAACACGCTAAGGAAGAGCAGGGAAATGTACTGGCTTCTGGGGAGGGGAGTCAGTGGTCAGGATTCAGGAGGAAGTGCGGGACTTGCTTAAGCCTTTGAATACATATTTTACCCCTTGAGTTTTTGCTTTTTGATGTATTTAATTAGGCTTTCCATTTAAAATTTATTCCAACCCCTCAGGAATGCTAAACTGGTCCCATTAGAACGGTCAGAAATGCACCCAGGTCTCTGCAAATCTCAGTTCGCTTCTCTGAAAGATGCTGTCCTGATGTTGACTCTTTCCTACCTCTCTGGGACTGTCCTCACCCCCACCCCTGAGTCCACAGTTACTGATTCCACAGTTTCCCAGCGGTTGCCTCAAGCCGGGAGCTCTGTCCCTCTCCCAGCGCAGCTGGAAACGGGAGGGTCATGATGCAGGTGCTTGGCCAGATGCACCTGCCAAGTACCGGGAGCAAGCTCCAGCTGCGGGGTTGGGAGGCGAGGCCTGGAATCCAATGAGGAGGGTGCGGGATGGGGAGGAGCGCTCCAGCCTTGAAATAAGGCCGGGGAGCACCTGCAGGGGAGAGTCTCCACCACTGTGCCTCAGGGCCAGGCGCAGCCTGGCTGCTCCCAAGCGGTCTCCTACACTCGTTCAGCTGGAGCAGCGAGACTGGACGCTATTTGAGATGCGTGGTTACCTCACCCAGTCACCCTGCTGGCTTCACTCTGAGCACCTGATGACTTCAAAGGCCGTGCGCCTCAAGGCCTGGCTGGTGCAAGCGATCTTCGGTGAGTGGGTCCAAAAGGGGAGGCTGATGCTCTTGCCTCCTTCCCCTACTCCTGCCCCAAGCTGGCTGCGTCCCAGAGCCGGCCTCTGCAGTGTCCCAGGCCCCAACTGAGTGCCCCTCTGCTCACAGAACTCACTCCTCATGGCCTGTCTGCTTCCTGTGCAGGGCAGGGAGCAGAGCGCATCCTGCACATCCTGCACATCCAGCGCGTGTCACAGACCGTGCTTCACGTCAGTAAGTGTGACCCAGAAGATGAGGCTGAGCTCTTGATACTGGCTGGGTCTTATCACCAGAAGGATGTACTCAAGGTGATCATGAGCTTAGCTGACTATCACCGCCAAATCCACGTGCAAAATATGGGCCCAGGGACAATGAAAGGTTCTCTGGACAGGGGATCTGGACGCCTCCTGGCTGTGCCTGGGCAGAGGCCTCATCCTGTTAGTTCACCTGGGGGAGGGTCTCCTCTTTGCATGGGATCCAGAGGAGCAAATTGATCTCGTATTGCAGATTCGGGGCCCCCACCCCTGCAGCCCATACCGCTGACTCCTTTTGTGGAGAAAATATATGGAACACAGGTGTGGCATCACAGTGCTCTTCTTCCAGGTGATGAGAAGGCACCTGCCAGGGAGGCAGTGACCCAGCGGTCCCCCGGAGAAGCCCATGAGGTGGCAACCCACAGCCACCCTGAAGCTACCAACCAGGGCCCAGTTACCAGGTTTTGAAGGCACTTTGGGGCCAGGCAAGCTCAAAGTGGAAGCTCCCACCTGGAACCCTATTCTCCTAGGTCCCGTTGCTGCAGCAAAAGCTGAGAAGAAGAGGGAAAAATGGTGTGGATTGTTTTCAGCGTCCCTCCTCCAGGCTAGTCCCTGTTAAAAATGTTTGCGAATAGGAACCCAGAGTTCCCTTAAAGAGTCCTGAATTTCCATAAAAGCTGTTAATCAGCAGGGAGAAGGGGAGTGAGAGGCACCCTGCTCCAGGCTGATTCACACCCAGAGGCCGGCGAGAGCTTGTGGGCTTCTGGCTGCCGGCAGGTGCTTCCCTTGTGCCCCTTAACCGCGCACACCTGGCTTTGGAAGGTCAACAGCCTCTCTGCCCAGTCTTCTCCGGGGAACCTTTCCAAGCCTGTGATGTTTCTGTTCCTGGGAAAAGGGAAATTAGAATTACCTTGGTTCTTAGTCACCCGAAAAAAGGATATTTGATGAGAGACAGAAAGTGTGATAAGCAAATTTTTATTAGTGAAATAAAAAAAAGTGAACTATAGTACACTCTTGGAAATTGGAAGCGGGCCATTCCAAGAGGGAAAAAGGCACTGTTCCTTTATTTTTCCTGATTTTATATCATGGTTTCATGATTGTTTGATTGATTGATTGATAACTCAGGTTACCTGCGCTCGGGTTGATTGACAGCTCAGGTTCCTTGTGTTCTGGATGGTTCCTTTCCCCTTCCCCTCCCCCTGCCCATTGCTCATTTCTATCTAAACTACCTAACATTTCCACTCAAGGTGACCTGGAAAGCAAAACCTTGGTTTCCTCCCGGGTCTCAAGTTTGGGCATTTCTTGGTGCTGCAGGCCACCTGTCACATCGAGACATGAATGAACAGAATCAGTCTTTGATAAATGTGCTCCTTTTGAGTGAGCAAAGATCTTTATGCCCTTGGACAAAAAGGCAATTCATTGATTTACTAGAATGGCACAGCAAACTAATGTTTGCATCAATAATCAAACCAGTATCCATCAAGACACAGGAGAAAAGAAAAGAAAAGATAAAGCAGAGATTTAAGGAGACTTGCTCCTCTTGAACTACAGGAGCAGAAGCAAGGCTGTTCTCTTAAAGCTCCTGGCAATACTTACGCAGCAGGGAGCTGAGGGGTCCGGGCATCTGATGCACGTGAGTTCAAGAACCACACAAGTTGTTCCATCTTCTCAACTGGATAAGGAAAGATGCTCGCTGATTCAAACTGCTCCTTCATGGGGGTTGGGGGGCAGGGGGCGCCGCCAGCATCATCTCTCAAGGTGGAAGCTTTGAACTACGGAGCTGGAAATCGTGGTGTAAGCAATCTGAGGTGGCGTGGGCAGTGATGGGCCTGAATGAGTCACATCTCAGCCTTCTTTCTCAAGGTCTTACTTGGATCCCTCTCACAAAGGGATGTTCGGGGACTGCATGCAGCACTCTGGAGTTAGGAAATGGCCAAGGGTTTTGGGAAGCTGGGAGGCTAGAAGGAAGCCAGGTATGAGCAGTGGGTTCTCTCGAGGCTCCCTCTGCACGCACAGTTTCTAAGACTCTCACCTCGATAATGACATCACATGTGCCTCGATGCCAGGCTCAGGATCACGCCTTCACACGATGCTGCACACCGGGCCTTCTGAAGACATTTCCTTCGAGCAAGTTCCCTGATTTCACTGTATTCACTGAAAGCAGAGCCTGTCTCACCCACTGTATTTCTGCAACACTGCGTAGGTCTGGGCCTAAACAAAAAAAGATAGACACTGAGCAGTGAGGGTGTGAAAATTACTGGGAAGAAACAAAAAAACATTCATTGGGGAGGAAAATGTTTGGGGTCATATTCCCTGATTTTCATCTGAGCTCCACCTTCCTGAAGGGAAGAGCGATTTTTGTCCTTATTTAGTCTGGATAAGAAGGGTCATGGCCTCAGTGTATGATGGGGACTTCTAATCGGCAAGGCTAATTTTTTCGTAACGAGGGCAAAATGTGCAAAAGGTTACATTCGGACCATGGAGATTCCTCCTTTCTTTGCCTTCCTCCAGGACAATTTTCGCACCAAAATGTGTGATTTCTTATCAGTCCCAAGGTTCCTGCTTTTCTCTGCCTGTCCCCAGGACCCCTCCTTGTTCACAGGATGTGTGGTTTCCTGCCATTTGGCCTTTGCCCCTCCTTTCGGCCCAATTTCTGCCATTTGGTCGGTGTCCCCCTTTCTCTGCTCAGATCTAGCCACCTGCCTGCTCTGAAAGTAGAGCTTCCTGGATGGGAAGTGGCTGGGTTCCAGAATGAGCCCCTTTAAAAACTGTATCGCCAAACTGCCCTACAAGGTAGCCATGCCAATTTACCTTCCCACTGCGTGGCGGGAAGGCTCTTTTTCTCAGACTCACCCAAACTTGCTAGTACCAATATATTTTATATCTGGATCTGTCATTTTTTCCTATCTAGCCCACATTTAACTATGTTGCTTTATAGAATTAATATCTCAGAGGACTAGCCGCCTCTCACTGTTCATTTGGCAGCCTTGGTCATGCGTTTTCCCAATGAAGCCATTTATTAAAATGCATAAGACACTGATTGAAGGAAAATGTGTGTATACATATGGCTTCTCAAAATATTGGTTTTATTCCACAAAGGTATGCTCTAGTGCTCATTATATTCTTTAAGCAACATGTATATTATATACGCACAGAAGAGTGCATTATACCTACTAAAGAAGATGAATTAGCTAGAAAGATTGGAAACCGAGGGCCAAGGCCCTCAATGAAAGTTATTAAGGAACAGAGGCAAAAATGACAAAGTCTCCTAATTCAAAAAGGTTCATGCCCCTGAATGCTCAGAGCAGCACTATTTACAATAGCCAAGATCTGGAAGCAACCTGAGTGTCCACTGACAGATAAGTGGATGAAGATACAGCATGTATATACACACACAGGGAGCATCACCTGCTTATAAGAAGTTTTGCCATTTGCAACCATGTGGACGGACCTAAAGAGTATTATGCTAAGTGAAATAAATCAAAGACAAATGCCATTATGAAATATATAGAAGCTAAAAAATAAATGATATATATAACAAAACAGAAACAGACTCACAGGCTTAGTGAACTAGTGTTTACCGGTGGGGAGAAGGAAGAGGGGAGGGGGTAGGCGGGGTAGGACATTAAGAGGAACAAACCATTCTGTAAAAAATAAATGAGCAACAAGGGTCTATTGTACAAAACAGGAAAATATAGCCATGAGTTTTAATAACTGTAAATGGAATATAATCTATAAAAATGTTAAATCACTTTGTTATATACCTGAAGCTAATAGAATACAGTAAATCAACTATATTTCAACATTTTAATATATATTTTACTGAAGTATGGTTAGTTTACAATGTTGTGACAATTTCTGGTGTAGATCACAATGCTTCAGTCCTACAGGAACATATATTTGATTTCATATTCTTTTTCACCACAAGTTATTACAAGATATTTAATGTAGTTCCCTGTGCTGTACAGTCTAAACTTGCTTAAATACTTCAATTTTTAAAGGTGAAGAAAAAAAAGAATTTACACAAATCTAGAAACAGCAACTCCTGTTTGTACATTGTTGCAGGTAAAACGATTAAGGGCTAGTAACGAGGTCAGTGTAAACAGCTTTTGAATAGGCTGACTGGAGTCCTCGAAGACAAAGTTTCATTGCTGCTAGAGTCCACGGAAAACTTTTTTAAGTTCGGCTGCAGAGCACACAGGAGAGCCTGTCCAAGGTCTTCCTGCTGCTTCACTTCAGTTAACCCAGTTTGGCAATACTTCCTTCACCAGAATTTCTCAACTCCACACTTTTGATCAAAATAATGCCTTTTACAATGTCACTGAGTGGGACAAAAACAAACCATGTGCCTCCTGATGTAATGCACTGAGAAAGACACAATATGATTCATCTAGTATTTTTGCCAAAAGTATATAACCTAGATCTAACCATGAAGAATTGTAAGCCTGGGAGAGAGAAAGCCACAGACAGTGTGAGAAGAGTGACTCCTGATTGCACATTTTCAGGGCAGGGGAAACTGTTTGGCAGCAAATAATTTAGTGTGGACAGTGTCTTTGAATAAGCTCACTAAAGGTAGCAGAGAATACAGTTTCAGAGCTTTATGGATTCTCTGGGAAATCTTGAGAATCTCAGGGTGGAGCATATGGGATAGGCTGTTGTAATTCAGTTTGGTTAATATATATTTGCACTGTAAATCTCAGAATCTTTCACTAGAAATCTAGGGAAAAATCTTATTTACAGCCTTCCTGAGTCCTTCTGAAGCACCTGTGTAATTAGACTTTAAGAAGGACTCTTAGCTTTCAGCCTCAGCCCTTTAAAAAAGCAGTTGCGATCATAACTGGAATTGCATTGAGTTCTTGGAAGAACTGACCACATCTATACAACACTGGACTCTGCTATCCAAGAACCTGGCATTTCCACTTATTCAGCTGTTTTCTTTCCTCCTTCCCTCCTTTCCATTAATCAGAAATACCATGTAATGAATTAAGATTTTTATCACCCCTAAGAAAACTGTAAGGAAAAACATCCCTTTAGAAATAGAAGTCAAAATGGTATATAAAGATTTATCCAACACAAAATAATGAAGGACATGAAGAAATATGGCATGATTGGAAAGAAAGCAAAATGGCCAACAGAAGTCCAATCATATTGGTAATTACATTAAACTCGAATGGGCTACATCCTCCAAATGAAATGCAGGGATATTCCAACTGGATAAAGAAGCCAGATGCAAAAGATGACACTGTATATGATCCCACTCATATTAGATGTTCAGAAAAGACAACTTTGTGGGGACTGAAAGCAGACTGATCACCTAGGGCTGGAGACAGTAGAGATGGCTGACTGCTAACAGGCACAAGGGAGCTTAGTAAAGTGATGGAAATATTCAAAAGTGGGTTTGTGATGATGGTGGAACAATTTGAAAATTTACTAAAGAAGGAAATGTACACTCACAATTCTACATTATGTAACCAGTTAAGTGATTGCATTTTTTAAAAAGTGCAGTGCAATAGCACAAATCCCTAAAGCCTCTGAAATAAACATTGACCATTGGCAAGATGTAGAGCGATTGGAAGTCTCACACACTGTGGAAAGGATTGCAAATCGGTTCAGTCACCTTGGCAGTGGGATTTCATGTACACCCTCTAACCCAGCAATTCCAGTCTAGATATATACTCAATAGAAATGCATGTACGTAGGCACCAAAGTCATGTAAATTAATTTTCATAGTAGCCCTATTCATTGTAGGTCCAATTGGGAAACAAGCAAAATGTACATTAACAAAATGGAAAATTAAATTATGGTTTATTCATACAATGGAACTATAACTGCTGACAACATGGACAAATCTCACAATGATTCTATTTATATTCAAGTCAGAAAGGTAGTTATACTGGGAAGGATGCCAAAGGGGGCTTCTGGAGTGCTGGTCATGGCCATTCCTCTCTGGGTGCTGCTAAATGGACACGTTCCCTTTGTATGGCTTAAGGAATCCTTTCACATTGTGGATGGGCATCTGTATGAATAGGTTACTGTGTGTGCATCAATAAAACATTTAATAAAATTATACAAAATTATTTAGAGTAATGGAAAGCTACTGAAAGAGAACGTGTGGGCAGTGAGAATTTTTGAGTATTTTAATACTTTGTATATTGCCTTAGTCTTAAAATATAGGGGATGTGTGTATGTTTGCTGTCAGAAAACCCAACCATAATATTCTTATTTTGAGTTTGATACTAGTAGATACTTCTATTTTAGCAACTTGTTAGGGAAAACAAATTGTTTTCTCCCTCACAGAATAGAAAGTACTGTGGATTCTTCACAAATTAAGAAGTTTATTCTAATTTCTCTTAAAAAAAACAATTAAAAGGGGCCTAAATTCTGCTGTGGAGACAAATAAAAGCACCTGGGAAAGTATAGTGTAGAGGTCAGACCCTAGAGTCAACGTCTGGGTTCAAATCTCACCGCATCCCCATGCGCAAGCTCTGTGTCTTCAGCAACTTACTTACGTTCCAAGCATCCTATTTAGGCACTTGGCACAGGGCCTGGTATGTGATGCAGTAAATACATAGCTAACACTACCCCAATTTCTGAAAGTTATAACCACAGAGCAACTACCCTTTTTAGATATTAAAATGTTATAAAGCAGCAAAGATAGAGTTTGGGCGCGCCGATGAAAGGGAACACGGGAAAAAAAGCACATTGAATGTTGCATTTGTTTTGCAGGGCTGCTGTAACAAACTCCCAAACTCAGTGTCTTAAACAACACGTATTTATTTTCTGAAAGTTCTGGAGGGTGGAAACCCAAGAGCAAGGTGTCAGCAGGTTGGCCTCTCTCGTTGAATTGCAGATGGCGAATTTCTCCCTGTGTCCTCACATAGTCTTCCTTCTGTGCATGCACATCCCTGTGCCCATATTTCCCCTTCTTATAAAAAAAAAAAAAGAAAAGAAAAACAGCCATACTGGAGAATGGCCCACAGACATGACTTCATTTTAACATAATTACCCCTTTAAAGACACTCTCTCCTAATTCAGTCACCTGAGGTACTGGGGGTTGGCACTTCAACATGTTAATGTGTTTAAAAGATAGAAAGAGTACAGGATCACTTAGGAACTTAGTTTGGGAAATTTTTGGAAAATTGGGATAAGTTTTAAGCATAACCCTCTTCCTCCAAGAGTTGAACAGTCCAAAATGTTCAACACTTTTGTAAAAATAAATCCCATCGGGGACACCTGTAGATACTTATCAAATTTCCTCACAGGGTGAAAAAGCAAGAGTGACTAAGCTTAAATGAAGAAGGTGGGGATGAGGGAAAAATCACACAGAAACCATCATTGGTTTAACTACATACAGTAAAAAAAATTTCATGTGCATAAAATGTGAGAAGGAAAGGAGGGGAAAGTATTGATTATAATGGACCATTATTTCTCACAAAAGCGTATATAGATAATAAAAATCCTTATCTTCAGAGCTGAAAGAAGTAATGGTAGGAGTAAATAAGGAAAAAAATAACAAAGCATTTTACAAAAATGTAAAGCAAAAGGGAATGACATTCAATATCGCATGTAATCAAAGATTTGTGTATATGTGTGTTTAAAATCCTTACGAACGTCTAGAACCCATTACTGCTAAGGGGCTGAGTTAAATCAACTAAAACTTTGGGTCCAAAGCCATGGAGCACTTGCCAAACTTCCCTCCCAGAATTCTGCCCCCTGAAAGGGGAAGCAGCGATGGGTGGCAGTTGCTTTGCGCAGACTGGTTGCAACATTGTAATGGGTAATGGAAAAGCTAGCTGGCCATGCAGGACACCTGTGGGGGGTGGGCTCAGCTTCTGGGCAACAGGATGCCTTCCAGTGCACGGCTGCCCAGGACCCTGGCTCTTTGTGGTGAATCCCAGCACCAAACAGCAGGATGAATGCCCATCGCCTTGGATTACCTGTTGGAACACCCTCCCATGTGTGTGGTGGGACGCTCCACAACAAGAAGGAAACACAGGCACACTATTTGCTACTCAGCGGCCAGACCACAGCTTAAAAGGGAGCGCCTCTGAGCAGAACTATTGGCATCAGCTATGAGCTTATCAGAAATGCTAATTCATGGGCCCGAGGTACTGACTCAGAATCAGTGGAGAAGGCGGCCTTAGAAACTGTGTTTTAGGAAGTTCTCAAAATGATTCTGACACACTTTAAATTTTGAGAACAAATGATGCAAAAAACTACCCAGAGCAGACTGACCCTGCATCACTGCCTTTTGCTTGAGGGCCTGAATGGCTATAGAATCATAAAATGGTTAGTAGTTTCAAAATACTAGAAACCAAGAAGAAAACCAACAATAAACCCACCGTCTACCCAGGCTTTTACCCAGCTGGCGCATTGACATATGAATGAACACAATCCATCATTTATAAATCTCTTTCATTTTGAGTGAGCAAAGATCTTTATGCCATTGGACAAAAAGGAAATTCATCGATTTACTAGAATGGCACAATAAATCTGCTTCCATCAAAACAATCAAACCACTATCCATCATGATACAGTAAAAAAAAAAAAAAGTGGAGACTCGCTCCTCTTGAACTACAGTAGCAAAAGCAGGACTGTTATCACAAAGCTCCTGACAATCTGATACACATGACTTCAAGAACACCTCAAGTTGTTCCATCTTCTCAGCTGGATAAGGAAAACTGTTCACTGTTTCCAACTACTCCTTCATGGGGGTTGGGGTTAGGGGTTACTCTCAACATTATTTCTCAGAGTGGAAGCTTTGAACCTCGGAGCTGGAAATAGTCGTGTCACAAGCCGAGGCTGGCGTGGGCAGTGATGGGTCTGAATGCACTGCATCTCAGCCTGCATTCCCAAGGTCTTACTTGGCCCCATCTCACAAAAGGATGTTCACGGACAGCAAGCAGCATAGTGGAGTTAGGAAATGGTGAAATGTTTTGGGAAGCTGAGAGGCTAGAAAGAAGCCAAGTATGAGCACAGGGTTTGCCCATTGTTCCTTCAGCTAGCGTAATTTCCAACACCGTCACCTCGTGCACGATGATCCTGGTGTCTTGAGGCCAGGCTCAGGATCATGCTCTTCATGCATGTTGTACACAGGGCCTTCCAAAGGCACTGACTTCGATGAAGTTCCTCAAATTCACTGTGTTCACCAGGAGCAGGGCCTGACTATAGAAACAAATCTATTTCTGGA
This sequence comes from Vicugna pacos, assembly GCF_048564905.1. Lineage (NCBI taxonomy): Eukaryota > Metazoa > Chordata > Mammalia > Artiodactyla > Camelidae > Vicugna > Vicugna pacos. The sequence goes on from NC_133022.1 coordinate 4,366,202, forward strand.
GCAATGTCTAGGTTGGGCCAAAACAAGAAAATATAGACCCTGAGTGTTGATATGTTCAAAAGGCAGATGAACTAGCCTGGAAGGGGAGGGCTGGGAGCGGGCACCCCTGTGTCAAGTGTGGCCCATGAACCTGGGGACCAGATTAGAGGGTTGCTATGCTGGCCTCTGTCAGACTGGAGGCAGCCAGACCACCTGCATGCCCAGTCTGCTCATGAAGATCTTGTCAGCCAGCCATGCCTCCAACAGGTTTTTCAGTTCCTTCGCAGGAAACCACCACAGCTGGATGAGAACTCACTGTGACAACTTCAGTAGCCTGTCACCCTGGGCAGGCGGCATCTTTTCTCCACCTCAGTCCCCCGAAGCAGCTGCGTGGTCGCCCATGCTCGGATCAGTGGCAGGTGAGCCAGGGGCGAGCCGGTGTAGCTTGACTCGGGGAGGTGGGAAGCGGGCCCTTCGTTGCTTCTGGGGCCCCAACCCTTCCGGTGCTCCTGGGCCTGCTGCCTGCTTCCCTGATGATGCAGGGGACTGTGGTTTCCTCTTCCACCTTGAGCTGGCTTTCATCTGAGCCCCCGTGTGTCTCAGAGTTCCTCCGCGGTCATCCCCACTGGTCAGGTGACACTTAGTCCCAAAGGCTCCCAACACAGCACATGGCTGATGGCCTGCGTAGTTGGAATTGGGGACCTGAGTGGGCAGCAGTCATGGTCAGTGCCCGGGTGAAGGTTTCTGCGAGGTCGTCAGGTGGGTCAGGCCGAGGGCAGGCCCGTGGAGTCTACATCTTGTCTCTTCTGCAATCTGTGATCTGTCTTCTGATTCTCTCTGGTTTGTTACCAATTCACAATCACTCAAACAGGTCTGTCATGTTTTCAACTACAGACGTCATAGGTGGTCATTCCAGGAAATGAGCCAGTGCAGACAAATTCCATTTGTTTCCAACATCCTCAGACAACTAGTGTTCGTGCACACTTCTTCCCAGTGTGCTTAGTTTTAAAGTAAGAATTTAAATTATGAAGGGGGAGGATATATCTCAGTGGCAGAGTGTGTGCTATGCATGCACGAGGCCCTGGGTTCAAATCCCCTGGACTTCTGTTAAGTAAATAAATAACCAACCTAATTACCTCCCCCTGGAACCTCCAACAATTTCAATTATGAAAGATTTCACACATTCAAAAATGTTGTATGACAAAGACCCATGCAACACCACCCTTCCACTTAATAAACGTTAGCATTTTCCCACATTTGCCTCTCTTCTTTCTTCTTTAAAATAGACATTCCTGAAGCATCTTTCCTTTCCCTCCACACAGGGAATCATTGCTCTGAAGTTGGCGGGTATCGCCCATGTATGTTCTTATACCATCTCCAGCGTAGTTCTAGACATATTATTTGGCAGTTGTTTTAGAATATATCACACCTTACATGCAAACAATTTTGTTCTTATAATTAGTTATGATCTTTTTTTTTTAATCTTTTAATGGAGAGTTTCAGTCATGTACGTAAAGGGGACACTTTCAACCTGCTGAATTCCCTCATTACATCGTCTAGTCTCCAACAACTATCTGAGAGGAGATACTGAATCTAACTTCACTGGATATTTTTATTTCTTCAATTTAATGTTAAAAAGTCAACATAATAATGCATGCTTATTGTGAAGAAAAGTCGTGGGGATATAAAGGAAGTCTCAGTCTCTTACTGATTTTTCTGAATTGTATGTATTGTGAATATCCCCTACTTTAAATTGCTTTTCACCTTCTTTAAGGTGCCTTTTGTGCTTGTGTGTTTTGGGGGAGGGAGGTAATTAGGTTAATTTATTTATTTGTTTTTTTTGATTAAAGACAGATTTGGAGAGATACACAGAGTGCAGGCTGTTCCAGAAGGCGAGAGAAAGGCCATGAGATGCGGGGGCTGGGTGCTCAGGTTACAGCAAATGTACATACACTCTCCATAGACAGAGCGTGTGTTGTCTTGGAAGACGAGGGAGCGAGAGTTGTCAACTTTTATGGGCTCAGAATCTGCATGTACCTACAAGTGCAATATTTATTTCTCTTTTAATGGAGGCACTGGGGATTGAACCCAGGACCTTGTGCATGCTGAGCATGTGCTCTACCAGTGAGTGATAAACTCTCCCAAGCTTTCTTCTGAGGTGAAAATTCTTAAATTTAATATAATCAGATTCATCAGTCTTTATGGTAAGTGCATTCCTTCTCCTGCTTAAGAAATCTTCCCTGCCCTGAGGTCTAAAGACATTCACTATCCTTTCCACTAGGAATGCTGGAGTTTGTATCTTAATGCTTAAATCCTTGAATCATCTGAGTTTATTCTATTATTTTTAACTGAGCATAACGTAGGGATATAATTTCATCTTTTTATAAATTGATCATTTTTTTTCCTTGAGCCATTCTCTTAAGGATTCATCTCCAACATGAGGCCTCTTCACATCATATCTCTGAAAGTTGTCAGGCTCCTGCATGTAGCAATAGCCACAAGGCAGGCTGGTGGCTGCCCAATCCGACTCTCACAGCACCACGTCCACCAGAGGGTCTGGTCCAAACCATGAATCCTGCCCTCTGGGAGCCAGCAGCCTGGGTGGGTCCTCAAGGAGCCACCCAGAACCAAGGGGGTCATCCCCGAGCTCACACGGCTGCTGGTCACTTACTGCCGAGGCCAGGCTGGCCCAACAGCTGCCCTCCACCTTGTTTCTGCTCTGGCATCCTGCAGTAGCCAGCTGCCTCCCAGGGGGGCTTGGCCGGGCTACCCTAGGGCTCTGGGGATGGACTGGGGATGAAAATCTGTATCCAGCTGCACTTTCAACCGAGAGTGAAGCCTGTGCCATTTTTGGCATCAGCCTGCCTGCCCGGGGCGTGGGATTTCCAGCCCTCCGCTTGCTGCATGGAGCGATGGGTGCTGCCACCACGGCCACAGCTCTGTGTCTTCCCGGGCTGGGTGGCTGGCCAGGGAAGATGGGGCAGTGGGGGTGCTGCAGGGCAGGGTTGTGGCCATGCCTTTCTTTTCTTTTGTTTTTGACATGATGCATCGACCCATTTCTTTACGATAGCATAGTTTTTAAATTGACGTAGATTTGATGTCCAACATCACATAACATGGTGTACAATAGAGTTATTCACAATATTTAAAAGTGACATTCCATTGATCATTCTTATCAAATATGGGCTCCATCCAGCATGGTGTACAATACCTTCTTGTAGCTGATTCTATGCCTGAGAAACCGTACCTCTCCACCCTACACTGCCATCTTGCCCCTTCCTCTTCCCTCTCCCCACTGGTAACCACTAGTTTATTCTCTGCATTAGTGTCTTTTTCTTTTCTTTCCTAATCACTAAGTGGATGCCTTTTTTAAAGATTTCACGTGGAATTAATATCTTAGAGGATTGTTCTTTCTCTGTCTGACTTATTTCATGAAGTGTAATGACCCCAAGACCATGTGTGCTGTGCACTGGAAACCGATACATTTCTAATCAACTGACCTTCAATTCAAATGCAAACCAACAAACACCCCTATTAAACTAGGGGCATGCAACAGACCTTTATCCCAAAGAAGAAATGCCGATCGCCCCCAGGAACATGAAAAGTTACTCGTCATCATCCATAGCAGGGAGAGAGCAAATCCAAGTCCCCTGGAGATACAATCTCACAGCTGTCAGGTGGCCATTCTCCACAAGAACACAGAAACAGATGCTGTCTTGAGCAAAGGAAACGCTTGTACACTGTTGGTGGGAAAGCCAAGCGGTGCAGGCGCCGTGCACAAGAATAGAAATGTTTCTCCAAAATCTAAGCATTGACCCACCCTCTGGTGCATTCATTCCACTCCTTGGCATAGGCCCAAGAAAAACAAAGAGATCAATTGCAAATGATCCATGCGTACACCCCACTGTTCCCAGCAGCCTTACTGATCTTTCAATGAAATCTAAGATTTTGAATGTAAGTGTTGGTTAAAGGGTAAGACAGACCTGTGGACCACGTGAAAGCACTAGTTTCTGGCTTGTATTGTTTGTCTTATGAGGGGGACGTTTTTCCCTTGATTTCCTCTTGGAGGAGGTACTGGGGATTGAACCCCTGAACTCGTGGGTGCTGAGCATGCACTCTGCCATTTAAGCTGCCCCCTTTCCACACCACACGGCTTGCTTTTCAGGTATTTTAAACTGCCCTCTTCAAAGTAGGTATGAAAACAAAACAACAATAGCAATAAAATAAAAGTTTGTCCATGGACCTCAAGGTAGCGCAAGTCAGCAGATGAGCAGAACACAGGTTCCCCCAGGCTTTCCACCACGACAAGCATTTCCTTGGTCACCCTGCGACCAAGACGCACAGGCGAGCCAGGGTGGCAGAGGCTGCTGAAGCTGCAGCGACGTCTGGGTATCCTCGCTCAGCGCGCCTGCCACAGGGTCAGGTCCAGACCAGGTGTCCTGCCCTCCAGAAGCCAGCAGCCCAGGTGAGTCCTCAAGGTGCATCCCGGAGCCCAGCGGGCAAGCCCAGCAGCCTCCACTTCCACCGGTCGCTGACTGCCGTGGCCAAGCCGGCCCTACATCTGCCCTCTGCACGCTGTTTCTCTTTTTCCTTCTCTGGCATCCTGCAGTCAGTAGCCGCCTCCCAGGAGGGCTTGATCCAGCTCTCCTGGAGCTCTGGCCTCTTCAGTGGCTGCAGAGAGGAGCATGGCCGGCACTGGGGCTCGAAATCTGGATCCAGCTACACTTGGAACTGACAGTGCTGGGCTGGTGAGGCCGGCGCCTGTGCCACCTTCAGCGCCAGCCTGCCGGCCCGGGGCTCGGGCTCTTGTGCTGTCCCCGTGTGGCGTGCTAGGGCTGGGTGCCACCACCACAGCCAGAGCGCTATGTCTCTTCTGGGCTAGGTGGCTACGCAGGGAAGAAGGGGGTGCATGACGGGGCAGGGATGGGGCCACGACTGTTTTCTTTTCTGTTTTTGACATGATGGATTGGCCCATTTCTTTTACAATATCGTACTTTATGCACTGACTACAGTTGATGTACAACATGACATATTATTGTGTACAATAGAGAGATCCACAATGTTTAAAGATGACACTCCATTGATCATTCTTATCAACTATTGTCTCCATTCCCCATGGTGTACAATACAGGCTTAAATCTGGATTTATACCTGAGAAATTACCTCTTCAGCCTCCACCTGCATCTAGCCCCTCCCCATTATCTCTCCCCACTGGTAACCACCAGTTCCTTTTCTACATCGGTGTCTGACTCTTTCCTGTCATTGCCACTAAGTGGTTGATTGTTTTTAGGATTCCACATGGAAATGACATCTTAGAAGATTGATTTTACACTGCCTGGCTTGTTTCACTGCACATAATGTCCCCTAGGAACATGCGTGCTGCCCGCCAGAACCTGATGCAGCATTTCCAATCAACTGTCCTTCAATTCAAATGCAAACCAAAAATCACCCCATTTAAACTAGGGACAAACAACTCAACAGAACCTTTCCTCAAAGAAGAAGTGCTGATGGCCCCCAGGATCAGGAAACGGTGCTCAACATCGCTCACAGAAGAGAAATGGAAACCCAAATCCCCAGGAGATATTACCCCAAAGCTGTGAGAATGGGCATTCTCCAGCAGAAAAGAAACAGCAAATGTTGTTAAGGATGTGGAGTAGAGGGAATCTGTCTACACTGTTGTTGGAAAAGCCAATCATTGCAGGCGCTATGGCACAAGAGTATGGCGGTTTCTCCAAAATCTAACCATTGAACCACCCTTTGGCCCAGGTGTTCCACTTCTCAGCATAGAGACAAGAAAAGCAAAGAGATTAATTCAAAAAGGTAGGTATAACCCGCTGTTCACAGCAGCACTCGTGACATTTCAATGCGATCTAAGATTTTGAATGCAAGCATTGGTTACAGGATGAGAAAGATCTGTGAACCGCAAGAAACAACACATTTTTCTTTGAATTGTTTGTTTTATGATGGGGAGGTAATTAGGTTCCTTCACTGAATTGCCCTGGTAGGAGGTACTGGGGATTGAACCACTGACCTCTGGGGTGCTGGGCATGTGCCCTACAACTTGAGCTGCACCCTTCCCCCACCATACATCTTGATTTTCAGATCTCTAACACAGCCTTCTGCAATAGTAGGCATGCAATCAAAAAATAAAAAAACATTTTTAAAGTTAAAAAAGAAAACTTTTGTTCGTGAAACTCTATGTGGCGCGAGTCAGCAGATGAACACAGTACAGATTCCACCAGGCTTTCAACAGCGACAAGCATTTCCTAGGTCGTGCGGAGACACGTGGTGGCCCAGGCTGCTGACACTGCAGCGGCGTCTGGGTGTCCTTGCTCGGCACGCCTGCCGCCAGGACTGGTCCGGACTGGGGGTCCTGCCCTCTGGGAGCCAGAAGTCCAGCAGAGTCCCCAAGGAGCAACCCAGAGCCCCCGGTCACCGACGGCCCATGGCCCAGTGGCCCCACCTCCGCGCTCCACCTGGTCTTCCTCATTTTCCTGCTGGGCCTTGTGCAGTAGGCAGCCGCCTCACGGGAGGCCTTGCCCGGGTGCCCCTGTAGCTCTGCCCTCTTCAGGTGCCACAGAAAGGAGTGTTTTTTGCTCTGCGGATTGAACCCTGGATCCAACTCCATCTGCAGCTGAGAGTGCCCAGGATGCTGATGCCTTTGCCATTTTCAGCGCCAGAGCGCCCGCCCTGAAACTGGGTCTCCCGCTTCCCTCCTTAGGGGGGCTGGGATGCGTGCCGCCTCTGCAGCCAGAACTCTGTGTCGCCCCTGCGGTGAGTGGCTGGCCAGGGAAGGAGCAGCGGGGCGGGGCGCAGCAGGGCAGGGGTGCAGCCGCACCTTTCTTTCCTTTTCAGTGTTTGACGTGATGTATTGAACCATTTCTTTCACAAAATCCTACTTCTAGAATTGATGTAGTGTTGATGTACAGCACGGCATATTACGGTGTATAGTAGGGTGATCCACAGTGATTAAACGTGACACTCCATTGATCCTTCTCATCAACTGTTGGCCCCATTCCCCGTGGTGTACCATATAACCTTGGAGCTGATTTTATACCTGAGTTTTTACCTCTTCATCCTCTATCTCCATTTTGACCCTCCTGTTCACTCTCCGTACTGGTAACCACTACTTTCTTCTCTACATCGTTGTCTGCGTCTTCTCTGTCATAGTCACTAACTGGTTGCATTTTTTTTTAAGATTTCACATGGAATTGTTCTTTGAGGACTGGTCTTTCTCTGTCTGACTTGTTTCACTGAGCTTGGCCTCGAGGACCATACGTGCTGTCCACCAGCAATCAACACAACATTTGCAATCAACTGTCCTTCAATTCAAAAGCAAACCAACAAACACTCCATTTAAAAGAGGGACAGAACAAGTCAAGAGGTTTTCTCAAAGAACAAATGTAGATGTGCCCAGGAACTGGGAAAGTTGCCCCATGTGGCTCACAGCAGAGAAACACAAATCCAGATCCCCAGGAGACATCATCTCACATCTGTCAGCATGGCCATGGCCATTCTTCAAAAGAAAACAAACAGCAAATGCTGGCCAGGATGCTGAACGAAGAGAATGCTACTACACTGTCGGTGCGAAAGCCAATTGCTGCAGGTGCTAAGCGCAAGATCACAGAGATTTCTCCAAAATTTCATTCATTGAACCACCCTATGGCTCAGGCATTCCTCTCCTCGGCAAAGAGCCAAGAGAAACAGAGATGAATTCCAAAAGATACACACACCCCAGTCTTCACAGCAGCGTTATTGACCTTTCAAAGAAATCTATAATTTTGAATGAAAGCATCGGTTAAAGGATGAGACAGACTGGACCATACAAAAGCACACATGTTTGGCTTGTATTGTTTGTTTCATGAGGGAGACATGATTAGGATTCTTTATTGATTTCCCCTTGGAGGAGGTACTGACCTCTTGGCTGCACGGCTCTACCACTTGAGCTGTACCGTTCCCGCACCACACGGCTAGCTTTTCAGGTATATAAAGCTGCCCACTCCAGTAGCAGCCATGAAACTAAATAATAATGAAAATAATAAATTAAAATTTAAAAAGTTACAAAACATTTGTCTGCAGAACTCAAGGTGGCGCGAGTCAGCAGATGAACAGAGCAAAGGTTCCCCCAGGCTTTCCAACACCACAAGCATTTCCTTGGTCATCCTGAGACCCAGATGCCCAGGACAACGAAGGTGGCAGAGGCTGTTGAAGCTACGGCTGCATCTGGGTATTGTCAACAGCACGCCCACCACAGAGACTGTTCTGGATCGGGGGTCGTGTTCTCAGGGAGCCAGCAGCCCCGGCGAAACCTCCAGGAGCAAAGCTCAGAGCCCAGCGGGCCGGCCGCACCTCTGCCACTGCCCCCCATCGCCAGCTCCCATGGATGAGCCGCCCCCACCCCCGCCCTCCATCTGCTTTTCCCTGTTTCCCTGCTTGGGCCTCGTGCAGTCAGTGGCCGCCTCCCAGGAGTGCTGGCCCAGGCTCCCCTGCAGCGCTGGTCCCCTAAGGGGCCGCGGAGAGGGGTCCGGCCAGCACTGGGTCTCAAACTCTGTATCCATGTTTCTGGACACGAGGAATTCCCAGTGGACAAGCCAGAGAACCGTCCCCAGAATCTGCCTAGTGGTGGGGCTTGCCCCTTAGTGAAGGGACAGTGACACTTCTTTCCTGGTCTCTGAATTAAAATGCCAATTTCGTGAGCAGCTTTGCTCTGGTAAGAGATTGCAGGATTCCTTCCTATTTTTGCCATCTCCCTCCCTTCTTTATAAGGGAGCCACCAAATGAGGGTTTGGAAGGAGATTGATGAAATGGGCCCAGAACTCCCTCCCCACCCTCCCCTGGGCTGCGGTGCCAGCCTGGGTGCCCCGTCTGGGGACACCTTGGCAGGCAGGTGAGCTGAGGGCACAGAGGAACATGGGGAAGAGAAGAGTGGGGGCCACACTCACCCCAACCTGCACACAAACCCTCCCCACTACAGAGAACCCAAGAGCCAGCATCTCATCTCCTCTCCCAACCGCTACCACTTACTCCCTCGGTGATCTCTGCAGCCTCCCTGCTTTCAATCACATCTCCGCGCTGATGACCTCAGCCTCCCCTTTCCACACCCACAGGCTTCCCTCTAATTAATCCTCTGAGTGTCCTTATGACCCAGTTCACGCACCTTCTACTTCTGTGGTCATCTCCACATCACTTCATGATGACGCCATCCTTCTGGATTTCCAGCCATAAACCTTGGAGTCCTTCCACAATTTTCCCTCTATCTCTCTCTCTCAACCCACCCTTTCAACAAACCCACTTAGATGGAAATTCACATTCTGTTCAAATTCTAGTCTCGTTTTACCACCTCCCTGCTATCGCTGCGGTCTGGGCTGCCACCTTCCTGTTGGTGACAGCGTAGCAGCCTCTCTCCCCTCACCCCCTTCAGATTCCTCTCCAGCATCAGGGCAGGAGGAATTCCCTTGAAGGGAAGTTAAGCTGTGTCCCTTAAAACTCTGCACGGCCTCCTATGTTTCTCTGAGCAAAAGCTGCGATTTTTGCGAGGGCTCCTCCCCATCTTTGAGTTGTCCGCCTTCTCATTCTTGAGTTCCCTCCACTCCGTTCTGGTCCCAGTGCCCTCTGCTGTCCCTCAGTCCCCATGCTCTACCTTCAGGGCCTCTGCACTGTTCCCTTCCCCTCACTAGTTGGCAGCTTGCCCTCCTCCCAGTCCCCACACCACCACTAGCATCGTCATGACACGTGAAGACCTTCCTTGGGCTCTGCATTTAAAATCATGACTTCATCCTCCTTCATTGCTTTCATTTTCTCCAAATCACACCTTATCGAACCAACTCAGTTTTTTAAGTCAGTTTTGCTTACTTCTCAGTTTCTCCTATCACAGCTCTATGAGCCCCAGACTATGAGCACAGGTTTTTGTTTTTTTTAACCTGCTGTGTTCCCTGCACTTGGAACCCTGCTGGACACACAGATGTGCTCCATAAACATTTGTTGCATGACAGAATGGGCACAGTGCAGGATGCACACAACCAATCTGGATACAAGTGTGTCAATGGGTTGGCCAAATACTGGAAGTGAGGGAGTACAGACTCACCTCTTTGCTTCACAAATATCCCTGAACGTTAAGCCAGTGCGGGAATCAGGTTTCTGTGAAATTAAATCCAGCCCAGCCTAATCCCAGACTCCTAGATTTGCCGTTTCCCCTTGACTTTCCTCAGCACGGTCATTCGTCTCCAATTGCCTCAAACCAAATTCTGGGACAATATAAACCTTTCCCTCAGCTCTTCTCGATCATACTCTACACAGAATAGTGAAGAGGTGTGTTTATTTTAATGGAAGTATAGTTGATTTACAATGTTGTATCAGTGTACAGCATTGAGATTCAGTTATACACACATATATTCATTTTCATGTTCTTTCCCATTATGGTTTGTTACAAGATATTGAATGTAGTTCCCTGTGGTGTACAGTAGGGCCTCTTCGCTTATCTCTTATAGATAATGTTGTGTAGTTGTGAAGCGGGGTTTCTTACTCAATATATTCATTGCATTTTTTGTTTTTTAATATACTTAAATCCACCTCATTTTTTTTAAGATTGCCTGTCCCTATAGCCATCTAAGAACACTTGCATGTGCTCTAATCTTTCACTATTTTAATGATTCTGAGAACACTCTGGAAAACATGTACCTGGACCTTTTGCAACAAATCAAAATTCCAAGAGACAGAATTGTGTGGACAGTGGCGATCCATCTTCCTTCCCAATTTGCTTGCCTTTTATTTCTTTCTCTTGTCAAATTGCTCTAGCTCGGACTTCCACTCTGTGTTAAGTCTTTTCACTCTCCAGCTTCCACTACCAAAACAATACAATGGGGTACAGCAGTTAAAGAGAGTTTCTGAGATCAGGACTTACAATTGGAGTAATTTTGAAATTTTTAAAATTCTGATTTTTAAAAATTGAACCTTTTAAAGACAATTGTAGGTTCATATGTAGTTGTAGCTATAACACGGAGCTCCCACATGCCTTTATTCAGTTTTCCCCTGATGGTAATGTCTTGCAAAACCGTAGCGCAGTATTACAATCAGGATGTGGACATCAATACAGAAAGAAACAGAACATTTCTTTCACCACAAGTGTCCTTCATTTGCCCTTTTATAGCTGCACCCACTTCCTTCTGGTCCCCACCCCCTCTTAAATTTCTGTTAACCACTAGTCTGTTTTCCAGTTCCATAACTTTGTCATTTCAAGAATGTTATATACATGGAATTATACAGCATGTAGACTTCGACGATTGGCCTTTTTTCCACCAGCATGATTCTTTGGAGATTCATTTAGGTAGTTGCTTCTATCAATAGTTTATTTTTACTGACAAGTAATCTATGGTATAAATGTATTACTGTTTAGTTATCCATTCACCTGTTGAAACAAATGTGTTGTTTCCAGCTTGTGGCTATTCTGTGCAAATCTGCTATAAATATTCATGTGCAGGTTTTTGTGTGGATGTATGTTTCATTCCTCTTGGGTGCATCCTTAGAAGAGGAATTGCTGGGTCATATGGTAACTATATATTTAATCAGCTGAGGAACTCTCAGATTGTCTCCAAAGCTGCTGTGCCATTTTACCTTCCACCAGCAATGCATGCGTGATCTACTTGTTCTGAATCCTCCCCGACTTTGGCATTGTCCCTGTTTTTTTTTTTATTTTATACATTCTGATAGTTGTACACTGATATCTCAGTGTGGCTTTAATCTGCATTTCCCTAACAGCATGTGATGAGGAACAGCTCCGCATGTGTTTATTAGCCATCTTCACAGCTTCTTCACTGAAGCAGTTTTTGCTTACTTTCTAAATGTTTTGATTTTTTTTTCACTCTTGAGTTTTGAGAGTTCTTTATGTGTTCTTGATATTAGACTTTTGTTGGGTATGGGATTCATAAAAATTCTCTCCTAGCTTTAGTTTGTCTGTTCATCTGATTAACAGGGCTTTTCCTGAAACAAAAGATTTTACTTTAAGGGGAGGGTATAGCTCAAGGGGAGAGTGTAATATTTGTATGCACGAGACTCTGAGTTCAACCCCAAGTTCCTCCATTAAAAATAAATATATTAAGAAATAAAGTTATGTACCACCCTCGTCAAAAAATTCTTTTTAAAGTTTTTACTTTAGATGAGGTCCAATTTTTCTTGTATATATCAACCATTTGGTGACACGTCTCAGGATGTCTCAGCCTGTGTTCCCAAAGATATCATCCTATGTTTTTTTTCCCTAAATGTTTTATACCTCTACATTTTACATTCAATTTACCAATACCGCATCATCTTGATTACTATAGCTATATAATAATAATTAAATTTAGGCAGGCAGATCATTTTTTTTCCAAAAGTGTTTTCACTATTTTAGTTCCTTTGTTTTTATAAATGTAAATTACAACCTTCTTGATATCTACAAGGGAATCTTGACAGCACTTTGATAGGAATCACATTAAGGTTGTATATCAATTTGGAGAGACTTGATAGAGCGTGCAATGGAACCAGTAGGGGTTATGCACCTCTGAAGGGTGGGCAGCAGCTGAGACAGAGAGCAAGCAGGGCGGGATCAGACCTGAGGCATCACACACCTTTGGAAGCGCGCTGTTTCCCAGAGGCTGAGGATACAGGCGTGCCTGGCAGGCGAACACCCTGTAGATTGTTTTCCCCAGGCCTAGTGATTCTTCCAGCTGTGTTTTGTTTAACCCATACCATTTTTTCCTTCTACCTTTTAAAATTTTTATATATTTTTGAAGTATAGTTGACTTACAATGTTTCAGATGTACAACAAAGTGATTCAGTTATATGTTACTTATATTCTTTTTCAGACTCTTTTCTGTAATAAGTTGTTACAAGATATTGAATATAGTTCCCTGTGTTATACAGTGGGTCCTTATTGTTTCTCCATTTTATACATAGTGGTGTGCATCTATTAATCCCAAATTCTTAATTTATCAACCCAACTTTCCCTTTTGGTAACCATAGTTGGTTTTCTATATCTGTGAGTCTATTTCTGTTTTGTAAATAAGGTCATTTGTATCATTTTTTAAAATTCCTTGTGTAAGTGACGTCACATGATATTTGCTTCATCTTACTTAATATGAAAATCCCTAGGTCCATCTACATTGCTGCAAATGGCATTATTTCATTCTCTTTAATGGCCGAGTAGTATTCCATTGTATAAATACCACAACTTCTTTATCCAGTCATCTGTCAATGGGCATTTAAGTTGCTTTCATGTCTTGGCTACTGTAAACACAGTATGAACACGGGGTGCATGCATCTTTTCAAGTCAAAGTTTTTTGATGGTTGTAATTTTTGAACCCCAAATTCAAATCCTGGTTGTTTATCCTGTAATTTTGTAGAGTTTTGTGAGTTTGAAATACATTTGTAGAGTTAGGCAGGCTTCTCTCTAAGACTCTTAAATTGGACGCAAATTCCTTTGCCCCTCTATCTACTTCTTTCAATACAATATCGAACTTCCAGCCAAAGAGAGGATATGACTCTTTGTGGGGGGTGGGATGGTTTAGAAGGCATAATAAGGGAAGTCCTCACTAAGGGTAGGTTATATGTTTTTTCCCTCTGAAAATTTCCTTTTTAACCAGCTACCTGATCCACTAATCCTTCTTTTCCTTTTCATTAACATTCAGAACAACAGAAAATTAAAAAGAATTCTGGATGTCCTTTACTGAGAACCAACTGTAAACGTTTGTCACATTGGCACTATATATAGAGAGAGAGAAAATAAAATTTCATTTGGGGGAGTTTTGAACTATTTGTAAGTAAATTATAGATATCGACACTGCATAGATATTGTCAAAACAAGGACATTTTCTTATATAAAAAACACATTATAGAAGTTATATATGATAGAACATATAATCAAATACTACCTTATCATATAGCCGATGTTAAAAATTTCCCTACTCTCTTGAAATATTCTTTCTTTTTTTAATTTTTAATTTTTTAAATTAAAATAAATTTTTAAATTTTCTTGTCTGTGGGGTGGTAATTAGATTTGTTTATTTATTTAAATGGAAGTACTGAGGATTGAACCCAAGTCCACATCCATGCTAAGCATGCACTCTACCACTGAGCTATACCCTCCCCGACCCCTCAAAATGTTCTTTCTCTATCTTTGATCTAGAGTTTGAAATATGAATAACTTAGATTAATAAGATAGTCTCTTTTTAAAATAGTCTGATTTGTTGTTTCCATGGAATTGACAAACCAGTAGTCAATTTGCCCCATTATTAGTGATGCTAATTTTAGTTTTCAGTTAAGGTGGTCTCTGTCCTTTAAGTCTCGATTATAAAGGAACATTTTCATCTTTGTGATTCATACCTATGGGCTAGAACTTCCAGACCTTTTGAATATCCAGTTAATAACCTTTCATTTGCTAGTTTTAGTCACTGCCCTTTACCTCAATTGATTACACTGGTGGTTGCAAAAGAACAGCACACATGTTTTGATTGAACTTGAGAGCTCTGCCCTAGAAGTGGCCATAAAAACCAGCTGAGGGGTATTAGATGTCACCAAGCCAGCTGCATCTCCGTCAGTGAAGCCATATATCATTGAAATCATGCCTTCAGTGGGTGGATCTTGCATATTACTTAAAGCAATGTGGTTTTACTTGGTTTTGTTTTTTAACAGAACTACTGGGGATTGAACCCAGGGCCCTGCGCATGCTGAGCACACACTCTACCACTGGGCTATACCCGCCCTTCCTCCCATATTTTTAAATGAATGAAACAAGTTGCTTTAGAGCTGGAAGCTGGGGTCACACAGTTCGTTACAGAGCGGCCAGGAAGTGCATGCAATGTGAAGTTTGAAATTGGGGTAGATGCAAAAGTTCAGATTTAGGGCCTTCAAGGACTTTGAACCATGGGGCCACTTTAGAGCCCCCATCATGACCCTTGAAGATAATGAATTTCTGAACCTCATTCTCCTCTTTGTTAAATGTCAGGAATTACTCCTGAGTCCCTGGGAGTTGCAGGGGTCGCCTGTGCAGTGAAGTTCCGGGGTCCTGCCCCAGTGTGCTGAGGGCGAGAACACTCCACTTTAGACTCAGTTTTATTAGGTGTGTGGTCTTCACACTCCAAAACGTGGCCTCCTGCCTTTCGTGGAGCAAGCTCAAACACTTGTTTCTAGGGGAAGAATCAATAGCATCCTCTCCCCACGCACTCCCAAGACCAAGGGGTTCTGGTGTAAGAAGATATGCGTCAAAGCAGTGGAAACCCTTGCAAACTCAGAGCTGGCTGGGCCCACCAGTGCTTGGAATGAAGGGAGGGCTCGGGGAGGTGGGAGATGGTCCTCCTGGGAATGGGGTGTTGTGGGCGGGGCACTGTGTTTGTGGAACTGGGTAGCCACAAACCAGCCTTGTGGCCAACTCATGCTACATAAAGGAGTCTGAAAATTTCCAGGTATATAATTTGAAGGGGCCTCACTTTAGAGATGCATCCTAAAAGAGTAGTCCAAACAAAAAAAATTTATCAATTTATAAAAAGTTGAACTTATATACCTCCATGATGCTCAATGAAAAAGTAAATTAACCACAGATGATTCAAGGATTTAAACGTCGAGATAGAAACTCCAGCATTCTTAATGGAAAGGATAGTGAATGTCTTTAGACCGCAGGGCAGGGAAGATTTCTTAAGCAGAGCGAGGAATGCACTTACCGTAAAGACCTATGTAGCTGACTATATTACAATTAAGAATTTTATTTCTCAAAAGACACCTTAGGGGAGGGTATAGCTCAGTGGGAGAGTGTGTGCTCAGCATGTACAATGTCCAGGGTTCAGGCTCCAGTACCTCCATCAAAAGATAAATAAATATCCCACTTGTTGGCACGTGAAGCTCCCCAGCCCATAAAAGCAGGCAGCACCATGCCTGGTGGCCTCCTTCACTCCCTCGTATACCAAGATGGTAGGAATTCTGTCTATGGAGTGTGTATCTACATTTACTTTAACCTGAGCACCCAAACCCCACATTTCATGGCCTTTCTCTCTCATTCTGAAACAGCCTGCATGCTATGTAGTGTGTATCTCTCTAAATCTATCTTTATTTAAAAAAAGATAAATAAATATACTTAATTACCTCCCTCCTCCAAAACACACAAGCACAAAAGACACCTTAACGAAGGTAAGGTAAACTCAATTTAATCTAGAGATATTCAAAATACATACAATTGAAAAAAAATACTGAGACTGAGGCATACTTTATAGCCCCAAGGTTCTGTTTTAAAATACACATGTATTATTATGTTGATTTTTAGCATTATATTGAGGAAATAAAAATATCCGGTAAAATTAGATTCATTATCTCCTCTAGATAAATCGTTGGAGCCTAGATGGTGTAATGAGGAAATGCAGCCCATTAAAAATATCCCCTTTATGTAAATGACTGAAACTCTCCAATTAAAGGATTAAACAAAAAACACATCATAACTAATTGTAAGAACAAAATTGCCCATCAGATGCCATTTATTCTAAGACAACTGTCAAATATTATTTCTAGAACTGCACTGGAGAAAATATAAGAACATACATGGCTGATACACACCAACTTCAGTACAATGATTCCCTGTGGGGAGGGAAAGGAAAGATGCTTTAGTGATATTTATTTTAAAGAAGAGAGAAGTGAGGCAAATGTGGGAAAATGGTTAACATTTTAAGCGGGAGGGTGTTGGTGCATGAGTCTCCGCTATACAACTTTCATGCATGGGTGAAATCTTTCATAATTTAAACTGGGGGGAGGGTCTTGGGGGAGGTAATTAGGTGGGTTATTTATTTATTTAACAGAAATTCTGGGGATTTGAACCCAGGGCCTCATACATGCTTAGCACACACTCTACCACTGAGCTATACCCTCCCCTGCTATAATTTAAATTCATACGTTAAAGTTAAGCATACTGGGAAGAAGTGTGCATCAATATTAGCTGTCTGAGGATTACCGGAAACAAACAGGAATTGTCTACACTGGCTCTTTTTCTAGAATGACCAACTATGGCGTTTATATTTGAAATCATGACACACCTGTTTGCTTCTGAATTGCTAACAAACCAGAGAATCAGAGGACAGATCACAGACTGCAGAAGAGCCAGGATGTAGACTCCACGGGCCTGCCCTCGGCCTGACCCACCTGCCGGCCTCGCAGAAAACTTCACCCGGGCACTGACAGTTATGGCCGCCCACTCAGGTCCCCAGCTCCAACTACGCAGGCCATCAGCCACGTGCTGTGTTGGGAGCCTTGGGACTAAGTGTCACCTGACCAGTGGGGACGACCACGGAGAGCCTCTGAGAGCCACCGGGGCTCAGATGAAAGCCAGCTCACGGTGGAAGAGGAAACCCACGTGCCCCACATCAGCCGGGAAGCTGGTGTCCCGGAAGGGGCGGGGCGTTTCCCAGCAACAGGGCGCGGGGGCACCGGAAGGGGCGGGGCCCCAGGAGCATAAAGGCCGTCTCGCCCCTCCCCAAGTCCCGCGAGAGTGGCTCACACCGGGCTCCCCCGGCGCTGACCCGGGCATGGGCGACCCCGGAGGGGCTGCGCAGGCGCAGGAGGGAGAACGGACGGCGCCCGCCCAGGGCGACGGGCTGTTGATGTTGCCGCCGCGGGTTCTCGTCCGGCCGTGGTGGTTCCCCGTGGAGGACCTGGAAGACCCGCTGGTGTTTTACTTGGAGGCGTGGCTGGCCGACCAGGTCTTCGGTGAGCAGACCGGGAGCGCAGGAGGTCTGGCCGCCCCCAGCCCGAGGGAGGCCGGCAGAGCAGCCTTCTGCCTCTGGCGCCCAGGTTCTTGGGCCACGTTTGCCCCGTGGTGCCCGCTCCCGGCCCTCCGCTTCCCTGCTAGCCCCTCCGCCCTTCGACCATGCCACAGCCAGGGGTGTCTCTCTCCTTGTCAGGCCCGGAGCTAGACATCCTTCCAAGGATACAGTGGATGAGCCAGGCCCTGCTTTCCGTGAACACGGTGCGATCCGGGGACTCCGTTGAAATCAGCGTCTTCGGAAGACCCCGTGTACAGCTTCACGTGAAGAGCGCGATCCTGAGCCTGGCACAGAGGCACAAGGAACGTCGTGCTGCGGGTGAGGGTCTCCAAGTCTGCATGTCGGGGGAGCCCCTGGGGGAATCCCCTGTGCTTACCTGCCCGCCTTCGAGCCTCTCAGCTTCCCTAAACATTTCGCCATTTCCTAACTCCAGTGTGCTGCATGCAGTCCCTGGGCATCCCTTTGTGAGAGGGGCCAAGTAAGATCTTGGGAAAGTAGGCTGAGATGTGATGCATTCTGGCCCATCTCTGCCCACACCAGCCTCAGCTTGGTTACGGCACTATTTCCAGCTCCGAGGTTCAAAGCTTCCGCCCTGAGAAATGATGTTGCCGGCAACCCCCGTCCCCCAACCCCCGTGAAGGAGTAGTTTGAAACAGCGAGCGTTTTTCCTTCCCCAGCTGAGAAGATGGAGCATTTTAAGGAGTTCTTGAAGGCACGTGCAGCAGATCCCCAGCCCTCTTGGCGCCCCGCTGCGGAAGTATTGTCAGGAGCTTATGAGAACAGCCGTGCTTCTACCGCTGTAGCTGAAAAGGGCAAGTCTCCTTAACTGTCTGATTTTTCTTTCCTGTATTTTGATGAAGAGTTGTTTGATTATTTTGATGCAAACATGAGTTTGTTGTGCGATTCTAATAAATCGGTAAATTTCCTTTTTGCCCAATGGCATAAAGATCTTGGCTCACTCAAAATGAAACACATTTTTCAAAGATTGCTTCTGTTCATTCATATCTCGATGTGACAGGTGCGTAAAAGGCGGGATAGTGGCGGGTTTATTCTTTTTTTCCTTTGTTTCCACCGTTTTGAAACTACTAAGCTTCTTATGATTGTATGGTCATTGAGGCCCTCAAGCAAACGGCGGGGATGCAGGATCAGTCTTTTTTTTTTTTTTCTTTGCATCATTTGTTCTCAAACTTTAAAGTGTGTCAGAATCATCTTGAATTTGCTTAAACACAATATCCAAATCCCCTTCTCCACTGATTCTCATTCAGTGTGTCGGGCCCATGAATTAGCTTTTCCCACAAGCTCACAGGTGATGCCAACACTTCTGGCCAGAGGCGCTCCCTATTAAGCTGGTGGTCAGGCCTCAGGAGTAGCAACAGGTGTGCCTGTCTTGCCTTCTTGCGGAGCCTCCCGCACGCACGTGGGAGGGCATTCCATCAGGCTATCCAAGGCTGCGGGCATTCATCTTCCTGGCTGGTGTTGGGATTTACCAGAAAGAGCCAGGTTCCTGGGCAGCCTGTTCACTGGAATGTGTCCTGATGCCCAGCAGGCTGTCCCCCTGCCCATTTGAGGTGTCCTGCATGGGCCAGATGGGTTTTTTTCCCCCCATTTCTTATTACAGTGTTGCAACCAGTCTGTGCAAAACTGCCCCCACACCTTGCTGCTTCCACTTTCAGGAAGCAGAATTGTGGGAGGGAACTTTGCAAGACTCCTGTGGCTTTAGATGCACAGCTGGCATTGATTTAAATCATGCAGGGTGTTCACATCTTAGTGGTAATGGCTTCTAGGCATTTGTAATTATTTTAAACACACACACGTACAACTCTTTGATTTCAAAGGATATTGATTGTTTTTCCTCTTATCTTCACATTTCTGTAAAACGCTTTGTTACGTTTTTATTCGTTCCTATCATTCCTTCTTTCAACTCTGAAGATAAGAAGTTCTTTATCTACATAAGCTCTTGTAACAAACAATGGTCCATTGTAATGAAGTTTCCCCTCCTTGGCTTCTTACATGGTTCTCATATGAAAAGTTTTTACTGTATGTAGTTAAACCAATGATGGTTTCCGTGTGATTTTCCCTTCATCCCCACCATCTTTATTTAAGCTTAGGAGCTCTTTCTTTTTCTACCTGTGAAAAAATTTGATAACCATTTGCAGCTTTTATCTGTGGTTTTTTTTTTTTCTGGCAATACTATTGTACATTTTTGACTGTTCAACACTTTGGGAAAAAGGGTTATGCTTAAAACTTATTCCAATTTTCAAAAATTACCCAAAACCAAGTTATTAAATGTTTTTTTTTTTACTCTTTCTGTCTTTAAACACAATAACATGGTGAAGTCATAATTCCCAGAACCTCAGAATGTGACTGTATCAGGAGAGGGTCTTTAAAGAAGTAATTAAGATAAAATGAAGTCAGGTGGATGGGCCCTTATCCAGTATGGCTTTTTTTTTTTTAAATAAAAGGAAATATGGACACAGGGATGTGCATGCACAGAGGAAAGACCATGAGAGGACACAGGGAGAAGGTGGCCAGCTGTAAGGTGTGGAGAGGGGCCTCAAACAAACTGAACCTGCTGACATCTTGCTCTTGGGCCTCTAGACTCTAGATCTTTCAGAAAATAAATATGTGTTGTTTAAGCCACTCAGTTTGGAGCTTTGTCACAGCAGCCCTGGAAAGCTAATACAACATTTAATTTTTGTTTTGTTTCTCTGTGTTCACTTTCATCAGTGTGCCAAAACTCTATCTTTATGGACTTTTCAGCCTTTTAATGTCTGAACAGGGTAGTGATTGTGTCATTCTAACTTCCAGAATTTGGGGGAACATTAGCTATGGATTTACTGCATCACACACCAGGCCCTGTGCCAAGCACCTAAAGAGGATGCACGGAGCGTAAGCAACTTGCTGAAGCCACAGAGCCAGGACATGGGGATGCGGTGAGGTTTGAATCAAAATGTTGCCTGCAGGATCTGACCTCTACACCGTACTTTCCCACGTGCTTTGATTTTTCTGCACAGCTGCATTCGTGCTCCTTTTCATTGTTTTTATTTTTTAAGAGGAATTAGAATACACTTCATTTGTGAATTATCTATAGTATTTGCTATTCTATGAGGGGAAAGACAATTTGTTTTCCCTAACAAGTTGCCAAAATAGAAATATCTACTAGTACCACACTCAAAATAAGAATACCATTCTTGATTTTTCTGACCGTAAACATACTTACATTCTGTATTTTTGAAGGGTAAGTGCATATACAATGTATTAAATTACTCAAAAAATCTCACTACCCACATGTTCTCTTCACATAGCTTTCCACTACTCTAAATACTGTTGTATAACTGTAGTAAATATTTTACTGATGCATGCGTAGTATTCTATTCATACAGAAGACATGCACATCCAAAGTGTAAAAAGTTTCCTTAAACCCTGCAAAGGGAACACATCCATTTAGCAGCACCCAGAGAAGAACGGCCATGACCAGCACTCCAGAAGCCCCCTTTGGCGTCCTCCCCAGAATAACTACTTTTCTGACTTAAATATAAAGAGAATCATTGTGAGACTTATCCAGGTTGCAAGCAATTCTAGTTCCGTTGTATGAATAAACCATTATTTAGTTGTCCATTTTGCTGATGTACATTTTGGTGGTTTGCCATTTGGACCTACAATGAACATTTTTGCACATGACTTTGGTGCATGCATACATGCATTTCTATTGAGTATGTATCTAGACTGGATTTGCTGGGTTAGAGGGTGGGCATCAAGTCCATTGCCAAGGTGACTGAACCGATTTGCAATCCTTTCCACAGTGTTTGAGACTTCCAATGGCTGTCCATCTTTGTCAGTGGTCAATGTTTATTTTACAGACTAAGGATTAGTGCTATTGCACTGCAGTTTTCAAAACATGCAGTCACCCCTTGGTTACATAATATAGAATTCTGAGTGTGCATTTCCTTCTTTAGTAAATCTGCAAGTTGTGCCACCATGACCACAAATCAATTTTTGAATATTTCCATCACTCCAGTAAGTTCCCTTGTGCCCGTTAGCCGTCAGCCATCTCTACTGTCTCCAGCCCCAGGCAATCAGTCTGCTTTCAGTTCCCACAAAGTTGTCTTTTCTGAACATGTAATATGAGTAGGATCATATACAGTGTCATCTTTTGCATCTGGCTTCTTTATCTAGTTGGAATACCTCTGCTGTTTGATTGGAGGATTTAGTCCTTTCTAGTTTAATGTAATTATCAGTATGATTGGATTTCTGTCTACAATTTTGGTTTCATCCCTACCAGGTCTTTTTCCTTTTCCTTCTTTGTTTTTTGTGTTGGATAAATCTTTATATATCATTTTGATTAGTTAGTTAAAAGTTTTTTTTCCTTAGGGTTGCCTTAGGGATGATAAAAATCTGAACTCATTACGTGCTATTTCTGATTAATGGGAAGGAGGGAAGGAGGAAAGAGAAGCATTTGAATAAATGGAAACACTAGGTTTTTGGATAGCAGAGTCCAGTGTTGAATTGATGTGGTCAGTTCTTCCCAGAACTCATTGTAATTCCAGTTATGATCACAACCACTTTTACAGGCCGAGAATGTTTCTTAAAGTCTAATTATACAGATGCTCCAGAAGGACTCAAGAAGGCTGTAAATAAGATTTTTCCAGGATTTCTAGTGAAGAATTATAAGATCAATAGTGCAAATATTTATTAACTAGGCTGAAATACAACAGCCTGTCACGTGTGCTCCACAGCGGGACTCTCAGGCTTTCCCAGAGAATCCATAAGTCACTGAAATTGTATCCTGTGATACCTTTATGTGCCTATTCAAAGACACTGTCCACACTAAATTATTTGCTGCTAAACTGCTTCCCCTGCCCCCAAAGTGTTCAAGCAAGAGTCACTGTTCTAACACTATCTGTGGTTTTCTGTCTCCCGTGCTTACACTTCCTCATGGCTAGGTCTGTGTAATATATTTTTGGCAAAAATACTAGATGCATCATATTGTGTGTTTCTCGGCGCGTCGCATCAGGAGGCACATGGTTGGCTTTTTGTCCCACTCAGTGATACTGTAAAAGGTCCTGTTTTGATGAAAGGGTGGAGTTGAGAAATTTTGGTGACGGAAGTAGTGCCAACGTGGCTTAATTAAAATGGAGCAGCAGGAAGACCTTGGACAGGCCATCATGTGTGCTCTGTAGCTGAACTTGAAAAGTTTTCCATGGATTCTAGCAGCAATGAAACTTTGTTTTTGACGACTCTAGTCAGTCTATTCCAAAGCTGTTTATCCTGACCTCTTTACTAGCCTTAATCATTTTACCTGCAAAAATGTACAAACAAGAGTTGCTGTGTCTAGACTTGTGTAGTTTTTTTTAACTTAAAATAATTGAAGTATATAAGCAAGTTTATACTGTACAGCACAGGGTACAATATTCAACATCTTGTAGTAACATGATGAAAAAGAATGTGAAAATGAATATATGTTCCTGTATGACTATAGCATTGTGCTCTACACCAGAAATGGACACATTGTCAACTAACTGTACTTCCATAAAAATATATATAAAAATTTGAAGTATAGCAGATTTACAGTCTTCTGTTAGTTTCAGGTGTATAACGTAGTGATTTAATATTTTTAAAGATTAGACCCCATTTACAGTTATTAAAATGATGGCTATATCTTCCTGTGCTGTGTAATAGATTCTTGTTTCTTGTCTATATTATATGTAGTGGTTCGTACCTCTTAGACTCCTGCCCCACCTGGCCTTTCCTCACCTCTTTCTCCCAATGGTGAACACCAGTTTGCTATGTCTGTGGGTCTGTTTCTGTTTTGCTAGATATATTCATTTATTTTTTAGACTCTATATATGTTACAACAGTATTTGTCTTTGACTTATTTCACTTAACATAATAGGTCCGTCCACGTTGTTGCAAATGGCACGATTTCTTATAAGCAGGTGATGTTCCTTGTGTGTATATGTACCTGCCGTATCCCTATCCACTTACCTGTCAGTGGACACTCAGGATGCTTCCATATCTTCACTATTATAAATAGCGCTGCTCTGAGCATTCAGGTGCATGAACCTTTTTGAATTAGGAGAGTTCTGTCATTTTTGCCTCTGTTCCTTAATAATATCGTCTGATGGCCTTTGGCCTCAGTTTCCAAGCAGAGTCTTCCTATGTAATTCATCTTCTTTTAATAGGTAAAATACACTTCTTTGTGTATACATAATACACACGTAATTTAAAGAATATAATGAGCACTAGAGCATACCTTTGTAGAATAAAACCAATATTTTGAGAAGCCATATGTATACACACATTTTCCTTCAATCAGTGTCTTATGCATTTTAATAAATGGCTTCATTGGGAAATCACATGACCAAAACTGTCAACTGCCCAGTGAGAACAGGCCAGTCCTGTTCTCTAAATATTCTCTAAAGCTACATAGTGGGCTAGACAGGAAAAAATGACCCACATGGAGGTGATACAGATTGGTACTACCAAGTTTGGGTGAGTCTAGCAAAAAGAGCTTTCCTGCCCTGCAGTGGAAAAATAAATTGGTATGGTATCTTGCAGGACAGTTTGGCAATACAACTTTTAACGGGGCTCACTCTGTAACCCAGCAGTTCCACATCTAGGAAGCTCTGCTAGGGAAATATTCCAACATCGACACGATGATGCCAGTAGAATTTCAGGGCAACTGTGTGTAATCGAGTAATTTTGGAAACAAATCAAGCAAGCAATAGTGAAGGAAGGGGCTAAATCAATCTGTCCCCATCCTGAGGAATATCAAGCTGCTAGAAGGAAAAAAAAAGTCAATGCAAAAATTCAAAACTACATGTGAACCTGTTTATGGTGAATTTCTGTAAGACAGGTTGTTTGAGAGGGCAGATTAAGGAGGCCTGGGGACGTTGATCTGGGTGAGGACTCAGCATTAGTTTGGTACTGTTTATGCCCTCCTTGGTGAGGAAACTGAGTTTTAAAAAAAAATCAATACTTTCTAGGCATAGGGAAATTTATACAGCAGTTTAGAACACCGAAATTCTTGTATTTAAAGTTCAACCTCCCTTCTTTTCTTGAGTCCCTCCAACCAAGGGTATGTGCTATATATCCTACCATTTTCTTTCAAAAACTGGTTTCAGTCATGTCCATGTGGGTGTATATATAGGCTATTTTTGTCCAAGTTTCAGAATAGTCAGAGACTCTTAAATATTCCATTGGCTCACTACATACTACACAGTAAATTTTCTTATAAAGGAGAGAATAGGACATTCTGGTCAAATGGGTACTATTTAGGTGGGGTAAAACAAAACAAAACAAAACAAAACAAAACAACAATGCTGAGTCTTAATTCGACTCGGCTGCAGCCTCAACTGAAACGTTGGGTCGCACTGATTTTGAGTCTTAAGTGTTTAAGTTTCACTCGCCTTAGGTTTTTCTTTGCCTCTTCTAAAAGTAAGCTAATAACTTGTTAAATTCAGCTCTGCAGCTTTGTTTCCCTATTATATACGAAAGGCTCTTTTAAATTTGGAGAGATCATTAGGGGACACACCATTCCCTGCTCTTTCTTTATACTTAAGTTTTGGTGAATTTTTAAAATGAAAGATTTCTTAACACAATTAATTTATGCTTTTTTTGTTTTTTTAAATCCTAGCACCCAGCTGTTCACAATTCACTTCCCTCTTCTAGCGAGGATGCCAGGACAGGGAGTCAAACTATCTCTACAACGGCAACCATCATATAACATGCGAGTGTACACCTTACATTCACACAATGTTAATTTTCAAATACATTTCAAATTTTAAGAAGTGACAAGGTGGGCTCCCCAGCTGCTGCTGTTACTAAGGAAGTGTCACCAGCACTGCTTTGGTCTCGCTCCCTTCAAATCTCATTGAGGGTCGAGAGACCCTAAGACTATTGGAAGATGACAGCAGGGCTGCCCTGGCCTTTTTGGTTCCCATCCTCCCCACCCCGCCATCAGTTGCCTGAGCTGGGAATTGTGGGGTTTGTAGCGCCAAGAAATGCCCAAACTTGAGGCCTGGGTTCAGAGCAAGTTTTCACTTCCCAGGTCACCCTGAGTGGCAACATGACAGGCTTGGAAAGGTTTCCTGGAGAAGACAGGGCCAAGAGGCCTCTGACCTTCCAAAGCCAGGTGCTTGCCCTTAAATGGCACGAGGGGAGCCCCTGCCAGAGGCCAGAGATCCGCAAGCTCTCAGCCGCCTCTGGGTGCGAATCAGCCTTGAGCAGATGTGCCTCTCCCTCCTCCTCTCCCTGCCGATGAAACGCCCTTAGGGAAATTGGACTCTTTAATATAATTCTCTGGATTCATGTCTGCAAACATTTTAACAGTGAGTGGTGGGGAGAGGGGACCAACAACATCCCGCATCATTTTTTCTTCTTCTTAGCTTTTGTGGCAGAAGCAGGACCTTGGAGAATAGGGGTCCAGGCAGAATCTTTAGCTTTGACCTTGCCTGGCCCTCTTGTTTCTGGGCACAAGGTGCCTTAAAAACCTGCTAACCGGGCCCCGATTGGTAGCGTTGGGGAGGCTCTGTGTAGCTGCTTCATGTGCTGCTCCAGGGGACCTGTGTGTCTCCACCTCACAGGCTGCCCCACTGGACCACTACTTCAAGGGCTTCCTGGTACAACAGCTGCTTAAAACCTTGGCTCCACAGAGGAGCAGCAGTCACCACGGTGGTCTGCTGTAATTTGAGACAAAAGCAAAACAAAATGAACATCAAGCATTAACAAAAATATACACCCCAAACTCCCTGGCAATTTCATCATCCTGGGCAACTGTATTCTCTGCAAATGTCCCCCTTTGTTGGATTTTTTTGTTGGGCTTTTTCCTTTATTAAAATATCTCCCCAGAGGGGAGAGGGTACAGCTCCGTGGTAGAGCACGTGCTTAGCATGCATCAGGTTTGGGGTTCAATCCCAAATACCTCTGTTAATTTTGTTTTTAATTAAAAAAATTTTTTAATTTGATTATGTCTATACAGAAGGGAATCTGTACAGCTCCAAAATTAGGTGGCAAAAAAATGCTTAGAAATACAGCAATCAACATTACTTTGGAATAATGCCATCTGTGGCTATAACCTGGTGAGACAGCGTCCTCCCCAAGGTTTGCCTTGAGTCGTCAGTTCTGCTGAACTGTGTGGCTAGATAAATTACCAATTTTCCCTTTTGCCCAGCCCGTTTCTAAATACTTTTCTTAACAGGACATTAAAAAAAATTTTGGAGTGCTTCTGCAAACAGTCTTAAAACTCTGAGTATACTTCATTTTATCTGTAAAGAACAAGCCAGACGTGAGAGGAAGAGATCGTGCGCCATCTGGTGGCTAACTTTGGGATTAGCTCTCAGAGTTAGAAATTGATCCAATTTGGAAATGTGATTCTCTTATAAATAACAGGAGGGGAAAGTCAATCATACAAAAGGGCATGGGGGCAAACCATCATAGTCAAAGTCTCTGTCAGGGCTCTTGAGATTCTTATCTTCAAAAAGATTGATAACAAGTAACCAGTTGTCTTTCTATGGCAAAGCAAGACCCATGGAAATTTAAAGAATGGGATGTTTATAATGGTAAGTGACGTGAGCAATCCTGCACAGGTCTTTGGAAAGAGGCCGGTCAGGGGTGGCAGAGGGACCTGCCAAGTCCAGAGAGGGCAGCTGTGAGTATGTGACCATGGATCTGGAGTGTGGCATGCAAGCCTGGGGTCCTTCCAGAGCCCAGCAGGATGCCAGGGTGGGCAGAGGGAGGGTGGTGGAAGGTGCTGATCCCTCCCCAGTTACCAGAAAGGACGAAAGAGAATATGGCTGCATCCCTGAGCTGAGAGCACTATATACAGAACTGTATCAGTATAGGTCTACACCCCTAACTTCAGACTCAGTGCACAGGGCTGTCACAGGTCAGGCCTGCATCCCTGACCTCTGGGACTTTTGCATAGGATTTTACCAGGATAGAGTTGCATCAGTGATCTCAGATCCCTGTGCACATTACTGTCCCAGGATAGGGCTGCATTCTTGACCTTTGCTCTGTGCAAAAAACTGTCCCCAAATAGCAATGCATCCCTGATCTCCTCGCCCCTTGCACAGGCTGTCCCAGGACAGGGCAGCACACCTGACCTCGGAGGTCCGTGCACAAGACTCTCTGAGAACAGGAGTGAATCCCTGACTTGGGAGCCCTGTGGACAGGACTGCACCTGGGTAGGTCTGCACCCCTGACTTCAGAGCATTGCATAGAGGACTTCAGCATGACAGGTTTGCCCCCCTGAACTTAGGGTGCTGTGCATAGGGATGTTCCAGGACAGGGCTCTGTCAGTGACCTCAGAGCCCTGTGTACAGGACTGGTGCACAACAGGGCTGCACCCCTAATCTGGGGGCTGTATGCACAGCATTGTCCCAGGGTGAGGCTGCAAAGCTGACCATGGGGTCCTGTTCACAGTCCTGTACCAGAAAAGGGCTGCACCCCTGACCTCGTAGCCCTGTGCACAGGGCTGTAACCAAATAGGGCTTCATCCCAGACCTCGGGGTCCTGTGCACTGTACGGCCCCAGGAGAGTGCTACATCCCTGACTTCTCAGTGCTGGGACTCAGGCAGGCATCAGTGGGAGACTCTGCTCCACATCTCTTTTTTCCTACTTCACAGAGCCCAGACTCCTGCCTCTGCTGGAACATCTTTTCCAGGGACCTCCCCACTTCCACCACCACCCTTCAAAAAACCCCCAAAACTCTGGCTTACTCGCTCAGGATTCTGCCCCAGCCTAGGGCTCCGTGTCTCTGGGAGAGCTGGTTCCACTCTGCACGTCAGGTCTTGGCTCTCCACCCAGAAGCACAAGTGACCCCCATCCTGATGGCCCTCTCTAGAGACTCCCAGAATTCATAAAGAAAAAAGAAATTTATTTTAAAAATAGAGATGAAGAAATTTTGACCAAGTGGCCAACATTGTGATGGAGCAGTCGAGGATTTTGAGGACGAATTAGCGGTTCTTTGGCCCTTTCCTTTTGAGTAAACGAATTAGAGGAAACATCTTCCTAGCCCCGGTTTACCTTCCCCCTGCCCCACCCCTGGCAAATGCCTACGATTAACTTAAAACAAACTTGATCTGTGAGCCTGTGTGTAGAAGGAAATGGTTCCAGGGGCAAGAGGTGAGTGTGCCCCAGAGTTTCCCGGAAGGTGCAGGCAGGTTTGTTGGGGCCGAAGCCAGGCTGCAGGGACCTGTGCTCGCCCTGTGTCCCCCCCGCATGGGCTCTGAGCCTTGACCTGCAGGGACCGAGTCTCTTAGTTGGACCAGATGAGGTATGATCTGGGGTCTCCAGGCCAAGGCCCCTCCTGGGCACAGTTTTTCCAGCTTTGAGCTGAAGATGCCTTCTCGGGGCTGCATCCAGAGGAAGTAGGTTACCAGATCCCTGCATGGAGCCGCTCGAGTAACCATGGCCTGATTTCTGCTTTTTATGATTATTATTGAGTTATAATCAGTACACAATGTTGCATCAATTTCTGGTGCACAGCACAATTTTGCAGTCATACATGAATACACATATATTTGTTTTCATACTCTTTTTCACCATGAGCTACTTACAGGATCTTGAATATATTTCCCTGTGCTCTACAGCCTAAACTTGTTTCTCTAGTCTATATTTACCTGTCAGTATCTACCAATCTTGAACCCCCAGTCTGCCCCTTCCCACCCCCTTCCCCCTGACAACCACAGGTTTGTATTCTATGTCTATGAGTCTGTTTCTGTTTTTTAATTAATTAATTAATTTATTTATTTAGATTCCACATATGAGCGATCTCATATGGTATTTTTCTTTCTCTTTCTGGCTTACTTCACTTAGAATGACATTCTCCAGGAACATCCATGTTGCTGCAAATGGCTTTATGATCTGTTTAGCAGCGCCAATTCTAAGTGTTAATATTTTGCAATCATGATCAGAAACGTGACATTTATGAAGGGACTTCAATACTTTGTGATGGAACTAAGCCCTTATTGTATCTTTCTGTTTGTTTTTCTTCTCTTCTTTTTTTTGTTTGTTTGCTTTTTTCCCCACTAGGCATCTTTCATTTTTCTTTTTTATTTTCACAACTTTTTAAAATGTGGAGATGAGATGACAGTACCCAGGAAACTTATCAGTACAGAACTGAATGTTTCAATTAATCCATCCGATCTGAACACTGGGAGCTGTAGCCTGGGGTGAAAGGGGGTTGCTGAGAAGCAGGTTTTGGTCCTTCTGTTCCTTAGTCAAGTGTTTGCAAATTAGTGTTGCTATCCCCAGGCAATCTTACAGCTGAGTATACTTGGCGCCAGCTCACTTCAAAAGTGGGAGGATAACACATGTGCCCCTTTCTCTCCCTTAGAACTTTAGCATGGAGGAGGTTTAAAAGAAAGTCTAAGTCATTATTATATGCAATTTCTGTTTCTGTTACTGAGTTCTGCTCGCTGCATGACAGGCCAATAAATTGGGAAATAAGGTGTTGGGGCAAGGAATAGCAACTTTATTTGAAAAGCCTGCCGACTAAGATAAAAGCTGACTAATGTCCTGGAGAATCATCTTTCCCATGTCAGAATTCAGGCTCCTTTCTACTAAAAAGGGGAGGGAGTGTGTTTGGTTGTTGCAAACTTCTTGGTGTCAGAGTTCTTTGTTTTTGGATTGTTTTGTTTCTTGGAGCTGTCCACGTGGGTCAGGTCATGGTGCCCCTGTAAAACCCCTAACAAAATAAAGGTCATTTTCTGTTCTGCAACTTGTTATCTTTATAGGAGTGCAAAAGTGTTAATATCCTAAGGTCAGAGAGTTGAGAACAGGCTCTCCTGTGTATTTCAGCTAAAGGCAACATCGTTTTACACAAGGTGCAGAGCTGGCAAGACTGAGCCTATAAAATGGCACAGCATTAAGATAAAAGGAACAGATCTAATATAGAGTCAGGTTTTTTCTTTTCTACTACAGTGCCTCTTGGTGAGAGCTAAGAGGATGTTTCCTGGCAGTCCTCCTCTGCCCCAGGCTGGGGTTTGGCAGGAGCCCTGCCATGTTCACCGTGAGTGTGGACCTGATCTCCTGCAGAGAAAGTAACAATTATTGGTGTTTAAATTACCTGTCAAACTCTCTTCAATTGTCCGTAAACTACAGCACAGGTGGGGGAGGAGGGGGACGTCTAACTTGCCCATTAATGGTCAGTCTCCCCAGATGCAAGGGCCAGCGGTGTGGCAGGGTCCAAGGTGGCCTGGCCAGCTCAGCTGCTGGCTATGTTCTCTTGGGCTCCTAACTTAGACACTTTCAAAGTTCCCATCCATCTTCTCTCTGCCCTGTCATGAAAAAACATGGTCCCTGCACCCAACTCAGTGGAGCCAAGGCCAGGCATACAACCATCACCTGCTGTCCATCACTGGGCTTGGCTCTGGCTACCCATCCCACAGGTCCACATGCCCAGTGCCTCTGCCCTCGGGGTGCAGATCACCGTCTGCTCCGTCACCCATCAAATGACCACAGGCCATCGGCGTGCAGCGCTGAACCACCCTGGCCCGCTGGCTCAGATGTGGCCCAGGTGCTGGGGTGGGGCTCCCTGGTGGGAACTGGAACTTTCCCAGCCTGTTGGCAGTGCCCAGAAGCCTTGGACAGACACACCAGGCCGGATCAGCATCTGGTGTTTGTCGCCATGGTGACCAGAGCCTGGTCTGCCCTGCCCCCCGCGGGGTGAGCAGTGAGGGGTAAGGGAGGCAGCTTGGGACGGGGTGCACTCAGAGTGAGCTGTGATCCCACAGTGAAAGGGGACACGCTGGGGGGTGAGGGCTGCTTGGAGAGGAAGTGGCCTGACTGGGGAGTCAGGGCTGGCCATGGTGAGAGGCTCTGGGAATAGGGGGTACCCAGCTGAGGGGTTGGGGTTAATCCTGGGGTGAGGGAGTCAGTTTGGGCTGTGGGAGTCATAGTTAGGACCTAGTGGAGCGGAGTGTGGGGGCTTGAACCTCAGTGTGAGGTTGAGCTCTGTCTTGGGGGTCTGTTTGGGGCCGTGCCTGGACAGAGATGGGGGGCCAGTGATGGGGTGGGGGAGGTGAGCAGGGGGCGTGGGGCTTGGGGGTGTGGCCTGGCCCAGGGCCAGTGGTGGTTCTTGCTGGGTGCCGGGACCCGGTCGGTTGTGGTGTGGGGTGTCAGGGATGGTGACCCGGCCGGGCCAGACAGAGGGATGGACCCCGCAGCCCCACCGCCCCACCTTCCAGCCCACCACCCGGCCCCAGTAGCCACGGCCCCAGACTGCAGCAGCCCCAGCCGCAGCCTCTGAGTTGCGGGCGAGCTGAGGAGGGGCGCATACGGATGCATGGACACCTGGAGCCCATGCAGAGTTTGTGGAAGCTGGGCTGGAGCGAGGGGCTCCTGGCCCAGCTGCCAGAGGAGGAACACGGCCTGGGGTCTGGGCCGCCGCTTGCTGCCGCCTCCACTGCTGCCGCCCGGCAGGCAAGGGGGCGCTGGTGGGGGCGCGCAGGGCAGGGAGCCGGCGGGTGAGGCCCGGGCGGCTCAGGTGGGAGGGCACCGGGAAGGCCCTGGACCAGCTCGGACTGGCCCTCCCGCCAAGGCCTTCCTGTGTAGGTGGCACTGCCCGGCAAGTGGAGGCCGCCCTGGACCCTCCGGGGCACAGGCGACCTGGGGCGCAATAACGCGGGAGGCCCGGGACTTCGGGAGCTTGTTGGCCTGCCCGTGAGATCAAAAGCTTTTGGCAGAACAGCTGGATTTGCTCCCATCTCCCTCTGTGGCCTGGCCTGGGGTGGCCTCTGCTGCCCCGTGATCACGGGACTCACCTCTCGCATTCAGCCTGCTCCCAGGAGGCAGGTGCAGTGTGGTCAGCGGTTGGGGATGCGGACAGCGTCAGGGGTAGGGGGCTGCCTCAGGCTCTCTGGTGGCCTTGCTCCTGTCTCCCCCACGACCTGGCCCAAGGTGGCACCTGCTGCCCCAGGTTCAAGGGACACAAGTCTTCATGTCAGCCAGCTCCTGGGAGGAGGGCGCAGTGCGCCCAGGGGGCGGTGTAGGCGGCAGGCAAGGACTTGTGGAGGGCCGGGATCTAGCCCAGGATGACTAAATCCTTCATCTCTTGCTCCCTCAGGTGGTGGCTCTAGTGGCTTTTCCAGTATAGGTTATTAGCAGGTAGTGTACATAGATTTCTGTGCTATACTGAAAAAACTGTTTTTAAAATCTAATTTTATACATAGTGCCTAACATTTGTAAATATCAAACTCCCAAATTTATCGCTTTCCACCCCATTTCCCTGGTAGCCCTAAGATTGTTTACTAAGTCTGCAAGTCTGTTTTTGTTTTGTAGGTGAGTTCATAGTCTCTCTCTCTCTCTCTTTTTTTGATTCCACATATGAGTCATATATGGTATTTTTATTTCTCTTTCTGGCTCATGTCACTTAGAATGACGATTTCTAGGTCCATCCATGTTGCTACAAATGACATTTTCAATCCTTTTTTATGGCAGAGTAGTATTCCATCGCATGAATACACCACTATTTCTTTATCCAGTCATATGTTGCTTCATTTAGGTTGCTTCCATGTCTTGGCTGTTGTATATACTGCTGCTATGAACATTGGGGTGCATTGGAGTTCCCTCCTGATGTGCACCCAAAAGCGGGATTGCTGGATCATAGGGTAAGTCTATTTTTAGTCTTTTAATGAATCTCCCTACTGTTTTTCCACAGTGGCTGCCCCAAACTACATTCCCACCAACAGTGTTGGAATGTTCCCTTTTCTCCACAGCCTCTCCAGCATTTATTGTTCCTGGACTTTTAAGTCATGGCCATTCTGACTGGTGTGAGTTGATAAATTACTGTAGTTTTGATTTGCATTTCTCTTACAATTAGCAATATTGAGCATTTTTTTTTCATGTGCCTGTTGGCCATTTGTATATCTTCACTGGAGAAATGCTTGTTTAGGTCCTCTGCCCATTTTTGGATTGGGTTGTTTGTTTTTTAATATTAAGTTGTATGAGCTGTTTATGTATTCTGGAAATTAAGCCTTTGTCAGTTGAATCATTTGCAAATATATTCTCCCATTCCGTAGGTTGTCATTTTGTTTTTCTTATGATTTCCTTTGCTGTGCAAAAGCTTATAAGTTCAGTTAGGTCCCAATGGTTTGTTTATTTTTGCTGTTATTTCTATAGTTCAGGTAGACTGCCCTAGGAGAACATGGCTGAGATGTATGTCAGATAATGTTTTGCTTGTTTTCTTCTAAGAGGTTTATACTGTCTTGTCTTATGCTTAAGTTTTTAAGCCATTATAAATTATTTTTGTGTATAGTGTGAGGGAGAATTCTAACTTCATTGATTTACATGCTGCTGTCCAGTTTTCCCTAAACCATTTGCTAAATAGACTGTCTTTACTCCACTGTACATTCTTCCCTCCTTTGTCGAAGATTAGTTGACCAAAAGATTTGTGGGTTCATTTCTGGGCTCTCTATTCTGTTCCATTGATCCATATGTCTGTTTTTATACCAATACTATACTGTTTTGATTGTAGCTCTGCAGTATTGTCTGAAGTCTGGGAGGGTTGTTCCTCCAGCTCTGTTCTTTTTCTTCAGTAATGCTCTGGCAATTCTAGGTCTTTCATGATTCCATATAAATTTTAGGATGATTTGTTCTAGTTCTGTGAAAAACATCTTGAGCAATTTGATAGGGATCTCATTAAATCTGTAGATTGCTTTGGGCAGCGTGGTCATTTTAACAAGATTAATTCTTCCAATGGAAGAACATGGGATATCTTTCCATTTCTTTAAGTCCTCTTAAAATTTCTTAGTGTTTTGTATGTCTCCACATAAAAGTCTTTCACTTCCTGGGTCAGATTTATTTCTAAGTTTTTTTTTGGATGCAATTTTAAAAGGGATTGTTTCTTTACTTTCTTGTCTGGTTGATTCATTGTTAGTGTAAAGAAATGCAACTGATTTTTAGATGTTAATCTTGTCTCCTGCTGCCTTGCTGAATTCTTTTGCTAACTCTCATAGTGTTTTTTTCTGTGGAACATTTAGGGTTTTCTATATATAGTATGTTATCCATATATAATGACAATTTTACCTCTTTTTTTCCAATTTGGATCTCTTTTATTTCTTCTTCTTGCCTGATTGCTGTGGCTAGGACTTCCAAGGCTATGTTGAATAGGAGTGGTGAGAGTGGGCATCCTTGTCTTGTTCCAGATTTTAGTGGGAAGGTTTTCAGTTGCTGGCTTTAAGTTTGTCATAAATAGCTTTTATTATGTTGAGATATGTTCCCTCTATACGCACTTTTGTAAGAGTTTTTATCATAAATGTATGAACTTTATCAAATGCCTTTTCCAAATCTATTGAGATTATCATGCAGTGTTTGGCCTTGCTTTTGTGGATGTGGTGTATCACATTGATTGACTTGTGTCTGTTAAACCATCCTTGTGTTCCTGGGATGAACCCAACTTGATCATGATGTATGATCTTTATTATGTACTGTTGGATTCTGTTGGCTAATGTTTTGTTGAGGATTTTTACACCTATGTTCCCGTAGTGATATTGGCCTGTTATCTTCTTTCTTGATAGTGTCTTTGTCTGGTTTTGATGTCAGGGTAATGGGGGCTTCATAGAATGAGTTTGGGAGTACTCCGTCCTTTTCAATCTTTTGAAGAGTTTGAGAAGGACTATTACGTCTTCTTCATTGTATGTTAATAGAAGTCTCTAGTGAAGCCATCTGGTCCTGGATTTTTGTTTTCAGGGAGATGTTTTGCTTTTGTTTCTGTTTTTGCTTTATTGCTAATTCTGTTTCATTTCTAGTGACTGGTCTGTGATTCAGTCTTGGTGGACTACATATTTCCAGAAAATTGTCCATTAATTCTAGGTTGTCCAATTTGTTTCCATGTAATTCTTTATAGTATTCCCATGATATTTTGAATTTCTGTGGAATTTGTTGTAGGAGGCAAATTATTAATTGTTTTCAAGATTGCCCTAGTGTATTTCATGCTCAGTAAAGCAATTGTTTATAACTAGTAAACTGAGTAGATTATTTCTAAGTCTTACTATTTTTAGCCTTTGCCCCAAAATGAATTGTGAATCATCACATCCCTTTAAAAAAGCTTTGTTTCATTGAGGGCTTAGAGGCAAAACAGGACCCTGGGGTTGTTCCTAGGAAAAACCAACAGGTGGGAATGGACATGCTCATTGGGGGTGATGACCGCCATCCATTCATCTAGAACTGCTAATATGTTACTATATACATTGAGCTCTCTTCAGCTTTTTTTATTCTATCATATTGAAGTACATACCTTTTCTTATACCAGTACCATACTATCTTTATTACATTAGCTTTATATTAAGTCTTGAAATCAAACAGTGCAACTTAGTTTTTTTCAAAATTGTTTAGAGTGTTCTAGGTCTAGTGTTCTTTTTTTTAACATTTTTTATTGATTTATAATCATTTTACAATGTTGTGTCAAATTCCAGTGTTCAGCACAATTTTTCAGTTATTCATGGACATATACACACTCATTGTCACATTTTTTTCTCTCTGAGTTATCATAACATTTTGTGTATATTTCCCTGTGCTATACAGTGTAATCTTGTTTATCTATTCTACAATTTTGAAATCCCAGTCTATCCCTTCCCACCCTCCACCACCCTGGTAACCACAAGTCTCTATTCTCTGTCTATGAGTCTATTTCTCTCCTGTATTTATGCTTTGTTTTTGTTTGTTTGTTTGTTTTTGTTTTTTAGATTCCACATATGAGCGATCTCATATGGTATTTTTCTTTCTCTTTCTGGCTTACTTCACTTAGAATGACATTCTCTAGGAGCACCCATGTTGCTGCATATGGCGTTATGTTGTCAGTTTTTATGGCTGAGTAGTATTCCATTGTATAAATATACCACTTCTTCTTTATCCAGTCACCTGTTGATGGACATTTAGGCTGTTTCCATGTTTTGGCTATTGTAAATAGTGCTGATATGAACATTGGGGTGCAGGTGTCGTCCTGAAGTAGATTTCCTTCTGGATACAAGCCCAGAAGTGGGATTCCTGGGTCACATGGTAAGACTATTCCTAGTCTTTTGAGGAATCTCCACACTGTTTTCCATAGTGGCTGCACCAAACTGCATTCCCACCAGCAGTGTAGGAGGGTTCCCCTTTCTCCACAGCCTCTCCAGCATTTGTCATTTGTGGATTTTTGAATGATGGCCATTCTGACTGGTGTGAGGTGATACCTCATTGTAGTTTTGATTTGCACTTCTCTGATAATTAGTGATATTGAGCATTTTTTCATGTGCTTTTTGATCATTTGTATGTCTTCCTTGGAGAATTGCTTGTTTAGGTCTTCTGCCCATTTTTGGATTGGGTTGTTTATTTTTTTCTTATTGAGTCGTATGAGCTGCTTATATATTCTGGAGATCAAGCCTTTGTCGGTTTCACTTGCAAAAATTTTCTCCCATTCTGTAGGTTTTCTTCTTGTTTTACTTCTGGTTTCCTTTGCTGTGCAGAAGCTTATAAGTTTCATTAGGTCCCATTTGTTTATTCTTGCTTTTATTTCTTCTAGGAGAAAATTTTTGAAATGTATGTCAAATAATGTTTTGCCTATGTTTTCCTCTAGGAGGTTTATTGTATCTTGTCTTATGTTTAAGTCTTGGATCCATTTTGAGTTGATTTTTGTGTATGGTGTAAGGGAGTGTTCTAGCTTCATTGTTTTACATGCTGCTGTCCAGTTTTCCCAACACCATTTGCTGAAGAGACTGTCTTTATTCCATTGTATATTCTTGCCTCCTTTGTCGAAGATGAGTTGACCAAAAGTTTGTGTGTTGATTTCTGGGCTCTCTATTCTGTTTCATTGGTCTATATGTCTGTTTTGGTACCAATACCATGCTGTCTTGATGACTGTAGCTCTATAGTATTGTCTGAGGTCTGGGAGAGTTATTCCTCCAGCCTCTTTCTTTCTCTTCAGTAATGCTTTGGCAATTCTAGGTCTTTGATGGTTCTATATAAATTTCATTATGATTTGTTCTAGTTCTGTGAAATACGTCCTGGGTAACTGGATAGGGATTGCATTAAATCTGTAGATTGCCTTGGGCAGTGTGACCATTTTAACAATATTGATTCTTCCAATCCAAGAGCATGGAATGTCTTCCCAGTTTTTAAAGTCTTCTTTAATTTCCTTCATCAGTGGTTTATAGTTTTCTGTGTCTAATTCTTTCACCTCCTTGGTTAGATTTATTCCCAGATATTTTATTACTTTGGGTGCTATTTTAAAGGGGATTGTTTCTTTACTTTCTTTTTCTCTTGATTTATCATTAGTGTAAAGAAATGCAACTGATTTTTGAACGTTAATTTTGTAACCTGCTACCTTGCTGAATTCTTCGATCAGCTCTAGTAGCTTTTGTGTGGACCTTTTAGGGTTTTCTATATATAGAAACATGTCATCAGCATGGAGCTGGGTCTTGTGTTTTTTGTATTTGTTGCTGTTTTATCCATTCTGCCCATCTCTGCCTCTTATTTGGATAGTTTTTAATAGACCATTGTATATAATGTAATTATGATCTGTTTGGATTTCAAGCTACCCTTGGTGTTACTAGTTTCCTATTTGTCCTGTTTTCTTTGTGTCCTTTTCCTCTTGCCTGCCTTCTTTTAAGTTAAGTCGTTACTGTTGTTTAAATGAATCCCTACTGTCTTCACTCTTGGCTTATTAGCTCTGACTCTGTTAGGTTATATTGGTTGCTCTAGACTTGGCACATCATTTACCGATAATAGTCAATCTTCATATAATATACTAGTTTACATAGAGTGTACAATTCTTGAAAAAATAACCTGCAATTTCTCCCTTCCTATTTAATCCTCCTTTACTTCTTCATACGTTATAATCCCCCATGATATGTTATTGTTAGTGTGGTTTAAATAATCATTATCTTTTAAAAATAGTAAAAGTGTGAAACAAACATTATATTTACCCAAGTATTGATACTTGCTGGCTTGTAATTCCTATGTTTAAATTCAAAAGTCCATCTAGATGGTGTCATTTTCTTTTTGCTTGATGAATTTTCTATTAAGATTTCTTACAGTGCAGCTCTGTTTCCAGTGACTCCTGTAAGCTTTTGTTTGTCTGTTACTAAGTTATCTTTGTTATTACTTAGTTTAGAGTTCAATGATAACGTTCCTCTCCCTTGTTAAGGATGTTCCTCCATTGTCTCCTTTTGGATAGTTTCTCAAAAGCAGTTTGCTCTCATTCTGTCTTTACTGTTTTTAGTGTCTTTTTTTTCTCTGACATTTAAATTCATTTTTTGATTTATAATCATTTTAAAATGTTGTGTAAAATTCCAGTGTATAGCACACTTTTTCAGTTATACATGAACATATATATTCATTGTCACATTTTTTTCCTCTGTGAGCTAACATAAGAGCTTGTATATATTTCCCTGTGCTACACAGGGTAATCTTGTTTATCTATTCTATAATTCTGAAATCCCTGTCTATGTCTTCCAACACCCTGCCTACTTGGCAACCACAAGTTTGTATTCTATGTCTGTGAGTCTGTTTCTGTTTTGTATTTATGCATTTTTTTTAGATTCCACATATGATTGATGTCATATAGTATTTTTCTTTCTTTTTTTGGCTTACTTCACTTAGAATGATGATGTGGTATATTTATACAATGGAATACTACTCAACCATTAAAACTGGCAACATAATGCCATTTGCAGCAATGAGGATGCTCCTGGAGAAAGTCGTTCTAAATAAATTCACTTTTTTATCACTAAATATGATGTGATGTATCATTGTGTGGTTTTCTTTGTATTTATTGTATTTAAGGTTTGTCAATGTTTCTTGGATCTGTGGGAGTATGATTTTTATGAACCTTAAAAAAAATTAGCCATTATTTGAAAAGTAGTTTTCCTGTCCTCTCCCTCTCTCCTGATTTTGACCTCAATGACATACGTGTTAGAAAACTGAATGTTTTCTGACCGGTCACTTATACTTTGTCTATTTGTATTTCAGTCTCTTTCTGCTTAAGTTTGGATTGTTTCTATTGTTGATTCTTAGTTTCCTGATTTTCTGCAATGTCTAATCTGCTATAATCCCAGCAGTGTGTTTTTTTTTCCAATCTTATATATTACTTCCCTGAAAGTGCCAATGTTTTTCTTTATTTTGAATCAACCGTTGCTCTGCTTCCTTTTGCTCTACCTTTCTACTACGTGGAGTATATTTATAATAACTTCTTAATAGCTTTGTTGAACAGATGTATCATTTACCCACTTCGAGTGCATAAACCAATGTCTTTTAGTATAGTAACAGAGTTGGGTACCCATTCACACAATAAACTTTATTTTCATCATCTTTCAGGGAAACTCTGTACCCATTAGCAGTCACTCGCCATTCTTTCTTCATCCTCTCCGGCCCAGGCAACCACTAGTCTATTTTCTGTCTCTATAGATTTGATTATTCAAGACTCCTCATGTAAATGGAAGCAGATCTTTTGTGACTGCTTTTTTTCCCCCACTTAACATAATGGTTTCAAGTTTCATCCACGTTGTAACATGTTCAGTACTTCATTCTTTTTTTTAATGAAAAACATTCCTCTGTATGAATATGTTACATTTTAGTCATTTGTCAGTTGAATGACCCTTGGATTGTTTCTCCTTTTTGGCTGTTATGAAAAATGCTGCTGTGAACACTTGTGTAAAGTTTATTGTGTGGACATACACTTTCTTTTCTCTTGGGTGTGTACCTAGAAGTGGAATCCCTGGCTCATATGCTAACTTATGTTTAACCTTTTAAGGAATAAGCAAGCTTTTCCCCAAGAAGCTACACCAGTGTAACCTTGTTTAATGCTCTTGTCTGCTAATTCCATTATCTTTTCCCATTTCTGATTCTGTATCTGTTGATTGTTTCTTTTGCTGGTTCTGGGTCATAATTTTTTCCTTTGCCTGCCTGATCATTTTTGCTTGGATTCCAGACATAGAGTGTTGGGTGCTAGATTTTGCTGTACTCCTTAAAGCAGTGCTGGATGCTCTTCTCACATGCAGTTAAGCTACTGGGACTTAGCTGTATCCTTTTGAATCTAGTTACTAGGTTTTCTTAGGGTATGTCCAGGGCATCTTTTAGTTTATGGATGATTTAGCCCCAATACTTAGGTAGTGCTCTCCTGAGGATTTTATGTGATGCCATGTGTTTTGGGAATTATTTCCACTCTTGCTGGTGGAGCCATGAACCACTCCTAGTTCTGTATGAGCTCTGGGCTTCTTTGTCCAACTGTTTTTTGTTTGTTTTTTTAAATATAATTGTACTGAAGTATAGTCAGTGTACAAAGTTGTGCCAATTTCTGGTGTACAGCACTGTGCTTCAGTCATATAGGAACATGCATACATTCATTTCCATATTCTTTTTCAACATAAGTTACTACAAGGAAGTGAATATAGCTCCCAGTGCTCTACAGTATAAAGTTGTTTCCCCTGAATTTAGGATGGTGTCCTCTTACACAGATCAGAATTCAACCTGAGTCTAAGGGGGCTCTGTGCTGCCCGCTCCTCCAAGAGAGGCTGTCCTGCCAAATCCAGCCATTTTGGCCTCCCTGAGTATTGATCTCTACCCCTCAACTCAGTGTGACTGTCATCCTCTTGAGTTTCCCGTTCTCTGTGCTGCGGCTTGGAACCTGCCTTCTGGCACTAAACTCAGGCAGACATCGGGCGTGCATCCTTGCTTTCCCTCTTCTCAGGAATAAACTTCTATGCTCAGTGGTAGAGCGTGTGCTTATCAGCATGCATGTAGTGCTGGGTTCATTCCCCAGTGCTGCCATTAACGTAAATAAATTGACAAACCTTATTACTTCCCCCCAAACTTACAAACAAAAAACCAAATAAAAATATCATTATTCAGGTTTATTGGGTAGAATTTTGACAATTTGCACATATGGAATATATTTCATGAATATACATATATACAGTATTCTGCACATATTTATAGTTTACATATATGCACTGAACATTGTTTTTAACTAGAGATTAGAGCTTTAGCTTTTAAACCTACATAGTTAAGAAATGAATAAAGCCAACCACAAAATAAAAATCAAAAGAATGCAGTAACTTGATCATAAAGGAGAGTCCAATATTCTTACACATATTCAACGAATCAATCATGAAGTTATAAATGATAAATTGTTCATTTTTTTTTGTTTTTTAAAGATTTCACATTTAACTGATATTATAAAGTATGTTTCTTTCTTTTTCATGCCTACTTTACTTAGAATGATGATCTCCAGGTCCATCCATGTTTTTGCAAATGACATTATTTTATTCTTTTTTATAGCTGAGTAGTATTCCATTGTATGTATCTGTGAATGTATATGTAAATGCCATATCTTTTTTATCCAGTCTTCTGTTGATGGACATTTGTGTTGTTTCCATGCCTTGGCTATTGTAAATAGTGCTGCTATGAACACTGGTACAGGTGATCTTCTGAATTTTATTTTACTCCAGGTATATGCCCAGGTGTGGGATTGCTGGATCACATGGTAAATCTATTTTTAGCTTTTTAAGGAGCTTCCATACTGTCCTCCATAGTGACTGCACAATCCACACTACCATGAACAGTATAGGATTGTTCCCTTATCTCCACACCCTCTCCAGCGTCTATTATTTGCAGATATTTTAATGATAGTCTTTCTAGCTGATGTGAATTGACTTCTCATTGTAGTTTTCTTCTGCATTTATGTGCCAATTAACAATGTTGAGCAATTTCTCGTGTGTCTATTGGCCATTTGTATGTCTTCATTGTTGAATTGCTTGTTTTGCTCTTGTGCCCATTTTTAGATAAGTATACTTGCTTTTTTGATTTTAAGTTGTATGTGCTGTTTGTGTTTTTTTTAAATTAGTCCCTTGTCGGTCTCACCATTTGCAAATATTTTCTCCCGTTCTGTATGTTAACTTTTTGGTTTTTTTGATGGTATCCTTAGATGTGCAAAAGCATTTAAATTTACTTAGATCTCTTTTGTTTATTTCTGCTTTTATTTCCATTACCACAGGAGCTGGTTCAAAAAATATATTGTTGTGATTTATGTGTGAGAGTGTTCTGCCTGTGTTTTGCTCTCAGACTTTTATAGTATCAGGTCTTATGTTGAGTCTTGAATCCATTTTGAGTTCATTTTTGTATATATGATGTTAGTGAATGTTCTAACCTCTGTCTTTTACAGGTAGCTGTCCAGTTTCCCCATCACCACTTATTGAAGAGACTGTCTTTTCTCCCTTGTGTATCCTTGCCTCCTTTGTCATAGATGAATTGACCATAATCATATGGGTTTACTTCTGGACTTTCAATCCTGTTCCATTTATCTTTGTGTCTGTTTTTGTGTAAGGACCATAATGTTCTGATTACTGTAACTTTGTAGTATAGTCTGAAGTCAGAGAACATGGTTCCCCCATCTCCATTCTTCTTCAAGATTGTTTTGGCTCTTTGGGTTTTTTTTTTGTGTTTCCATATATATTTAATTTTTTTTTTGTTTGCAGCTTTTGTGAATAATGTCATTGGTAATTTGATAGGAAGTGTATTGAGTCTGTATGTTGCCTTGGGCATTATGGTGTTCAGGTCATTATTCTCAAAATATTTTATTTATTGCCTGCTACTTTGCCCAGGCACCCCAATTTTCCATGTATTAGTCTGCTAGAAGTTCTCACACAGCTCACTGTTATGCTGTTCAGTTATTTAGCCTACTTTTCTTGTGTTTCCTTTTGCCTATCTTTTGTTATCATGTCAACAGGTTGATCAATAATTTTTCTGTAGTTTCTAATTTGCTATTAATACATTCCTGTGCATTTTCCTTCTTAGAATTTGTATTTTTTACCACTAGAAGTTTGGCCTGAACCTTTCTTATGTGTCCTTTGTGTTTACCTAGCATGCTTAATATTTTTTTCACCATCTTTAACGTATGAAGTATAGTTATATTAGCTGTCTAGGATCCTTTTTAAAATAATTCTGCCATAAATATATTTCAAGTTCTGTTTCTAATTTTAAATGTGAAATGTTTTTCTTTTGTATTGTGTAATAGGCAAAATTATGTAAGTCAATAAACTTTTTAAGAAATTCACATGTTCTAATTCCTTCCACTGCCCATCCCCTTACTTCCTCTTATGTTTCTGTCATAATCTTCAGGATAGCCCTTTCAAAAAGAATTTTTGCTCAAGCTTGAAATTTGTATACTGACAGGCATATGTAGAATAGATAAATAAGATTACACTGTACAGCACAGACAAATAGATACAAGATCTTGTGGTAACTCACAATGAAAAAAATGTGACAATGAATATATGCATGTTCATGTATAACTG
This sequence comes from Vicugna pacos, assembly GCF_048564905.1. Classification (NCBI taxonomy): domain Eukaryota; kingdom Metazoa; phylum Chordata; class Mammalia; order Artiodactyla; family Camelidae; genus Vicugna; species Vicugna pacos. The sequence continues at coordinate 4,410,222 of NC_133022.1, forward strand.
AAAAATTTTGCTCTACACTGGAAATTGACACAACTTTGTAAACTGAGTATAACTCAATAAAAAATGGCAAAGCAGAAATAAACATTAATATATAATTTAAAAAAGAATATTTGTTCAATGAACTGTTTTCCTGTCATTCAGGCCATAATTCTTTTAGTTGAGCTTCTCTGATCTCTAGTAGAACACGGACACACTTCTAAATTTCCTAACTTGCAACCTTTGGGATCCAGTTTCCTCATGCAGGTTACTTTAGGACTGTTACATATTTGGGGTCAGGGAAGATGGATCTGCCTGTTTCTGAGTTTTCAACAATTTCTAAACATGAATTAAGTTCAAATCACACAGATCACAGTCTGGAACAGTACTGATTTTTGAGATATGATAATACCTAAGATACAAAAGATTTTTTAGGTATTTTCATAGTTTATTTAGCAGCTCTGTCTTGTAGCTCTTTCCCACAGATCTAGCATGCTGTTCTCTGAGGAAAGGTTTCCACACAGTTACTCTGTGAGGCACTTCCATTGATGTAGGTCTACAGAAAAAGCCCCATCAGGTGATTGTCTTTTTTTAATTGAAATATATTCATTTTACAATGTTGCATTAATATCTGGTGTACAGCATAATATGCCAGCCATCCATATACACACATATATTCATTTTCATATTCTCTATCATAATAGGCCCTTGCAAGACATTGAATATAGTTCCCTCTGATATACAGTAAGCACTTGTTGTTTATTTTCTATAGAGTAGTTAGTATCTGCAAATCTTGAACTCCCAATTTATCCCTCCCCACCCCCTTCCTCCCAAACAACCATAAGTTTGTTTTTTGTTCTGTTTCTAATGATTGATCTTTCTTCTTCTTATGGGTATCTTAGTCAGCCATAGCAACCCTGATAAAATAATGCTGACTGGGTGACTTAAACAAAATAATTTTAGTTTTTCAGTTTTGTATGCTAGAAGTCCAGGTTAAAGCTCTGGTAGCATTTTGTTTCACATATCCATTCCACAGTCTGTGCATCTGGGGCAAGACCGAGAGGGGAGATGGGGAGAGAGAGACAGAAAGTGAGTGAGCACAATTACTCTAATGTGTCCTAGTCCTTTGACAACGTTTCCAGGTGCATCAGATTAGGGCCTTACCTTTAGACCACTTTTAATACTAATTACCTCCCCAAAGGACCAAATACTATCATACTATCACAGTGGAAATTAAGACATTAACATATGAATTTTGGGGAGACACAATCTTTCAGTACTCATCATGCATGCTATTTTTTAATTGTTTTTTCTTTCTTTGCATTCTTGGTAATTTTTATTTGAAGTCAAACAATATGAATTTTACTTTATTGGGTGCCAGCTATTTTTATGTACTTCTCATTATCCCTAAGCTTTGTTCTGGGATGCAGCTAACTCATTTGGAGACTCTTTGATATTTTCCAAACTTTCTTTTAAGCTCTGTTAGTGCTAGACCAGAGAGACCTTCAGTTTAGGGCTCATTTTGCTCCCCTCCTGTGGCAGTAACCTCCTTAGTGCTTTATATACTGTTCTGGGGATTCAGGTTTTGCTCTCTGGCGGTGGTGTGGGGGAGCATTTCCGGCCCCGCATGAGCTCCAGATATTTTTCCTTTTGCTCCGTTTGGGTGGTTCTTTCTTATTTTTCAGTAGTTTCTTCCTTCATATGCAGTGACTAAATCTGTTTTGTAGACTCAAGAAGGACCTTTTGCAGAGATTTGGTCCTTTTTCTCTGTAACACCATCTTCTCTGCAGGACTTTGCTGTGTGAATTCTAGGTGCCTTGGACTCCACAGACTCACAAAGCCCCCTCCCCAATGAAGGGAGACCACGAGGCTCCCTGTGGTTTCCCCCTTCCTGTGCAGGGGCTGGGAATGCCCTCCAAGCAGTGAGTCAGGGCAGCGGTCAAGCTCATTCTCATTTGCTTCTCATCACTCAAGGGTCACATTCCAGTGCTTCCTCATGTCCACTGTCTGAAATCTTTTCATATGTATGTATGTATGGTTATATGTGTGTGTGTTTGTGTGTGTGTGTATAAATTTTTTCAGGATTATTTTTAGTTGTTCCAAGTGGTCCTTGCCGGTTTGAGCATGAAATTTTCTTTTAGAATGAAGACAAGTTCTTCCCAGTGTTCCCTTCAGCTTAGTCTCTCCATATAGAAGATATTTATGACTTTTGAATGATGAGATGACTGACCTGAATGAAATGATCCCACTTATAGGCTCTAAATATTTATGAATAAGGGATGTATTGACTCTTTGTGGATTTGGTGACCTGTTTCTGATAGTTATTAAAAGATAATTAAAAAAGAAAAGACTAATGAACTTAAATACAAAAGAGAAATAGACTCACAGACATAGAATGCAAACTTGTGGTTGCCAGGGGGAGTGGGTGATGGAAAGGGACAGATGGGGAGTTTGAGATTTGTAGATACTGACAGGTGTATATAGAAGAAATAAATAAGCTTATACTGTAGAGCACATGGAAATATATTCAAGATCTTGTAGTAACTCAGAGTGAAATTGAAAATGAAAATAAATAAATATATGTATATATATATACTCATATAGGACTGAAAAATTGAGCTGTATGCCAGAAATTGGCACACCATTGTAAACTGACTATAACTCAATGAAAAAAGATGATTTAATAAATAAAATATTTGTATATTATTCAAACATCTTTTACATATAGTGCTTTCTAAAGCCACTTGGTATATTGCAGTTTATCTCCAGAGGACCTTGAGATATTTTTCCATGTCAGAGTTTCCTGTTCCTCTGTGTTGATAGCCTTACATGTTCATGGTAGTCACAAAGGACAGTGTTAACTTTAGACACTCTGACTAGTCATTCATGCATTGTATCTTTTTCTGAAAAGACTCAAGAAATATTTCTGACCCTGTATTCATAACTTTTGGTATTCCCCACAGCGTGATTGCTATGGGAATTCTTTACAGATGGAAATATTATGAAACTTCTATATGCCAATATCCAGAAATGGAGCTTTTCTTTACTAAAACCTATGAAATACAAAAAGGAATTCCTTGCAATGTGAACTTCTATTTTTTAGTTATTAGCCAGATAAATGAAAACATATTATTATGATCTCATTGAGATTAGGTTTTTTTGTTTTCCAGTCAGAATGGACAAATTTTGCCTTTGCTCTGTGAATTTGGGGCTAGATGGTGTTGAAATGTGCTTGAAGTGCAAGCAGTGGGACGCTGTCACTGTCCTCCCTCGGCTCTGTGCTCACTAATGTTCACCAAGATGATTGCTGAGGAGTTCAGTTCATTCAGTTCATTAAGGGATTTGTATTTTCATAAGGGATGTAATATTTAAAGCCACTTAGAATCTAGGGGAATGACTGCTCACTGATTCATTCCACATTTACGAAATTTCTCTTAGGCCCGTGGTCAGTTCCAGTGCTCTGGAGGTGAAGGAAGTCAAGCCTTTCCTCACAGGGAAGTCTCTATACACTGCAGTAAGTCTTCACATAAACACACATGGTTTCATGTAGTGGGGACCTTCTCAGTGCATTACATACATCAAGTAGATGGGGCTTAGGAGAATCATGTTTATGGGGAAGTCCTGCTGGCTTCCTAGAAGTGCCACACTTGTGACCCCTCTGCCCTGCCTTCTGAAGAGACTGTTGCTGTTTGCAGATGCCAGATGCTCTGTGTCTACAATGTGCTAATAACAACGGTTAACATAACCTTAGTGCTTACTATGTGGCAGGTTGTGTCCTAAGCACCTTACATCAAATATCTCACTTCCTGGTCACAGTCAGAGTTACTGTCCTCCTGTTGTTACAGATGAGGCAACTGAGACACAGAGAGGTTTACTAAATTGCGAGGGTCACACAGCCAGTGGTGACGGGGCTGGGATTTGAACTCACTCTCTGGCCCCAGTGTCCATGTTCTAGGTTTGAGGCTAATAATAATAATAAAAATAAAAATATTATTATTATTAACTTGATTTCCTCAAATATCCCCAAATCCAGCCACATGAATTGCCATCTCAGTTTTGCACTGCCATTAGGTGATCTCCAGCGAGAGCTCTGTGTGACCGAAATGATCAGTTTGCAAAGTCTGGGATACTTGCTGTCTGTCAAACTCATGGGGCTCGGAACAGTTCATGAAAAATGATAGGATTATGCTTGTTCAGTAAAATCTATAAATTGAATCAACATTTACAAACATCTAAACTTTTTGACTTTTCTTTTTTCAGTGAATGAGTTAAATATCACTAGAGGCAACCTTTTAGTGGTATTGCTAACTTTTCCATAGTTAAGAAGTAGAAAACTTACCAAAGACAGTATTTTAATGTGAGCTTTTCTCCCAGTTCCCCTCATTATGTAGAGAATTATTTATTCTCAATTAAATTCTATGTAATAATGATAATAACTAACACCACTTAAATGTTTTACAAATTTTGCATTTGATTCTCACAAAACACTTGGAGGTAGGTGTACTGTTACTATTTCCAATTTACGGATGAGCAAACTGAGGCATCAGAAGATTAAATAACTTCCCTATGGCCCCCCCAGGTGGTGTGGCTCTCCGGTCCATGCTAAGAACACAATGGGTTAGCATTTCTAGGAAACACTCTTAGGTTTATGGAAGCAATAGGGTACAATGGAGGAGGACTAGGAGTTGAGCCAAGATGCTTCAGTAGACCAGCCTGCAAGAGGTCTCATTGTTGTTCTGAGAAAATAGGGAGGACCATGTGGTCTTTTAAGTAAGGAGACACCAGAGTTTGGAACCTGGGGAGTTAGGTTGGACCAGAGACAGCTGGAAAATGTTGGAGCCGAGGGGATGCACAGCAGTCAGCTCTACCGGGGAGGCTGGCACACACAATGGCTCAATGTGACTAAGGGGGCTGCACATGTGGAACCACTGGCTGCCTGGAAGGACACACTCAGGGAGGCCAGAGACTGGAATCAGGGCTGAGTGTGACCTGAGTTCTGCTGTGGAGGAGATGATGGTATAGTTTCCCTCAGATCAGAGCCAGGCCCTGCAGGCATTTGTGAAACCTCAGGCCAGATCATTGCATTATCAACAGTCCTTTCCATAGGCCCACCCCACTGACAGAGATCTAGACTCTTCTGAGTAACCCTCCATGGTTTGCCAGAATTTTCTGAGAACTTGTTCTTTATTTTGCTCCCAACATGGTTCCAAACACCAGGTTTTTTCCCACCCTTTTAGTCTGTAACAGCCCCGACTCCACGTTGAACTGGACCGATCAGATGTGAACATTAGTATCCCCACCCTGAGGCAGACATGAGCATATTCCATATAAAAGCTTTTTCATCTTGGTCCTTTGATTCTCCAGTTGGTGAGAATTTTGCTTACACTTGGTTGCAATAGATTTATATCAAGGGATCAGTTGTTGTGTCAAAAATAGTTTATACCTCAGTCTCCAAACTCCTTAACTACGTAACCGAGTAGCTCTGTGGTCACATAATGAAGCTGTTAGTATTTCCTGGGAATTAGATTTTCCATCACTAGAAGAAAACAGAATAGGGCCATGGATAATTATTTCAGTGCAAATTCTGTCATATTTCTGGTAGTCAGATGTTGATCTTGGTGAGAATTCCTTTTCCCTTGCATCACCCAGGTCTCTTTGGTGACAGAGGGTGGGTGTGCTGTGTTGCTGAAAGTGCTTTGCAGGAAGAAAAGGAAATTTTTCAGATGTTTGAGTGGCTGTGGAGCCAAATATGGGTGTTGGAACTGATGGACTTTGTACATTTCAACCCCTTTGCTCCTTCCATCTTTATCTCCTGCCCACTTTGGCGGGCACCACATCAGAGCCAAGTGAAATTCCCTATGTTGAGAATTTAGGGTGAGACTAAAACTAAGTTGTCTTTCTGGTAAATTTTAGCTTTTTCATTTTGTGATACTTTTGGAGATCTTGTTACAACCTCTGGAGTAGTGAAAGTAATTGTGATTTTAAACTTTCAGTGTTGGATGAAAGGTTATGGACAATTACTTATTCATGTCTTCAAGAAAAAAAGAGCTAACAATTCTTAGCCTTTCCTGGGTCAAGTTTGAGCTTCCAATTTCCTCTCCTGCCTGGGATAAATATGTCATGTTGCATCAGAAACAGTCATGCTCTTCCTGTGGTGGTGTGTCTTCAGACAGGAGGGACCAGAGGAGTTTTCCAAGTCCCCCTCTTGCTTGGCCAAGGGTAGAGGTAGATTTCTGCTAATCAGAACACATGTTAGAGACAATTATGAATGGACTTGGATGTTGCAAGCTACACGGCTTTCTTGTATTACATACCACATTGAGATGATGAGAAATCCTGAAAGATCATTTACAAGATGCCGTTTCCACTGTTTCTGCTTCTTTACTAAGCCCCCAGTCAGCTTCCACTGAGGCTCCAGACAGTAGTTTTGAAGGGTGCATTTCATTCTTTTTATTGGTAGCATCACATGAATCTGGGACAGTGGAGTCGATCCAGAGGGTAAGATATGGAATCAGAGAAAAATCTTATATATGGAAAATTTTTGAGATGCACACTCAGGGTGATTGGCAACTCTGCCTTCAACAGACAAACCCTTCCATTCTCCAGTTTCATCCTCAAATATCCCAGCCACACCTCAGGCGGTAGAAACAATTTTGGTTTCAAAAGTTGACAAAAAGTCAGCAGAATCCTAGTGTTCTGCAGCTCTCTGGTTCAGCATCCTGGTATTAGTGGGACCTCAGGGATGTCTTTGGCATGTTGGAGAATCCATTCCATTCCTGGCAAGATCTTTTCACACCAGCCAGGGACAATTTCCTTTCTCTTTCCTTCCATGCTGAGTGAGTGCAACAGTCAAAATAGAAGTTGGTTCTTTCCCTACCTCTACCAATGTTTACCCCTGGGACCAAAACCCAGACTGACCCACACTTACATCAATCTGTCAGGGAATGTCAGAGGATGGGAATAAAATCTGTGAAAGTTCTATTGCCATCTTTTTTTTCTATTTAGATTGGCCCTGTCATTTCCAGAGGAGTGACAGTGGGCAAGGCTTTTAACTGCTTACAACTTTAGTTTTCTCTAAACTAGGGCTTAAAACATAAACTGTCACAGGTTCTTGTAAGGATCTAATTAGAGCTGATGTTTGAAATCACTTCTCATTTATAAACGTTTATGATTGTATATTGATAATCATAAAGTTTGCTTTGAAACATAGAAAATATGTCACTTTTAAAAAGCACCCTACCTCTTCCCAGAGTAATGGCAGATTTGGGGCATCAGTGGTGAAATGATATGTGTTGGAGGTGGGAAAAGATGATGGAGAATCTATCATGTTGTTGTAATTCATTCAACAGAATTGATTGGGATCTTCAAAGGAGCATTTCTTTAAATATTCATTTACCTAATTATAAACAGATAACACATCCACATGGGCTCCCAAATCTACTAGTATAAAATGATAGCAGAGTTTTCTCTTCAACCACTAACGCCCATCCTCCCAACTACTCTACAACCAAACAACCATCGTTAAGTCTCTTGTAAACATACAATAAGTATTTTCATTCAACTTGTAATTAAAACATGATTCCTGTCAATTACTGTCATTTTTGAAAAGAGTGGCAGTTCACAACGCACACTTTACTCTGCCCAGCCTGCCTTATTCCCAAGTGAATCTGGAAATTCTTTCCATATCAATGTATACAAGTTGCTTTAAATGATTGCATAGTATTCTATTGGAAGGACATCTCATAATATATTTAATCAAGTCTTCAGCTGATAGGCTGTTAGGTTGTGTCCAATCCATTGCTGTTACAAAGTGTACAGACATGCATATCATTATACTACTTCATTCTGTGGGATTGTTGAGTCCAATCATTAGCAGATATTTATTGAGTGCCTACTGGGAGTTAGCTAATGTGTTAGATACTAGAGTTTGAGTATTGAGCAAAATATAGAGTCCCAGATTTCAAAAATTTTACAGACCTCATGTTGGTGGTTGACATAATCCAAAGTCTACATGAATGACTTTATAATTTTTAATAGGAGTAAATTCTCTGAGAAAAATAAAGGAAATTATCAGGCAGTCTGTCCCAGACTTAGGGGTCAAGAAAGCCTTTTCTCTTGAATTGATACTGGAACTGAAATCTGATGGATGTGGAGGTACCCTAGTTAGTGTTGGGGTAACAGGGAAATGGGAGCAATCCATAGAAGAAGAATCCATGCAAAGGCCCTGTGGTAGCAGGGTACATGATTCCTTTGAGCAAATTTTAAAAAATCCCTGTGGCTGGAGGAAAGGGATTAAGTGAGGGGAATGAGTCAAGAACACCAGAATGAGTCAACAGCCAGAACATGCAGAGATGGATAGATCTCAATGAGCAGAGGACTTTGTTCTAGCAGTAATGGGAAACCTCTGACACTTTGAAAGTAAAAGTGATGGGCTCAGATTCACATTTTGAAAAAAAATAACCTGATGAGTAGGAAATTGTATTGGAGGAGACCTAGGTGATATGGTGGGAACAGGTATAGTCTTTAGAAAGCCCCAGATAGATGTTCCTCAGATTAGGTTGTAGGCTGTGGGGATCGAGTGATATAGGCAAACTTGAAAGATAGTTTGGAAAAACATCAGTAGACATTAATGATGATTTGGATTTGGGTGGCAAAGGAGATAAGAGGATCAAAGATAATGCCTGTGTTCCTGGCTGCCTATGTGCCAGGACCAAAACTGATAAATGTGAATAGGACAAGTTTGGTAGGGAAATTCATGGGTCTAGTGGTGGACATACTGAACTGAGGTGTCTTTGAGCCATCCATGTGAGATCTGGAGTAGGTGTTTAGAAATTATAACTGTGGAGCTTTGAGAAGAACTCTGAGCAGAAGATACATCTTGGGAACTGACCGATAACTAGTTGTCAGTTGAAACTGGATATGGGGAGCTTTCTGAGGGAGGTGGATTAGAGTAAGAGCAGAAGCACTAGGGTAGGACAAAGTCTTCTAGAGTGCTAACACTGGTGGAGAAGGAGCATTCAGAGAGAGAGACAAGGAAACCTGGAGTGTCATGGGCACAGAATGTCTCCAGAAGAATGAGTCATCTACAGAATCAAAAGCTGCTGGACGTCAAGTAAGATGGGGTCTAACAAGTAAGCAGTCAACTTTGTGGAACAGATGAGGACCATCCCATCAAGCGAGGGAGTAGCATCTAGGTTGTGGCATTGTGAGGAGAGACTGGAACATGAGGGCCTGGAGATAGCGGGGGTGGGCCACAATATTATGACATTTGGTTGTGGAGGGTTGAATACAGAATGCAAGTCAAGGGGGCAGAATGGTTGACAGAGTTTCTCATTTTATTTGAAGATGGCAGTCACCCTGTTCAAACCATCTTGGTCTCTGTCTTCCCAAGTGGACTAAACTGCTCGAAGGCAGGGCTATGCATTTTATTCACTGTTGTGCACTAGGTGTGTATTTATGGTGTCTTACACTTTTGTTAAATGAATTCTGTGTCATCCAGAGAGCTCTGAGGTCTTGCTAAGCAAAGGCCTCCTCTCTCTCTCTCTCTATTTCTATATTCTAAGTTAGTATTTAAAATGCCCACACTGTAAGCCTCATTCTTTTTCATGTACGGTTATGTTTTGACAAATGTACATGGTTGTGTAACCACAGCTACATCCACAACATAGAAAATTTCCATAATTTCCTGAACCTTCGCTACTGCTGCCCTTTTATATTCGGACTTTTCCCCAGTGTCAACTCCTGGGAACCACAGATTTGTTCTCCAGCTACTTATATGTTTTTCAGAATGTCCTAAGTATAGAATCACACACTGTGCAGCATTTTTTTTTTATTTTCGCTTCCTTTACATAGCAGTATGCACTGGAGGTTTGCCTGTGTTGTGTGTATCAATGGCTCACTAATTTTTTTGAATTGCTTAGAAGTATTCCACTAGGGTAGACACCACAGTTTTATTTATCCACTTAGCAGTTAGAGATATTTAGTTTGTTTCTAGTTCGTTTCCAGTCTACTGGAGCTGCCCTAAATAGAGATACACAAGTTTTTGTGTGGACATAAAATTTTATTTCTCTTTGGTAACTACCTCAAATGGTTTGCCAGATCGTAAGTTAAGTGCAAGATTTTACTTTATAAGAGAATGCAAAACTGTTTCCAGGGTAGCTGTACCACTTTGCATTTGCATTAGCACTGATGAGATTTCCAGTTGTTTGCACTCTCATCAGTGCTTGGAATTGTCAGCTGAATAGTGGACATTCTAATAGATGTGTGGTGCTATCTCATTGTGTGTTTTTCTTAATTGTACATGTAAGTGAGACTATATGATATTTGTCTTTCTCTGACTTATCTCACTAAGCAGGATGCTCTCAAGGTCCATCCACATTGTCACAATGGCAGGATTACCTTCATTCTCATGGCTGAATAATAGTCTATTGTGTGTGTGAGTTAATTTTTGTATATGGTGTGAGATAAGCAACCGATTTCATTTGTTTGCATGTGAATCCAGTTTTCCCAAAACAGTTTATTAAAGGAAATGTTATTGAGTGTTCTCAGCATTTTTACTGAAGGTCAGTTGACTATAAATGTGTAGTTTATTTCTGGACTTTTTAAAAAACACTTTTATTATGGTATGATTCCTATACAGTAAAGTACACATCTTTCATATATACATTTTGATGAATTTTGATAGATGAAACCACCACCACACAGCAGCTAACATTTCCATCACCCCCCAAGAGGTGCAAAGTTGAATTTCCAAATGATCCCTACCTGCCCTCTTTAACCCTTGGTAGCCATGATTTTTCTCTGTATCTGTGAGTCTCTGTTTTGTAGGTAAGTGCATTTGTGTCCTTTTTTAAGATTCCACATATAAGTGATATTATATGGCATTTTTATTTCTGTTTTTGACTTCCATCACTTAGAACAAAAATCACCTGGTCCATCCATGTTGCCACAAATGGTATTATTATAGTCTTTTTTATGGCTGTGTAGTATTTAATTTTGTGTGTGTGTGTGTGTGTGTGTGTGTGTGTGTGTGTGTTTATAACTATATATCACATTTTCTTTATCCAGTCATTAGTTGATGGTTACTTGCGGATTTTTTTTCCCATTTCTTGGTTATTGTTAATAGTGCTGCTCTGATCACTGGTGTACATGTGTCTTTTCAAATTATATTTCCCTCCAGATATATGCTGGACTCTCAGTTCTATTCCATTGTTCTATTTTTTCCTGTCTGTACCATACTGTTTTAATTAATATAGCTTTGTAACATAACTAGAAATCAGGATGTATGATGCCACAGCTATGTTCTTTTTTCAAGATTGCTTTGGCTATTCTGGAATTTTTGTACTTCCACACACATATTAGAAATGGTTTTCCACTTCTGTGTAAAATGCTATTGAAAGTTTGATAGTGGAAAATGCTATTGAAAGTTTGATAGTGATTGCTTTAAATCTTCAGATGGTTTTGGGAGTATGGAAATTTTAACAATATTAATTCTTCCAATCCATGAACACTGGATATATCTCTGCTTATTTTTGTCTTTCTCTCATTGATATCTTAAAGTATTCCATGCATAAATCTCTCACCTCCGTGGCTTAATTTATTCCTGGGTATTTTGTTCCTTTTGGTGTCATTATAGTTGGTAATGTTTCCTTTAAATTTTTTTCAGAGAGTTTGTTATTCGTGTTTAAAAAATATAATTGATTATCTTTGTTATGCTGATTTTTTCCATCCTATAACATTATTGTGTTTATGTATTCTACATTTTTGGTGTGGAGTCTTTAGGGCTTTCTATATACAGAATCATGACGTCTGCAAATAGATAATTTTGCTTCCTTTGTTTCAGTTTAAATGCCTTTTATATCTTTTTCTTGCTGGTACTTTCATGTGTTATATTTACTAGAATTGGCAAGAGTGGAAAAATCTTTCATGTTCTCCCATTGATTATGATTATAGATATGAGCTATACATAAATGGAATTTATTGTGTTGAGGAAACTTCTTTAGTATCTATTTTGTTCAGTTCTCATTATTAATGAATATTAAACTTTGTCAAGTGATTTTTCTGCAAATGGAGAGGATTATGTGGTTAAAATCTTTCATTTTGTTAATGTCCTGTGTCACATTGATTTGTGTATGTTAAACTAATCTTCCCCTAGGGATAAACACCATTGAGTCATGTTATATAATCTTTTAAATATGTTGTTGAGTTCAGTGTGCTAGTATATTTTTGAGTACTTTTGCATCTGTGTTCACTAGAGATACTGGCCTATAGTTTTATAGACTTGCAGTTTCTTTGTCTAATTTTGATATCAGAGAGACTATTGTCATAAGATGATTGTAAAAGTATTACCCCTACTTCTATATTTTGATTAAGAGTATAAGAAAAATTGGTATTCTTTTTTCAAATTTTTAAAATTTTTTATATATATACATGTACAAATATATATATATTTCTTGAAGTATAGTCAGTTTACACTGTTTTGTCAGTTTCCGGTGTACAGCACAGTGCTTCAGTCATACGTGAACATGCATATATTGGTTCTCATATAATATTTTACCATAAATTAGTACTAGATATTTAATATAGTTCCCTGTGCTATGCAGTATGAACTTGTTTATCAATTTTGTATATATAAATATCTGTAAATCTCAGACTCCCAGTTTATCCATTCTCACTCTCTCAACCCTCTGGTAACCTTAAGTTTGTTTTTCATATCTATGAGTCTGTTTCTGCTTTGCAAATAAGTTCATTTGTTTATTTTTTTAGATTACATATATAAATGATGTCATTGATAGTCTTCTTTGAATGTTGGTTGAATTCAGCTTCGAGTGCATTTAGTCCTAGTCTTTTTGCCTTTGGAAGTTTTTTGATTACTATTTGAATCTACTTATTGTTATCGATGTGTTGACTTTTTTCTGTTTCTTCTTTACTCAATCTTGACAGTTTTTATGTTCCTCAGAATTTCTCTATTTCTTCTAGGTGATCCAACTTGTTCACACAATTGTTTACAACTATTTTCTTATGATCCTTTTTACTTCTGAGGTGTCTATTATAATGTACCTTGTATATCTGTATTTATTTCAGCCTTCTCTCTTTTCTTCTTCATGTAAGTACTAAGTTTGATTGTTCCCCATAGATTTCTTAAGGTATCTTCACTTTTATTCACATTTTTTTTCTTTTGTCCCTTCTGATTAGGAGATTTTCACTGATCTGTCTTCAAGTTTGTTGATACCGTATTTTTTTAGGTGACTATTTTTGTTGTTGTTGACAATCCCTTCTTCCACTTGATCTGGGAAGCTGTTGAACTGTTCTATTGAATGTTTCAGTTCAGTTACTGTATTTTTCATCCGTATGACCCCTGTTTGGAACTGTTTTTATATTTACATGTTCAGCTTACAGACACTGCAAACATTTTGTTAGATTTATTCTTCATTATTTCATTTTTGATTTGCAAAAATCAGTGGTAATATTTTTTTAATGCTTTTATCCTATTTATTGATTGCTTGGCTATGGAAATACAATTGGATTATTTTTTTCATGTTCACCTTGTAACCCACAATCTTGCCAAACTCATGGCATTTTTTTAATATAAAATGTTATGTTCTTAATGAAGAGAGAGAGTTTTATTTCTCCCTTTCATATCTATATGTCTTTTGTCTTATTGCATTGGCCAGGACTTCCTGTCTGCGTTCTCATGGAGGGGTGATGAGAATGGACAGCTCATTTTAAGAATGTTATTTTTGGTTTTTGTGTTCATGCCTTTTATCAGGTTAAGGAATCTATTCTTAGTTTGATAAGAATTTTAACTGAATTAAAATTGAATTTCATCAGATGCTCTTGACACTTTTCATCAATTTGTAATAAAGCAAATTATATAAATGCTGTGTCCCAAATATTTTCTTAATAAATCATAATTTTTAATGTATTGATGAACTTAAATTGCTAGTACTTACTTGAGGAATTTTTTACACTCCTTCTCATGAGGAATGATGATTCATAGCTTTCTTGTGAGGGATAACAATGCATCACGGTAACATTGGTCTACAAAATGAGTTGGAAAGTGTTATTTCTTCCTCTAATGAGATATTGTAGAATTGGTATTTATTTTTCCCATTAAATGGTTGTGTATTAGTCTTCTATGGATAGAAAACTACCACCTAATAGGTAGCTTGACCAACTGAAATTTATCCTTTCACAGTTCTGGAGGCCAGCAATTCAAGACAATTCAAGATCAAGATGCCAGCAGGGTTGGGTTTCTCTTTGGGTTCTCTGCTTGGCTTGCAACAGGCAGCCCTGTTGCTGCCTATTCACATGGTCATTCCTCGGTGCATGACATCCTTACCATCTCTCCATTTGTCCTACAAGTTTTCCTTCTTATAAGGACTCCGATCAGGTTGGATTATGATCCAATCTTACAGCATCTTTTTATCATGATTGCTTAAAGTCCCTATCTCCAAACACAGTCACATTCTGAGGTCTGGGTGTCCGGGCTTTACCATCAGAATCTGCAGGGTAGTGATGGGATACAAAATGGAGTCCATAACAGTTTGGCAAAATTTGTCAATGAATCATCTGGGCCTGGAGTTGTCTTTTTGGGGAAGATTTTAAACTACACATACAATTTCTTCTATTGCTAGAACTATTTAGTGTAACTGTTTTTCTTATGTCACTGTGGCAGTGCAGACTTGAGACTGAGTTTGGCTCTAGAACAAGGCTGAGTGAGGAAAAAGAGAAGAGAAAAAGAGAAGAAAATTAGGGACTTCTTTGTGCTCTCTAGTACACTGGGGCTCCTTTTCTTGGTCTTCTGAGTGGAAATAGGAGATTTCTCCTAGAATTTTTTCTGCATAGTACAGTGATTATATTCTCATTTCTACTAGCTGTTTAGCTTTTAGAGTCTTTAAGGAGGTACTTTAGTATGTGCAGACATTTTAAACATAATCAGTAGGAGTCAGAGGCTATGTCTATGTCAATTCATCTTCACTGGTGCTGGAAGTTGAGATTTCCATTTGACTATGCCCGTTTAGTACATCTGGTCAACCTTGCATAGGACATGCTGTAGGGAGGGAAAGATCAACATTTATTTTCTAATGGTCAAAAGTAAATTGGAATGGGAAGAGTATTTGTTTTTCAAAAGTGAATTTTGGGCCCCCAAAGGGTCATGAAAATCATAATTCATTTCATTCCTATCTTCCCTAAAGCCCAAGAAGTATTTGATGTAAAATATCCCTGAAATTTTGCCTGTACCATCTAGTTTACAAGATTATTTGTTCAAGAACAGAGATATCCCTTAGGGATGGTGGAATATAACTTCAACTGAACAAGAATTTATGTACTTAATTCTTTCTCCTTTATACTTTTTGATACCACATTAAATTAAAATAGTCAGTTTCTTACAAGTTAGTTGCAGTGCAGAATCTGAAAACCTGAAACTGACAGCCTATCAATGAACTTTCTCTGTTCCTACATGAAAATCCATTTGTCTGTCTTGCACTTCGAATTAATTGTTTTTAAACCTAAGCGTGATTTTATAACTTGATGAACTGACCATTTGTAAAATACTAGTTTAGTGTTGTACAAATCTTGAAAATATTTATTTTTAATTATGCAATATTAAAAATCCTTTTCATCAACATTCATCTCATGAAGAAACTCTCAAAAAATTGAAAAAATGCCAAGCACACAGCAGCAAGATTTCTGTAATTCTGATTTTCACTTGAGAGCTCAAATTGTATCTGTGGCAGCAAATACCTCTAGTTGTTTGTTGTTCCTTGAGGTGAGAGGCTGATTTCATTCATTTTCAAGAAAATGTCTATGAAATGCTCCAATCCAGAGTTGATGTGTCATTCATTCTTTCAATTAGAACTGGCCTCTCAGGGATACATCCACTAGTTCAGCTCAGAACTCAGTCACCTACGTGCTTTCTCTTGAGATGAACATTGTACTTTATAAGCAGCAGAAGAGCTTTCTGTGTGGCTTCTGATTTCTTCCCCCAGAGTATTAAAATATGTGTCTTTCAGGTTAGGATTTCATAGTGAATTTTCACTGCTTTATCAAAGACAATTATTGAACTACATTCTTCTTCTGTGCCTACAGTAGGTGTTGAAAAATGTAATGGCTACTAATATCATTTGGTACTGCTGCCTTGATTTGCACCACATGCCATCTGTTTTATTCACCTTTGTTTTTTACCAGCAGTGCGAATATCAGCACCATGAAGAGGACATTTTAGTAGTATTCTGAAAAAATCTTTGATCTCATGGACCGCTCTGAAGGAACCTTCGGTTCTGCCAAGAATCTGCAGGATTTAAGAATTGCTGCTGTATATCAGCTCAGTAATGTGAGGATGGTAGACAAAGAAGTGTTGCTTGAGCTGAGCATGGTAGATGGCATTTCATTCTGAGCTGTGAAAGGGGGATGTGTGACCTCACATAGGGGCTGAGAATTTGAGAAGGCCTGGCATCAAATGGGGCATGGGGTGATCTCAGCAGTGCTGGGCCTCTAGCCTTTGCAGTGGTGTGAAGTTGCATAGGTAGGGCTGGATCAGATTGCGGAGGGCAGTTGATTCCCTTGGGAATCTTCCAGGGCCTGGAATTCAGCAGATGTGAATGTAATTTGACAGTGCCCACTAAGCAGTTAATCTTGAGATCAACTCAACTTTGTGAATCTTTATGTTCAGCACATAATATATGCTCAATTAATGTCTTGTTCATTGAAATTAAATAATTTTGTTTCTGGGAAATGAAAGTGTTATGTATTATTTCTCTGAGAGTTCTGTAAACACTGAACTTGACTCTGTTCTTATACTAACAGTGGAGTCAGCTGAAACCCAGACAAATCAAGAGGAGTGTGGGTGGACAGTAAGGGGGCTGGAAGTGAGACAACAGTCTGCCAGTTTCAAGTTAATGCTACTTATGTTCCCCATCCTACCTGTCTCCAGGGAGGGCTCCTGCCTCCCCGAGTTGATAGATTTTGTGCTTACAGATCGCTACTTTTCTCACCCGCTTTGTACCACCTGTCTTAGTTTTGTGTAGCTGGCCTGGTTTTGTCCTTTGATTATGCTGTTAGTGCATACTTGTTTTTTGTCGCACAGATCAAACTTTCTGAGCCTCACCTGATTTATCTGTAAAACTGAGATTGTGTCCCTTTTCACAGGGCTGTTTTAAGTTTCAAATGATCTGTTTACAGAAAGAGTTGGGCTCAGATTAAGAAGTGGATAGTCGGTCAATGACAACTCTATAATTTGGCAAATCCCCAAATGGTTTGCTTTTTGGCCCTTTGAGCTGTTATGTCAGAATTTTGTGTGGAGGTAAAGCATGCAGATCCTGAAATCTGATCTTCTGAGCAGACACTGCTTTAAATCTTGGATCCCAGAAAATGAGCATGGAGGCCCAAATGTCTGGCAAGCTGTTTAGAGTCTCATTTTGGCACATAGAAGGCGAGCAGGGGTTCTGCCATGGAGAGGGCCCTGAGCAGAGAGAGTATTCATGGTGGGGAGGCTTGTTGGATGCCCAGTATTCCTGTGGCCACAGAGTGAATGTTCATGTCCCTCCTCCCCCATTTCATATATTGACATGCTAAACTCTACGGAATGGGATACAGCTCAGTGGTAAATGCGTGCTTAGCTTGCACAAGGTCCTGTGTTCAATCCCCAGGACCTCCATTTTAAAAAATAAACAGAAAGAAAAAGAAATGCTAAACCCCAGCATGACGGTTGAGAGGTGATTAGGTCATGAGGATGGAGTCTTATAAATGGGATTATTGCCTTTCTAGAAGAGTCCTCAGTGAGCTCCCTTGTCCCCTCCTCTGCATGAGTACTCGGTGAGAAGACGGCCGTCTAAGAACCAGGAAGCTGCACTCACCAGACACTGAAACTTGACTTTGGACTTCATAGCTTCTAGAGCTGTGAGATGTGAAAGCTGTTCTTCAGAGCCACCCTGTCTATCATACTTTGCTGAAGCCGCTGGACTGGACTAAGACACCTGTCACTATTGTGATCTAGTGGTCTTTTTGTTTTGGGTCTTTTTCTTTTTTGAACAGGTTTTTTTTCTTTTAAAGAGAAGTCTCAGATTTACAGTAAAATTGAGTGGAAATCAGATTTTCCACATACACTCTTGCCCCAACACACATATGACTTCTCCCACTATCAACATTCCTCTCCAAAGTGGTAAGTCTGTGGCAATGGCTGAGCCTACACTGACCCATCATCATCATCCAAGGTCCACAGGTGGTCTTGGGAAGCCCCTCTTTGTTGTATATTGTACGGTGTTGGACAGATTTACAGTGACATAGATCCACCATTAGAGCTCCACACATGTTGGTTCACTGACCTTGATTCCCCTACATGCTGCTGGTTCATCCTTCTTCACCAAGAGCCTTCATGGACTTCCCACAGGCATTAAGTTATTTTGTAAATGGGATGGGGCATGTTTAGATGCCCACGAATCTATTTTCATCTGCTTGCATTGTTAGACTATGAGCTGAAAGTAGCTGCAGATCAGATGAGCTGAAGAAAAGGAAACTCTATAACATAAATTCCTTTGTGGCTGTGATTCCTTGTGTAGACAGTTCAACTTCATAAGGTGGGATTTCCTCAGAGTTCTTGGCTTCTCCTCCCAAGAGGATATGGACTGTCTCCTTCATTCTTGCTGCTTACCACACAGAGAATGCTCAGTGGAGGCCCAGCGAGTGAGTGCACGAGTACGCAAGTACAAGCTCCAAAAAGCACCCTCCCTTATATTCATGCTGTTCCGTGATCTCCTGCTGACCACAGACCACACTTCCTTCACTTACGCTGCTGCTCCTACTCATCTTTCTCCCCATCTATCTGAGCGAAACTGGGCAGAGGCTGGCTCTACATAGACACACAGAATTTGCTTCTACCTGCACCTGCACTTGTGGCCAGTTGAAATGGACTTTCTCCAGTGTCAAGTCTCCATCTGGGGAGACATGGGGGCTTGGATGCAAGTGGAAGCTGCCTTATGCCTGCAAGGATTCTTGTCTGCTGACTTCAAGTCAGTAGGAGGCAGTGTGGAAGAGTGTGTCTTGGGCCCCAGAGGCACATTACTGTGCTGTGTCCTGGATTACTAGCCTGGCTAATTTCAACTCATTGAAACCTGGGGAAGTAAAGTTTAGCACCTGCAAATTGGGGTTCAGTTAACTGCCATTTTTAGTAACATGGTTAGGGGATGATAAATGTGAAATTATTTGATGTGCTGTAAGTGTTACTGCTTAAATGCACAATGCGTTCATTTTTTGTCACCTGTCAAGGGCATGTCTTTGTGTGACTGAGGGTGCTGGGAACGGAAGGCCTGTTAGCAGGACTCGAACACCCTGTTCCTCAGTGGGTGGGCACTGCTTGTTGACAGCACTCTGCTGAAGGCCTGGCCATGTGCACAAAGGGAGACTCAAGACCCAAAGATCCGGGGAGGGTTTGTTTAGTAATGTGCTCCCCATCATTTTTCTACTTGGAAGATCAACCAGTGATGAGTTGATTTGTTGGATTTTTTTTCTATTAGACTTTGTCTTCAAAGGCTGCTCAAACTCAAGGTCTTCTTATTCTCTTACAAGATGGACAGGTGTCCAGCAGGTGAGTATGGAACTGGGCAGAGCTTGATATGATCCCTGTCTGTTAAGAACTTGGGCTTATGGCCTGGCCTAAATAGAACCTTGGTTTATTTCCATTGGAGAGTGTGTTGAGGCATGGGGTATATGTGTATGTGTGTGTGTGTGTGTGTGTGTGTGTTTGTGTGTGTGTGTGTATAGATGGGTGGGTTTGGCAGCCAGCCTCCTCCTCACCAAGCCATATGACTTCAAGGGGCAGAGGATGCAAGTCATTGGATGAAGGAAGATTATGAGAGAGAAATGCCTCTGCTCTCTGCTGCATGGTGGCTCAGGAACAGGTTGTGAATGGCAGAGTTGAAGTCCACAGAATTAAACCAATTTAAACCTAAATGTGGTGATCAAAGAAGCCCAACCAGTGACTTGGATGCAATCAGCAATGGATTGACTTTTGGTCTTGCCAGCCTTTTGACCTTTGGGAAATTCTCTCACAATGAGGGACATCAGACACTTAATTTGTCATAGGACATCCAGCATATGCATTCACAATACTTACCTTGATGCAGTGAGGGTTTCAGTAGATGATAGGTATAAGGCAGCAGCTGCTCCAAGACACTAAGTCACAGCAGGTGTACAAAAATTGGTAACTGTCAGCTGTTAAATTTGGGGAACACATTATTGGGAGATTATAGAGGAGATCCTGATCTGGTCATCACGTCGATCCCTGGGCGAGATACTAGAATCTGGTTGTGCCATATGCTAAATAAGGCCCATGGCAGAGTCCAAGCTGCTGACAGAGCAAAGCCTTTCAGAAACCCCATCCACCCCCAAACACATAGGCAGTGATGCAGGAAGAAGAAAATCACTGTGGAGTGTGCAGCAAGGAGTGGGGGGGGAGCCTCTGCTATTGGATCAGTGCCAAGGGCACCCCAGGGCCCTTGAAAGCTGCATCTGTTAATCTTCCCTGTGCTCTCAGTCACTCTGGAAGACAGGATGCCACGCTCCTTTTGTGTTGTTTGGAATGGCATTTCCCAGACATGCTGCACTTTTCTCTTTGGCTTTTTAACACTTGGAGGCATTTCTCAAACACCTGATATAAAGGTGATCTGCAGCTGTGGAATCAGTTTTCTCATCTAACAAAATAGGGTCATAATTGAGCTCACTTCTCAGGGCTTTTAGGAGTTAATGTGTCAATGCACTAAAGACACTTACAGTAAAAGTCCAGTAAATATCTTTTCTATCCTTAATGTGAATATTCTTCTATCTTTTCCTCCTATGCCTCCACGCTCTCCCTTTATCTCCTGTCTTTGATTTGAGTTCCAAGAAGTGTCCAGGAAGGGCAGGGGATGGTTGGGACTGACTCTCTAAGAAGCTGTGTTCCTCAGCCCCTCCTCCCACCCACTTCCGTTCTGATGCACTGAGCCCAGCTTTCTTCCCGTGTCCCTGAGACAAGTGAGGTCTTGCTCTGCATAAAGGTGGTTCCTACCACTGCATAAGCTGGTGAGAGTGCATTTTCACCCAAACTTGAATGATTGGCCTCCACATGGAGAGGAAGTGAGCAGGATGTGAGTCTTCTCCGGGCTGTGGGGAAATGCTCATTAAACACTCTCATGACTCCTGTTTTGGGGTTCAGTATGAAGATCCTATCACTGGGGAAAAAACAGACCTCTTCTTCAGACTTTCACCCACTCCTTCCATCCTCCTAGAAAGATGAGTGTGCCCTGCTGGCCTGGGGTTAGAGTTCAGCTGGAGCCATCCTGACAGTGAGCTAAGCTCTTGGCTCCAGTGTCACTCATAATCAGAGATCCCTCAGTCTTCAGCCAGATGCCATCTTCCTCCCAGTAAACTCTGTTCCCGTTGGGCCATGAAGTCCTTTCTGCCCCATTCCTCCCTTCCCTTCTGTCTCCTGCAGTACATTCTGAGGTGGATAAAATGAGCACATGCATGATTTCTAAAAAGTTTGCACAATGGCTGTAACTTACATATACCTAACATCTGGCAGCTCCGTCCCCTCTGCCGATAAAAGAGGAAACAGGGAGGAGAGGCCTGTGGCCAATCCCTGCCAGTGTGATCATCACTTTGGGGACAGTGGAGACCCCTGATCTGAATGGAACCACCCTCTTCCTGTGCTCCATTGGCAATACATCATTTGGAACTTACAGGCCAGATTAGGCAGGTGCCAACATCAACCTGCCTCATAAATGGAAACTCCAGACAGGAAGTTTGAAAAGCTAGCCATGATTTCTGCCCAGGATGAGGTTTTTGTCAGTTTCCCCAGTAAGTCTTTCCTGTGGAACCTATTTCACTGTGATGGCTTAAGTTTTCTCAGGTTTTGGGGTTTGCTCTGTCCATTGCCCCTTATCTCCTGTGGCTTAAGAAATCTATGATGGTATCCTTGAACATCTTAGAACTTTCTGGAATGCTGCCTAGTTTGGGGGCTGCTTTCCTTTCTTGTATGATATTCACAACCTAAGAGGTCATGGTCAGAAGGAACATGGAGGTACATGACACACTCAAAATCACAGAGGTTTTTATTGCTTAGAAAAATAATTCAGGTCCCCATATTTTTGGTTGAGTGCTTTAAAAACTACATCATGTTCCTGGGGAAAAGCTAGGGTGATATACAGGAGGCCTTGGGGGTATGGAACAAGGGCCAGGTTTATCTGGAAGTGCTAAGTGCAGTGCGAATTTGGCTTCATGTGTAGTGGGGGAGTTTCTGCCTGTCACTGAGTCAGAGGCAGTGACAGCCTCCTGGAGGTGCTGGGAACTGCCAAATAATCACCACCTCTGACCCCCTGGAGGAGACTTCATATTGAAAGTTCACGGCTGCCTCCCTCTAACTTTTCCAGAGAAGACCGTGGTGGTCCAGGTGGGCAGGGCCCAGCAGCATCTCCAAAGGATGCTCCTTCAGGACTCAGAGTTAAGGCCAGGTTGTGTGTGGCTTGCTTCCCTGCCTTCATCCATTGCTCAGGCCTCCCTCCTTGGGTGAGACTCTGTGGAGACTCCTGTCTCTCCCCTTCAGCCTGTCAATGTTCCCCAGGGCACAGGCTGCTGTAGTGCGCCCAGTACCAGTGCCCCTGGCTGGCAGTAGGGCTTGCCCTGGGCTAGGTGGCCCTCTGTCTTGCATCCTTTAAGTCAGGTCTCACCTGGTCTCCTTCCCTGACTGTTTATTAGCAAAAGGGACCTCAGGTCTTGAGGAAGTGGAATGTGGCCTGGGCTGTGCTCTCTGTCTTCGCTGGTCCATTATAGAAGCCTGGAACTCAGTGATGGCTCAGGAAGTGGTAGCCCCTGTCATTGCGGTCATTATCAGCTTTATTCCTCCCCACTCCCACAAAAGCCACGAGGGGATGCCCCATCTCACAATGAGTGGTGCAGGCAAAGAGGAGAAGGCTGCCTAGACACACAGTCAAAGTTTTGCACTGGTGGGATTTGAACCTTGGCCCATTAACCTCCAAAGCTGGGCTTCCTTCTGCTACACTGTGCTAATTCCCTTGGCTGTGCTGTTCTGAATCCATACTAATATCTGAATATGCTCATTTTTCAAGGCATGTATATTGGATCTCCATGTGGCTATGGAAGAGACTCTTCCCCCAACTCTGGTGGAGAGGGTCTTGGCAAGATCATCTGATGTATCAAAATTCTCACTTACAGTGAGTCATGGCGTAGGGTAGGCAGGGCCGTCCAAGAGGAAACCCAGAATTCCAGGCTGGAATCAAGACAGAATCCTGCTGAACACGTGGCCGAGATGTTGAATGCCAAGGGGATTCAAATTGTTCTTGAGCAGAAAAAATTGGAAGTGAGGTGATAGCTCTTGAATTGGACACATTGCTCATTTTATTGCAAGACTGTAAGTAGCACTGCACCAGTCTCATTTTGCAATGCTTTTCTCCCATTCTTGACTTGGTATCAGTCAACAGTGTGACACTTTGTCAATTTTTGTCACATTTAATTAATATTGATTACTCTCATGATGGACACATACTGCAAGTAGCAAATTTTTTAAAGAAAATAAAGAACTATCAGGATTGAATGCAGATTTTTTTTGAGAATTGTTGGAGAAATGTCAAGTCAGTTATTAAGTTGAAAATAAGTAATGATTTTTTGGTTACAATGCTGGATGTGAAAAGAAATTGTGCCTTTAGCTTTTGGGAAGTACTTTTACCTAGCAAAGTAAAATTCTTGAAGGATTGTCTTTATTTCTTGATAGTACCATTTATCTTTTATAAAGAAATGATGCTTTTTGGCTGTTTGGTAAATCATATTTCTACATACATCAGTGGACACATCCTTAATATGCACTGAATTATACTCCAGATTGAGCATATATTAAGGGTTTTTAAATTGTACAAGCAGAGAATTATGAACCAAGAGATGCAATCAGAGTTTAAATGATTATAACCTTTTGAAAATGCAGCTTGCATTTTCATGTTATATTTTAATTACTATCACACTGAAAATAAAGTTAATTTCAGAGCAGCAGTATTTTGTTATATAAACAAATGACACAACTCAAATTCTGGATAAGTATGAAATGATGCTTGGTATTGAAACTAAAATAAATCCAACATCTTAGCCCCCTTCAGAGTGAACTTCTGTGTTAAAAATGGAAAGTTCTGTTAATTGTTCATTAGATTTTCTGAATATGAATATGTTCTTAAGGGATTTATGGATGACCTTTTTTAAACCAGAATAATTATTTTAGAGGACACTGTATTGATTGAATAACAAAATGATATTCTTGAAATTGTTTTATTAAAATTATTACAGTTTTCTTGTAAAATAAAGCAGCAAATGGTCTTCATTGAGGTTGACAGAGACAGCTTCTACATGATATTCTTGCCCTTTTGGGGGGCATGTAATTAAAATTTTTGATGTATTTTCAAACTTAGAGAAACATTGCAAGCATAATAGAAGGCACTCCAATATTCATTGAGTCAAATTTACCAATTGTTATAATTTGTTCCAGATTTTTAGTGCCTACCATCCCTCACTCCCCACTCTTTGTGTACATAAGTGTATGTGTGCATACATGTCTCTGCATGGAATTTGTTTTCATTTCTCTTGTGCAGACTTCTAGAAATTGCCGCATGATGTGGTAAGTTTGTTTGACCTTTTAGAACCTGATGAACTTTTGAAAAGAACTAGATAATTTTATCTTCCAACTACCAACATATGGAGAGTTCCAGTTTCTCCATATCTTGCACAGTGCTGCTTACAGTCTTGTCTTTTTGACACAGTTATTCTACTACAGAATATGAAGTAGGATCTCATCGTGGATTTAATTTATATTTCCCTTGGCTAGTGATTTTGACCATATCCTCTGCGAGGCTGTTGGCCATTAGTTTACTTTCCTTGGAGAAATGTCCATTCAAGTTCCCCTTTGTGTTGCTGTCTTATGTGTGATAAGAGATCATATATTCAGAAGAAAAAACAAGTCCTTTATCACATGGATCTTGGTTTTTATGTCCGTTATTTTTTCTTTTTTAAACTTCTCTGACAATCTCTTTTATTTCATTTTTCTTTTATTTCTTTGTTATTTTTTTAGCCAGAGAAGGAATTATTTTTTTTTTGCAGCAAGTACGGAAAACACGGTACATTTCCCAAAGCAGTGTTTCCCTGAAGACCAAAATCAGGGAAGCCTTAAGCTAAGGGAACATGCATATCCATGAAGGATTTGAGTAGAGGCAAATTCAGCAAAGAATTGGGGCAGAGGCGGACAGAATCAAAGCTTTAGTTGATTGAAGTCATGAGGTCAGAAAAGGTGTGTATCATCATTCCTTAGGTTCCAGCCAGCCTGGTGTTGTGGCAAAATGTGTTACAGCTCAGTTGTGACAGCAACCTGGATCCAGGCAAGAGACCAAGCAGCACTGGGAGAGCTGGAGAACTGTGGTTAATTAGACCAGCAGGCCCAGACGAGTTAACACTTCATGCTCTGGACCCCATCTGTAGGTTTACACAAGCCTTTTCTAGGCTGCCAGTTTTAAACTTTGCAACATCATATGCAAATAAAGTACAAGAGAAGTTGACCAACCAGGAACAAGCTTTGTATAAATAGACCAATCAGGAGTGAGCTCCATGCAAATGAAGTACTACAAGTGGACCAATCAGAAGTGAGAGTAATAACCAGTCAGAAGTGAAGGAAAGTGAGCTCAGGGAACCAATAGAATTCTAGGTGTAAGTTAGCCACTTCAGAGGCAAAAAGTGAGATAAAGCCTGTGGGCCAGGGAACCGGACGCTAGTGGGACGAGAGCAGCAGCCCTGCCTAGGGGTCCTGCCGGGCTTTTTATGGGGCTTCCTGCCTCACTTGGACCTCAGCGAGTAGTTCCCATCCTCCACATTTTTAAAGGAATATTTCACTGCCCTAAGAATATATGGTTTATATTTTATTCTTAGTTCTTGCAGAACTCAACACAGTCTCTCTTCTTTGAATATGGTATTTAGTTCATGCATATGTGAAGCTGATATCATTGCTTTTGTATCTGCCATTTTGCTCTTTACTTTCTATTATTCTCATCTGTAAAAAGATCCCCGTGTCTCTCCTTCTGTGTTACATTAGCAGTTGCTCTAGGTATGACAGTATTTGGCTCACTATTCCTCATCACGGTCTATGTCTACATAATACACATTTATTTCTAAAAAAAGTCCCTTTGTTCCAGTATATCTCCTTTTCTTCTCTTTTTGAAGTTGTTGTCATGTTACATCTGTACATGTTAGAACAACACACGAAACAGTAAAATAACTACTACTCTATAGCCAAGACATGGAAACAGCCTAAATGTCCATCAATGGATGACTGGATAAAGAAGATGTATATTTATACAATGGAATACTACTCAGGCATGAAAACTGACAACATAGCACCATTTGGAGCAACACGGATGCTCCTGGAGAATGTCATTCTAAGTGAAGTAAGCCAGAAAGAGAAAGAAAAATACAATATGAGATCGCTCATACGTGGAATCTAAAAACAAAAACCAAAACAAAAAACAAAGCATAAATACAAAACAAAAGCAGACTCATAGACATAGAATACAAACTTGTGGTTGCCAAGGGGGCGGAGGGTGGGGAGGTATAGGCGGGACTTCAAAATTGTTGAATAGATAAACAAGATTGTGCTGTGTAGCACAGGGAAATATGCAGGAGTTCTTACGGTAGCTCACAGAGAAAAAAATGTGACAATGAATACATGTATGTTCATGTATAACTGAAAAATTGTGCTGAACACTGGAATTTGACACAACATTGTAAAATGTTTAAAAATCAATAAAAAATGTTAAAAAATAATAACTACTACTCTATGTAATCTTAAAGCCCTCAGTTTTTATATGCAAATTGCCTTCTTTACCTCTTTTATTAAGGAATGTTTTCACTAGATATTGATTATATGTTTAACATTTTACTTTTTATTCACTGTGACTTTGTCATCTAACAGACCAGTGACTGCTTTTATATTTGGTGAGAAGTCTGTTGTTAATAATTATTTTGATCTCCTTTCTGATACGTTCCTTTTCACTTGCAGCTTTCAAGACTTTTTTCTTAACCTTGTCTTTAATAGTTTGGCTAAGATGTGTATAAGTGTGGGTCTCCTTGAATTTTTCCTATGTGGGAATATTTTAGATCCTTGGGTCTGTAGATTAATGTTTCAAAATCAGATTTGAGAACATTTTTTGCAATTATTCTTTAGAATATATATTTTTTGCCCTTTCTCATCTCCTTCTGGGGTTCTCTTTTTACATGTGTTGATATAATTGAAATTGATCTGGTCTCTGAGTCTTTGTTGGTTTCCTTCCTCTTCAGATTTGTTACAATTCTGTTGATTTTTCTTCAAGTTCACTGATTGTTTCTTCTTCTTTCAACGGACGTTTTCATTTCCGATACTGCATTCTTCAGCTCCAGTTCCCATTTGGTTCTTTCATATACTTTGTTTTTCTCTGTTGAGATTCTTTGTGGTTTGTATTATTTTCATCACAGCCGTCGATAATTATTTAAACATGATTTCCATTACTTCTTTCAGTGTGTTCATAGGAGATGATTTTACGTCGTGGCTAACTCCAGCATCTGGAGATAACTCAGTTTTTATTGAGTCCTTTTCTTTCTCAGTCACAGTACACTTTCTTCATTCTTAGTTGGTAGTCTTGTTGAATTTCAGGAAATGTAGTAATTTTAATTTTGAATTTTAATCCAGAGATATGTCCTTGTGTTTTTAAGTAACTTGCCACCAGTAAATCTGTGAAGTGTGTCTCTACTACAGCATGCAACCACTGATGTCACTGATCATTTTTTGAATGTTAAAACTTGCTTCCTAACAGTTGCTGCTGCAACTGTGTAGCTGAGCATTTAGCCAAAAATTGGGCAGTGGTTGGGCTCAAACCATATCAGTCAGGCCGTCTCTGTGTCAATGCATCTCTGTGGTCCATCAAATACATCCACAGTTCTGATTGTTTCCAAATGTGCAGTGTTGTTTTCTTTCTAGTGTGCTTCTGTCCATTTCCATGTGTATACATGCTGGCTTTGGCAGCCATGGAGATGTGGATGGCTTGAACCCATTTCAGTTTCTTCTCTGCATGCCTGTAAATCTGGAGAATATAGAGTGCTTAGCAAGACCAGATACTGTCTTACCACCCAGAACTTCCAGGGAAATGCTTAGCTGCCCTTTTGCCTGCCCTAAACATGAGTGCAACCTCAGTGAACCCTGTGTGCCGACCACTGAGTTCACCAGTTTACCTTCCCACGCATCAAGTCAGATGAGCCCCTCCTGGTGGTGGCACCAAGCCTTGTTCCCAAGGTCTGCTGTCACCCTGGTTGAGCTGCTGTCCCCTCAGCCCTGGCAAGGGATAGACCCAAAGTCTCACACTTCTATTGCCTGAACATCAGGGGTTTCATGAATAAGCACTTTAGTTTGTTGCAGATCTTCAGTTACAGAGTGCTGGAATGATTTTTTTTTTGTTAAAAGTTTATCCAAATTTATAGCCATTGTTTTAAAAGTGGAGATGATTTCTCAACCTTCTCACCTCATCATGAAGAAAGTGAATTTATCCAACTTCCTTGGAATTACATTCCAACCAATTCAGTTTAATAAGAATGGACGTGGAGAGGATTTGTAAACATTCCAAGCTATGTATTCAAAGCTACATGAATGCCAGAGTTTTACAAGGAGCTTCTATTAATTTGATGACTTTTGGTGTTTGATACATGTTTTATTTTAGTAATATTTTGTTATTTGTACATATTAGTTTGAAAGTAAATACTGAGTTATTACAATCTGGCTGTTTATAAGCATATTTCTTAATGTAAGTATGTAATATTTTAATAAAACATGGTGGAATTTAGACTTGATCTATGGATTAAAAAAGTAATAGCTAGTCATGGACATAAATTTAGAGTTGATAGATTGAACTGAGGATGTTGTTTCTATGCAAATTCTCCTCAACGCACATTTGTTCATATAAATCCCTATTCTTTTAGGTGAGAATGTGATCCCACTCGCTCATCTCACCTCCCACTTTTAAAACAGAAATTTAACAATTCTATACCAGTGCTTCTATATGGGAATATAATGAGTGGCTAATAGGTTGTGAATTTAAGAATGCATTTCATTAAAAAGAAAAAAAATGAAACTACAGAGCTGGCTGCCAAAAAGGGTTGGTGAGAGGGAGAGGACATAGAACCCAGTTCGGTGAGCTTATATGAATACCCTGTATTTCTGAGTGCACGTGTGTCATGCACAGCCAGAGAACCCGGAATCTGAGAGAGCTGGTAGGTTACTTTATCTCAGGAAGGGAGACCTGCTGGTGTGTTGAGACTGTTTTGCACAACGAACATCTTTGTCAAAGACTGAGTGCTTCTGCAGGGCCAGAAGTAGCGCAAACATTGAAGAGAGAAAGTGAGCCTCTCTGGGGGATGTATCATAGGGACCATCCAAAGGGGCCACTTAGAAGTGTGAACAGACTTCAGAAGAGGCTAATCTGAAGTAGATTTCTGGATTCCTTAAGAGCCAAGGAAAAAGAAAGGCCAACAGAATGGACTGTATTCACTTAGGTCAGGGGAGTTGCGGTTGAGAACAGCTGTGAGACCAAAAATGCCCCTGAGAGATAGAGTCTGCTTTCCAATTATTGCCAGAAGCTGGCTGCTCAAGACCATTCACCAGAAGCATCAGTCACTTAGAAGCTCTCCCGTACCCTGCAGCTTTGATCCTGGCAGCCATCTGAGGGAGGATGGATGGGTTTAGGCAGGAAGGAGGAAAAGGGCCATTCTGCCTTCCACCCCTCCTGCAAGTGGCCAGCCAGCAGCATGGCCTCACTGAGAAACTCTAACTTGGTCTATTCATATTTCCATGGGCTGGATGTTCTGTTTCAGTTCTTTGTCTGTTAAAGCAACCCCGCACTTTTTTTTTTTCCTTCAGAGGAACATTTTTCAACCTAGATTTGGAGAAGAACCACTGTAAATTTAAAAGGGTACTGGGAGACACTTTTGCCTTCTAATCATATCTCATGGGTCAAAAACAGTACTTGCATATATGAACAGATTTTTGTTTGAACACATTTTTGAGTGATACAATTGTATTTAGAAAACTATTTCAAAATCTGAAATATTTGTATAAATTCCACCATAATCATGTATCAGATATGTGTGTGAATAACTATTTTAACAAATCTCCTCTTGTCTTAGTATATTTATATGATTCTTGATTGTACTCTATTATGGCCTAGTATCCTTTCCCCTTAAAATTCTTATGCAATTTAGTCCTGTTATAGTTCCATACTTGTTATCAATTTAATACTGTTAATAGCAACATTACTAATCCAGGGATTTAGTAGAATAATCTATGTATATTATTGTTAAAGCAGGACAAGACAAAATTTTTCTGATGACTGCTTTTAGTTGAGTACAGCCCTTTATTCCCCTTTTATTCTGTTGAGGACATTTCTATGATTATATTAAAATTCAGGAATTACCTTCTGGGATTCTCAATCTTTTCTCTCCCTTTTATATTGGCCAACTCTAAGATTACATGTCCTTTTTCCTTTTAGCTTCTCTCCATATTTTCCCTTTATATATACTGATGAATACTTAGTCTTTCCCTACCTCTCTTTGATATGTCCAATGGATTTCTCTTTCTCCAGAACATTGAATTTGTATGTTTGTAAGAAATTTCTCTCTAATTTATTGTTTCTGTGGCAGCCTTCTCCCACCATATGTTGAACTTGAGGAAGAAATCTTGAATACTTGTATCTCTAAGGCTAAATGGAGAGCTTTATAGGAAGTCAGATAATAAATTCAGTGAATGAAAGAATCATAGGTATTCAGTCAATTTATCCTAATTCCCCCACCAGGCAGAACATTAGAGTAGATAGACCTGATTTTATTGAAAAGGTTAAATGATGCCATAGAGAGTAAAATTATTATGTGACTTTCTCATCTTTGAACACATCCTATTGACTATAACAATAAGGAAGGTGAAATGTATTGTTTTAAGAAAAATCTGGCTTCTTTCTTAGAAGATAATATGAAATGTAGGATTGTGTACCAGGCTAACAGTATCTTTCAGAAAAAAGGATCAATTAAGTGGATAACATGATAAATTTAAGACCTGCATCCTTGGAAATTCTTTCACTTATTCTAGATTGATTCCACACAAGATGTATTTTATATTTGATCAACACATCGCCTCCATTCTCAGTCTTGATGCATGTTAAAAACCAGGTATTTCTAAACTTGAGATGTCAGTAATGTCTGAATAATTCACCTAGAAATTCTAATCTAGTTGACGAAAGAGGCAGAGATGTTAGAAAATGGAGGAAGACGTGCCAAAATGTAGAGGATTGGAGAAGATGTTTGCTAAAGGATTTCCAGGAAGAAGAAAGGAGTGTTTCTCTTTTTATATTATTTGAAAATAATCATTATCAAAAAAGAAACCAAAATCAACCATAAACAGGAATGTGAAATGACTGGATGATGATAAGGAATTAGTGAATCAAGCAAGCAAGTCCTGGTGCTGAACGTTCCTCTATAGACAGAGCGCAGTACCCTCCAGGCAGAGTCTCATGTTTGCAGTTTTAAATCAATCATAAAGTCCATCATTTTTTATATTTTTAATTTGGGTGAAAGATAATATTTTGTACTGTTACAGCACAAAGAAAGCTGATTTAAAAATTATCAAAACTTAATGTGAGCTTTTTTTCTGGTTTGCGGAGTTGACAGCTGGGCAAGTGTTTACCTGCACCCACAGATCCTGTGTGATTATTTTTTTTTTTGTCTTTGTTAGGTTTTAAGATTTTTAAGTCCATGCTATTTCTTAGTG
Organism: Vicugna pacos; assembly: GCF_048564905.1. Classification (NCBI taxonomy): domain Eukaryota; kingdom Metazoa; phylum Chordata; class Mammalia; order Artiodactyla; family Camelidae; genus Vicugna; species Vicugna pacos. The sequence goes on from NC_133022.1 coordinate 4,442,056, forward strand.
TCATACAATCTCCTCAAATCTTCTCATATAATATTAGAAGAAAATAGTTAGAGCAATTTAAGGAATATAAAAATAATGTCTCTGTTAGTTAGGTTTTGTAAAAATACACCTTTTCGAAAATTGAACTTTTACCATGTATCTCACTAACCTGAATTGCATATTTCACTTAATGACCAAAGCTGTTGGTAAGTGTTAGAACTGATTTTATTGGTAACATTTTCTTTTGTAAATTGTATATTGCCATGGTGATATTTTGAATTTTTGTTTACCTTTGGGGAAAATGTATCTTTCAGTGTATAATGCTGCTCTGTTTTTAAGAGGGTTGACATAAATTATAACTGGGAAAATAATTATTGGCCAGGATTTTCTAACTATCTCCTATTTTCTATGCACCTAGTACCACCAACATAAACTCTCCCACAGAATGGGTCAGTTTGATGTCCTGTAATGTAGCGAGAATATCAAGATCCCAGTGGATTAAATTATCACAGAATCAAAGAGCAAATGTCTTGAGCATGATGATGAAGTTGAACCACTATTCCTCTCAGGTAAGAATACAAAGAGTGTGGTACCCATGGTTAATTTGTGAACTGATTTTATCCTTTGATAGTAAGGGTACAGCAGATTCTCTTGCAAAGAAAAAAAATGGCCTGGATGAAAGAAATAAATTGAACAGATTACAGGGGTGGCAGACTGGTGTGGGGCGGATCCAGGAGGAGCCAGGAGCCAGGTCTACCTGTCAGTTCTCCCCTTGAGGCCTGTGGAAAATAACTTGGGGTCCGGCACCCAGCAGACTTTATAGGCAGGTGAAGTTTTAACTTGTGTTGGACCCACTCATAATTTCCCTTAAAGAACACTGTACTGACAGTTTCTATGTGATTTAACTGCATATCAGTAATCATAGAAATCAAATTAAACATAAATATAAAACAGCATCTTATTTTTAATGTGCACTTTTATACATAGGAAAGCGTGTAATGAGAAAAGTAATTCCCATGACAGATCAGCCTCTGGGATAAAAATCCTTTGGATAAAATTTAATCTCCATTTTATATCAGTGTACACATTTGTACATATTTTTTTACTGAAGGACCTTAGAGGGCAACTTTGAAGTCAGGAGATGGCTGTGTTGTTGAATAGTGGACTTATTTTCTTAAAATGTGTGGTTTTCCCATATTTATTCAATTTTCCATAAACCAAGGAAGCATCATTTTAAAAATTTTGAGTTACAGATGCTATTTTTAATCCTTCTGATGAAATTCAATTTTTTGTGTAGTAGACAAAGCTTTGCCCTTCTAAACATCAAAATGTTCTTTAAATTTCCACAAATTATTCATTGACTAACAACTGAAAAGAACAGATAAATAAGTGGAACAGAAAATACAAAGACACCCAAGAATATATATAAGATTTTAGAACTTGTTACTGATGAAATTTCATACAAGGAAAAGATAAGTTATTCATAAATGGTGGAGAAATAATCTATTTACAGAAAAGTAGCTAGATTTTTATCTCACTAGAATAAGTTTCAGTTGTATAGAATAAATTTGTAAACCTACAAAGTGAGAAAAATTTACAGAAGAAAACATAAATTTCTCTTGATACATTTTTATGCTGGCAAAGACATCCCTAAGAAGGACTTCAGAAGCAAGAATTATGGAATTTGATTTAACAACATAAAGAAATTTAAAGCTTTAGATGAGAAAATAAGATGGACAAAATAATAGAAAATGTAATTTTAAAATATTTACAATGCATTTGTAACAGAGATAAAAATTTTTCATTTTTACTGACAAGTTTTTAAATCAATAAACAAAATAACCCTCTACTTTGAAATTGGGCAAAGTACTTTTTTTTCATACCTGTAAGTGCCCAATGGACATAGGGAGAAATATTTAGCATCTCTGGACAAATAAAGAATTTAAAGGAGAAATGAAATACCATTTTCCCTTCACAAAATTTGGGGAGGTGCAGAACAGTGGTACTTACACGGGTGTGTGTGAATATGAAAAGCAGTGGTGTTTATACTGCTGATTCAAGTTTAAGTTGCTTTTGAGTTTTCAAAGAGGCAATTTACTGATTAGTACCACATTAGAATTGTACATTTCCTTTACACATGAATGTTCTTTATACTGATAGGAGACAAATAATTAAACATTTATTAAAGGTGTATAACATACAATTTGTTTTTCTCACGACTACTTAAAATAGCAATATATATAAAAACAAACTCACATAAAGGATTTCATAAATCAATTGCAGTGCATTCAGTATGGAGGAATATTTTACCATTGAAGGTGGCATAGATAATGGATGCATGTTGACCTGCAAAGATGTCCTTTCGAAGATCACTGAAACAAAGGAAAGATCAATTTTATTATATACAAAAATAAGAAGACTATGGTCTCAGCCAAAATTAAATACACAAATGTGATAAAAATTTATTTCCGGGCATTTGCATTATATGTGAAGATTTTCCTTTTAAAAAATGTGTGATTTCTTCAATGAACATGTACAAAAATTCTATAAAATATTTACATTTAATGAAATACTGGGAAAGGTCAAGGATAGGAGTTTTGCACAGTGATAATAATAACTTCTCACTGTGTCATTTTCTTTAATTTGTTTGATGATTGATAACTTTGGAAAACTTTTAGCCTCTTCAGAAGTAAAGAGGAAAAAAAAAGGAAAAAATAGAAAAAGAAAAAAAGAAGGGAATATTTTTATTTCTGCTTATAAATTTTACTAGGGTTATATTTAATTGTATCCTCATGTTTTGGATTACATGAAGCTTTATTATGTATCAAATGTAAATGAGTATATATTAATCATTTTACTTTACATTCTTATGGAATAAAATTATAGTATATGTAAATGATTATTACTATTGCTAAAGTTTATAAATTTTAGGTGTATCCTTATGAAAATAAAATAAAAAATAGCAAATGTAATTTGTTTAATACTATTACAAACGTATAAATCTTCTTGGTAAAAGATTTCTGTAAAATGACTTAACCCTGCAATGTATTTATTCATTCTTTCAGTCCATTTATTCATCATCTGTTACCTGAATACCTTGTGGTAGATCTATTCTACACAGGACCCATCATCTCTCAGAACATCTTGAACTTTAAAAACTCCATATTGACCACTCTGAGCATGAAGAGAATTTTAAAACTGAAGTCTTAAGACTTAATTTCAGTTTAAGCTTTTCCTCCCTTCTTCCAAACAAAAATATGTCTGAAAGTTGGAAATTGTAAAAGATAACCTTTGCCTACCCTTTTGAACATTTAAAATAGAATTAAATATTAATATTCATCATTGGACATTCTGCTTTCATACAATGTATAAATCTAAATATTGAAAAAAAGGAGCAGCCTGATTTCATTGAACGCTGAATTTTCTTGATTCAAGTCTCTTGAGAATTAAAGTAAGAATTACATTTTCAAAAATTCTTGTTTTGTTATTTTAGTTCTCCTTCCCTGTAAAGCTTTTTATGATTTTTCAAACTGAAGTCTATTTGATTTGCAATATTACCTATAAAGTTTTTAAGAATTAAAAGTTATTTAAATGCCACCCATTTGACAATAACTGACTATGATATAGGTCACTATTGCACATACTGTAAGGCAACATGGATTGTATGATACCCATTATTTTACACCCCAATAAGAAATTCTTTAAAAAATGCTGCCAACTCACACATACTGAGAACCAACTAGTGGTTAACAGTGGAAAGATGGAAAGGGGAGAGGACTAACAGGTATAAAAGATTAAAATTTAAATAAGGTACCAGGATATATGGTACAACATGAGTTATATAGCTCATATTTTATAATAACTATAAATGGACTGTAATTTTCAAAAATTGTGAATCACCATATTGCACATCTGTAATCTCTCTAATAATTTTTTTCATCAAGTATACTTCGACAGCAATAAAAATGCAACTGGATACAAAAAGATATTGCAATAATTTGACCAACAGGATAAATGAGAAACAAACAAACAAACAAATCCTACCAATCATGATTGTAAGATGTTATGAATTTTAAATTGCCTTCCCGTGTCAGAGATGTTAAAAGTTGAGAAAATGAGTATATTAGAATGATTGAAGTACGGTGTTCTCTCCAATCCTTAAATTGGCAAAACAGGTATTCTATCATTTTACTTAATTGAAATATTATACTTGTTAAATAGTAGTAAGAGCCATAATTGTATTATCTAACAATAATTGGGCTGTTATTTTGCAAGAAACTCTTCTAAACAATTTGCATAAATTTTCATTGAAGCATTGCAGTGTTGTCCTGTGAGATAACTTTGAGTTCAGCCCTGTTTTGTAGATAAGGAAAGTGAGGCACTGAAATACTAAGTGACAGCTAAGAAGTGACAGTTAAAGTAAAAGTCAGAATCAAGTTGAGCTGAATGTCATGGTCATGCTATTTATATTTAAACAGGTTATTCTTCCGTTAATGTGAGCAATAAATGCTCATAAATATCGTAGTTTCTACACTGGAAAACTAAGTATTTATTTGAAAGGGGTAGGAATTTCATGCTATGGAGTGTTTCCAATTACACGAGTAATGGTTTGTTTGAAACAGTACACACTAGTTTCCTAAAAAGTACTTTCACATTTGTAGGGCTGCCCTCGATTTGGCCATTCATGAGTGGAGACTCTCCTGATAGAGAAGATATGCCAGCTGAGCCTCCGTGATGGTGAGAACAGGGCAGCGCTGGTGGTGTGTGGCAGCCATCCATCCATGCAAGATGGATTCCATGTAATGACTTAGAATAGAAATGATTTGATCTGTTTTAATTATAATAAACTGATGGGCCTTGCAGAATGTTGACTTGGAATTCCTAGCACTTACAGTCTGTTTCTTGGCATGATACAGACAGGCCATGTAGAGCAAAGAAGCAGAGTGTGTGACGATTCTGCTAAAATGTGCTGACCCAAACCTCGTGGACGTCCACGGCAACGCCACTCTCCACTACGCTGCCTTACCTGCAAATATTACATTTGCAGCAAAGCTGCTTTCCTACAATGCCAATATTGAAGTGAGAAACAGGGTATAGCTCCACTAGATTTATTTACAAAATATTTGAAATACAGGTTCTTGTTTTAGCTACAGGTGCTTTATATCTAAAAGTACATATAATGAAAAATAACACTTCAGGTTCTGTTACCATAGATATGATTCCAAAGCCAAGGCCACGGGCTAGAGAACGGTGGTACCCACCGAAAGGACAGAGCTCTGTCTCCCAGCCCCTCTTCTACACTGGAAGGAACTCCTCCACACTTGGAAGTGCCTGGGGAATGGTGGTAGTTTCAGAGCCCACAGAAGATGAAGGCCTGAGTGTAGTGACCTCATACTGATGGCCACCTGGCTGCCACGTATGCCTTGGGGCATCCAGGCTCAGCCAGCTGTAGCTCCTTAGTGGGGCAGTGGCTATATATGGGAAGCAGATGATGGTAAGATGAATCCTCCTACTTTAGCTCTGGAACATCCATCACCTCCTGCTGCTGCAGCCCCGCCAGGAACTCCTTCCACTGGCACAGTAGGTGCAATTTTATGTATTGGAGGCTTGGCCATTCCCTGAGTGAAAATACTAGAAAGGAACTTAATTGTCTAAGTTTTTACTTTAAATAATGATATTGCTAAAAGCAGCATCAGAAGGTACAGCTTTCTTTTATATATTTATGGTAGATAATTGTGAAAACATTGCATTTGTTGCAGGCAAAGTTTTTTTTCAAATATTTTTTCCCCACTCAAGTTTTTCTGATTGATGTAAAAACAGAGGAAAACACAACTTGTGTTGGAAATAAGCTTTGTCTTAACACTCAAAGGAAACAAAAACACTTGACAATATAATCAAAATCTGGCTGATGTGGATAAGTTTCTGTTTTATAAAAAAAATTATGAATTGTATAAAAATGATTTCTCTCTCATTGCCCAAGTCTTAAGAGGGAAAAAGGAAACAGGCTGTGGAGGGTGCATTTGAAATTCTCAGGCCAGTTTGGAAACTGGGCATTTGGGAATTAACAAGAAGAGGTTTTTGGGCTTGATTTTGTTTTCTTTTTGTTTCTGTATTTAGGCAAGCTGCTCTTCAGTTGTCGGGGATAATCATTGTCACTTTGGGGAAGAGAGTGAAGTGTAAGTTTTTGAGAGATCAGTTTTATGAGGACTCTGAGGGAATCATAGTGGGCATTAACAGGTGGTGATTAAGTGGGAAATAAGAGAGCAGAAGCAATAATTAACTGAGATAATGTCCTATTGCAGCAGAAGCAGCCACTTAGATAAATATCTACACTTGGCTCTCAAATCTAGGATGTCTTGATGGGAAGTGAGGAATTCACACATAGTGAAATCAAGTTGAATTGTGAATTTACTAGTTCCTGTTCTATCGCTGTTTACCCAGGACAAGGAAATGCAGTTTTGTTAAGTGACTTTTAATTATTACACTTTTCTTTGCGCAAATCCTCCAATGAGAGGAGAACCCAGCTACGTTGCTTAGAGATGAAACTTAAGTGATTTATTACGTCCTTCACTAGTTCTCAGCTGAAGTTGTGCTGGTGAACCACAATCATCTGGGAGAATTTAGAACAAATTTACAAGCCTGGTCCCTCCCTTGAAGATTTTGATTGAATAAACCTAGTAAGGCCTGGATATGTATATTTAGAAAGATTTCCTTGAGATTTTGATACAACCCTTGGTTGAGAACTATTGAATGGGTAAGTGTAATGAGTGTAAATCCACAGGTCTCAAAATTATGGCATCTTTAGAAAGTGGGAGTGTAATACATGCTACTTATTTCCAGGCTCTCCTTTCCAACCATACAAACCTGATTTTATCCAGGCCTTCTTCTGTGATTGAGAAGTTAAAAGGAGTATTATTGGCAATACCTGTTATCTTGAAGAATAACTATTTTCTTTCCAACCACTGATCACTGATTGGCACTCAGTCTTAGAGATGTGCTTACGGTGAGTGATTTAATAAGCAGAGCCCTTTAAGTATTTTGCAAATTTTGCTACCATCCATGTCATTATATCAACACGTTTTCCCTGATTTCAGTAATAGTAATTCATTAACTTTCTTTTTGTTAAAGATATGTGATGGAATCTTGCAATATATCTGTTAGAGTCACTGAGCACTGGTGTAATCAAAATGACAGTTTTTTTAATTGCAATATAGTTGATTTACAGTGTTGTGTTAGTTTCTGGTTTACAGCAATGTGATTCAGATATATATATATATTAAAATATATATATATAAGTTTTTGCTCTGTTTTCCACTTTGATTTATTACAGGATATTGAACACTGATCTGTACCCTATACAGTAGGACCTTGTTGTTTATCTATTATATATATGGTAGTTTGTATTTTCTAATCCCAAACTTCTAATTTACCGCTCATCCAACCCCTTTGCCCTTGGTAAACTTCAGTTTGTTTTCTGTATCTGTTAGCAGGTTTCTCTGTTGTTAACAAGTTTGTTGATAACATACTTTCGATTCCACACTTTAAGTGATATCCCAAGGGATCTGTCTTTCTCTTTTGAACTTACCTCACTCAGTATAATAATCTCTAGGTCCATCCGTGTTGCTGCAAAAGGCATTAATTCACTCATCTTATGACTGAGTAGTATTTCAATGTATATGAAGGTACCATGGAAGATGGCAATTATAAACATCAAAACCGTCAAAGTTACTAACAGATTGGAATTATTTTAATAATTTACTTTCAGCTGTCTTATTAACTAATTATCCATTTGACTAACAATAAGGGATATTGAGATACAGGTTGTAGTTTAAGTAGGCATTGGAAAGATTCTCAAAGTGGGTATTTTTGAGTCTTTGTAGCAATTTTTATGACATGTTTGAGCCCAGTTTTTTTCTTTAGATATATGATACTAAAGAAAGGAATGGTTTACATCCAAATATTTGCTATATACCCAACCTTGGAAGCACAACAAATATAAAAACACAATTGGGCTGCAGGCTAAGCTCGGGTCCTGGATATGTTCAGGTTGCTTCCACAGATTGAGTCAACATTTAAAATTTAGGAGACTCATGCAAAAATCTGCATTTTGGACTTCTTCAAATAATCAAATTTCATCCCCCTGGAGCACAGGCTACTGTGTGGTCTTCCCTACAGAAGTTACCCCTTTTAAGTGGGGCAAGTGTTCTCCAGTTTGCTGTCCTCACCTGGGACCTTCACTTACATGTGTCACCTACTTTGCCTCTGGAAGCATTTGAGTTTACCATTCCTGTTTTATAGTATATTTTAATAAGTATTTCCAGATTTTAAAGACAGTCTATGTTAATTTACAATCTATTTCATTTCATGGAATAATCTCTTAAGAATGGGATTGAGATTTTAAAATTAGAATTTATAAGTTACTTAAAAATATTTTTTCTTTACATGTACATGTAAATAATCATATTCCCATTGGAACGTCTGTAAACCTGAGGAGGTTGGGCGTGGCTGTAGTTGGATAGATTATGCAGATTGCAGACAGTATGGCATCATTCTCCCCAGCATGTTTCCTTAAAAATGCAATTGATTCAGTAGCTACATGGTTCTCTGTGGAGTCGTGTTCAGAGTGTTCAGAGGAGTATTGGAGCAATAAAGTAACTACAGATGACCTGGTAGACACTGTGATGGAAACAAAAATCTTGGAACCTGTAAATGTTTGAAGTGAGTTTTAGAGAATGACTTCACAGGTAATCTTTTGAAGAAGTCAAGGCGGATTATTTTAAAGAGTGGGAACACAAAGAGCTGAGGCGGAAGGGGCTAATTTTTATATAGTTTATATGATATGTTTAAGTTCAGATACTGCTATAAGTTTTTACATTCAGTTTTCTAATATGTAAATTAGAATTTATTAACAGTTTTTGCTGTTTCACAATGTGGCCTCACTTTTTCTTCCTGTAAGTGAAAACAAAAGGCAAATGGTAGAATCTTTAGTAAAGACAGACATATATACATTCAGTTGATAAACTGGAAAGTTACAATCGTTTATATTCTCTTTAAAAAAACAAAATCTTAGTGTTCCTCTAGAGTAGCAACAGTCAGAAAGGTTAAATTAATAGGATTAACTTAGAATGAACACATCATCATTTAGTTAGAAAGACAATTATTCTGACTGGGTGTCACAAAGAACAATGTGTAGCAGAATTCATCTTGCTTTAGAATAGTGACTGATGTCATTTGCAACCTGAGTTTTTTGATCATATGATTTTCTATTTAGGTATTTCATTTTAGTTTTGTTAGTATGAATTTATGTTAAACATAAATTGATGAATGCTATGTCATTAAATTTTCACTTTTGTATTTTCCCAGCCAAATGTTTTCTTTAGTATGTAATTAAGAACATCATTGTATCCTACGTGTCATATTACTGCATAGGACACTTCTGTTAATTTTCCAGAATCACCTAATGAAACAAGTGTCTCTAAGTTCCTTTATTCAAATTATATTCCGTTACACATTTTTACCAGGTATTGTATAGAGAGAGTATCCAGTAGAAGTTAATTTTATTCTTTCTTCCTTTCTTTCTTTCTTCCTTTCTTTGTTTTTCTTTTTCTTTCTTTCTTCCTTTCTTTGTTTTTCTCTTTCTTTCTTTCTTTCTTTCTTTCTTTCTTTCTTTCTTTCTTTCTCCTTCTCCTCCTTCTCCTTCTCTTTCTTCTCCTTCTTGTTTCTTCTTCTTCTTCTTCTTCTTCTTCTTCTTCTTCTTCTTCTTCTTCTTCTTCTTCTTCTTCTTCTTCTTCTTCTTCTTCTTCTCTTTTCTTCTTCTTCTTCTTCTTCTTCTTCTTCTTCTTCTTCTTCTTCTTCTTCTTCTTCTTCTTCTTCTTCTTCTTCTTCTTCTCTTTTCTTCTTCTTCCTTTTCTTCTTCTTCCTTTTCTTCTTCTTCCTTTTCTTCTTCTTCCTTTTCTTCTTCTTCCTTTTCTTCTTCTCTTTTCTTCTTCTTCCTTTTCTTCTTCTTCCTTCTTCTTGCTTCTTTCTTCTTTTTGGACATCTTTACTTTCAGTTAATAAAGTGATGTCTTCTAGTTAATCAAGCAACTTTGACCTCTCTATTCCATTCCCAGTAACTGGGTTCAAGTTTTCCATGTGTCTCATTCTGTTTCACTCCTCATCATTTTGCTCAGGCTGCCCTTTCTTGAATCTCCTTCATATCCCACTATGCACTGTGTCTGTCTTTTAAGACACATCCTGGTCTTCTTAGCATTCCCAGAACTATGCAGATGCAACAGTCTTGTCTCCTTAGTGCCCATATTCTGTATCCATTTACTTGAGATGTAGAGCCATTGAATGACACTTTCTATGCTGATTTTTTTTGTGTGTCTCTGCCTCTGACCCTAGAGCACAATCCGTCTTTTATTTATAAGGCCAGTTTCTCCCAGGATGGTGCCTATGACTTGATAGATACAGTAAATATTTGTTTTCTTACTGACTGTTTGAATGACCTAGTGTATGACTAGGATATTTTCTGAAGTTGGGTTGTTGTTTTATTTTGTTTCATTTTTATAGAAATCAGCTTCTGAGCCAGAAATTCGGAAACAAGATTAATTATAAAAAAAAATCTTGTGTGTATATGTGGGCATGAGACTGTGGAAAGTGCTCCACAGGAGCCAACAGATTATAACAAATTGACTTCTGTTGATGGAGCACACAAAAATGACACATTCTCTGAGTTAGTGAACATCAATGGAAATTGCAGTGGTTTTTTCTATGTTTTAGTTCTACTATGGGAGACTGTAAGGGCTTCTGAGCAGTGGGGCCAAGATTCTGCATTTCTAACAAGTTTTAAGATGACACATTTTTGCTGGTCGTCAGACCACACTCAGAGTAGCAAGAGGGGAGGCTTGTGTTTAGAGAAATCTTAGAAGAAAAGCAACTGGAGATTTCAAGATACAACCACATTAAGGAAAAGCATGATTTTGTTTTTTTTTTTCTGACTATGTTTATAGCCAGGGGGAGGCAAAGAGTTGAAGTAGAAATGACAGGTGTAAGATACTGCCATGAAGCAGAGAGGAAAATGGAGTGGTGGGAAACGTCCATCAAAGAATATAAAAGGGGAAGAATTAAGAGCACAGATCTAGAGGTACCTTTGAAGAGGAAAGGATACAGTGAAAGGAACGAAGGAGGAAAAAATGGGGCTAATTAGGTACTTTTGGAATTGATGAGGAACCTTGAGAGAACTCCTTTTTGATGATGTCAGTATATTTGCAGTGAAGCAAGATTAGATCATTTCCACTCCAAAGAATTCTAGAAGCAGGGGGTGGGGTCAAATTAGTGTAAACCACATCCACTCCTCATAACTATTAGGCATCATAGATATATGTTGCATTGGAATTTGTTACTCAAATGAATTTATTTCAATATGGAAGCAATCACTTCTTTTAAGGATAGTTTTTTTTTGATAAGATATCTGTTTCACAAAAAGTGTTTTAAACTTTAGGATGATAAATACCAAACCAATGGAATTTTAGGAACAGTAGAAATTAATAGCGATTGTTCCCTAAAAGCTAAAATTGTTGTTTTCAGTCAATACTAAGCTGATTTTGAAATATAAATGGCTTTTAATAGCTAATAATTCTGTGGCAATTAAATTTATTTATTTCCTTTTTTATAATCATATTTCAGTATTTAAAACTATATATATATTATTTCTTATGAGTGTCTTATATATCTTCTTTCATGAGTAGATCGAGAAACTTTAAGCTGACAGCTGAGACCACATCCACTCCACCAGTAAAGGCCCCTCACTGCTCCAGCTTTGCCACCAGGCTCCACCAATACCAATTCAACATGGAAGATGATGTTGCTGTGCTTGTGCTTGTGCTTGTGCTTGACAATGGCACTGGCATGTGCAAGGCCGGCTTTGCAGGTCACGATGTACCCCATGCCACCTTCCCATCCATCGTGGGGCACCCCCGGTACCAGAGCATCTTGGTGGGCATGGAACAGAAGGACTTCTATGTGGGTGATAAGGCCCGGAACAAGAGAAGCATCTTGAACCTCAAGTACCCCATAGAGCATGGCATCATCACCAACTGGGACGACATGGAGAACATTTGGCACCACACCTTCTACAATGAGCTGTGTGTGGCCCCCGAAGAGCACCCCATCCTGCTGACCGAGGCCCCCCTGAACCCCAAGGCCAATCGTGATAAGATGACCCAGATCATGTTCGAGGCCTTCAACACCCCAGCCATGTACTTGGCCATCGATGCCGTGTTGCCCCTGTATGCCTCTGGCCACACCACTGGCATCGTGGTGAGCTCTGGTGATGGGGTCACTCACATTGTGCCCACCTATGAAGGGCACGCCCTCACCCATGCAATATTGAGTCTGCACATGGCTGGCCGGGACCTGACGGACTTCCTCATCAAGATCCTCAGAGAGCGTGGCTACAGCTTCAGCACCATGGCCCAGAGGGAAATTGTGCGTGACATCAAGGAGAAGCTCTGCTACGTTGCCTTGGACTTGGAGCAGGAGATGGCCACTGCCGCCTCCAGCTCCTCCCTGGAGAAGAGCTACGAGCTGCCTGATGGTCAGGTCATCACCATTGGCAGCGAGCGCTTCTGCTGCCCCGTGGCTCTCTGCCAGCCTGCCTTCCTGGGTGTGGTAGCCTGTGGCATCCACGAGATTACCTTCAACTCCATCATGAAGTGTGACATCGTCGTCCGCAAGGACTTCTGCTCCAACACAGTGCTGTGTGGTGGGACCACCATGTATCCTGGCTTCACTGACAGGATGCAGAAGGAGATCAATGCCCTGGCTCCCAGCACGGTGAAGGTCAAGATCATCGCCCCCCCTGAGTGCAAGTACTCTGGTTGGGCGGCTCCATCCTGGCCTCACTGCCCATCTTCCAGCAGATGTGGATCAGCAAGGATGAGTACGAAGAGTCTGGCCCCTCCATCGTCCACCACAAGTGCTTCTAGGTGGACTGAGTTACCTCCCACTGTTTTCTTGACAAAACTGTACTTGGCGCACAATATAAGATGAGATTTGCATGGCTTTATTTGGTTTTGAATTTTCATTTCTTTCTTTTTTCTTTTTCTTCATCCTTGACTCAGGATTTAAAAATTGGAATATTCAAGGTGATAGCATTCAGTTGGATTGAGCATCCCCAAAGTTTTACAAAGTGGCTGATGACTATATACTTAATTATATATATATAGTCTTTATGGCCTTTATCTCATTATAAAACTTAAAATATTGTTAGGATCTATAATAATTTTGAGTTAAACCTTATCCTAGGAATTAAATTTAAAAGATTTCCTGAATAATACTTGCTTTTTCCATTTTCATACCTTCCATACATAATAAAAATTATATCAAGTATTGAATCATATGCTAAAGCAGTTGAAATTGTGAACAATATAGAAATAATGGCCACTGATTTAGATTCATGGAAGGTGTAATCATTTCCAGTGGTTCAAAATTTGCAGTTTCCTATTACCAGGCATTAATGCCAAGATGATAGATTTCTTCTGTCTTGTGATCTCTATGTAATTGACTTCAGAATTTACAATGAAGGAGAGAAGGGGGTCATAGAGTCAACCCAATGGCCGATTAAGAGAATCACCTCTTCCAAGATTGGACCATTGTTGTTAGGGAACAAACAGTAACTTTCTTCTTTACTTGACTTCAGGCTAGGAAATTTGTAAATATTATGAAAAATTATTTGATTCACTCTCATTAGTGGGCACTAGATATAACTGAATGGAAGTAGACAATACATAGTGATATATAACACTATCATAGTATATAATTTGTAGTAAAATTTAGGAATACGTTCCTCTTTCTGGTTTAGGTTAATTGATATTGGCTCCTAGTAATTTAGAGTTTGCCCATTTTTCTGTTATTAATCCTTAAAAAAAACTTTTCATGCACTAGGGGGCACTCACTCTTTAAGGAATTTGATGTGAAACATTTTTTAATGAGGAAGTCTTTGTAACATTAAAACTCACCTCCTCATTATTTATTGGTAGATTTCAGATGTATGAATTGTTTAGTTGAAACAAACAATGACAAAGTTAGATCAGTGAGTTCAAGTTTTTCTCCTACGTTAGTCTAAGGCAAGTTGCTTTTCAATTCTTAGTTTGTGAGTAGCTAAGCTTAGGTTAAGACGTTTGTTAACTTTTAATTATTTCCTAACTTTTCTTTTCCTGTACCTGATTTCTTTTTTGTTTTACAAATAAATGCCCTGACATAAAAAACATCTGAAAATCAAATCAAGCAAATTATCTTCCAGTATTGCATCTTCAAAAACTGCCTCAAGAACCAGGAGTGAATAAGGAACATGATAGAGAGGACACGTCTGTTTATTCAGGGTGTTGCTGTGTGGAAAATTATGAGGACATGTGGCTCAAACATTGCAGAGTGGGGAAATAATAAAAAACTCATCACAAATGAGGTAACATGGAAAATAGGGTAATACCTTCCAATCTAACACATAATATACTTGATTGTGTAGAAAAAGATACATTGGAAGCCTCTGTCTCTGCAGTATTCCAGGCATCTCCTGAACACAAAGAGCCAAGTGTGAAAAAGTTTTTTCCATCTTACTCCAACCCCAAGTCCCCAAAATACACTTGCCAGTTGTCTTCAAAACTTCTTTTCAAAGAAAATAAATTAGACTATGAACCTGAAACGGACACTGAACCTGCTTTTCACCAAAAATGAGGAAAATTTTATAATGATATATAGAAAATAAAAAGTAAGGGACCCAGTAGCTGCATTTGAAGTGAAAGATGACCAAGAGTTTGATATGCAAATGACACAAAATAGGAACCAAAATACCACTAACTGCAAATCAGCCATGGGACTCACACACCTCAGTGTAGTGATCAAAAAAACTTTTGGGATTGTGGCTTGCGCACATGATTCAAACAAAAAAAATTCATGGTATTTCTGCTGTTTGAAATACTTATAAGAAAACCAAACCAATACAAACAGGTTCCAGAAGCCACTCCTTGTAGATAGCTGCGGTGCTAGTAAGTCTAAAATTATGGACCCTGAATTAGAATATATGAGTTCTTCTCCATCGAATCGTAATAGTACATTCAAAGTATATCTAAATGAAGAACTACAGCATTATGTGCAAAAGTTTAAGTGTTAGTTATGCGGCTTACAAATAGAAAAAGAAAATTCAGCTTCAAAGATAGGTGGAGGTTCATATGCTTCCACTTTGGTTTTTCTCATTATCAATGATCTGATCCATTCTGGTCCATATCCGATCTGATTTTCTGTTTGTGAAAATAGCCTATGTATTTAGTGGGGTCATCTAAATATGTAATTGCATAGAAATAGATGGTTTCTGCCATCTAAATAATTAGAAATTACTGTAATATTTTCCTATTTTTTTTGTTTGTTTCTTAATCAAGCTAAGACCCTCTGTCATTCGTTCATATGAACAGGGAAAGTAATTTAGCTGGCTAGCATGTGACTTTCTGAGCCTGAATAAACACTAATGAAATTGCTTAAGAAATGTAACAAATCATTTTTTCCCCAAATCTATGAGCTTAAATATAAATTGGATTTCTATGGAATGAGAAAAACGTGGTGACTGAGAGAAGGCATAGAAACACATATTCTCACTAAACTGATCTGTTTGAAGTGCTTTAGTGAGTGCAGGCTAATCTGCTTTACTAAACAATTGGCCCTTTGAATTCCATCACGGCCACTTTGAGATATTTGTATAAATAAATACATGTGCTCCTACCTATTTTTTTTAACTTTTTTATTGCATTATAATCATTTTATAATGTATCAATTTCCAGTGCAGAGCACAATTTTTCAGTTATAAATGAACCTACATATATTCATTGTCGCATTCTTTTTCATTGTGAGCTAAAAGAAGATCTTGTATATAATTCCCTGTGCTTTACAAGATAATCTTGTTATCTATTCTATATACACCTGCCAGTATCTACAAATTTCAAACTCCCAGCCTATCCCTTCCCACCCCATCCCACCTGGCAACCACAAGTTTGTATTCTATGTCTGTGAGTCTGTTCCTGTTCTCTATTTATGTTCATTTGTCTTTTTTCTTCTTTCTTTCTTCCTTCCTTCCTTCCTTCCTTTCTTTCTTTCTTTCTTTCTTTCTTTCTTTCTTTCTTTCTTTCTTTCTTTCTTTCTTTCTTTCTTTCTTTCTTTCTTCCTTCCTTCCTTCCTTCCTTCCTTCCTTCCTTCCTTCCTTCCTTCCTTTCTTTCTTTCTTTCTTTCTTTCTTTCTTTCTTTCTTTCTTTCTTTCTTTCTTTCTTTCTTTCTTTCTTTCTTCTTTAGATTCCACATATAAGCAATCTCATATTGTATTTTTCTTTCTCTTTCTGGCTTACTTCATTCAGAATGACATTCTCCACGGACATCCATGTTGCTGCAGATGGTGTTATGTTGTCATTTTTATGGCTGAATAGTATTCCATTGTATAAATATACCACCTCTTCTTTATCCAGTCATATGCTGATGAACATTTAGGCTGTTTCCATGTCTGGGTTATTGTAAATAGTGCTGCTATGAACATTGGGGTGCAGGTGTATTTTTGAAGTAGGATTCCTTCTGGATATAAGCCCAGGAGTGGGATTCCTGGGTCACATGGAAAGTCTATTTCTAGTCTTTTGAGGAATCTCCATACTAGTATCCACAGTGGCTTCACCAAACTGCATTCCCACCAGCAGTGAAGGAGGGTTCCCCTTTCTCCACAGCCTCTCCAGGATATGTCATTTGTGGACATTTGAATGATGGCCATTCTGACTGGTGTGCCTTCAGGAACTTTGAAGCTGGTTCATCAAAAGTCTTATGATGAACTCTGGATATATGGGCTGAGAAAATTTGAACAGAAAATCCCAGTTACAACTTTTAACAAATTCAAACCACCCATAAAATTTATGACTATATTTCAGTTTTGGTCCCATCTGTGTTTCACCTCTATTAAAGTAGAAAGGCTGAGGAAGTGCACTATCTCCTCTTTGAATGCCTCTTCTTAGAGCTAGTTTTCCAGTTGGTCAAAACAACACATGAGGAAATAACTACAAATCAGTTATAATAATAGTCACTTTGACTGCATTGACTGTGATTAAAAAGAGGAAACTTTTTATTACATTTAAGAAAACACAAAATCATCTTTTTCTTCATAAGTTGTAAGTTCAAATTGCGACTCATATAACCTAACACTAAATTGGAGAAGATACAGCTGGTTTTCTGGTAAGTTGGCTCAGCTACCATAAGGCACAACCGATATTTACAATCTGTGTTCCTTTGTTTAGAAGGGAGACACTCTGAATGGCATTAGATAAAATGTTCTGAGTGTAGATTTGAACAGGTTTGGTGTGTGTTTTCTATCTTCACTCCACTTTCACTTTGAACCTGACTCCTCCAGATAGAGAGCCTACCTTCAGGTCCTCTTCAGTCTTCCTGCCATCATGCTTTTCTGTCTTGCATCCCAGACCCTCAGAGGTTTTCTCTCAGTGGAGTGATGGGATTCAGCCTGTAAACCAAAGCACGTTATTGAGTAGAAGCATGCAGACTTGGCAGCTGTCCATCAGAAAACCTAGAGCCATGGCATTCACAGAGGGAATTTCATGTTTTCTTAAACAGAGAGGAGTGCATTTTCTGTTTGTCTGTTGAGAAAGTACTTGTCTCAGTAAACAGGGGGATGAAGAGTAGAGAAACTGACTATGGCTTCCAGTTTTAGGGGCAGATGGAGATGCATGGACCAATTTCAGATTGTGGAGCTTGGAGTTAAATGTCTTCTTTGGCACCCCTTTGAGTAGAAACTAATTTTTCTGTCTCTGGATGACACATTAGACCTCAGAAAATACCTATGACCCCAAGGCATTGCCATATTTCTAATGAGATTTTAACTTACATTGACCATCTGAAAAGATTCCTTCACAATGCCTTTCCAGCTGCTCAGCTACAAAAAAATAGATGAGTCACTTTACTAACAAGGGTATTTCCTTAACAGCATGAATTGTGTGGAAAGGGTGGAGGGAGGTGGTGATGAAAAATGAAACTTGATTGCTTCTGTTTGAAATAACTGTCTGATTAAAACAACAGAAACAATAACACCTCCAACAAAGAGGAAAGCATCCTCTACCACCAAAACAACACAATAGTTTTCACTTTGGATGGACCATTTCCTTTGAAATGAAAAAAAAAAAAAAAAAGAAGCAGTGACACCATGGGTGTCCATACCTCAAGATGCATTCAACCTGTAACTTCTGATTACTCAGAAATTCACAGAAAGTAAACCCAGATAAGATTAAGAAAGGCTCCAGGGACTAACAATTGAGAGAATATTTATTTGTACCAAATAGTTGACTGAATAATGAATAACTATTAGCTTAAATTACAATAAACACAGTTATTTAACTGACATCTAACAATTGCATTTTTCTTTTTTCTCCTCCCAAGCAGCCTCTGAGCAGCATCTTCATAGTACCTCATAAAAGGATGACAATGATTCCTTTATCTGAATAGCAGATGTGTTTTTGCTTGTTTGTTTGTTTGTTTGTTTTTAATTTTAGCAAGTTTTTGATCATTTCTTTTGTTTTCTGAGATGATGCTTATTATAATAGAAGTACAGACACTCACAAAAACATTTTCCCGTGTTTGGGCAGAAGTAAAGGTTTGCTTTATCTAGAAATATTTAAGTCTTTCAAAATAAAATAATATTTTTAGACACAGAAGACAAGGTTATAACTCAGAATTAAGTTTCCCAATCCCTGATCACCTTCACCGTCCTCTCCACCTGTGTCCTCTAGGGGTAACTCTGTTGATATTAAGGTTTATCAAGTTACATCAGTTGACACATTAAATTTTTTCTTTTTTTCTTAGAATAGCCCAATAAAGAATAAATTTGTGCTCAGAAAACCACCTTGGACTTTTAGGAAGCAAATCTTTAAAAGATGGACAGGACTTTCTATAACTGAATTTTTTTGTACATACAAGAGCAGGACAGGGCAAAAGGACATATTTGGAGAGAAATGCAGTATAAAGGGGGTATTCATGAGCAGGGTTTAGGATGTTAGCTTTATGGAGAGTAGACAGAACCTGTAGAAAGGCTTATTTTTATCTTGTAGGTGTATCTAAGGTAACAGTTTGCAATATTGCTCTGGAATCTTTTACTCCTTAAATTATTCTCTCTTCCTTCCATCCAATTCAGGGAAGAGGTATGAAAAAGCAGAAAGTAGGAAGAGCTTGCTCATCTTTTGGGCTTTTTAATTATTAGCTTATCTGTTTGATTTTCAAAAGCCCCACAGAGAAGAGAGCAATGGCAGATTGTACAAAGTATTTAACCCAAAGCAGCAGGCAGAGTGGGACTGAGCCCCATACAGCTTCAGGGATGTGTCAGTCTGGAGGGAGAAAGCAATACAGCACCCACAGGCCCCGGTGTGATAGTGGCTGGGGCCTCGGCCGCACCAATAATGGTGAGAGACCGCAAGATCTCTGAGTGAACACGGCTATGTGGGTGTCTGAGGAGATGGGATTCATAGATCAGCTCAGAGAGGAGTCACATGCCCCGCTGTGCTGACAGCAGAGGTGAGCCAGGGGCTTAGAAGGGCGCACATGCATTAGTGCCGAGGGGATCTCTGCTGCTACCTGTATGGGCGAGTGCTTGAGGATCAGAGAGTTCCCACTCCTGAATCCCAAGGCACCCTCCAAGGCCCCAGAAGGAGACGGAGATCTATGAATGGGACTGAGCTTGTTTCCCACTACCTTTGTGGGTAAGGTGAGTCTCGATAAAAATTAAGTTGAGTTTTATGCTGCACAGGATTGTCTGCTTGTGGCTTAATTGAATTTCTTGGCTGAGCATCATACCTGTTAATAGGGTCAAAAAGAACAAGGACTCTAAATTTGGGTTGAGGATACAAGGAGTGGTGTTGACAAGGGAGAACAGGGAAGGAAAAAGGTCACCCTTCCATAAAGTGGTAGGTACTGGAACCATCCTATCCTGTACACTGGGGCTAGCAGACCCCATGAGCTGACTGCATAGGAGACTGAAAAGTTTGAGCAATCATTGCTTCAGTCAGCGCTGGAAGGCTGAGCCTCTCCCTGAGGGCACAAGATGAGTGCAGTTCCTTGAAAATCAGCTGGGTAGCATTGAGACCACTGAGACAGTCACAGCAGGAGACTAGCATTGACAACTATACTGTGGGACCAATTTCCATTGTCCACTGTGTTGCGGCAGGATGCAAAGGAAATGGTTATTTGAGACAACGAATCTCTGCAGGCTTATGTGTGGAAGGCTGTAAAATGTTTTCATTGGTGTAAACTGCCATGATTCTGGAAAAAAAACAAAACAGGGAAATGAGGCACATCAAGAGGGAGAAACTGGACTTATTTTATAAGGCGGGTGATGATTGAGTTTTTGCAAGGTAATACATATGTGTTCATATCTGCACTCAGATTTTGTGGAGCAATTCATATAGAAATCATTTATATAAAGTGGTGTTTTCAGATAAATCTGTTTCATATTGCGGTTCTGATTTTTGGAATGTCGGGGGCTTATTGGGGCCAGCTGGTCTTCAGTTATTTCAGAGAAAAGATATAAGTTGAGTTCATTTCAAAGTTGTTTGTTTTCTTGAGCCAAGTAGAAGATTCTGGGTTAAGAGTACTAGGTTGGAGTCTGGGTCCAACTTTTAGGAGTGAGATTTCCTTGCGCAGACGTGCCTGACTATTTCCACATTTGTAATATAGAGATGATTGCACTGCATGGTGATGTGGAAGGAGACGTTGAGTACAGGTTGACATTTTGACCTCTAGAGATGTATGATGGATGTACAAAGGAGCAAATCATTTATTCTTCCTTAGGGATGGAATTAGAGTAAGTGACGGCTGACCTTGGGACTAGAGGTTGAATAGAATTTCACTGGTAACAACAATCAAGAAGGCAGCCCCTACACAAGTAACTGTTTAAGCACAGCAACAGAAGTGTAAGTGAGACTGTGTCATGTGCACTAAAATATTCCTGAATCAGCACCCACCCATATGTCCATGGCAGTCACCATTTTGGTAGCACGTGTTCAGCTGGAAGCACCTGTAACTCTGCCAGGCAGAGGCAGGCTAAAAATGCTAGGGAGCAAATGCGTCCAGGAGCAGTTCTTGACCAGTGGCAAATTGATCGAAGAATACATACCCCTTGAAAGCATTTGGGGTTGGGAGTTGGATAACAGGGAATAGTGTTCCTCACTGTATTGATCTGTATTTGCCCTCAGTCTAAAACCTACTTATACTGCATACCTTATTGTTTCTCTTTTTTCCTGTCTTCCTTTCCTGAATCTTTATGATGCTTCATGGGGACATCTCCCAAATAATAAAGAATTGCAAACAAATCCTTGCCCCGGGATTTGCTTCTGTGGAAAGCACCTTAAGATAGAGGCACTTGTTGGGAATACAGGGCATATGGAAATTGTAGGCAGGAGCTGATGATGACAATGTTGTTTGGAGGCATATAGTGAAATCCAGTAGAGTATGGTAATTATGTGATTAATATAGAAAATAAAGAGCCTTTGAAAGTCTAAGCAGAGGGAAAACTGAGAAGCAGAAGCAATATTTTATATCCATTTTTAATGAAAGATAATTTTTAGAGCAGTCTTAATTCACAACAACATTGAAAGTAATGGAAAGAGATTTTCCTCAAACCCTCTGCCACCACATATGCAAAGCCTCTCTCATTATCAACATCACTTATCAAAATGGTACCTTTACGAGCAAGGATGAAGCCTGCACTCACAGTTTCCTTCAACATCATCGTGCAGTGCTGTCATCTCTGTGTTACGTCATAACCGTCCAAAGTCCATAGATTACATTTGAGTTCATTCTTCGTCTTATATATTTTACAAATTTGGACAAATGTACAATGACATATACCCATCATTATAATATCATCCAGAGTGCTAAAAATGCCCTAAATATCCTCTATCCTCTGCTTCTTTATCTTTCCCCATCAACCCCCAACAACCACTGATTTAATTGTCTCCATTGTTTTGCCTTTTCCAGAATATTCTATAGTTAGACTCTTCAGCATGTACCTTTCAGACTGGCTTCTTTTACTTAGAGATACGCATTTAAAGTTCCCTTATGCCTTTTCATGACTTGACAGCTCATTTTTTAGGGCTTAATAATACTGCACCATCAGGAAGTACCATAATTTATTCATCACCTACTGAAGGGTATCTTGATTGCCCCCAAGTCTTGCCAATTATAAACAGAGCTGCTATCAACATTTGAGTGCAGGTTTTTGTGTGGACATGTTTTCAACTCCTTTGGGTAAATACCTAGGAATGTGAGTGCTGGATCATATCGTAAGAGTATATTTGGTTTTGTAGGAAATCATCAAACTCTGTTCCAGAATGGCTGTACCATTTTGCATTCTCAGCAGCAAACTTTGAGTGTTCCTGTTATTGCACACCCTCACTAGCGTATGGTACTGTCAGTGCCCTAGATTTTGGTCATTCTCATAGATGCCCAGTGGTGTCTCACTGTTTTAATTTGCATTTCCCTGATGATATATTATATGGATCATCTTTTCTTTTGCTTATTTGAAATCAATGTATCTTCTTGGTTATATGTTTATTAGGATTCTTTTTTATTTATTATAGTTTTACAATGTTGTGTCAAATTCCAGTGTTCAGCACAATTTTTCAGTCATTCATGGACATATACACTCTCATTGTCACATTTTTTCTCTCTAAATTATCATAATATTTTGCGTATATTTCCCTGTGCTAGACAGTGTAATCTTGTTTATCTATTCTAAAATTTTGAAATCCCAGTCTAGCCCTTCCCACCCTCCACCAACTGGTAACCAGAAGTCTGTATTCTCTGTCTGTGAGTCTATTTCTGTTCTGTATTTATGCTTTGTTTTTGTTTGTTTGTTTGTTTGTTTGGTTTTGGTTTTTGTTTTTTAGTTACCACATACAAGTGATCTCATATGTTATTTTTCTTTCTATTTCTGGCTTTCTTTACTTTGAATGATATTCTCCAGGAGCATCCATGTTGCTGCAAATGGCATTATGTTGTTGGATTTTATGGCTTAGTAGTATCCCATTGTTTAAATATACCTCATCTTCTTTATCCAGTCACCTGTTGATGGACATTTAGGCTTTTTCCATGTTTTGGCTATTGTAAATAGTGCTGCAATGAACATTGGGGTGCAGGTGTCATCCTGATGTTGGGTTCCTTCTGGATACAAGCCCAGTAGTGGGATTCCTGGGTCATATGGTAAGTCTATTCCTAGTCTTTTGAGGAATCTCCATACTGTTTTCCATAGTGGCTGCAACCAACTGCATTCCCACCAGCAGTGTAGGAGGCTTCCCCTTTCTCCACAGCCTCTCCAGCATTTGTCATTTGTGGATGTTTGAAGGATGGCCATTCTGACTGGTGTGAGTTGTACCTCATTGTACTTCTGATTTGCATTTCTCTGATAATTAGTGATATTGAGCATTTTTTCATGTGCTTTTTGATCATTTGTATGTCTTCCTTGGAGAATTGCTTGTTTAGGTCTTCTGCCCTCTTTTGGATTGGGTCATTTATTTTTTTCTTATTGAGTCATATTTGCTGCTTATATAATGGAGATCAAGCCTTTGTTGGTTTCACATGCAAAAATTTTCTCCCAATCCATAGGTTTTCTTCTTGTTTTACTTCTGGTTTCCTTTGCTGTGCAGAAGCTTATAAGTTTCATTAGGTCCCATTTGTTTATTCTTGCTTTTATTTCTTCTAGGAGAAAATTTTTGAAATGTGTGTCAGATAATGTTTTGCCTATGTTTTCCTCTAGGAGGTTTATTGTATCTTGTCTTATGTTTAAGTTATTAATTCATTTTGAGTTGATTTCTGTATGTGGTGTAAGGGAGTGTTCTAGCTTCATTGTTTTACATGCTGCTGTCCAGTTTTCCCAACACCATTTGCTGAAGAGACTGTCTTTATTCCATTGTATATTCTTGACTCCTTTGTCGAAGATTAGTTGACCAAAAATTTGTGGGTTCATTTCTGGGCTCTCTATTCTGTTCCATTGTTCTATATGTCTGTTTTGGTACCAATACCATGCTGTCTTGATGACTGTAGCTCTATAGTAGTGTCTAAAGCCTGGGAGAGTTATTCCTCCAGCCTCTTTCTTTCTCTTCAGTAATGCTTTGGCAATTCTAGGTCTTTGATGGTTCTATATAAATTTCATTATGATTTGTTCTAGTTCTGTGAAATACGTCCTGGGTAACTGGATAGGGATTGCATTAAATCTGTAGATTGCCTTGGGCATTGTGACCATTTTAACAATATTGATTCTTCCAATGCAAGACCATGGGATATCTTTCCATTTTTTAAAGTCTTCTTTAATTTCCTTTATCAGTGGTTTATAGTTTTCTGTGTATAATACTTTCACCTCCTTGGTTAGATTTATTCCCAGATATTTTATTACTTTGAGTGCTATTTTAAAGGGGAGTGCTTCTTTACCTTCTTATTCTGATGATTTATCGTTAGTGTAAAGGAATGCAAGTGATTTTTGAGCATTAATTTTGTAACCTGCTAACTTGCTGAATTCTTCCATCAGCTCTAGTAGCTTTTGAGGGGACCTTTTTAGCATTTTTTATGTATAGTAACATGTCATCAGCATATAATGACACTTTTACCTCTTCTTTTCCAATTTGGATCCCTTTTATTTCTTTCTCCTGCCTGACTGCTGTGCCTAGGACTTCCACTAATATTTTGAATAGAACTAGTGTTTGTGGGCATCCTTGTCTTGTCCCAGATTTTAGTGGGAATCTTTTGAGTTTTCCACCATTAAGTACTATGCTGGCTGTAGGTTTGTCTTATACAGCTTTTATTATGTTGAGATATGTTCCCTGTATACCCACTTTGGAGAGAGTTTCTATCATAAATGGGTCCTGAATTTTATCAAATGCTTTTTCTGCATCGATTGAGATGATCATGTTGTTTTTGTCCTTTCTCTTGTTGATGTGATGTATTACATTGAACGATTTGCATATGTTGAACCAGCCTTGTGTCCCTGGTATGAACCCCACTTGTTCATGATGTATAATCTTTTTTATGTGTTGTTGGAATTTATTTGCTAAAATTTTGGTGCGGATTTTGGTGTCTATGTTCATCAGGGATATTGGCCTATAATTCTCTTTTTTTTGTAGTATCTTTGCCTGGTTTTGGTATCAGGGTGATGATGGCTTCATAGAATGAGTTTGGGAGTATTCCCACCTTTTCAATCGTCTGGAAGAGTTTGAGAAGGACTGGTATGAGTTCTGCTTTGTATGTTATGTAGAATTCCCTGGTGAAGCCGTTCGGTCCTGGACTTTTATTTGTAGGGAGGTTTTTAATTGCTATTTCTATTTCCTTTCTAGTGATCAGATTGTTCATGTGTTCAGTTTTTCTTGATTCAGTTTTGGTGGACAGTATGTTTCCAGAAACTTGTCCATCTCCTCTAGGTTATCCAGTTTGTTTCCATATAGTTTTTCATAATATTCTCTTATGATATTATCTATTTCTATTTTGTTTATTGTAATTTCTCCATTTTCCTTTCTTATTTTGCTAATTTGTGCTCTCTCTTTTTTCTTCTTTTTGAGTTTGGCCAGAGGTTTGTCGATTTTATTTACTTTTTCAAAAAACCATCTTTTGGTTTGGTTGATTTTTTTCTATGGTCTTGTTAATCTCTAATGTATTTAATTCCTCTCTGATCTTTATTATTTCCTTTCTTCAGGTGCTTTTTGGGGCTTTTTGTTCTTCTTTTTTAATTCATTCTGGTGGTGGGTTAACTTGTCTATTTGAGATTGTTCTTCATTATTGAGGAAGGCCTGTACCGCTATAAACTTCCCTCTTAACACTGCCTTTGCTTTGTCCCATAGGTTTTGACTTGTTGTGCTTTCGTTATCATTTGTCTCAAGGTATTTTTTAATTTCAGCTTTGATTTCCTCATTGATCCATTTTTTTTCAATAACATATTGTTTAACCTCCATGCTTTTCTTTTTTCTCCTTTGTTTCTCTGTTGTTGATTTCCATTTTCATGGCATTGTGGTCAGTAAAGATGCTTGAGATAATTTCTATCTTCTTAAAATTGTTGAGGTTTCTTTTGTGCCCAAGTACATGATTGATCCTGGAAAATGTTCCATGTGCACTTGAAAAGAATTTATATCCTATTTTTGGAGGGCGTAATGCTCTGAAAATATCTACAAAATCTAGTTTTTCTATTGTAGTATTTAATTTCTCTATTGCCTTGTTTATTTTCTGACTGGAAAATTTGTCTAGTGATGTTATGCAGTGTTAAAATCTCCAACTATGATTTTATTCCCATCAATATCCCCCTTTATCTCTGTTAGTAATTCTTGCATGTACTTAGGTGCTCCTATATTGGGTGCATATATATTAACGAGTGTAATATCTTCATCTTGTATCACTCCTTTAATCATTATAAAATGCCCTAATTATCTTTCTTTATGGCCTTTGTTTTAAAGTCTATTTTGTCTGAAATCAGTACTGCAACACCTGCTTTTTTGGCTTTTCCATTTGCATGGAATATCCTTTTCCATCCTTTCACGCTCAATCTATATGTGTCCTTCTCCCTAAAGTGGGTCTCTTGTATGCAGCATATTGACGGTTCTTGCTTTATTATCCACTCTGCCACTCTATGTCTTTTGACTAGAGCATTTAGTCCATTAACATTTACAGTAATTAATGACAGATGTGTGTTTACTGCCATTTTGAACTTATCTTTGCAGTTGAATTGGTATATCCTCTTTGTTCCTTTCTTCTTCCTTTTGTGGTTTGGTAACTTTCCTTTTTATTTTCATGGATTTTATTTAATTTTTGTGACTCCCTTGTAAATTTTTGACTTTTGGTTACCCTTTTTTGTAAATCTATAACCCATTACTATATCTGTTTTATTTAACTGATAGTAACATGATCTCAAACCCATCCTACTGTTAAAAAAATTTAAAATGAAAGAAAAAAAATTCTATATTTCCCTGTCTCTTTCTCCTACTCTCAGTGATTTGTATGTCTTCTTTTATAATTCCGTGTTTTCTTTATTTGTAATTCATGAGTTGTCACCTTTCCAGTTGTGAGTTTCTCATTTCTGTAGCATCGTGCTGCTTTTCTATTTAGAAAAGCACTTTCAATATTTCTTTTAGCATGGGTTTAGTGTTGCTAAACTGCTGCAGCTTTTTTCTTGTCAGTGAAACTCTTTATTTCTCCTTCTATCCTAAAGGATAGCCATGCTGGTTAAAGTATCTTAGGCTGCATCTTTTTTTCATTCAGGACTTTGAATATATCTTGCCACTCCCTTCTGGCTTGTAGTGTTTGTGTAGAGAAATCAGCTGAGAGCCTTATGGGGGTTCCCTTGTAACTTAGTTTTTCCTTTTCTCTTCCTGACTTTAGAATCATTTGTTTATACTTGAGTGTGGCCATCTTGATGATGATATGTCTTGGTGTGGGTCAATTTGGGTTCTTCCTGTTTGGGACCCTCTGAGCTTCCTGTACTTGGATATCTGATTCTTTCTTTAAGTTTGGGAAGTTTTCAGTCATGATTTCTTCAAAAACCTTTTCAATCCCCTTTGATCTTTCTTCAACTCCTGGGACACCTATTATGCGAAGATTGGGATGCTTTATATTATCCCATAAGTCCCTTATGCTATTTTCATTATTTTTTATTTGCTTATATTGTAGGTCTTCTGAATTGGTGCTTTCTATTGTCCTGTATTCTAGGTCACTAATTCATTCCTCTGCATTATTTAGTCAGCTTTGCACAGCTATTAGATCATTCCTCATCTCTGTCAATGTGTTTACCCATTCAACCTGGCTCTTCTTTATAACTTCAATTTCATTTTTGACATATTTAATATCTCTAAACACTATCTCTTTTAATTCCTTCAGCAATTTTATCATTCCTTTTTTGAAATCTTGATCTAGTAGGTTATCAATGTCTATTTCATTGATCTTTCTTTCAGGGGATTTCTGTTTTTCTTTAAATTGGGAAAAGTTTCTCTGCTTCTCCATCTTGCTCATACCTCTCTGGCACTGTGGTTTATGGAGTATCAGTTGTCTATTTTGGACCTTAAGGATTTTATCTATCTAATGCCTTTTTAGGAATAGAACTTAGGAAAAAAAGAAAAAAAAAGAGAGAGAGAGAAAGAATTTTAAAAGAAGGGAGAAAGAGGGTTTGAAAACAGTGTATAATGAATAATACAAGAGCAAGTTGAAGCAGAATATTAATCGGGTTGACACGTCCTTTTAAAACCTTTAAAAAAAGGGGGGGAGATGAATAGATGCATTTGAAACCTGTGTCTATTCAATAACAGGACATCAAGGAGGAGAGGCAAGATGGCGGAGTAGAAGGACACTTGTAAGTCACCCTCTCCCACAAATACACCAAGACCCATATCTACAGACCCACTCAGCCAACCAGAGCACCTGCGGAACTCCGACAGATCATCGCACTCTTCAAAAGATAAAGACCCCAAAAATCTGGTAGGAGAAAAGGAAAAAAGAAAGAACAAAAGGCAAAACAGCGTGGGACGGGTCCTGCGGGGAGGAAGCGGCAAAGGAGGACTGGCGCTCGCTCGCTGGGTCTCCCCTCTCCAACTGAGAGGCCAGTGGGACGGAGGGGGAGCCTCCGAGGCTCGGATCTGTACAGAGCAGCCCTTGTCTGAGAGAACTATGTTAAACGGGCACAGAGCATCCCCCCGACACCCAGCCTGAGATGCGGGCCGGCAGCGGCAGGCAGGGCCAGGCTGCACAAGCCGGGCGGAGGACGGGGACGGCTGCACGGAGGCAGCCCTGGGGGACTGCAAGGGGCTGGTTGCATTGGCTGTGGGTGTACAGGGCAGAACAACCTGGGCCCTCCATAAAACAGCAAGGTTGATGTGCTCTCGGGGGAAGGGTGCATACCCCAATCTCTGAAAACCTGCGGAAACTTTTCAGGGGAAGAGAGGCGGAGCTCAGGCACAGCCGCCATATTCTCCGGCGCTTAGCACCAAGGCGGGGGCAGTGGCTAAACCTGCATCCTCACCTAAGGGCTTAGCAACCTCAAGGACCAGACTGAGAAGGGCCTACTGCCCGGGGCAGATAGGATCCTCCCATTCTGGTCCCTCAGAGAACATGCTCCACAAGGACAAACAAGGAGCTGGGTCTTGGCTCAGAGCAGCGACGAGGTGGCCCCTCGGTCTTCCCGAAGACCACCCGCGGAGCGCGACCAGGGCGGAGCGTGCAGCCGCACAGAGCAGCGGCGCTACGGCGGCGCAAGCAGAGTGAGAGTGGCCCCCCGCCTGTCGGGCAGGAACACAGCCCCTGACTGAGGTGCTGGGAGGGGGCATGACCCGCCCTCCTGCCTGGCCAGTCTGCAACATCTGACTGCGGCATCCGGAGGGGCAGTGTCCCGCCCGCCCACAGCAGAGGAGAGCTGCACCTGACCCTGTGTTAGGAGGAGGGGCGATCTGCTTGCCAACAGGTGCTGGGAGCAGTACAGAAGAGGGCGCCAACGGAGGGCCTCTGAAAACAAGCTGAGCTTCCAAAACAGGACGAAGACACAAAGACTACACATTAAAAGCCCACAGACTCCAGGAGAACACCGACAACACCTTTTTTGTTTTGTTTTGTTTTGTTTTGTTTTTTCTTAAATCTGTTTTTACCTGTTCTATTTTCAATAAATCTCTTAATTTTTACTTCTTAATTCATTTCTATTTCTCTTGGGTTCTGATGTCGTTTTATTGATTAGACACAGGCTTCAAACACATATATTCATCTCCCCACCCCCTTTTTTTTCTTTCATTTTTTTTAGGTTTTAAAAGGACGTTTCTACCCAATTAATACTCTGCTTCAACCCGCTCTTCTATTATTCATTATACACTGTTTTCAAACCCACTTTCTCCCTTCTTTTAAAAATCTTTCTCTCTCTCTACTTTTTCTATTTTTTCTTTATTATTCTTTCTTTTTTTTCTAAGTTCTATTCCTAAATAGGCATTAGATAGATTAAATCCTTAAGATCCAAAATAGACAACTGATACTCCATAAACCACAGTGCCAGAGAGGTATGAGCAAGATGAAGAAGCAGAGAATCCTTTCCCAATTAAAAGAACAAGAGGAATCCCCTGAAAGAAAGATCAATGAAATAGACTTCGATAGCCTACTAGATCAAGATTTCAAAAAAGGAGTGATCAAATTGCTAAAGGAATTAAAAGAGACAGTGCTTAGAGAAATAAAATATGTCAAAAATGAAATTGAAGCTATAAAGAAGAGCCAAGCAGAATAGGTGAACTCATTGACAGATACGAAGAATGATCTAATGGCTGTGCAAAGCCGACTAGTTAATGCAGAGGAACGAATTAGTGATCTAGAAGACAGGGCAACAGAAAGCACCCATTTGGAAGAACTACAAGACAAGCAAATAAAAAACAATGATAATAGCATAAGGGACCTATGGGATAATATAAAGTGTCCCAATCTTCACATAATAGGGGTCCCAGAAGGGGAAGAAGGATCAAAGGGGATTGAAAAGGTTTTTGAAGAAATCATGACTGAAAACTCCCCAAACTTAAAGAAGGAATCAGATATCCAAGTACAGGAAGCTCAGAGGGTCCCAAACAGGAAGAACCCAAATAGACCCACACCAAGACATATCATAATCAACATGGCCAGAGTCAAGGATAAAGAAATGATTCTAAAGTCAGGAAGAGAAAAGCAAAAGCTAAGTTACAAGAGAACCCCCATAAGGCTCTCAGCTGATTTCTCTACACAAACACTACAAGCCAGAAGGGAGTGGCAAGATATATTCAAAGTCCTGAATGAAAAAAAGATGCAGCCTAAGATACTTTACCCAGTATGGCTATCCTTTAGGATAGAAGGAGAAATAAAGAGTTTCACAGACAAGAAAAAAGCTGCAGCAGTTTAGCAACACTAAACCCATGCTAAAAGAAATATTGAAAGGGCTATTCTAAATAGAAAAGCAGCAGGATGCTACAGAAATGAGAAACTCACAACTGGAAAGGTGATAACTCATGAATTACAAATAAAGAAACACGAAATTATAAAAGAAGACATACAAATCACTGAGAGTGGGAGAGAGAGACAGGAAAATATAGAATTTTTTTCTTTCTTTTTAAAATTTTTTAACAATACGATGGGTTTGAGATCATGTTATTATCAGTTTAATAAAAACGGGTATAGGATTATAGATTTACAAAAAAGGGTAACCAAAAGTCAAAAATTTACAAGGGAGTCACAAAAATTAAATAAAATCCATGATAATACAAAGGAAAATTATCAAACCACAAAAGGAAGAAAAAAGGAACAAAGAGGATATACCAATTCAACTGCAAAGATAAGTTCAAAATGGCAGTAGACACACATCTATCATTAATTACTGGAAATGTTAATGGACTAAATGCTCCAGTAAAAAGACATAGAGTGGCAGAGTGGATAATAAAGCAAGAACCGTCAATATGCTGCATACAAGAGACCCACTTTAGGGAGAAGGACACATATAGATTGAGAGTGAAAGGATGGAAAAGGATATTCCATGCAAATGGAAAAGCCAAAAAAGCAGGTGTTGCAGTACTGATTTCAGACAAAATGGACTTTAAAACAAAGGCCATAAAGAAAGATAAAGAGGGACATTTTATAATGATGAAAGGAGTGATACAAGATGAAGATATTACACTCGTTAATATATATGCACCCAATATAGGAGCACCTAAGTACATACAAGAATTACTAACAGAGATAAAGGGGATTATTGATCGGAATACAATCATAGTTGGAGATTTTAACACTGCATAACATCACTAGACAGATCTTCCCGACAGAAAATAAACAAGACAATAGAGATATTAAATAGTACAATAGAAAAACTAGATTTGGTGGATATTTTCAGAGCTTTACACCCCCCAAAAGTAGAATATACATTCTTTTCAAGTGCACATGGAACATTTTCCAGAATCGATCATGTACTTGGGCACAAAAGAAACCTCAACAACTTTAAGAAGATATAAATTATCTCAATTACCCCTGGCCGGTGCAGCAGCTCCCCTGGCTGGCACGAGGCCCCTGAAGCCTGTAAGTACTGTTGTCAGCTTAGAGCTGGCAGAATTTTGTAGATTTTATGGCGCCTTCTCCTGTAATTGCTGGTGCAGGGCAGTAGATGGGTTGGTGTGGCCCTGGGTCATGTGCACACTCATTTCCTGATGAACTTAGTCTCATATTTGTGTCATGCTTGGCAGCCTGTGAGAATGCAGGCCACAAACATGCCCATGTACAATGCTTAACTGATTGCTTTTGATGAATTAAATCATAATGGTATATCAACTGTAGCGTTAGTAAACAAAAATGCATTTGGGGAAAATGCAAATGCTGTATGAGTTATAGCACTTAGCTATATGAGTTAAAAAACCCCAGTAGTAAATGCAAATCATTCATAGGACTTGTCAGTATGGGCTTTTATTATAACACACACATCTTTGTTAGGAACCTACCTGGAAGTTTGCCTTCATTGACTCTTAACAGATTGCCAATCTACCTTGGTACTATTCCATTTTCTAAGTAGATTAATAACACAGAGAGCAGAAATTACTAATTTCAGTAGGAAGAGTATCAGAACACCTGAGGGAAGGGAAATTTACAAGACTTTACAAAAAGAAGCAGGGACCATGAACAAAGATAAACACAAGTTGAGCCTGTCCGAGTGTTGATTTGCATCCTGTGTGTGGCAGGACGTGTTCAGACATTGATTGCCTTTATCCATCGCATGGAGCAGCTATTTTAATAGAAAAACCTCTCCCTAAGAAGTGTATCTCACGTGTACATGCCTCTGACATTCGGGATGCTTTGGGGTCACTGTCGTAAGCCATGGATGTTGTATGTGAGAACCTTCCCCAGGAACCTAAATGGGAGGTTGCTGAAGTTGGCTAAGGGTCAAGTGTGAGCTCGCACTTAATGGAGAGGGAATTTATGAGGGTAAATTACATCTAACGCTGTGGTCTGGGCAGATCACACGAGGTAGCACAGAGGTTGGCATCTGCTGTGTCTGGACTCAGCCCTTTACTATAAATGTTACTATGCTGACTAATAAAAGACTCGGTAAGCATTTGGGTTGTCGACAGACAAAATTAGTCAGGTCCTCCCCTCCAGATTGTGGTGTCAGGAAATACCCACACGGGGCACTTGGAGCAGCTGAGTCCAGAACATCATTGCCCTCCACTTGGATGGAGGGGGCATCCCAGCCCCACCCAGGGCACCAACACATGGGGCTGAAATCCTTTCCACCCAATTCCCTTGTGATTCAGTGAGAAAGGCTGGACAGGTGGGTGGTGAGGGAGGGGTGCTGAGAGCTGCCTCCACCTTGCGCAGGTGAGAGGAGGCTTGGAGCCTACTTCTGCCCGGGTTCCCCACGTTCTCATTCAGGTTGAAGGCCCTCTGGGACTGAGTGAGTGTCACTGGGCCGTCTTCTCATCTGGGACCTTTGTTAAGGAGGTTCCTTCCCTTCTCCTGCCCTGCAGTGGCTCTTCTCACCAACTGGGCACTTTTGAAATGTGAGGGCTTGGCCTCTCATTCAACAGGAAGTGGTCAGAGTAGTTGAAACCCCTTTCTCTCCCAGTCTGTACATTTAGGTTCCAACCTAGTCTCTGACCCTGAAAGATCAGCACGTAACCAGCTCTGAGTGGAGCACTTTATTTTTAAACAATTTTTTTATTCAGTTATAGTCAGTTTACAGTGTCAATTTCCAGTGTACAGCACGATTTTTCAGTTATACACGGACATACATAATATTCATTGTCACATTCTTTTTCGCTGTGAGCTACCACAAGATCTTGTATTTCTTTCCCTATGCTATACAGTATAACCTTGTTTATCTATTCTACATACGCCTGTCAGTATCTA
This sequence comes from Vicugna pacos, assembly GCF_048564905.1. NCBI lineage: Eukaryota > Metazoa > Chordata > Mammalia > Artiodactyla > Camelidae > Vicugna > Vicugna pacos. The sequence goes on from NC_133022.1 coordinate 4,475,940, forward strand.
AAAATTTCAAACTCCCAGTCTGTCCCTACCCACCCCTCTCCCCTTTGGCAACCACAAGTTTGTATTCTATGTCTGTGAGTCTGTTTCTGTTTTGTATGTATGTTTTTTTTCCGGCTTCCACATATGAGTGATCTCATATGGTATTTTTCTTTCTCTTTCTGGCTCAGTTCACTTAGAATGACATTCTCCAGGAGCATCCACGTTGCTGCAAATGGTGTTATGTTGTCACGTTTTATGGCTGAATAGTATTCCATATTGTAAAAATAAACCACATCTTCTTTATCCAGTCATCTGTCGATGGACATTTAGGCTGTTTCCATGGCTTGGCTGCTGTAAATAGTGCTGTTATGAACATTGGGGTGCAGGTGTCTTTCTGAAGTAGGGTTCCTTCTGGGTATATGCCCAGGAGCAGGATTCCTGGGTCATACAGTAAGTCTATTCCTAGTCTTTTGAGGAATCTCCATACTGTTTTCCACAGTGGCTGCACCAACCTGCATTCCCACCAGCAGTGTAGGAGGGTTCCCTTTTCTCCACAGCCTCTCCAGCATTTGTCATTTGTGGACTTTTGAATGATGGCCATTCTGGCTGGTGTGAGGTGATACCTCGTTGTAGTTTTGATTTGCACTTCTCTGATAATTAGTGATAATGAGCATTTTTTCATGTACCTGTTGATTATTTATATTTCTTCCTTGGAGAATTGCTTGTTTAGGTCTTTGCCCAATTTTGGATTGGGTTCTTTGGTTTTTTCTTAAGTCATATGAGCTGTTTATATATACTGGTGATCAAGTCTCTGTCAGTTTCATCTTTTGCAAAAATTTTCTCCCATTCTGTAGGTTGTCATTTTGTTTTGTTCGTGGTTTCCTTTGCTGTGCAGAAATTTGTACATCTAATTAGGTCCCATTTGTTTATTCTTGCTTTTATTTCTATTTTTTGGGTAGACTGCCTGAGGAGAATATTTTTGAGATGTATATGAGACAGTGTTTTGCCTATATTTTCTTCTAGGAGGTTTATTGTATCTTGTCTTATGTTTAAGTTTTTGATGCATTTTGAGTTTATTTTTGTGTATGGTTTAAGGGAGTGTTCTAGCTTCATTGTTTTACATGCTGCTGTCCAGTTTTCCCAACACCATTTGCTGAAGAGACTGTCTTTATTCCATTGTATATTCTTGCCTCCTTTGTCAAAGATCAGTTGAAAAAAAGTTTGTGGGTTCATTTCTGGCTCTCTGTTCTGATACTCATTCATTTGAACATTTTGTAACATGTTGCCTGGTTGGAGGATGAAATTAAGCTTTGTTCTTTAGGAAGTACTGTGATGACAGTTGAGTCTTGTCTCTTGTGTTACAGTCTGATATTTTGTCCTGTGTGACTCTCATGTGACAGTCACATTTTGTATGAATTTTTCTGACCTGGCCAATCAGAATCCTCCCCAGCTTGGGGGTGGTGACTTGGGGCTATGCTTGGCGGTGCAGTGGGGGCCAAGACTGAGGCAGGAGACCTGGAGCCCCCACTGGAAGTCCTGGGCCTGGGACCCTCCCCCACAGCAGGGGGCCCTGTCACCTCCCTGGTGGTCCTGCCTCCTGGCATCTTGTCTTGGGGCCCTGCTGGGATCCTCTCACCTGGCCCTGCATCAGGAGAGTTACCTTTCAGGAGTTCTGTCAGCCTCTTGGGCTTATTTTTCTTCATATGGTCTTCTCACTTTCCTGTTGGTTCTTTGTGCTTTTCTTATACTGTTTTGAAGACTTATTTTTAAAATTTCTATTACCCAGAGCCCCTGGGCTCAGAGGCGGTGGACATCTGACTAGGGCCAGTATCGTGCGAGTGCCAGCTGTACAGGGAGGCCGATATTGGGCCCCTGCCCGGCCTGTGCACATGCCCTGCAGCCTGGGCTGGACCCAGCCTGGCTGGAGAGGACTCACAGCCCCTGAGGAGAGGGCAGACCAGGTGCAAGAAGGCCTGAAGCATTATTTTTTAATGTTGTGCAGGTTAATCTTTTATTGATTCTTTTCTCCTGTGGATACTCATTTCCTTGTCTGCTGTTTGCAGGTTAATTTTATTTTGTTTCTTGCTTACAGACAGAAAAATTTGCTTGATTTTATACTGATCCTCAATCCAATAACCATGCTTTAATTCACTGACTAATTATAAATGTCTTTGGATTGTGGTGGATTTTCCATGCATATGATAATGCCATGCACATACAACGACCGTTTTCTTGCTTACAATTTGATCTTTATGCCTATTTTATTGTTGTTATTGCATTATTATCCTGTCTTCAGTACATATTGAATAGAAGGGGTGAAAGCTGGCATCTGGTTCCAGTTACAGGGAAAAGTCGTTCAATATTTGCTCATTAATTACATCATTTGTTATTGTTACTGAGTCCAAACTCATTCCGCTCAGTGCACAACAGGCCAATAAATCAGAAGACAAGGTTTCGGGGCAAGGACTAGTGACTTTATTCAGAAAGTTGGCTGACCCAGAAGATGGTAGACTGATGTCCTGCAGAACCATTTTCTGCAAGTCAGAATTCAGGCTTCTTTTTATACTAAAAAGAAGAGGGGGAATTCTTGGTTGTTGCAAACTTCTTGGTGTAGGAATTCTTTGTTCTTGGAATCCTGTGTTCTTGCAGCTGTCCACGTGGGTCAGATTGTGGTGTTTCTGTAAGCCTCCAATGAAACAAATGTTATTTTCTGTATTGCAACTTATTATCTTTATATGAATGGAAACATGTTAATATCCTTAGGGCAGAACCTTGAGAATAGGCTCTCCTATACATTTCAGGCTATTGGCAGCTTTATTTTATAAAAGGTGCAGAGCCAGCAAGAGGAAGCCTAGGAAACAGCACAGGGTTAAAGTCAAAGGAACAGATCTAAAATGGAGTCAGATTTGTTCTTCTCTATTCCATTATCAGTTCACTTAGATAATCAGATTCAGGAAGTTGCTTTCTTTCCTTTTGTTTTCTTTATGGTTCATGGTGTTCTGAGTGTGTTTCTTCCTGTCTGGATTCTAAACATTACTGGACTCATCATGCTCAATCATGTTAGATTCATTGTTCTGTTTCCTTCCTCTGCACCTTGCTTTGCATTTCTGTCTAGTAAAAAGCCAGTTTTCAGTCTATTTCTTCCCAGAAAATTTGAACAATACTGTTAATGGGGTTTCTGTTGGTAAAGAAATAAAGATGGCAATCTTTACTAGAGAACTTCTACTGCAGAGGGAGGCGTAACTACAGCTGAAGTGACCTGGGTAATTGCAGCCCCCTGCAGGACCTGCCTGCACGGTTTCAGGTTTCTGTAAAGCAGAATGGAATTGTCACTTTTGTTTCTGAACAAAAGGCGAGAGAACTTGCTGTGTTTTTATGTTTCTCTCCTGTGCTGTTTGCATTTTCTTGGACTGCTGAGTGTGATTTCGGTACTTGGGCACCTGGACTCTGAAACTTAACGTCTCGTGCAGGATGCCTTCTCTTTATTCCCACGTTGCTCATCCTGAAGTGCTTGTGCTGACTCATCAGGATGGGGTGTTAGAGTGGACATATGTTACTGTGCTGTAGAGTAAGCCCACCCCCTGCCACCCCCACCGTCCTCACCCACTCCAGAAATAGCAATAAGACCCAAAGTATATTTTTGTTACAGAACCACAATTAGAGAGTTGCTCAGAGTTAATAATAGCAGCCCTCTTCTTTGTAGCAAAACAAAACACACACGTCAAACCCTCAACAGTTAATGAGCTGATTCTGGATGTGCTGTACTTCATTTAAGTTTCACTTAGATATTTTTGTTTAGCAGGAAGATGCCTAAGAAAAATGGAGTGTCTAATTTTTATCTTGTGTGGAGACCAGAGCTACCCTGTGCTGATGCTCTTACCAGGCTGCTGTGGCTGGTGCTGCCACCACGCTGTGACGACTGCCTGTCTTCCTGGTTTTTATTCATCTTATTACAGTTTTCAAAGCATCATAAACCCCATTCTTTCTTAGTACAGCTTTGCAGGATAAGCAATGCAGGTTTTCACATCCTAAGTTTTATATGTAAATGAAAATTGAAGGTCAGAGACTTGAAGTGGCTGGAATCAGAACTGATTAAGTAGTAAGACGTAGTCTAGTAGGATGAAGTGCACTTTTGTTCTGGTTCCAAGACAGGTCTGAGTCCTGGCTGTGCCACTGTCTTGGGAAAATTGCGTAACTTCCCCAAGCCACAGTTTCATTCTTTCTAAAATTACCTATGATACAGATCTTTTTATGATTGATTGTCTTATAAGTGAGATAATGTGAATTAAGCTCTTAGCACAATGATCACCAAAGGATGTACCCAAGGTTACCATAATCATTATTGTTGTTGTTGTTATTATTACTAATGTTGCTAAATGTTCACATTATCCCAAATATATCCTTTTACAAATTGCATAGCTGTTAGGTTCGTTTGTTTTTATTGAGACATTATAGACATATAACTTTATATTAGGTTCTGGTAAACAACATAATAATTGATTTGTATATATATTGTGAAGTGATTACCACAGTGAATTTGCTTAACTTCCATCATTACATATATTTACACATTTTTTTCTTGTGATAAGATTCTACTCCCTTAGTAATATCAAATATTTTATGTGGTATTATTACTTACAGTCACCACAGTGTATGTGTCATGACCCCATGTTATTTATTTTGTAAGTGGAAGTTTATGTCTTTTGGTCGCGTTTACCAGAATTGCTCCTCTCCTCCTCCCCACACCTGGCAACCACCAGTCTGTTCTCTGTATCTGTGAGCTTGTTTTTGGTTTTGTCTTAGTTCCCATCTGTAAGTGAAACCATGCATGTTTCTCTCTGTCTAATTTATTTCATTTAGCATAATGCCCTCAGGGTCAATCCACATTGATGCAAATAGCAAGATTTCATTCTTTCTAATGACTCAATAGTGTTTTGTTAGATATATACAGGCATACCAGATTTTCTTCATCCATTTCATCCACTGATGGACACTTCAGTTGTTTCTGCATCTTGATTGTTGCAATTAATGCTGCAGTGAAGATGGGCCTGCAGATCTCCTCTCAAATTAGTGTTTTCATTTCTTTCAGAGAAGTAAGAATGGAGTTGCTGGATCATATTGTAGCCCTATGCTTAATATTTTGGGAAACTTCCATGTGGTTTTTATATTGTGGCTCCACTAATTTATACTCCCGACAGTCACAGGGTCCCTTTTCTCCATGTCTTGCCAACACTTGTTATGTCTCGTCTTTTTGATAACAGTCACCCTAAGACGTGGGAGGTGATACCTTGTTGTGGCATTGATTTCTGTTTCCCTGGTGACTAGTGATATTGATCCTTTTCATGTTTTAATCAGATTGGGGTTTTTTGTGTCGTTGTTGTTACTGAGCTGTAGGAGCTTTTTAATATATTTTGTATGTCAGCCCCTTTTCGGTTGTTTTGTTTGCAGTTCTCTTCTCCCGTTCAGTTAGGTATTTTTTCATGTTTTTGTTAATTTCCTTTGCTGTGCAGGAGCTTTCTAGTTTGATACAATCACACATGCTTATCTTTAGTTTTGTTTCTTTTGCTTTTGGGTGTCAAATCCAAAAGCTCATCACCAAGATTGATGTCAGGGAGCTTACTGCCTATGATTTCTTACAGTAGTTTTATGGTTTCACGTCTTGCGTTCAAGTCCTTCATGCATTTTGAGTTGAATTTGGGGTATGGTAATAAGATAGGGGTCCATTTTCATTCTTTTGCACGTAGCTATACAGGTTTTCCCACACCACTTAGTGAAGAAACTCTCTTTTCCCCATTGTATATTTTTGACTCCCTTGTTGTAAATTATTGATGATATATGCCTGGGTTTATTGATGAGCTGTATTCTATTCCATTGATACATGTGTCTGTTTCCAAGCCAACCCCAGACTGTTTTGATTATTTTCACTTTGTCATGGAAGTTGCTTTCTTTTACAGTTTTGCTAAGAGTTATTTTCATGACTGATTGATGAAGTTTATTAAATGCCTTTTTATATTTATCCTACTTAATCATTATTTTATCATTGCTTTTCTGCTAATGGGATAATTTAGATATTTTTGAATCTTGACTAGTATTGCATTTTCCAGTATAGCCTATTATTCTGTTATGTTTACATAATGGCTTAATTCATATAATAATACTTCATTTGAGTATGTACAGCATAGTTCTTTAGTTATATATATTATACATATATATTCCTTTTCATATTTTTCACTGTGGTTTATTACAGGATATTGAAAAGTTTTCCTGTGCTATACAGGAAGACCTTGTTTTTTATTTATTTTATATGTAGTAGTTTGTATCTATTGTTGTTTGTATCTGCTCATCCCAAACATCTAATGTATCTTCCTTCTTGCTTTCCACCTGGTAATCATAAGTTTTTTTTTCATATCTCTGAGTCTGTTCTGTTTTGTAAATAAGTTCACTTGTGGCATGTTTTAAATTCCACATACAAATGATATAATGTGATATTTTTCTTTCTGTTACCAACTTACTTAGTGTAATCTCTAGGTCCATGCATGTTGCTGCAAATAGTATCATTTCATTCTTTTTTTATGGCTGAGTACTATTCTAGTGTGTGTGTGTATAAAATGTATGTATATATAAAACACTTCTTCTTTATCCACTTACGTGACAAGGGACATGTAGGTTGCTTCCCTGTCTTGGCTGCTGTAAATAATGTTGAACATTGGGATGCATATATCCTTTTAATTTAGTGCTTTCTCTGGATAAGTCCAAGAATGGGATTGTTGGATCACATGGTAGCTCCACTTTTAGTTTTTTAAGGAACCGCCATGCTGTTTTTCGTAATAGTTGTACCAATTTGCAGTACCACCAGCAGTGTAAGGAGAGTTCCCTTTTCCCAGTGTCTCCAGCATTTGTTATTTGTAGACATTTTAATGATGGCCATTCTGACTGGTGTGAAGTGATATCTCATTGTAGTTTTGATGTGAATTTCTCTGATAATTAGCAATGTTCAGCATCTTTTCATGCGCTTGTTGGCCATTTGCAGTTTTCTTTGGAGAAATGACTGTTTAGGTCTTCAGCCTGTTTTGGGGTTTGAGTCATCTGTTTTGTTGTTGTTACTGAGTTTCATGTGCTGTTTGTGTATTTTGGAAATTAAGCCCTTTTTGGTCACATTGATTGCAAATATTTTCTTCAGTTTCATAGTTTGTCTTTTCATTTTCTTTATGGTTTGATGGTTTGCTTTGTTGTGCAAAAACTTACAAGTTTGATTAGGTCCCATCTGTTTATTTGTGCTTTTATTTCTTGCCATGGGAGACTGACCTAAGAACACATTGCTATAATTTATGTCAGAGAAAGTTTTGCCTGTGTTCTATTCTAGGAGTTCTATGGTGTTATGTCTTATATTTCAATCTTGAAGCCATTTTGAGTTTATTTTTAAGTATGGTGTGAGGGAGTGTCCTAACTTCATTCATTTACATGCTGCTATCCAGTTTTCCCAACACCTGCTGAAGAGACTGCCATTTCTCCACTGTATATCTTGCCTCCTTTGCCGAAGATGAACTGTAGGTCTGTGTGTTTATTTCTGGGCTCTCTATTCTGTTCCATTGATCCAACACCACAGTGTTTTGAGTACTGTAGCTCTGCAGTATTGTCTGAAGTTTGGAGGATCATTCCTCTAGCTTTATTCTTTTTCTTCAGTAATGCTTTGGCAATTCTGCATCTTTTATGATTCCATATAAATTTTAGGATTACTTGCTCTAGTTCTGTGAAAAACGTCCTGGGTAGCCTGATAGGAATTGTGTTAAATCTGTAGATTGCCTTGGACAGTATGGCCATTTTTATAATATTAATTCTTCCAATCCAAGAATATAGGATATCTTTCCATTTCTTTAAGTCATCTTTCATTTCTTTAATCAATGTTTTGTAGTTCTTCATGTATATAAGTCTTTCACCTGCTTGGCCATATTTTTTCATAAGTATTTTATTGTTTTGGATGTGATTTTTTTTTTTTACTTTCTTTTCCTACCATTTCATTGTTAATGTAAAGAAATGCAAACTTACTTGTGTATGTTAATCTTCTATCCTTCTGCTTTGCCAAGTGTTTTTGTAGTCCTTCTCTGTCTTTCTTCCTTCATACTCTTCTGTTATGGTTAGTTGATTTTCTTTATTGTTACATTTGTGTTTCTCTAGTTTGTTTTTGCACATCTAATGTAGGTTTTTGATTTATGGTTACCATTAAGTTCATATACTTTGCTCCATTACAATATCTGATTGTCTTAAAGTGATTGTCATTTAAGGTCATATAAATTCTAAATGATCTCCTGTTTTACTCCCCCACCTTTTTTTGTTTTTGATTTCATTTTTTACATCTTCATATGCCTCATGTAAGTGTTTACTGTAATTATAGTTGCTTTTACAATTTTTGTTTTTGCCCTTAAAGTGGGATTTTCCCCTTCACACAAGTTCTTAATTCTTACTCTGTTTCACATAAAGAAAACCTTTTAATACATCTTGTAAGGTTAGTTTAGGATTGATGAACTCTTAGTTTTTGCTTATCTGAGAAGCTCTTTAATTGTCTTTCAATTGTGATTAATCTTTGCTGAGTAGGTAGCCTTGGTTCTAAGTTTTTCCTTTTAAGTAATTTAAATATATCGTGACTGTTCCTTATGGCCTGCAGTGACTCTGTTGAAAAACAGCTGATTGGCCTCCATGACCTCTCCTCACAACTGCAATGAAACAACTGACTTCTAAACAAGCATCAAATAAAAGACTGGAACCTAGCAAAAAAGATCTTCAACTGGAAATATAAAAAGGGAGCCACAGCAGGACGGTGCGAGAGGCATTCTCATGATATAATCAGGCCCCATACCCCTCAGGGTGGGTGAACCAGAAGCTGAAGAATAAATCACAGAGACCCTCTCACCGGACTGAGTTCTAAACCCCACGTCAGGTTCTGCAGCCCAGGATTCCAGCATCGGGAGGTGGAGGAGACCCCAGGACATCTGGTTTTGAAGGCCAGTGGGGCTTAGCTCTAGGAGCTACACAGGACTTGGGGGAAACAGGCTTAATTCTCTTGGGAAGCATACACACAATCTCAAGTGTGTCAGGTTCAAGGGCAGAGGTAGTGATTTCATAGGAACCTGGGCCAGAGCTGCCTATTGGCTTTGGAAGGTCTGGGGACATAGAGGACATCTGTGGCTCACCCAGGGGACATAAAAGCTGGTAGAAGACATTCTGGGAGTGTTCATCTACACGAGCTTTCCTGGAGGCTGACATCTTGATTGGATCATTAGAACCAAGACCAGCCCCACCCAACAGACTGTAGGGAAGCCTCAGGCCAAACGACATACAGGGTGGGAACACAGCCCCACCCATCAGCAGACTTCCTGAGCCACAGAGGCTTCTGAACAGGGCTCTACCCACCAGAGGTCCAGGACCGAGCTTCACCCAGCAGTGGGCAGGCACTGGCTCCTCCAGCCAGGAAACCTGCATAAGCCTCTAGTCCAGCCTCATCCACCAGGGAGCAGATACCAGAAAGCAGGAAACAACAGTCCCAAAACCTGTAGAAGGAATCCACACACAAGCCAGATTCCACACTGGGACTGGCTGGACCTTGGCCCTTGGGTGACAAGAGAGGAGCATACTGCTGGGACACACAGGACATCTGCCACAGAACGCTGCTTCTTCAAGGTCAAGAAATGTAACTAAACTACCTAAAAATACATACAGAAAGAATGAGGCAGCAGACAATATCTCCCAGGCCAAGGCACAAAGATAAAATCCCACAAGAAATAAGTGATGAGGAGACAGGAATTTTTTCTGAGAAAGTTTTAAAGTGATGATGGTGAAGATGTTTAGAGAACTGAGGAGGTGTACAGATGCACAGAGCAAAATTTTTAGCAAAAAGTTGGAAAATAGAAAGAATACCCAAACAGTTGAAGAATAAAATCACTGAAATGACTTTAATGATCTAACACAGTAGAAGGAACCAAGAATAGACTAAATGAAGCAGAACTAGAACTGATCAGTGAGCTAGAAGACAAATTAGTGGAAGTCACTACTGCAGAACAGAAAAAAAAAATGAAAAGGAATGAAGACAGTTTAAGAGAACCCTGGGACAAGGTGGAGCACACTAGTATTCACATTATAGGGGTCCCTGAAAGAGAAGAGAGAGAGAAAGGACCTGAGAAAAATTTTGGTGAGATAATAACCAAAAACGTTCCCAGCTTGGGAAAGGAAACAGTCACCCAAGTCCTGGATCAACACAAAGAGGAACACACCAAGAAGGCACATAGTCGTCAAATTGGCAAAAATTATGAATAAGGAGAAAATGTTAAAATCAGTAAGAGGAAAGCAACAAAACAACACACAAGGGAACTCACATAAGGTTATCAGCTGATTTCTCAGCAGAAAGTCTACAGACCAGAAGGGATCAGCACGACATATTTAAAGAGATAAGAAGAGAAAAATGTACAATGAAGAATAAACACTCTATCCAGAAAGGCTCATGTTCAGACTTGATGCAGAAATCAAAAGCTTCACAGATAGACAAAAGCTAGAAGAATTCAGCACCTCCAAACCAGCTTTACAGCAAATGTTAAAGGAACTTCTCTAGTCATCAAACCACAAGAAAAGACAACAAAAAAGAAGAAAGCAGGAAAGGAAAAAAAAAGACATAGACAAGATTGTTTTGGCTGTTAGGGGTCTTTTATTGTTCCACATAAATTTTGTAATTGTTCTAGTTCTGTGAAAAATGCCATGAGTGTTGACAGGGGTTGCATTGAATCTGTAGATTTCTTTGGGTAGATGGCCATTTTGATAATGTTGTTGCTTCCAATCCAAGAGCATAAGATATCTTTCCATTTCTTTATGTCATCTTCAATTTCCTTCATCAATGTTTTACAGTTTTCAGAATATACGTAACCTCCTTGAATAAGTTTATTTCTAGGTATTTTGTTGGTTTTGATGCAATGGAAATGTTTATGCCAGTTCTAAAATTCTGGGTTTTGAAGTGAAAAAAATTGGTGAACGAAGGGCCACAAATGGAAAAATACCCTTCTCTCTTATGGGTGAACTGTATTCCATTACCTACATATGGTGCATCTCCTTTCTCCATTCATCTGTTGATGTGCACTTGGGATGCTTTCATGTCTTGGCAATTGTAAATAGTGTTGCTGTTAATAGTGGGATGCGTGTATCTTTCTGAATTTTTATTTTGTGTTTGGTTTTATTCCTTTAATAACTACGTAAGTTTAAAAAGCTAAAGCTCTATAAACATTCTTAGAGACAATGAACAGTGCATGTACATAAATTTAAAAAATATGTGCAGTAAAAGCAGCTGATAGGCTCATGAGGGATTTCCTTTTCTGTGACACTCCTTTTTTCTTGCTGCCTTTAGAAATTCTATCATTATCTTTAAATTCTGCTTTTTGAATGATGGTATGTCTTGATGTGGGTCTGTCTCAGCTGATCCTGTTTGAGACTCTCTGATTCCTGTGCCTGGATATTCGTTTCCTTCTTCAGATTAGGGGAGTTTTCAGCCTTAATCTTATCCAATGTTTTCTCAGCCTTTCTCTCTTCAGGGACCCCAGTAATGTGAGTCTTACTATGCTTGATGCTGTCTCAGAAGTGCCTTAAACCCATGTAACAGGCCTTTTCTTCTTGCTTTTTTGATTGGGTGTTTTACATTCTGACTTCCGGATTGCTAATGGATCATCTGCATTGCCTAATCTTCTGTACTACCTGCAGTTCTGCTCTGATTGGTTCTTTTTTATATTTTCTAGTTGTTTTTGAAAATTCTCCCTGTGCTCATCTGTTCTTTTTCCCAGTTCAGTTATCATTCTTGTTGCTATTGCTTTGACCTCTTTGTCAGGTAAATTATTTCTTTGCATTATGTTTGTTTTGTTATTCTTTCATTGAAAACATGTTCTTGTGTCTTCTCATTTTAACTTTCTGTATTTCTGTGAAATTAGGTGAAACAGGTACCTGCTCCAGAATGAAAGGTGTCCTTGTGTGAGAGCACTCCTGTGCAGTCTTCTGTGCCCAGTGGGCTTGTTGGGAAGAGCTGGACCTGAAGTGATCCTGGGCTGCCCTCTTCCCCCGGGACGTGCTGGCAGCTGCTGCAGTGGGGCGGCAGGGCTGGAGTCAGAGGCACTGGAGCCAGTTCCAGGTTGAAGCAGGGGCTTCTCTGCTCAGTGACTATTCCAGCCCTATCAGGGGTGGCACAGGGTCCCATGGGGCTGGAGCAGGATCTCTGTGGGAGTGGGGTTCTCCTGGGTGTGATGGCAGTCTCTGTTTTGGTTTGGGTTGTGGCTGAGGCCTGAGGGCTTGTGGTGGCCCTTCTGTACTGGTTTTACCTTTCCTCCAGTGTGCACACCTTGGCTAGAGGGTGGGTCGGGGCCAGAGAGATTGGGGCCGCACCACTGAGCTGGCCCCACCCCGTCAGGTGTGCACAGGAAAGTGAGTTCTGGGGATGGCAGGCTCTGCCCTGGTGCTGGTGCTGTTCCCTGCAGAGGGTGTGCGGGGACGCTAGCTGGCCGTGACTGCCGGCCATTTTTTCAGAGGCAGGGCCACACCCAGGCCTCCACCTGAGTGGGAAGCAGCACCAGAACATGGAGGGTGGGAGCAGGAGCCTGGGGGAGTCCGGGGGCCCCCCTGAGCCACCTCTGCCAGCCAACTGGAGCTGAAGGCAGTGTTCAGCCTGCTGTGTCCCTGCCATGATGGGGAGTCAGCGAGTCTCTGCACAGGCTCTTCAAAAGCAGTGGCTCCGTGTCTTACAGTGCCCCAGCAAGCTCGCTGGTTTTCACCCCAGCTGAGGGGGCTCCTTGTCCCGGTTCTGAACCCCGTGCCTGGGTGCCTGACATGTGGTTCAGACCATGAGTTAAGGCGTGGGCGGTTGTCAGGGCTGGAGCACCGCTGTGACACCATGCTTCTGAGCACGGATGCCCACAGCTCCTGCTGTGTGTGGCTGGTGGGGAGCCCTGCAGGGAGCGGCTGTACGTCTGTCTGGCACAGACAGATGGGGCTCTTTATGATCATTCCTCATAAAGATAGTATAAGGACAAGATATGCGTTCTGGTTTTCCAAGGGATTGAATATTATAATGTGTGATGTGCCCCAGCTGCCTAGTGTGAGGAACATGACTGCAGGTGCTCTGGGTCCAGGAATGCAAACTCCAGTTATGCCCTTGGGAACCAAAGGAGCAGGTCCTAAAGGGGTCTGCTTACTGTAAATGCTCTTACAGATGTCAGTCGTAGGGAAACACCAGATTAGGAAATGGATGCTGCCTGTGTTTAGTGTTGAATTATTATAAAATGTAAGGAACCTACAAGATTCTGGGTAAAAATTAGTGTAGTGACAAGTGGAAGTGATCCAAGGAGTACATACAGTAAGAAACAGAGTCCTGAATTAAATCATCTTGTCTGATTTTCTTAGTGGGTAGTAAATGATTAGGGTTTTGACTCATGTTGTTTTGATTAAACTCTAGAATGTGGTCAGTTGTGAAGTGTAAAAGCCTAAGGATGTTTGTAGTAAGGGTACTTGTGATGATATGGTTTTGGGGATTAATGATTGCTGGGATGGATGAAATCGGCTGGCTGTGTGTGCTGGTGGAAGAAGAGAAGTTGTTGATGCAAGTGGAGGCACTAACAGGAGGCTAGTGAAAAGTGAATGCTAGTGTCAGTTGATTCAGGAAGAATGAGCTGATAAGGCTGGTTAATAGACCATAAGGTTTAGTGTTAATTCAGAGGGTATAATTTTTGGTAATCATGTTAATTGTATTAATATAATGTTTGGAATAATGAGTTTTAGCCTTGAAGAAGGTTAAGATTTTGTACATAATCAGTACCGTAGGCGTTGGATCCCACAGCTGTTACTGATGGTCCCGGTGTAGCCACACAGGCGGGAGCACTGATGGTAGGTGTTATGCCAGCTCATATAGAATGGGTGCTGAGCATGGTGACAGCAGATGTAATGAAAAACGATGTTATTGTGCCATATAAGCATAGTAATGGGGATGTTAAGTGTGATTTATATATTAGTATCCATATAGGGTACTGTAAATGCAAAAAGGATAGTAATATAGATGAATGCCATTTGATAATTATGAAGTTAATTATAGTTTTATGAGTCAAAATGTTTTTGTTTAAAGTAATTATCATACGTTCATTCTAATCCTTTTAAATTCATTCATAGGCTAACCTTAGGGCTACTAGTAATGCGATTACAGTTTGTGCCATGTGAAGAGTTTAGTTTCTAGGCTACTCTTGAGATGCTCAGGGTAAGGGTAGGAGGAGGGCAACTTTTAGGTCAAATAATAGGAAAGTAGTGACAACTGAGAGTAAGTAAATGGAGAAGGTGGGTGTGCTGGCCCTAGAGTCACAGCCGCATGCGTGTGGGCTTGGTGTTCTGGGACACTGACCAGAGGAGGTCAGAGTGTGGTCAGGACAAGCTGTGAGTCTGGTCATGTGTGGTGAGTGACATCAGTGTAAGCTTTATTAGTGTTTCTGCAGCTACAGGAAAAGCTGTAGATTGGAAGTCAGTTGTTCTACTTAATACTAAAAGAATAAAATGCTCATCGATAGATAGCGATCTATAGGAACAATCACACTTTACCTTACTTACAAAATGCACTATCAAGCCACTGACTGAAATCCAAAATAATTAGGTGTATAGGGAAATTTTAATTGGCATAGAAAGCACAGAAGGAGAAAAGTGGAGCCAATAATTCTGTGTAGTCAGTGGAAGCTTTTAACCTTGAAAACTACTGAGCCAGAAACTCCTTCTGAAATTGTGAATTGTATATTCTTCTGACACTTGGAATAATATAAGTTCCTAGAAGAACTGTGATGAATGAGACTTGAAGTATTGTTTATGATTTCTTTCTGTTAGATGATGGTGAGTGCAAGTGAGGGGAACTTCAGAGTCTCATAGAACTGAAGTATTAAGAAGTTACTGTGGGAAATGTGTGTGTGGTCAGTGTGTTGTTAGGTGGTATGAGTACATATCTTTATCTTTTTTCTGATCAGAAGGTAGATGGTCATTTTAGGATCTGTGTGCATTTATTTGCCTTTGTGTGTGTGTGCATGTGTGTGGTGTGTGTTTGCGTGTGTGTGTGTGTTGAGAGTTTGGTCATGGGGAGAAGCACTGTGAACTTAACCCACCCTGTACTGAGAGCTGTAGGACCTCCTTCCCTGCTAAAAATGACCCTGCTCTTGTCACCACATCCCCACCCATGACAGCACTTCTTTGTAATGAATGTATGTAATGTCCTGTTTGTCATGGACCAATGCAATGCATCCATTTATAGTTCATAAAGTTATTTATATTTTTAATTAAATACTCATATGTATGATAGATTTTATGTTTTTACTCTTATTTACCTTGGTGCCCAAATTAATAATAGAAGACCCGTTTCCTGAGACAAAGTTGACTTGCCGTTAAGACACAGGATCCCTCGTGAACACATCCTCACCGTTTGTCCTGACTGATGCATGACTTAATGCCATTGCAAGAGGAATTTCCCAAGGAAAAGCCAACAGTCTTCCTCAGAACCCCAGGGAGCAGGTCACAGGATGGGCTCCAGGTGGATCCCTTTCCAAGGTAGACCTTGGTTCAGGGTAAAGTTACAGCGCTCGCCAGCCCCGAGACCCTTAGCTGATTCACATCCCCTCGGTCTTCTCATCCATAAAATGGGTTGTTGAGAATGTTGTGTACTTGGAACACTGCACTTTTGAATTTGGTCAGTTGGCACATTTTATTGCTTAGTTTGAGACCTCAATACCTTTGACCTGATGTTAATTGATTTATAGGGGGTCCCGACTCCTGAGGGTTGGAAGGAATTCTGATTGACATTAGAAGGAGATCCAGGATCCCTGAAGCCTGCTCACCCTGGATGGGACTCAGTCCCTCCAGACCAGGGGATCCTGGAGCCAGCACAGCGCCTGAAGCCTGGCTGTGGGACCAGGAAGGCCCAGCAGTGTGGTTGGAAACGCAGCCCCACTGGGTCTGTGAGGAGTTAGGGTCAGCTCTCCACAGGGCAGGCTCTGGAGTTTCCTCCCCAAGGGCAGGCCATTCTCCTGGACGTCAGCCCTGATAGGGACAGACACAGAGGCTGCTACCAGCAGTCCCAAGAAAAATGGGAGGTACCAGTCTTTGCAAGTACAGTGACCCCTGGGGAGCTCAGCTCCAGAGAGGTGAGAGCCATGGCGTGGGAGGGACTGTGATGCCAGGATTCCTGCCTTTTCTGCCCCCTCCACTCAGGGCCCCTTCCCAGAGTCAGGCCACCCTGGCCCTTCATCCTCCACCATGCACTGTGGGCTGGCTCCCTCTTTTCTTCTTGCCTTGTCTTGTACTTGCTCTCCCTACGTGGTTCCCCCTGTCAATGTCTGTCACTCTAGGACTTGACCCCCACCTCCCTTTCTCAGTCACTCATGCACTGTCTCTCTCCCTGCCTGCCTCTCTCTGTCTTTCTCCACAGGCCCCTTAGGCCCTGGGCTCTGGTCCAGACCTGTCCAGGGCCACAGGGCTGCACCTCTCCCAGCCCTCCCACCCTCACTGCCATGTTTTGGCCCCAGCCCTGCTCACAGTGGAGGAGCCCGGTTACAGAGGCTGCTCCTGCTGGTATGGCTGGACTGCTGTTCCCCCTCTTCCCGGGCAGCACAGTCACACCTTGACCTGTTGGTGGCCCTTGACCAGCTGGTGGCCCAACCTGGACCCCAGAGCTGCTGCAGGGCTAGCCACCTGCCCCAGCTGGAAGGAGGGAGGGCACTGCGGGCTTAAGGGGCTCCTGGGGGATTGGATTGAGGAACGTGTAATGAGCCAGGTATTTTCACCCAACTCCTCTTTGTCAATGGCAGAGCGTCCCAAACCACTGACTGCCCCCTGCCCATTTCTCACTAAGAACACTGGGCACACTGTGGGAGCTCCTGAGACTTAGGAGCGAGCTGCTGCCCTCAGCCCCCCTCAGGGTTTGCTTGGAATTGGGGCTCCTGGGGGCAGCTGGCAGGGCTGGGGCCCAAAGCCTGGATGAGCACGGGGCCCTCTCACTGGACTGAGCACGGGGCCCTCTCACTGGACTCTGGTGGCCACTCCAGGCATCTCATCCCTTCCTCGCTGTCAGCAGTTGGTCACTTCATGGGGACAGATACGAGGGTCTCTCTGACCCTTAAGACTGGCAGACCCCACGTGCTCAGTATTTCTTGATTGAGTGAACACAACCACCTCCCATATCTAGACACCAAGTCTTCCCACTGCCCCAAAAGGGTTTCTCAGTCCCCCTCAGAGCCAGTACTGCCCCAAAGCACAACTTTGCTTCTGTCCCACATGGTAGTTTCTGCCTCCTTGGACCTGGGTGTACACAAATCACCCAAGTGTAGGGGGTGTGACAATATATAACTATTTTTTATACTTATATATATATTTGGCAAAAACCATAGGGCTTATTTATATGCATATAAGATAGGTACTTAAAATCAATGTGTCACCTACAGGTGTACTACAGATAAGGACGGCCACATGGGTGTGGTGGTGTGATTAAGATGGTGTGCTGTTAGGATCTTCTCCACCTTGTGGACGTTCTCTCTGCATTTTGTGTGCAGTGCTGAGTGAAGGGGAGTGAGGACCTCCCACCCTGCCTGTATATTTGATTCCTCTTGGTTCTGTCATTCTTTGCCTCACATGGTTTTCAGCCACTGCCCAAGGGAAAGCCTGGGAATTTGGAAAAGGAGGAGGGAGCACCCCAGAAGTAGGGGGCAGGGGACATGGGTTGGGCAGGACCAGAAAGCATAAGGTCAGAAAAGTTTGCAGAGAGGACCCAGGGTTGGATGGCAGTTGGTGGTGGGGGATCAGCTAGGCAGGGCACGTTCTAAAAGTGAGGTCACGCGGAATGTCCACTGTGAGGTAGCAGGGGCAAAGGCAGGTGATTGGTCAGAGAGAGGGCATAAGGCACTGGCGTTGCTAAGGCAGCGTTCAGACAGGAGGAGGCTTGGAGGGAGGCGTCTCGTCCCCTCCAGCTGCTCCTGAGAGTTCGCTTGCCTGCTGTTTGTTTTCCTGACCTGACTGAACCCTCCTTCCTCCCCTCAAGAGCTTGATTGGCCCTCATCCTTTCTGTGGTCCCCTTCTCCTCCTCCCAAGTGCCCAACCCCTCTTCCTATTACACTCCTTCCCCAATCCCCTCCCCTCCCCTCCCCTCCCCTCCATGTTCCTCCCCCTCCCCTCCCCCCACCTCCTGCCTGGGGACCTCAGGCATGGAGATGATGGGGATGTTCTGGCCCCACGTGCTGGGGTGTACCGGATATGAAAACACAACTGTGAGTAAACATCCTTTTCCCTGGGCTCTTTCACACTGTGGTTAAATCCCTGCTTTCTCATGGGGTCCTTGATGGGAACGCATCGTTGGTGAAGCCCGAGGCCCTCAGGACAGGTTTCTTGACCAACCTGCACCAGCCCTGGCCACTGGCGTCCTCAAGATCTGAGTCCTGTCAGGACCTCTTGGACCAAGCACAGCAGGTTGACAGGATGAAACCTGAAATAGTTACTTTATTGCATCAAAGAAGGAAATGTGAATGTACTAAAAGCCACTGAGTTGTATGCCTAAAATGGGGGAATGGGGGAATTATATCTCACTAAAGCAGTTTTTTAAAAAGCGAGAAACTCTTATTTACTAGAAGCCATAGTGAGACTTTCTCCTGGAAAGCTGGTCAGGATCCTGCTTCAAGTTATGCGCATTCTGGTGCCGTCCCCGTCCCCGTCCCCGTGTGGTGCGCTGTCCTGTGCATGCGCCCTTCCTGGTGGTGACGTCTGGCAGTCCTGGGAGCAGTGGGGTCTCAGCACTGGGTTGGTGCTGGTTTGTTAAACAGTGAAATGTCATCTGTGCTCTGTGTTTTCTGGTTTGTTGACTTACAGCAACTTTGTTTTTTCTTTGAAGTGTGTTTTTTTCAGGAATTTTAATGTAACAAATATTCAATAGCCATATAAATTTAAAATATTTTTATTGAAGTATAGTCAGCTTATCATGTTGTGTCCATTTCTGGTGTACAACAGAATGCTTTATTCATATAGGAAAATGCATATATTCATTTTCATATTCTTTTTTACCATAAATTACAGGATATTAAATAGACTTCCCTGTGCTGTACAGTGTAAACTAGTTGTCTACTTTATATAGATTAGTATCCATGAATCTCAAACTTCCAATTTTTCCCTTCCCACTCCCTTCCCCCTGGTAACCATAAGTTTGTTTTCTTTGCTGTAAGTCTGTTTCTGTTTTGTAAATAGGTTTGTCTTTTTTTTTTTGATTCCACATATAAGTGATATCATATGGTATTTTTCTTTTGCTTTCTGACTACTTCACTTAGAATGATAATCTCCAGGTCCGTCCATTCCCTGTTGCTGCAAATGGCATTATTTTATCCTTTTTTATGACTGAGTTATATTCCATTGTATAAATATACCATATCTTCTTTATCCAGTGATCTGTTGATGGACATTTAAGCTGGTTCCATGTCTTGGCTATTGTAAATAGTGCTGCTATGAACATTGGGGTGCAGGTGTCTTTTTGAAGTAGGGTTCCTTCTGGATATATGCCCAGGAGCAGGATTCCTGGGTCATACAGTAAGTCTATTCCTAGTCTTTTGAGGAACCTCCATACTGTTTTCCACAGTGGCTGCACCAACCTGCATTCCCACCAGCAGTGTAGGAGGGTTCCGTTTTCTCCACAGCCTCTCCAGCATTTGTCATGTGTGGACTTTTGAATGATGGCCATTCTGACTGGTGTGAGGTGATACCTCGTTGTAGTTTTGGTTTGCATTTCTCTGATAATTACTGATAATGAGCATTTTTTTCATGTGCCTGTTGGCCATTTGTATGTCTTCACTGGAGAGCTGCTTGTTTAGGTCTTCTGCCCATTTTTGGATTGAGTTGTTTGTTTTTCTTATTTAGTTGTGTGAGCTGTTTATATATTCTGGCAATTAAGCCTTTGTCAGTTTCATCTTTTGCAAAAATTTTCTCCCATTCTGTAGGTTGTCTTTTTGTTTTGCTTATGGTTTCCATTGCTGTGCAAAAACTTCCAAGTTTAATTAGGTCCCATTTGTTTATTTTTGCTTTTATTTTTATTGTACTTCTAGCAAATTCTTAGTTATCCCTTTCCTTCTCATCTTGGAGGCTGCCCCCAGGGACTCTGTGTCCAGCTAGGTTGATGGGAGCCCTGAGAGCCGAGCTGATGTGAAAACCAGTGGCTGCAACCTGCTGTGATGTTTATAATGAGGAAATGCTTAGGAGGGACATGACCAGGAGGTGGACAAGTTGTTTTATTTTTAGTGACGTATCCCTGTGAAGAATGTTGATTTCCCCAAAGCAGAAAGTGTCCTTCCTTAGAATTGTCCAAATATAAAGAAAATTCATTTACATGCTGTGAAATTTTTACTGTGTCAGGAAAAAGCACCTCCACACCCCAAAAAAGAAAGACTGAGAACACCTCATGGATTTAAGTGGGTTTGTTCAGATAGGCTTGCAGCAGATTCTTATGGACCTGGAAAAATCACGTGTCAGGAACAATCTTTGCACTGAGGCAGAATCACACCATGTGAACAGTCCACCCAAAGAAAAGCGTGTTCTGTGTCTTCTGAGCCTGCTAAAGAGGGCGTTTCTAGGTCATCTTTATTGGGATTTTTTCCCTTAGAGGGAATGAGGCTGAGTTCTCATAGGTTAGTTAGCCCTCTTTCCCTACCACATCTTTGAGCATTTGGATAAACTAACTTGTCCTTTTCCACTGTTGCTCACAGAACCTGAGTCCATCGGCCCTGGTGGGTAGACTCTAGGTAGGAGGCACCTACTGACGTCAGCGCTCAGACAGTGCCCTGTGTAACAAGCATGCCCACGACGGAGGGGGTTCTACCAGTTAGCGACTAGATGGTGTTTGTGTTTTTGTGCCTTTGATCTTCATGTCTCTCCTTTGTGCTGAGACCCACTGCTTTCTCAGGCAGCGTCTACTCAAAGACAGTGCATGTTTCCCACCAGCACACATTTTACTGACCTCAACTGTGAGAGCTGTCAAAAACGATATTATCGATTTCAGAGGCTGCTTTCTAGAGAGGTTTTGTTTGCACAAGACTGAAGCTTAGTGTCTAGGTTAGTACAAATTACATCGCACATTTATTCCCTCCTATAGTACTTACAAATCTAGTTTTTACAAAACTATGTGTTTGCCTTTTGTTTTCGTGACTGTACATTCCAGAAATACAAATTAATTTTTGTGGTGGCTGTTAATGGATGTAGGTGCAGTTCTGTGAAATATGCATGTAAATTATTTGTACTTATTATTTTGAGTTCTCTTTTTATGTAACTTCATTCTTTGAGTGATCTTGTATAATATAATTAAAACTCTATTATACAAATTCTTATTTATTTCAGAAGTCTGACGTGCTCTGGTTCAGAACCAAAGGGAATATTGAAGAAAACCTCCATGGTTTTTAGATAGTTGGGCTAAAATAAATCATTAATTTTTGCTGGAATAGTAATTTTGACATTATTTTTAAGCGCTCGTCTGCTTTCTCACTCATGTCCAGTCTATAAATGTAGAAATACATCTCTGTACAGCTCTCTGTATTTTAACACATACCTTCATTGCTCTTTCCCCATAATGTTGGGTGTATTTTTGGAGACATTTCATAGGGGTTTGTCCAGGTACTTCGTGAACATACAATAGAAAATGAAGGCGTCCCATGCCCTGTAGGTTTGTTTTTGCTTATTTTCAATTTCAAGTTGGCTTCTACATACATAAGTTCTGTTAACTATTTTAAAAATATTTACTGTGTGTCTGTCAGCAAAGTCAAAGCTCTAACATTTTGTGTATCAGATATTTGACATATGTGAGCAGCAGTGAAACTATCACCAAACAAAGACAGTAGACATACCCACACTCCCAAGAGCATCCTCCTGCTCCTTTTGAACTCGTGTCCCTTCTCGCCTCTCTGTGGAGCTATTTGAGGGGTGTGGTTGAGGGTTTCTAAAGATGATTCTCTGTGACAGATACACTGTGAATGTCTTTGAGGTTCCTCATTATCTCCAATGTCTTTTCAGATCCTCCACTCTCTCGTTCTCCTTTCCCATACTGGGTCTGATGTTTATGAACTTCTGTGGAAGCTTATTCTTCTTGCTGCCTTCTGGGGAGTATGTAGTTTTCTCTTGTTCGTCTGGAGGACCGT
Organism: Vicugna pacos; assembly: GCF_048564905.1. NCBI lineage: Eukaryota > Metazoa > Chordata > Mammalia > Artiodactyla > Camelidae > Vicugna > Vicugna pacos. Next base: position 4,498,106 of record NC_133022.1, read on the forward strand.
CCTTGTGGTGAGTATTACTAAAGTACCTTATAGTGTCCTTTTAATCACACCTAACAGGAATTTTTATAGTCACTGGACATTTTATTTGCCTGCCTGGGCCAGAATCCAGAAGTCTTTTTTTCGTTTCCTTTTAGATTACTAACTTGAACAGAAATTAGTTTTGAAATGGAAATTTGTTGCAAAATCTTTATAGTAAGAACTCATTGAGCAAGATAACAGTATATTCTCAATGAGCAAATGACAATTTATAAACTCTTCTATTCAATAATAAAATAGGAGGGTTAAGTGTTTGGTGAGCCCATCTCTCTCCCCACCTGCCCCACCTGTGTGTTGGGTGACAGGGGACAGGGACTCTCAGTGTTCCCTGAGCAAGTGTGAAGTGAAGGGAACATCTGTGGCTTTCTGTTTGCCCTCCATGGGTGCATTCTTCTACAGCCACGGTATTGCCCCTGGAGCTTCGATACTGTGATGATGCTCCAGTGTCTTGGCAAAGTTAGGGCTGGCCTCAGTCTCTGATCATCACTTACAGTTTTGAATGAAGAAATATGTGTTAAGGGTCAGGAAAATTTGTCTTTACGTGGTATTACAGTGGAGTCCTGCCTGGGTTTTATTGAGCTATGTTTCCTCAAATGATGACTCATGTCTGAGTCAAGAAGCACGTTCACTTCTTGAAAATGGTCACTGTCTGTCCTGCTGCTGCGTGTGCTTTTGTTACAGCCATTGCTCACTTTCATTCTCATCTGATGTCTCATTTGATATCTGTTTGTTTTTAGTGGTCTTGACAAATCTTGTGATCTAATATGTTACAATTGCTTGTCAATTCAACAGTAAACTCTATAAGATATCAGAAAACCTTTCATTGAATGAAAGGGGTGCATCTTAGTATAAAGATTTTGCCTTTATTTTTCTTTTAGTTTTTCTCCTCTGTCTCTCTCTCTTTTGAAGGTTACACAACAATCCAGGTTCTGCACTTAAGTGTGGATGTTTGGTTTGCCAAAAAGAATCAGATAAATGGTGCATTAGAAGAACGTATTATGATAATAATATAATTCAGTGTTATGAAACATGAATATGCATTATGAAAATTGAATAGAGTGGTGTTTATTTAACAAAATGTAAACAGATCTTTTGTGTAAAATAAGTTATTTACCAGTGTGCTATCAGAAATGGTGAGTGAAAGATCATGCCTGAAGTAGGAAATTCGATTTTTCCTGAGTTTTAATCATATAAATCATTATTCTGAACCAAAGTGGTAATCGTAATTTCAATGGATTACTGTTTTGATAGTTTATTAGAAACTGTATGTTTACTAATTATATGTTTTGACTTCAAATTTAATGTTTCTTCCTCTCTAGGTAAAGCCTCCAATGTTTCAAGGTAAAATATTAGGGTTTAGTTTCCTTTGTAATGTTTTCTCAATACCAGGATTCAATGTGGGTTTTAGTTCAACTAAAAGCAAACACAATGACTTCTGATGTCAGACTCCTTAACTCTTGAAAATTCTACTCCTGTGATGGTGTCTGAATGACATTGTAGAGGAAGTTGGCATCTATTGAGATAAGAGACCAGAATGGTCACAGGCGTAGGGAAACTAGGAAGAGTTTAATTTTGCATAGCAACCTTGAGGAAGCAGGTGATGAGAAGAGTCTAATATTCGGAGTGAGTCCCTGACATGACCTGGCTCCTGGTGAAAAGGAAAGACACTGAAACATGACTTGAGCCTGTCAGGACTCTCCAGGCTCAGGGAGGGATGCAGAAGTGGCCAGGCGTGTGTGTCACAGCAGAGGGGAAGCATGGGTGAAGGGAGCCACTCCTGGCAATGAGGACTTAATGGAATGTGTGATCCAGCCTGAGGATGATGCTTTCTGTGCAGGCTTCACAGGCTCTGCTGACTGAGTGGGGCTGTGTGTGGTGGACAGGGTGGCTGCCTGATGCTCAGTAGGCCCTCGAGGGCTGGTGTTGGTGACAGTGGATGCACAAGTGCTGGTGCTGAGAAGAGGAATCTTAGCATCAGAGCGTCCCCGCTGAGCAGAGAGAAGACACGTGTGCACTGTGCAGTCAGATGAGGGAATTAGATGCCCAAGAGAGGAGGCTGGTTCTGACGGCCGCGTTCTAGAGCGTCACATGTGGAGTCACCTGTGACCGGCTGCTTTATGTGTGCTTTTTTCCTGAAGCAGTGATGGGAGCATTCTCATCCTGGCGATGGAAAACTTGTCATTTAGGGACTGTGTGTTACCAGGTCCTCCAGTGACTAGGTGGGGAAGCCCACATGGTATCAAAGTGTTTAATTCCAGTGACCTTGTCCTCCAGGGCCCCCAGCGTGGTTTTCATGAAATACGATCTGACAGGCAGCAGGACAACACTGGGGGCCTGTGCGGGCCCAGTCAGGCGACATGTTGAACTTGCCTTCTGTGGTGCTGCAGATAGGGCCTGGCTGTGCAGTGAACCTGCGTGGGATGAGGGTTCTTTTTTTTTCCTTTCTTTTAAGCAGGGTCATGTTTACTTAGGAGGAGAGAATGTCAAGAGGACAGGATGCTTGGTTTTTCTTTTTCATCTCTGGTGATGTCAGAAGTATTTGAATGATTGAATTTTCTAAGAATGGTGCTTAACTTATAGCCAGGAGAGAATTTAGGAGAAGACTTTTTATTGTGTTTCTGCATCTTTGAAAAAAATTGAACTAGGAAGCTCAGCAATCTCACATTTAGAATGCCACTAAGATTTGCTTCCTTTAGGCACAGTAGTAAAGTTACAAAGTTAATTACACTCATAGTGCCAGGCAGAGAGATGTCTCTGCTGCTAATAAATTGGGATAATTGTATTTTACTGGGTTTTCCTGCCAAAATGCTTTACCTCCTTTTAGTTACTTTAAAGCAGATGACTGAGAAGATCAAGAATTTTGAGAAAGAAAACAAAGAACTTGAAGAAAATGTATCCTCTTGGGAGCAGAAGGTATCATTGTCCTTTTGATTTTTTGTGTGTGTGTGTGACTTCACCTTCAGTTCCTTCCCCCTTCTGGCAGTTCAGTTCTTGGCTCTCTTTTCTTTCATCCTTAACTGTCCTGTTCCGTATGTTCTATAAGAGGTCTAGATTCAAAGCAAAGCAAGTGTCCTAGATAAAAAGAAAACAAAACAAAACAAATTTCTTCTGTAGAGCACAGGGAACTCTACTTGTTATCTTGAAATGTATAATGAAAAAGAATGTGAAGACAAGCATAGGTATATATATATATGTGACTGAAAGACATTATGCTGTGCACCAGAAAATTGACACATTGTAACTGACTATATTTCAGAAAAAAAATTAAACTAAGCAAATGTCGTAGATGTAAAGCACCACTTGCTGTATTAGTGGAAGGGGTCACACACAAGATAGGTTCGGCTAGCAGAGTAATTAGTATTTGTAATTCTGTTTCCTTCATTACGTATTTGCATAGACCAACAATGCAAAGAAATGCTTAGAGGCCATTAGGCAAAAGAAGATGCTCTCTGAGGAAGCAGTGAAGTTTAAGGTACAAGCCTCTTCTTCTAGATTACATTCTGAAAACAGAATTGAAAGTAATAAGTAATTGTTACTAATTCAATGTTTCATTGAAGGAGAACTTGAAAATCATTAAGAGGAAGAGTGAGTATTTGAACGACATCATTCAGATTGCTCGAGCTAAGCTGCAGGCAGCGAGGGACCAGAACGCCAAGAGCCCACACTTGGTAAGAGCTTGGCTGTCACATTGACCACAGCTGGGCGAGATGCGTGCTCCCACTCCTCCTGTTTTTTTGCCACAGCAGTGTGTGAGAGCCCAGGAGCAGAAGCTCCCTGTGAACAATGACCCAGAATTTCATGGACTAAAGCCTCTGTGACTTTTCCTATTTTGGAGACTAGGAAATATGTCTTATTTTCACAACCTAGAGAGTTTTCTCACCACTCACACTGCCCTCCAAGATACATGGAAAATGCCAGGAAATACCTGAGAGGTGAAGGAAGTTACTAGCTGAGTTGTAGAGCCCCTTGCCCTGTTGATGTTAAACAGAGAATTTTCCACATGAATTTGGGTAAACTTTGTTTACATTTCACTAGGGATGCTCATTTGTGAGCTCTTTGACATGAGCAGTTTCCCACCCTTGCTTCCCCTTGTCGTCCAGTCATGCCCTCCATTGTCCAGTGAGGAGGAAGTCTGTGGAGATGAGGAAATATCTGTGCCTGGAGGTCTCTTCTTTCCACATTTCTTCATGGGTTTGACATCTGTCCTGGGCCCAGCCTGGATCAGCTGCCATCACAGGAAACTTAGGGGCGGCTGTGGGAACTGGCTGAGAAGAGACAGGACTCCAAAAGGGTTGAAGAGAAGCAAGTGCCCATCAGAACAAACCAAGACTTGCTGGAAGAGCTTGGCAGGCTGGCAGTGGAAGAGGACCCGCTGAGGAAGGAAATTCAAGACGCAGGGTGTCAGAACGAGCTGCTAGGACGCCTGGTGCTAGAACTCGAAGGAGAGGCCCTGTCTGCTGTAAACTCTCAAACGGAACACTGTCTTCAGCCCCAAACTGAAACTCAGGGAAAGTCCCAGATGCTTTCAAGCATGTGTAAGGGAACGTATGACACTTGCTTTCTTTATAAAACTTGAATGTTCAGAATCATTTCGCTGCCTTAATATCTTCTGGAGAGAATGCTCACCAAAGTCTTTGGAAGTGCACCAGGGCTAATATATTTATTTTCTATGGTTTGTTTTGCAGTTAACAAAATACTTTGTTTTTGGGAAAAAAGTTACACTTTTTAAGCATATCACCCTGAGTTTTCATTGAAATCATAATACATGCTTTAATTCTGTCCTGTGTGAAGATACTGGAAAAAAGAACGTCTCCAGAGACCTTGAAATTTGCTGTTTCAATGAACACTTCAGGAATCTGAGGTAAATTCCTCCAGTTGCAGCAGGATTTCCACTGTACACATGAGCTTTCACAAGGAACAACAATCTCATGCCTTAGAAGATTAAATGTTGATGTCTATTCAAGTTACTTTTCTTGGGATTTAGTCATCAATGAGAGAGTTTTAGGTTGAAATTGCTCTTAATAAATCTCTTGTCTGTGAAGCCACAGTGAAATCTGAAGAAATGCATGTGCAGGAGGATGTTCAGCTCAGCAGCAAGAAGAGATTAAGAGATGTTACTCCACCCCAGAGGTACTTAACTCAAGAGAACTGAGCATCACTGTGTCAGTGTCTAATTGTGCTGTGACACACATAAAGCAGATGGCCCATCTTAGCTGATTCCAAGTGTACGATCCTCTCACGTTAAGTACGTTCACGTTGCTGTGGAGCAGTACTTCTTGAACGTCTTTTCTCACATGTCTTGCAGCCACGTGTTTTGAAGACCAGATCTGAGGATACGATGCAGAGAGCCGAGACAACTGAGGACTGCAGCCTGGAAGGTATGTTGCTTGTTGGGAAGAAAACCTCATATGCAGGCTTCCTGGGAGATGTTATGGCTTCAGTTCTAGACCCCTAGAATCAAGTTAATATCATAGTAAAGAGAATCAAATGTACACTATACTGTAGTCTATTAAGTGAGCAACAACACTGTGTCTAAAACCCCCAATGTTCGTAACTTAATGAAAATATACTTTATTACTAAAAGCTACTAGCCATCATCTGAGCCTCCAGTGAGGTGTTATCTTTTTGTTGGTGGATGGTCTTTTTTTTAAACTTTTTTTTTTATTGAGTTACAGTCATTTTGGTGGATGGTCTGGAATTGATAATGACTGCTGACCGATCATTGTGGTGGTTGCTGAAGATTGGTGTGGCTTTTTGCAATTTCTTAAAGTAAGACCACAATGAAGTTTGTCACAGGATTAACTCTCCCTTTCAGGAGCAAGTCCTCTGTAGCAGGAAGTGCTATTTGATACATTTTACACACAGGAGGACTTCTTTACAAATTGGAATCAATCCTCTCAAACCCTGTGGTAGTTTCTCAGCTAAGTTTGTGCACTCTTATAAGTCCTTTGTTATTTCAACCTTCTTCATGGCATCTTCACCAGTAGAGTCCATCTCAAGAAAACAACTTCTTTGCTCGTGCATAAGAAACAGCTCCTCATTCATGCACATTTATCATGAGACTGCAGCCATTCAGTCACGTCTTCAGGCTCCACTTCTAACTCTAGTTCTCCTGCTGTTTTCAGCACATCTGCAGTTCCTTCCTGCACTGAAGTCTTGAGCCCCTCAAAGTCACACATCAAGATTGGAATCAATTCCGTCCAAACCCTGGTTGTTGATATTTTGACTTCTTCTCATGAATCATGAATGTTCTTAATGGCACCTAAAATGCTGAATCCTTTCCAGAAAGTTTTCCATTTATTTACCCAGACCCATCAGTCATATCACTGTCTGTGGCAGCTAAAGCCTTCCAAAATGTATTTTAAATAAGACTTGAAAGTCATAATTACTCCTGATCCATGGGCTCCAGAATGGATGTCATATTAAGCATGGAAACAGCACTCATCTCATATGTCTCCATCAGAGCTCATGGGTGACCCTGTGCATTGTCCATGAGCAGGAATATTTTGAAAGAATTTTTTTTCTGAGTATTAGTTCTCAACAGTGGGCTAAAATATTCATGTTGTAAACAGATGTGCTGTCATCCAGGCTTTATTCCATTTATAGAGCACAGATAGATTTCCCATGATTCTCATGGGACAGAGGATTTTCAGAATGTTAAATGGGCATTGGCTTCAACTTTACAACCATCAGCTGCATTAGCCCCTAACAAGAAAATCAGCCTGTCCATTGAAGCTTTGATGCCAGGCACTGACTTCTCCTCTCCAGCTATGAAAGTGCTGGATGGCTTCCCCTTGCAGTTCTCTGCATTGAAAATCTGTTGTTTAGTGTATCCACCTTCATTATTAGCTGTCTTAGCTTCATCTCCTAGAGAACGTGCAGCAGCTTCTGGTTTAGCTCTTCCTGCTTGACCTTGCACAGGTATGCAGTGGAGATGGAATCTTGCCTTAAACTTCATGGACCAATCCCTGCTGGCTTCAGAGATTCCTTTTGTAGCCTCTTCATCTCTCAGGCTTGCAGAATTGCTGAGAATTAAGGACTTCCACTGGCTTAGGCTTTGCCTTAAAAGAATGTCATGCCTATTTTAATGAAAATGATAAAGAATGAAGTATTTCAAGAATTACCAAAATGTGACACAGAGATAAGAAATGAGTAAATGCTGTCGGAAAAAATAGTCACCAATAAAATTGCTGGACTCAGGGTTGCTACAGGTCTTCAATTTGTTTTAAAAAATGCATTATTGGGAAGGACAATAAAGTGAGACACACCTATAGTAGACATGAGTTTACACTGGGAAGGTAAAAAATGGGTTCCTGCATTCAGGATTCTCTCCTTTCTCCACTGCCCAGCACAGCCAAGCTGTTGAGTGCACATACATAGACAAACTGTCTCATGTTCACAGAACTTGAAAAGAAAATGCAAGACCACCATGCCACATCGGGATCTGTGACAGGAGAGGAAGCCAATTTCCAGAGGCTGGAGCAGAGAATATGTTTCCCTAACGATATTTCTGGACAGACAGACGGGCACATTGAAGAGTAAGATGTTCCCATGTTAATTATGACAAATGTGTGAATGAATGTGTGAAATCACGTAGATATTATATTTCAGAATACTTAACCACCATATTTCCTTTACCACATTCAGCCAGCACAGATTTGTGTTTCCTTTTCTGCCTTGATTTCTGTAACCTGCTGCTTCTGTTCATTCTGACTGGTTACCAGAGTTCTTGTTGTATTTAGTTTGAGATCTTAGCGGGTTCTTGGGCCAGATTTAGTCACTTCATTATCTAGATCCCCCAGATCCATTTTCATTGTCCTTAGGTTTCAACTGCATCATGCTGTCATGACCTGCCATGTGTCTATCATTTTTACTGAACTCTAGATATGGGGTAGAAAATAGAGAAAATTTGAGGCCTGGTGTGAGGTTAATTTGCTGCAGAGAAGGTGGGCGTGACAGCTGGCAGGTGATCAGGGTACCAGCAGTGCTACATCCTGTTAACCCAGTTAGCAGCTGAGATCAGTCAGTGCAGCCAGCCCTCCTGAGGCCAGTGTGTCTGCTGTCCAGCTTTATTCCTGGCATGTAGCTCTCATGGAACCCAGCTAAGGCCTGCAGGTGTCACTAGGGATTGCCTGCGCTGACAGGCTGCGAGCTCCAGCCATCTGACTGTGATGCACATGTTGGGGGGGGCACCAGCTGCCGGGCTGCTCTGCATCTCAGTGGCTTCCCCTGCAGTTAACAGGTGACCCTCGGGGAAGGTGGACCCAGTCCTCAGCTTCCTTTTCCCATCTTGGCCTCATGTTCCTTCCTGGCTTGTTAGCAATTTGGTACATTTGAGCATGGATTTCATAATTTGTACAGAGTTCCTGTCATTCTCAGGGAGAGGTCATGGACATCACACCCACTAGCCCACATTCAAAACCAAACATTTTCTCATATTCCCTGAAAAACCAGGTTTGCCCCAAGCTTTGACTGAAATCAGGGCTCTCTGTGGGAGAAATCAAACAAGTCATGAACGCTTGCTTCACCCTAATGTGTTTGGTAGTGAAGACTTGGTCAGACCCTGAGTCCCACATTGAAACGTGAACTCACGCTGTCCCCCTCACAGGAGCCTGAGCCAAGGAGGGGCACAGAGTGCACCTCATGTGGGCTTTTCCTGTGTGTTTACTTTATGCACAGATTAGAATAGGTGTGGGGACGCTGAAGGGAAGGCCAGATACCAAACACTTGCCAGAGGCCTGAGTGTAGCTTTTTCATATGTATTAGTGGGGGCCTTTAATTCTTTCCTCTGTATCTGTCAGTCTGAGCACTTATGGGGAAGGGCAAAAGGAACATTGAATTGTTCCCCTCCAATTTCTGGGAGGGAAACTGGCAGAATTTTGCAGAGTTTCTTTCCCCTCTCAGGAAGGTGGACATGAAAGGATGTGAGCTGGTGGAGAAGCAGCAGCTATTGGCAGCAGAGGAGAAGGCAAAACTGGCTGAAGACGAGACACGACAATACAAGTGAGTTCAGCTCCTGTGCACCTGCGGTGCTCACACCACTGTTGGGTTTTTAAAAACTTTTCTAAAATGTTCAGGCACAATATCACACACAGACCAAAACACATGTTTAGAAGAGATTTGTATAGATACTTCACACAGAAGAAAAAATGTTAAGTTTTACACATGTTAAATTAAAGGTTTAACTTTAAAAAGTATTAAGTTACTAAGAATTTCCTGGTCTCAATGCTGGGCAGACTGAGTGAGTGGAAAGACAGTTCACAGAGATGTTTCTGAAGGTGCTATAAATTGTTCTCAACCTGAGGTAAGCAGTTTGGTGTAGCATCAGTTGGACCAATAAATATGACCATGTCACTGGAGAGACCCACTTGTAAGCCTGAGAAATAGGATAAGGATGTAAGGAAAAGAAGATTCAAGGTTTATGATGAAAGATGCTCAACACAGGATAAGTGAGGGAAGTGTTGAGAACGGGAAAGGAAATTGTGTCAGCGCAGAACCTGGCAGACGTAAAATAATAGTGACTAAGGAGTGACTGCAGTGATAGCTTTGAACCTGATGTGCTTCTACAGCCGTGTGCAGTGTGTCTTGTGTGGTGATACTGTGTGTGAGTGTGCAGTGCAGATAACGTGAGATACTGTGTGTGAGTGTGCAGTGTGTCTTGTGTGGTGAGATGATGTGTGGAGTGTGCATTGCAGATAACGTGATGAGATACTGTGTGTGAGTGTGTGAGTGTGTGAGTGTGCAGTGTGTCTTGTATGGTTAGATAATGTATGTGAGTGTGCAGTGCAGATAACATGGACTGGAGCAAGTTATTTAACAGCATGCCCAGCATTGTGTTTTCTCTGATGAAACAATTTGTAACTCGTAGGAGAAGGCTTGAAGAATGTCACAGGCAGATGCAGGGAGCAGACATCGCCTTGAGACTCCAGGTAACCTGCCTTCCTCCTGACACACGGAGTCCTCAGCACCTGAAGCAGATGGTTACTGTGGGCCTGAGAACCCCTTGCCATGGGGTGTTTCTTGATGTGTTGACTTTTTCAGATCACTCGTGCCAAGAAGAAGTCCCAAGACAACTGGGTAAGAATTTGTTTCCTTCCTTCCCTTTGTGCACAGTCTGCCACGGCTGAACATCGATGTGTTTTCCCCCACAGATCAGGGCTCGGGAGCTGGAGAGGGAAAACACTGAGCTTAGAAGGGAGGCCGCCCACCTGAAACAGAGGTACAGAATTTTCACACATTTTTAAGGGTGTTCTGAGATTTTTAAGGGTTGGCTGTTTTGTGTCTAGAAGAGGAATTGATGATGTAATTCTCATTGAAGCCATTCTTTCTGTGTCTTTAAGATTGGATGCAATCTGCATACAGAGGCAGGCAGAGAAGTACATGAGGCAGGAGCCCACCCCAGGAGGACCGTACAGGCTGCATCCTTCCCTGAGGCGTAAGGAGCACACTGTGAACTGCAGCAGCTTCATTTCTGCTGCAAAAGCCTCCAAGTGGGCTGGGTTTCCTGGACACCACACCACACACTCACCACAGGGGGCAGGTTCTCAGCTGGGTGACAAGATGTTTTCTTCACGTGCTGCCAGCCAGCAGGGCTGTCTCCTGTGAGCAGTGGAGCTCATGCCCCTCCAGGGACTGTGGGCCACCCTCCAGGCCCTTGGTTGGCTGGCATGGCTGCTTTCTGTGCGCTAGAAGACATGAGTGTCAGCACTCTCTTCCAGCCTGGACACAGTGTTGAAGGCTGCTTTCTCCTTGTAGTTGAGAAAAATAACATGCACAGAGTTTTGGAATGAAGGCAGTATGTCCTGATGAGAAAAAATTTTTCTTCATTTGCCTTGGTGGATAAATATTCTATTCAAGATCTGCTTTAAGACAGCAGGCATTTCTTTACTAATTATGCAGGTCCCTTCGTTCCTATAAGAAATGTTGCACGGTGACCTAGAGTAGCCCGCTAGGAAGTGACATGACTACGTAGTCTCCCTCTTCTAGAGTCACACGTGTAACTCTAAAGTCTTCCAACAGGTTCTCTGTGTAATTCACCGTTCTTCTGCTGATTATTACAATATTAGTCTTTCTAAGGCTACTTGTTTCATAAATGTTTACATAACACGCAGTCACTTGTAAAAGACATGTCCTATCGGACGAGGATTGTAACAGCTTACCAGCGGGCTGAGGAGGGAGAGGTGCAGCTCATGGTCAGGGGTTGTTATGCTGTTCCTATGAAAGACACTTCTCACTTTAATAGGTAATATGCAGAGACTGGTTTCCCCTGAACTGCATTGTGAACCACCTGTGTTAGTGTTGATTTCCAGGGATCTGAGCCCTGAGCTCCCATCCAGGGTGATTAGCTATGAAAACACCTGAACCAGGGCTCTGTGGTGTCCTCATCACGGGTCAGGGGTCCAGCCTCTCCTCGTCCTCGGGGTCACCTGAGACATGAGGGGGACCTGCGGCCTCTGTGCGGAGCCTGGGGCGCGGGCAGGAGTGACAGCTCCTGGGGAAGGGCATGGACGGCTCGTGCTTCCCCCCACGGCCTCTGTCAGAGAGGACCCGCCCTCAGCGCTGCTCTCCCTTTACAGCCTCAGGGCCTGGTGGTGCCCCTGTGAGGAACGGCAGCGACTTCCGTGCTCAGGAGGCCGAGGAGACACAAGTAAGTGATTTGTTTCCAGTTGTGTCGCAGTGATCACTTTGTGTTGGGATTTGATCTCTGGAGATATCTGCTGTCTTTCCAATCGCCCTCTCCTGCCTTGCATCTGGATTGTGTGTTCCGTGATGGGTCTGCTGTGTCATTTACTTTTCAAAAGCAAACTCTTTGCTGGATCTTCCCCAAGGCCTCAACACACAGCTGGTCATCTTTGGTGGAAACTTTCATGTTTTTATAAAAGTAGGAAAAACACTCTAAATAGTTACATAAATTCTCTACTGGAGAGCCAAAGCAGTCTCCCTGAGAAAGAAAAACACAGTGGGAGCACGACGACTCTGGATTTCAAGCTGTATCATAAAACTATATTTATCAGAACTGGCATGAAAACAGACTCAACACCAATGTAACACGCTCAAGAGCCCAGAAATACACCCACGCAAATACAGTCAATTGACATTTGACAAGGGAGCCAACAGTACTAAATGGAGAAAAGGCAGTGTCTGAAATAAATGGTGCTGGGAAAATAGGATGCTCCCATGTAAAAGGCTTAAATCCCTGTCACATGCTCCTCAAGGGGGTTGACTTGAAATGAATTAAAGACTTAAAGGTAATACCTAAAACCACCATCCTCTCTCATTCTCTCTGCTTATAATATACAAACAAAGGGCTTTTGTGCTGGTGAAGGGCTGAGTGGAGAGTGGCACTGGGGGTAGAAGCATGCTTGTCTCTGTGATGCCCCAGGACTAGCCCCTTTCCTCCCTACATTTCCAGACACTGGCAGTGGCTTACTGCTGGGCCTAAAACTTCCATAAGCTCGCACGGCGACACAGGAGAGTAGAGATTTCTGGCATTGATGCTGTTCTTTAGAACCCTGGTGCATTTGAAGGTGTTGGGGACTATTCCTGTTCCAGTTGGTGTTTCTCTCTTTTCCAATAATACTGATATATTTAAAAACTGCATCTCTTGTTCTGCAGGACTATGGGCCTAGAAGAGGCCCCAGAACTATTCCAGCACCATGGGAAGATTTCTACCCCTGGGGATGTCCACCAGAACCATTCATTAGATACAGGACACTGGCACCTAGAAGACCCACGTGCCTTCTAGGACCTTATCCACAACCTATATCTCCAGTCATTGGTAAGATGAAAGCGTATGTCTGTTTTCTTGTTGAGTCTCTGCAGAAGAATGGAAGATGCCAAGCCAAGAATTTCCAATGCCTGGGAAAATCAGATTGAGTAAATTGTAACGTTCTTTTAGGTAATTAGGATACACATTTATTTCATAGCCCATGTCATTTCCCAATCATGACCTAGAAAGGAGGAGTATCTTGCAGAGAAAAGAAGGTCTGACAGAAGGCAAAATCATCACTACTACATACCTTCAACATACACCATGATATGGGCTCTCTGAGGGATGAAGCACCGATAATGAATTCTGCAACTAATTTAAGCCCTGAACTTGCACAGCTGATGATAAGTCACAAAACACAAAAGTAGAGAAATATGGCCTCTTCCTGAAGAGTCAGGAGACCTGCATTCCTATATTTGTGATGTGGGGACGAGTGGGATACGGGGAAAGAAGGCTCAAAGGTTTAGTGTCGCTTCAGAAAAGTCTTCACAGGCGAGCCTAATCCCCAATCCCTTCTGTGGTTTTCAGCCAATGCAAGACCTGGCATGGCCCTGGCATTGGCAAGCAGCTCCTACCCGCATGCGGTGGCCCAAGAGGCCCAGGTAAGTGGGGTGGTCATGCTCCGTTGGACATCATCCTGGGAAAGGTGAGCTTCCTGGTTTCCCGGAAGCCATTCATGCCATCATCTCCAGACTGTCTTGTGAAGGCTCTGGCATGTCGTACACTTTCAAATTCAGTCTCCCCAGGGGCCAGTGGGCTGCTTGTCCCTGGAGCCCGTCACCTTGGCTGGTGCCTGCAGAAGCCATGAGGGAGTGCTCAGAAGCCGAGGACCGCAGACTTTGGCTGTGGGTTTGTCGAGATAGCGTGCGGAGGGTGAGCCCTCGCTCCACACTGGCTTCTCCTGGCTCTGCTGACTCCTTCCTGCCGACCTGCACCTGGGGTTGCTCCTGGGTCACTGAGGCAGAGTCCTGTGTCGTCACTCGTTTGACTTGTTTCCTTGCTGAGGCCAGGTGATTCTCCTGTTTAGCATGGCCATTGAAATGCTCGTAAGTGAGAAAGGGGCAAAGCCCTCCCTCCAGCTTTGTCCTGTGTGCTTTGTGCAGCTTTGAGTCTACCTGTTTGGTGTGGGGTAAATGTCAGAACCCGTGACCGTCTGTTCTCGGGACGGAGATGTGCCTGGCCCGCTGCGTCCAGTTGTACTCTGGGTAGATGTTGCTTTTGTAGTAAGAAATAGAGGCTTGAAGGGAAAGAGCCCGCAGTGAAGAGGGCTACTTCCCTGCAGGGGAATTGCGACGCGCAGCAGCGTCCTCCCATCGTGCTCCCCACCCCTGCGCCGGGTCGGGCCTGCCCCGGAAGCTGTCAGAGCTGCTCCTGGGCGTCAGCACGACACGTCGCGGGAGTTTGCGCACGGGCCTGTAGGGTCCTTTTGGTGTCAGTTGTGGGATCCAGACATCCCACTTGAGTTTGCCGAAGGACACAAGTAGTGCGCGCTTCGTAGCGCACTGAAAACCCAGACGTCCCTGAGGATAGCGGTGATTGTAGCGGAGCCTGACTACCTCCCGTGGGCAGCATTGTCCCCTCAGGAGCACTTGGGCAGCTCCCCCGCAGGACTCCGGGGTGCCCAGCTCCCCAGTGCACGTTGCGCCCAGGGGAAGCCCCTGCAGGTCGGAGGAGATTACTTGGTTTGGGGGGAAGGAGAGGGCCAGGCAGGGTCCTGGAGGCAGAGCGGTGACCCAGGTGCGGCTCTGATTGCACGTGTGGAGGACGAGCTTTTCACGTCCGTCCCTTCTGCGTGTTCCTGGTCCGTGCCGGGCCAGCTCCCGTGGAGCTGGGGTGGTGGCGAGGAGGGCTGTCCTGCCCAAAGGGGCTGCCTGTTGTGAAGGCGCTGCTTTTGTCAGAGTGCTGGAAGCTCTGTGTGCATCCTCGCAGGCAGGACCCTTGGCTTCGTCCACTTGGAGACACCGGCGACGTCGTGTGGCGCCATTGTTGTCCCCCCGTGTCCTGCTGCGCGGCCCGGGCTGCCGGCTGCAGGCCCCAGAGGGCTGGGTGGAGCGTGGGGCACTGTGCTGCTGGGTGGGCACCCGGCGGGGTGTGGGGAGGGTGCCCGGTGCCGACAGCTGATGCGTTGGGTTTCGGCTTTTGTCGGTGGTCGCTCCGTTTCTGTCGCCTGACACGGCTCTCCCTTCTGCCCTGCAGGTTACCTTGCAGCGTCCCGGCGTTTGCAGGGACCGGCCCGTGTTGCCACCAGCACCTGGGCCCCCCTTGGGCCCTGTGCAGCCTCGCTCACCAGTACCGGATGCTCCACTTGGTAAGATGAAAGCGTCCATTCCTCTGTTTGTTCCTTGCGTCACTGCAGGAGAAGGGCAGATCGCTCTCCGGGTCCCTCCCAGGGCATGGGCCACCCTGACTGGGCTGTCGGCCGTGCTCCCCTGGTCCCTTAGCGGACGCAATTGATGGACCGCGTCTTCCCCTCCCCCATCCTGCCCTGGGGAGGAGGTGTCTCTTGTAGAGTGCTACGGAGTAAGAGGCCTGTGACAGAAGGCAGGCGTGTCAGTTCTGCACACGGGGCTTCAACAGGGAGCACGTTCCGGGCTCCCCGAAGGAGAAGCCCACCCCTGCCATTGTCTGCAGCGTGTGGAGCCCTGACCTTCCACGGCCGTTGATCGGCTATGGAAGAGACCCCTGAACCCGTGGCCTGTGGTGTCTCCCTCAGGGTCACGAGACCTGTCTCCCACTAGGTCTGATGCGGGGACGAGTGGGATACGGGGAAGGAAGGCTCACCAGGTTTTGTGTGGCTTCAGCAAAGTCTTCGCAGGTGAGCCTAATCCTCCATCCCTTCTGTGGTTTTCAGCCCACGTAGGACCTGGCCCGGCCCCGGCATTGGCCGGCAGCTCCCGCCCGCCTGCGGCGGCCTCGGAGGCCCAGGTAAGTGGGGTGGCCGTGCTCCGTTGGACGTCGTCCTGGGAAAGGTGAGCTTCCTGTTTTCCCGGAAGCCATTCCCGCCCTCATCTCCAGACTGTGTGTCCTGTGACGGGTCTGGCATGTCGTTCGCTTTCCAATTCAGTCTCCCCAGGGGCCAGTGGGCTGCTTGTCCCTGGAGCCCGTCACCTTGGCTGGTGCCTGCAGAAGCCATGAGGGAGTGCTCAGAAGCCGAGGACCGCAGACTTTGGCTGTGGGTTTGTCGAGATAGCGTGCGGAGGGTGAGCCCTCGCTCCACACTGGCTTCTCCTGGCTCTGCTGACTCCTTCCTGCCGACCTGCACCTGGGGTTGCTCCTGGGTCACTGAGGCAGAGTCCTGTGTCGTCACTCGTTTGACTTGTTTCCTTGCTGAGGCCAGGTGATTCTCCTGTTTAGCATGGCCATTGAAATGCTCGTAAGTGAGAAAGGGGCAAAGCCCTCCCTCCAGCTTTGTCCTGTGTGCTTTGTGCAGCTTTGAGTCTACCTGTTTGGTTTGGGTAAATGTCAGAACCCGTGACCGTCTGTTCTCCTGACGGAGATGTGCCTGGCCCGCTGCGTCCAGTTGTACTCTGGGTAGATGTTGCTTTTGTAGTAAGAAATAGAGGCTTGAAGGGAAAGAGCCCGCAGTGAAGAGGCCTACTTCCCTGCAGGGGAATTGCGACGCGCAGCAGCGTCCTCCCATCGTGCTCCCCACCCCTGCGCCGGGTCGGGCCTGCCCCGGAAGCTGTCAGAGCTGCTCCTGGGCGTCAGCACGACACGTCGCGGGAGTTTGCGCACGGGCCTGTAGGGTCCTTTTGGTGTCAGTTGTGGGATCCAGACATCCCACTTGAGTTTGCCGAAGGACACAAGTAGTGCGCGCTTCGTAGCGCACTGAAAACCCAGACGTCCCTGAGGATAGCGGTGATTGTAGCGGAGCCTGACTACCTCCCGTGGGCAGCGTTGTCCCCTCAGGAGCACTTGGGCAGCTCCCCCGCAGTTCTCCGGGGTGCCCAGCTCCCCAGTGCACGTTGCGCCCAGGGGAAGCCCCTGCAGGTCGGAGGAGATTACTTGGTTTGGGGGGAAGGAGAGGGCCAGGCAGGGTCCTGGAGGCAGAGCGGTGACCCAGGTGCGGCTCTGATTGCACGTGTGGAGGACGAGCTTTTCACGTCCGTCCCTTCTGCGTGTTCCTGGTCCGCGCCGGGCCAGCTCCCGTGGAGCTGGGGTGGTGGCGAGGAGGGCTGTCCTGCCCAAAGGGGCTGCCTGTTGTGAAGGCGCTGCTTTTGTCAGAGTGCTGGAAGCTCTGTGTGCATCCTCGCAGGCAGGACCCTTGGCTTCGTCCACTTGGAGACACCGGCGACGTCGTGTGGCGCCATTGTTGTCCCCCCGTGTCCTGCTGCGCGGCCCGGGCTGCCGGCTGCAGGCCCCAGAGGGCTGGGTGGAGCGTGGGGCACTGTGCTGCTGGGTGGGCACCCGGCGGGGTGTGGGGAGGGTGCCCGGTGCCGACAGCTGATGCGTTGGGTTTCGGCTTTTGTCGGTGGTTGCTCCGTTTCTGTCGCCTGACACGGCTCTCCCTTCTGCCCTGCAGGTTACCTTGCAGCGTCCCGGCGTTTGCAGGGACCGGCCCGTGTTGCCACCAGCACCTGGGCCCCCCTTGGGCCCTGTGCAGCCTCGCTCACCAGTACCGGATGCTCCACTTGGTAAGATGAAAGCGTCCATTCCTCTGTTTGTTCCTTGCGTCACTGCAGGAGAAGGGCAGATCGCTCTCCAGGTCCCTCCCAGGGCATGGGCCACCCTGACTGGGCTGTCGGCCGTGCTCCCCTGGTCCCTTAGCGGACGCAATTGATGGACCGCGTCTTCCCCTCCCCCATCGTGCCCTGGGGAGGAGGTGTCTCTTGTAGAGTGCTACGGAGTAAGAGGCCTGTGACAGAAGGCAGGCGTGTCAGTTCTGCACACGGGGCTTCAACAGGGAGCACGTTCCGGGCTCCCCGAAGGAGAAGCCCACCCCTGCCCATTGTCTGCAGCGTGTGGAGCCCTGACCTTCCACGGCCGTTGATCGGCTATGGAAGAGACCCCTGAACCCGTGGCCTGTGGTGTCTCCCTCAGGGTCACGAGACCTGTCTCCCAGTCGGTCTGATGCGGGGACGAGTGGGATACGGGGAAGGAAGGCTCACCAGGTTTTGTGTGGCTTCAGCAAAGTCTTTGCAGGCGAGCCTAATCGTCCATCCCTTCTGTGGTTTTCAGCCCACGTAGGACCTGGCCCGGCCCCGGCATTGGCCGGCAGCTCCCGCCCGCCTGCGGCGGCCCCGGAGGCCCAGGTAAGTGGGGTGGCCGTGCTCCGTTGGACGTCGTCCTGGGAAAGGTGAGCTTCCTGTTTTCCCGGAAGCCATTCCCGCCCTCATCTCCAGACTGTGTGTCCTGTGACGGGTCTGGCATGTCGTTCGCTTTCCAATTCAGTCTCCCCAGGGGCCAGTGGGCTGCTTGTCCCTGGAGCCCGTCACCTTGGCTGGTGCCTGCAGAAGCCATGAGGGAGTGCTCAGAAGCCGAGGACCGCAGACTTTGGCTGTGGGTTTGTCGAGATAGCGTGCGGAGGGTGAGCCCTCGCTCCACACTGGCTTCTCCTGGCTCTGCTGACTCCTTCCTGCCGACCTGCACCTGGGGTTGCTCCTGGGTCACTGAGGCAGAGTCCTGTGTCGTCACTCGTTTGACTTGTTTCCTTGCTGAGGCCAGGTGATTCTCCTGTTTAGCATGGCCATTGAAATGCTCGTAAGTGAGAAAGGGGCAAAGCCCTCCCTCCAGCTTTGTCCTGTGTGCTTTGTGCAGCTTTGAGTCTACCTGTTTGGTGTGGGGTAAATGTCAGAACCCGTGACCGTCTGTTCTCGGGACGGAGATGTGCCTGGCCCGCTGCGTCCAGTTGTACTCTGGGTAGATGTTGCTTTTGTAGTAAGAAATAGAGGCTTGAAGGGAAAGAGCCCGCAGTGAAGAGGCCTACTTCCCTGCAGGGGAATTGCGACGCGCAGCAGCGTCCTCCCATCATGCTCCCCACCCCTGCGCCGGGTCGGGTCTGCCCCGGAAGCTGTCAGAGCTGCTCCTGGGCGTCAGCACGACACGTCGCGGGAGTTTGCGCACGGGCCTGTAGGGTCCTTTTGGTGTCAGTTGTGGGATCCAGACATCCCACTTGAGTTTGCCGAAGGACACAAGTAGTGCGCGCTTCGTAGCGCACTGAAAACCCAGACGTCCCTGAGGATAGCGGTGATTGTAGCGGAGCCTGACTACCTCCCGTGGGCAGCGTTGTCCCCTCAGGAGCACTTGGGCAGCTCCCCCGCAGGACTCCGGGGTGCCCAGCTCCCCAGTGCACGTTGCGCCCAGGGGAAGCCCCTGCAGGTCGGAGGAGATTACTTGGTTTGGGGGGAAGGAGAGGGCCAGGCAGGGTCCTGGAGGCAGAGCGGTGACCCAGGTGCGGCTCTGATTGCACGTGTGGAGGACGAGCTTTTCACGTCCGTCCCTTCTGCGTGTTCCTGGTCCGCGCCGGGCCAGCTCCCGTGGAGCTGGGGTGGTGGCGAGGAGGGCTGTCCTGCCCAAAGGGGCTGCCTGTTGTGAAGGCGCTGCTTTTGTCAGAGTGCTGGAAGCTCTGTGTGCATCCTCGCAGGCAGGACCCTTGGCTTCGTCCACTTGGAGACACCGGCGACGTCGTGTGGCGCCATTGTTGTCCCCCCGTGTCCTGCTGCGCGGCCCGGGCTGCCGGCTGCAGGCCCCAGAGGGCTGGGTGGAGCGTGGGGCACTGTGCTGCTGGGTGGGCACCCGGCGGGGTGTGGGGAGGGTGCCCGGTGCCGACAGCTGATGCGTTGGGTTTCGGCTTTTGTCGGTGGTCGCTCCGTTTCTGTCGCCTGACACGGCTCTCCCTTCTGCCCTGCAGGTTACCTTGCAGCGTCCCGGCGTTTGCAGGGACCGGCCCGTGTTGCCACCAGTACCTGGGCCCCCCTTGGGCCCTGTGCAGCCTCGCTCACCAGTACCGGATGCTCCACTTGGTAAGATGAAAGCGTCCATTCCTCTGTTTGTTCCTTGCGTCACTGCAGGAGAAGGGCAGATCGCTCTCCAGGTCCCTCCCAGGGCATGGGCCACCCTGACTGGGCTGTCGGCCGTGCTCCCCTGGTCCCTTAGCGGACGCAATTGATGGACCGCGTCTTCCCCTCCCCCATCGTGCCCTGGGGAGGAGGTGTCTCTTGTAGAGTGCTACGGAGTAAGAGGCCTGTGACAGAAGGCAGGCGTGTCAGTTCTGCACACGGGGCTTCAACAGGGAGCACGTTCCGGGCTCCCCGAATGAGAAGCCCACCCCTGCCCATTGTCTGCAGCGTGTGGAGCCCTGACCTTCCACGGCCGTTGATCGGCTATGGAAGAGACCCCTGAACCCGTGGCCTGTGGTGTCTCCCTCAGGGTCACGAGACCTGTCTCCCACTCGGTCTGATGCGGGGACGAGTGGGATACGGGGAAGGAAGGCTCACCAGGTTTTGTGTGGCTTCAGCAAAGTCTTCGCAGGCGAGCCTAATCGTCCATCCCTTCTGTGGTTTTCAGCCCACGTAGGACCTGGCCCGGCCCCGGCATTGGCCGGCAGCTCCCGCCCGCCTGCGGCGGCCCCGGAGGCCCAGGTAAGTGGGGTGGCCGTGCTCCGTTGGACGTCGTCCTGGGAAAGGTGAGCTTCCTGTTTTCCCGGAAGCCATTCCCGCCCTCATCTCCAGACTGTGTGTCCTGTGACGGGTCTGGCATGTCGTTCGCTTTCCAATTCAGTCTCCCCAGGGGCCAGTGGGCTGCTTGTCCCTGGAGCCCGTCACCTTGGCTGGTGCCTGCAGAAGCCATGAGGGAGTGCTCAGAAGCCGAGGACCGCAGACTTTGGCTGTGGGTTTGTCGAGATAGCGTGCGGAGGGTGAGCCCTGGCTCCACACTGGCTTCTCCTGGCTCTGCTGACTCCTTCCTGCCGACCTGCACCTGGGGTTGCTCCTGGGTCACTGAGGCAGAGTCCTGTGTCGTCACTCGTTTGACTTGTTTCCTTGCTGAGGCCAGGTGATTCTCCTGTTTAGCATGGCCATTGAAATGCTCGTAACTGAGAAAGGGGCAAAGCCCTCCCTCCAGCTTTGTCCTGTGTGCTTTGTGCAGCTTTGAGTCTACCTGTTTGGTGTGGGGTAAATGTCAGAACCCGTGACCGTCTGTTCTCGGGACGGAGATGTGCCTGGCCCGCTGCGTCCAGTTGTACTCTGGGTAGATGTTGCTTTTGTAGTAAGAAATAGAGGCTTGAAGGGAAAGAGCCCGCAGTGAAGAGGCCTATTTCCCTGCAGGGGAATTGCGACGCGCAGCAGCGTCCTCCCATCGTGCTCCCCACCCCTGCGCCGGGTCGGGCCTGCCCCGGAATCTGTGAGAGCTGCTCCTGGGCGTCAGCACGACACGTCGCGGGAGTTTGTGCACGGGCCTGTAGGGTCCTTTTGGTGTCAGTTGTGGGATCGAGACATCCCACTTGAGTTTGCCGAAGGACACAAGTAGTGCGCGCTTCGTAGCGCACTGAAAACCCAGACGTCCCTGAGGATAGCGGTGATTGTAGCGGAGCCTGACTACCTCCCGTGGGCAGCGTTGTCCCCTCAGGAGCACTTGGGCAGCTCCCCCGCAGGACTCCGGGGTGCCCAGCTCCCCAGTGCACGTTGCGCCCAGGGGAAGCCCCTGCAGGTCGGAGGAGATTACTTGGTTTGGGGGGAAGGAGAGGGCCAGGCAGGGTCCTGGAGGCAGAGCGGTGACCCAGGTGCGGCTCTGATTGCACGTGTGGAGGACGAGCTTTTCACGTCCGTCCCTTCTGCGTGTTCCTGGTCCGCGCCGGGCCAGCTCCCGTGGAGCTGGGGTGGTGGCGAGGAGGGCTGTCCTGCCCAAAGGGGCTGCCTGTTGTGAAGGCGCTGCTTTTGTCAGAGTGCTGGAAGCTCTGTGTGCATCCTCGCAGGCAGGACCCTTGGCTTCGTCCACTTGGAGACACCGGCGACGTCGTGTGGCGCCATTGTTGTCCCCCCGTGTCCTGCTGCGCGGCCCGGGCTGCCGGCTGCAGGCCCCAGAGGGCTGGGTGGAGCGTGGGGCACTGTGCTGCTGGGTGGGCACCCGGCGGGGTGTGGGGAGGGTGCCCGGTGCCGACAGCTGATGCGTTGGGTTTCGGCTTTTGTCGGTGGCCGCTCCAATTCTGTCGCCTGACATGGCTCTCCCTTCTGCCCTGCAGGTTACCTTGCAGCGTCCCGGCGTTTGCAGGGACCGGCCCGTGTTGCCACCAGTACCTGGGCCCCCCTTGGGCCCTTTGCAGCCTCGCTCACCAGTACCGGATGCTCCACTTGGTAAGATGAAAGCGTCCATTCCTCTGTTTGTTCCTTGCGTCACTGCAGGAGAAGGGCAGATCGCTCTCCAGGTACCTCCCAGGGCATGGGCCACCCTGACTGGGCTGTCGGCCGTGCTCCCCTGGTCCCTTAGCGGACGCAATTGATGGACCGCGTCTTCCCCTCCCCCATCGTGCCCTGGGTAGGAGGTGTCTCTTGTAGAGTGCTTCAGAGTAAGAGGCCTGTGACAGAAGGCAGGCGTGTCAGTTCTGCACACGGGGCTTCAACAGGGAGCACGTTCCTGGCTCCCCGAAGGAGAAGCCCACCCCTGCCATTGTCTGCAGCATGTGGAGCCCAGAACTTCCACGGCCGTTGATCGGCTATCGAAGAGACCCCTGAACCCGTGGCATGTGGTGTCTCCCTCAGGGTCACGAGACCTGTCTCCCACTCGGTCTGATGCGGGGACGAGTGGGATACGGGGAAGGAAGGCTCACCAGGTTTTGTGTGGCTTCAGCAAAGTCTTCGCAGGCGAGCCTAATCGTCCATCCCTTCTGTGGTTTTCAGCCCACGTAGGACCTGGCCCGGCCCCGGCATTGGCCGGCAGCTCCCGCCCGCCTGCGGCGGCCCCGGAGGCCCAGGTAAGTGGGGTGGCCGTGCTCCGTTGGACGTCGTCCTGGGAAAGGTGAGCTTCCTGTTTTCCCGGAAGCCATTCCCGCCCTCATCTCCAGACTGTGTGTCCTGTGACGGGTCTGGCATGTCGTTCGCTTTCCAATCCAGTCTCCCCAGGGGCCAGTGGGCTGCTTGTCCCTGGAGCCCGTCACCTTGGCTGGTGCCTGCAGAAGCCATGAGGGAGTGCTCAGAAGCCGAGGACCGCAGACTTTGGCTGTGGGTTTGTCGAGATAGCGTGCGGAGGGTGAGCCCTGGCTCCACACTGGCTTCTCCTGGCTCTGCTGACTCCTTCCTGCCGACCTGCACCTGGGGTTGCTCCTGGGTCACTGAGGCAGAGTCCTGTGTCGTCACTCGTTTGACTTGTTTCCTTGCTGAGGCCAGGTGATTCTCCTGTTTAGCATGGCCATTGAAATGCTCGTAACTGAGAAAGGGGCAAAGCCCTCCCTCCAGCTTTGTCCTGTGTGCTTTGTGCAGCTTTGAGTCTACCTGTTTGGTGTGGGTAAATGTCAGAACCCGTGACCGTCTGTTCTCGGGACGGAGATGTGCCTGGCCCGCTGCGTCCAGTTGTACTCTGGGTAGATGTTGCTTTTGTAGTAAGAAATAGAGGCTTGAAGGGAAAGAGCCCGCAGTGAAGAGGCCTACTTCCCTGCAGGGGAATTCGACGCGCAGCAGCGTCCTCCCATCGTGCTCCCCACCCCTGCGCCGGGTCGGGCCTGCCCCGGAAGCTGTCAGAGCTGCTCCTGGGCGTCAGCACGACACGTCGCGGGAGTTTGTGCACGGGCCTGTAGGGTCCTTTTGGTGTCAGTTGTGGGATCCAGACATCCCACTTGAGTTTGCCGAAGGACACAAGTAGTGCGCGCTTCGTAGCGCACTGAAAACCCAGACGTCCCTGAGGATAGCGGTGATTGTAGCGGAGCCTGACTACCTCCCGTGGGCAGCGTTGTCCCCTCAGGAGCACTTGGGCAGCTCCCCCGCAGGACTCCGGGGTGCCCAGCTCCCCAGTGCACGTTGCGCCCAGGGGAAGCCCCTGCAGGTCGGAGGAGATTACTTGGTTTGGGGGGAAGGAGAGGGCCAGGCAGGGTCCTGGAGGCAGAGCGGTGACCCAGGTGCGGCTCTGATTGCACGTGTGGAGGACGAGCTTTTCACGTCCGTCCCTTCTGCGTGTTCCTGGTCCGCGCCGGGCCAGCTCCCGTGGAGCTGGGGTGGTGGCGAGGAGGGCTGTCCTGCCCAAAGGGGCTGCCTGTTGTGAAGGCGCTGCTTTTGTCAGAGTGCTGGAAGCTCTGTGTGCATCCTCGCAGGCAGGACCCTTGGCTTCGTCCACTTGGAGACACCGGCGACGTCGTGTGGCGCCATTGTTGTCCCCCCGTGTCCTGCTGCGCGGCCCGGGCTGCCGGCTGCAGGCCCCAGAGGGCTGGGTGGAGCGTGGGGCACTGTGCTGCTGGGTGGGCACCCGGCGGGGTGTGGGGAGGGTGCCCGGTGCCGACAGCTGATGCGTTGGGTTTCGGCTTTTGTCGGTGGTCGCTCCGTTTCTGTCGCCTGACACGGCTCTCCCTTCTGCCCTGCAGGTTACCTTGCAGCGTCCCGGCGTTTGCAGGGACCGGCCCGTGTTGCCACCAGTACCTGGGCCCCCCTTGGGCCCTGTGCAGCCTCGCTCACCAGTACCGGATGCTCCACTTGGTAAGATGAAAGCGTCCATTCCTCTGTTTGTTCCTTGCGTCACTGCAGGAGAAGGGCAGATCGCTCTCCAGGTCCCTCCCAGGGCATGGGCCACCCTGACTGGGCTGTCGGCCGTGCTCCCCTGGTCCCTTAGCGGACGCAATTGATGGACCGCGTCTTCCCCTCCCCCATCATGCCCTGGGGAGGAGGTGTCTCTTGTAGAGTGCTACGGAGTAAGAGGCCTGTGACAGAAGGCAGGCGTGTCAGTTCTGCACACGGGGCTTCAACAGGGAGCACGTTCCTGGCTCCCCGAAGGAGAAGCCCACCCCTGCCATTGTCTGCAGCGTGTGGAGCCCTGACCTTCCACGGCCGTTGATCGGCTATGGAAGAGACACCTGAACCCGTGGCCTGTGGTGTCTCCCTCAGGGTCACGAGACCTGTCTCCCACTCGGTCTGATGCGGGGACGAGTGGGATACGGGGAAGGAAGGCTCACCAGGTTTTGTGTGGCTTCAGCAAAGTCTTCACAGGCGAGCCTAATCCTCCATCCCTTCTGTGGTTTTCAGCCCACGTAGGACCTGGCCCGGCCCCGGCATTGGCCGGCAGCTCCCGCCCGCCTGCGGCGGCCCTGGAGGCCCAGGTAAGTGGGGTGGCCGTGCTCCGTTGGACGTCGTCCTGGGAAAGGTGAGCTTCCTGTTTTCCCGGAAGCCATTCCCGCCCTCATCTCCAGACTGTGTGTCCTGTGACGGGTCTGGCATGTCGTTCGCTTTCCAATTCAGTCTCCCCAGGGGCCAGTGGGCTGCTTGTCCCTGGAGCCCGTCACCTTGGCTGGTGCCTGCAGAAGCCATGAGGGAGTGCTCAGAAGCCGAGGACCGCAGACTTTGGCTGTGGGTTTGTCGAGATAGCGTGCGGAGGGTGAGCCCTCGCTCCACACTGGCTTCTCCTGGCTCTGCTGACTCCTTCCTGCCGACCTGCACCTGGGGTTGCTCCTGGGTCACTGAGGCAGAGTCCTGTGTCGTCACTCGTTTGACTTGTTTCCTTGCTGAGGCCAGGTGATTCTCCTGTTTAGCATGGCCATTGAAATGCTCGTAACTGAGAAAGGGGCAAAGCCCTCCCTCCAGCTTTGTCCTGTGTGCTTTGTGCAGCTTTGAGTCTACCTGTTTGGTGTGGGGTAAATGTCAGAACCCGTGACCGTCTGTTCTCGGGACGGAGATGTGCCTGGCCCGCTGCGTCCAGTTGTACTCTGGGTAGATGTTGCTTTTGTAGTAAGAAATAGAGGCTTGAAGGGAAAGAGCCCGCAGTGAAGAGGCCTACTTCCCTGCAGGGGAATTCGACGCGCAGCAGCGTCCTCCCATCGTGCTCCCCACCCCTGCGCCGGGTCGGGCCTGCCCCGGAAGCTGTCAGAGCTGCTCCTGGGCGTCAGCACGACACGTCACGGGAGTTTGTGCACGGGCCTGTAGGGTCCTTTTGGTGTCAGTTGTGGGATCGAGACATCCCACTTGAGTTTGCCGAAGGACACAAGTAGTGCGCGCTTCGTAGCGCACTGAAAACCCAGACGTCCCTGAGGATAGCGGTGATTGTAGCGGAGCCTGACTACCTCCCGTGGGCAGCGTTGTCCCCTCAGGAGCACTTGGGCAGCTCCCCCGCAGGACTCCGGGGTGCCCAGCTCCCCAGTGCACGTTGCGCCCAGGGGAAGCCCCTGCAGGTCGGAGGAGATTACTTGGTTTGGGGGGAAGGAGAGGGCCAGGCAGGGTCCTGGAGGCAGAGCGGTGACCCAGGTGCGGCTCTGATTGCACGTGTGGAGGACGAGCTTTTCACGTCCGTCCCTTCTGCGTGTTCCTGGTCCGCGCCGGGCCAGCTCCCGTGGAGCTGGGGTGGTGGCGAGGAGGGCTGTCCTGCCCAAAGGGGCTGCCTGTTGTGAAGGCGCTGCTTTTGTCAGAGTGCTGGAAGCTCTGTGTGCATCCTCGCAGGCAGGACCCTTGGCTTCGTCCACTTGGAGACACCGGCGACGTCGTGTGGCGCCATTGTTGTCCCCCCGTGTCCTGCTGCGCGGCCCGGGCTGCCGGCTGCAGGCCCCAGAGGGCTGGGTGGAGCGTGGGGCACTGTGCTGCTGGGTGGGCACCCGGCGGGGTGTGGGGAGGGTGCCCGGTGCCGACAGCTGATGCGTTGGGTTTCGGCTTTTGTCGGTGGTCGCTCCGTTTCTGTCGCCTGACACGGCTCTCCCTTCTGCCCTGCAGGTTACCTTGCAGCGTCCCGGCGTTTGCAGGGACCGGCCCGTGTTGCCACCAGCACCTGGGCCCCCCTTGGGCCCTGTGCAGCCTCGCTCACCAGTACCGGATGCTCCACTTGGTAAGATGAAAGCGTCCATTCCTCTGTTTGTTCCTTGCGTCACTGCAGGAGAAGGGCAGATCGCTCTCCGGGTCCCTCCCAGGGCATGGGCCACCCTGACTGGGCTGTCGGCCGTGCTCCCCTGGTCCCTTAGCGGACGCAATTGATGGACCGCGTCTTCCCCTCCCCCATCATGCCCTGGGGAGGAGGTGTCTCTTGTAGAGTGCTACGGAGTAAGAGGCCTGTGACAGAAGGCAGGCGTGTCAGTTCTGCACACGGGGCTTCAACAGGGAGCACGTTCTGGGCTCCCCGAAGGAGAAGCCCACCCCTGCCATTGTCTGCAGCGTGTGGAGCCCTGACCTTCCACGGCCGTTGATCGGCTATGGAAGAGACCCCTGAACCCGTGGCCTGTGGTGTCTCCCTCAGGGTCACGAGACCTGTCTCCCACTCGGTCTGATGCGGGGACGAGTGGGATACGGGGAAGGAAGGCTCACCAGGTTTTGTGTGGCTTCAGCAAAGTCTTCGCAGGCGAGCCTAATCGTCCATCCCTTCTGTGGTTTTCAGCCCACGTAGGACCTGGCCCGGCCCCGGCATTGGCCGGCAGCTCCCGCCCGCCTGCGGCGGCCCCGGAGGCCCAGGTAAGTGGGGTGGCCGTGCTCCGTTGGACGTCGTCCTGGGAAAGGTGAGCTTCCTGTTTTCCCGGAAGCCATTCCCGCCCTCATCTCCAGACTGTGTGTCCTGTGACGGGTCTGGCATGTCGTTCGCTTTCCAATTCAGTCTCCCCAGGGGCCAGTGGGCTGCTTGTCCCTGGAGCCCGTCACCTTGGGTGGTGCCTGCAGAAGCCATGAGGGAGTGCTCAGAAGCCGAGGACCGCAGACTTTGGCTGTGGGTTTGTCGAGATAGCGTGCGGAGGGTGAGCCCTCGCTCCACACTGGCTTCTCCTGGCTCTGCTGACTCCTTCCTGCCGACCTGCACCTGGGGTTGCTCCTGGGTCACTGAGGCAGAGTCCTGTGTCGTCACTCGTTTGACTTGTTTCCTTGCTGAGGCCAGGTGATTCTCCTGTTTAGCATGGACATTGAAATGCTCGTAACTGAGAAAGGGGCAAAGCCCTCCCTCCAGCTTTGTCCTGTGTGCTTTGTGCAGCTTTGAGTCTACCTGTTTGGTGTGGGGTAAATGTCAGAACCCGTGACCGTCTGTTCTCGGGACGGAGATGTGCCTGGCCCGCTGCGTCCAGTTGTACTCTGGGTAGATGTTGCTTTTGTAGTAAGAAATAGAGGCTTGAAGGGAAAGAGCCCGCAGTGAAGAGGCCTACTTCCCTGCAGGGGAATTCGACGCGCAGCAGCGTCCTCCCATCGTGCTCCCCACCCCTGCGCCGGGTCGGGCCTGCCCCGGAAGCTGTCAGAGCTGCTCCTGGGCGTCAGCACGACACGTCGCGGGAGTTTGTGCACGGGCCTGTAGGGTCCTTTTGGTGTCAGTTGTGGGATCCAGACATCCCACTTGAGTTTGCCGAAGGACACAAGTAGTGCGCGCTTCGTAGCGCACTGAAAACCCAGACGTCCCTGAGGATAGCGGTGATTGTAGCGGAGCCTGACTACCTCCCGTGGGCAGCGTTGTCCCCTCAGGAGCACTTGGGCAGCTCCCCCGCAGGACTCCGGGGTGCCCAGCTCCCCAGTGCACGTTGCGCCCAGGGGAAGCCCCTGCAGGTCGGAGGAGATTACTTGGTTTGGGGGGAAGGAGAGGGCCAGGCAGGGTCCTGGAGGCAGAGCGGTGACCCAGGTGCGGCTCTGATTGCACGTGTGGAGGACGAGCTTTTCACGTCCGTCCCTTCTGCGTGTTCCTGGTCCGCGCCGGGCCAGCTCCCGTGGAGCTGGGGTGGTGGCGAGGAGGGCTGTCCTGCCCAAAGGGGCTGCCTGTTGTGAAGGCGCTGCTTTTGTCAGAGTGCTGGAAGCTCTGTGTGCATCCTCGCAGGCAGGACCCTTGGCTTCGTCCACTTGGAGACACCGGCGACGTCGTGTGGCGCCATTGTTGTCCCCCCGTGTCCTGCTGCGCGGCCCGGGCTGCCGGCTGCAGGCCCCAGAGGGCTGGGTGGAGCGTGGGGCACTGTGCTGCTGGGTGGGCACCCGGCGGGGTGTGGGGAGGGTGCCCGGTGCCGACAGCTGATGCGTTGGGTTTCGGCTTTTGTCGGTGGTCGCTCCGTTTCTGTCGCCTGACACGGCTCTCCCTTCTGCCCTGCAGGTTACCTTGCAGCGTCCCGGCGTTTGCAGGGACCGGCCCGTGTTGCCACCAGCACTTGGGCACCCCTTGGGCCCTGTGCAGCCTCGCTCACCAGTACCGGATGCTCCACTTGGTAAGATGAAAGCGTCCATTCCTCTGTTTATTCCTTGCGTCACTGCAGGAGAAGGGCAGATCGCTCTCCAGGTCCCTCCCAGGGCATGGGCCACCCTGACTGGGCTGTCGGCCGTGCTCCCCTGGTCCCTTAGCGGACGCAATTGATGGACCGCGTCTTCCCCTCCCCTATCGTGCCCTGGGGAGGAGGTGTCTCTTGTAGAGTGCTACGGAGTAAGAGGCCTGTGACAGAAGGCAGGCGTGTCAGTTCTGCACACGGGGCTTCAACAGGGAGCACGTTCCTTGCTCCCCGAAGGAGAAGCCCACCCCTGCCATTGTCTGCAGCGTGTGGAGCCCTGACCTTCCACGGCCGTTGATCGGCTATGGAAGAGACACCTGAACCCGTGGCCTGTGGTGTCTCCCTCAGGGTCACGAGACCTGTCTCCCACTCGGTCTGATGCGGGGACGAGTGGGATACGGGGAAGGAAGGCTCACCAGGTTTTGTGTGGCTTCAGCAAAGTCTTCGCAGGCGAGCCTAATCGTCCATCCCTTCTGTGGTTTTCAGCCCACGTAGGACCTGGCCCGGCCCCGGCATTGGCCGGCAGCTCCCGCCCGCCTGCGGCGGCCCCGGAGGCCCAGGTAAGTGGGGTGGCCGTGCTCCGTTGGACGTCGTCCTGGGAAAGGTGAGCTTCCTGTTTTCCCGGAAGCCATTCCCGCCCTCATCTCCAGACTGTGTGTCCTGTGACGGGTCTGGCATGTCGTTCGCTTTCCAATTCAGTCTCCCCAGGGGCCAGTGGGCTGCTTGTCCCTGGAGCCCGTCACCTTGGCTGGTGCCTGCAGAAGCCATGAGGGAGTGCTCAGAAGCCGAGGACCGCAGACTTTGGCTGTGGGTTTGTCGAGATAGCGTGCGGAGGGTGAGCCCTCGCTCCACACTGGCTTCTCCTGGCTCTGCTGACTCCTTCCTGCCGACCTGCACCTGGGGTTGCTCCTGGGTCACTGAGGCAGAGTCCTGTGTCGTCACTCGTTTGACTTGTTTCCTTGCTGAGGCCAGGTGATTCTCCTGTTTAGCATGGCCATTGAAATGCTCGTAACTGAGAAAGGGGCAAAGCCCTCCCTCCAGCTTTGTCCTGTGTGCTTTGTGCAGCTTTGAGTCTACCTGTTTGGTGTGGGGTAAATGTCAGAACCCGTGACCGTCTGTTCTCGGGACGGAGATGTGCCTGGCCCTCTGCGTCCAGTTGTACTCTGGGTAGATGTTGCTTTTGTAGTAAGAAATAGAGGCTTGAAGGGAAAGAGCCCGCAGTGAAGAGGCCTACTTCCCTGCAGGGGAATTGCGACGCGCAGCAGCGTCCTCCCATCGTGCTCCCCACCCCTGCGCCGGGTCGGGCCTGCCCCGGAAGCTGTCAGAGCAGCTCCTGGGCGTCAGCACGACACGTCGCGGGAGTTTGCGCACGGGCCTGTAGGGTCCTTTTGGTGTCAGTTGTGGGATCCAGACATCCCACTTGAGTTTGCCGAAGGACACAAGTAGTGCGCGCTTCGTAGCGCACTGAAAACCCAGACGTCCCTGAGGATAGTGGTGATTGTAGCGGAGCCTGACTACCTCCCGTGGGCAGCGTTGTCCCCTCAGGAGCACTTGGGCAGCTCCCCCGCAGGACTCCGGGGTGCCCAGCTCCCCAGTGCACGTTGCGCCCAGGGGAAGCCCCTGCAGGTCGGAGGAGATTACTTGGTTTGGGGGGAAGGAGAGGGCCAGGCAGGGTCCTGGAGGCAGAGCGGTGACCCAGGTGCGGCTCTGATTGCACGTGTGGAGGACGAGCTTTTCACGTCCGTCCCTTCTGCGTGTTCCTGGTCCGCGCCGGGCCAGCTCCCGTGGAGCTGGGGTGGTGGCGAGGAGGGCTGTCCTGCCCAAAGGGGCTGCCTGTTGTGAAGGCGCTGCTTTTGTCAGAGTGCTGGAAGCTCTGTGTGCATCCTCGCAGGCAGGACCCTTGGCTTCGTCCACTTGGAGTCACCGGTGACGTCGTGTGGAGCCATTGTTGTCCCCCCGTGTCCTGCTGCGCGGCCCGGGCTGCCGGCTGCAGGCCCCAGAGGGCTGGGTGGAGCGTGGGGCACTGTGCTGCTGGGTGGGCACCCGGCGGGGTGTGGGGAGGGTGCCCGGTGCCGACAGCTGATGCGTTGGGTTTCGGCTTTTGTCGGTGGTCGCTCCGTTTCTGTCGCCTGACACGGCTCTCCCTTCTGCCCTGCAGGTTACCTTGCAGCGTCCCGGCGTTTGCAGGGACCGGCCCGTGTTGCCACCAGCACCTGGGCCCCCCTTGGGCCCTGTGCAGCCTCGCTCACCAGTACCGGATGCTCCACTTGGTAAGATGAAAGCGTCCATTCCTCTGTTTGTTCCTTGCGTCACTGCAGGAGAAGGGCAGATCGCTCTCCAGGTCCCTCCCAGGGCATGTGCCACCCTGACTGGGCTGTCGGCCGTGCTCCCCTGGTCCCTTAGCGGACGCAATTGATGGACCGCGTCTTCCCCTCCCCCATCCTGCCCTGGGGAGGAGGTGTCTCTTGTAGAGTGCTACGGAGTAAGAGGCCTGTGACAGAAGGCAGGCGTGTCAGTTCTGCACACGGGGCTTCAACAGGGAGCACGTTCCGGGCTCCCCGAAGGAGAAGCCCACCCCTGCCATTGTCTGCAGCGTGTGGAGCCCTGACCTTCCACGGCCGTTGATCGGCTATGGAAGAGACCCCTGAACCCGTGGCCTGTGGTGTCTCCCTCAGGGTCACGAGACCTGTCTCCCAGTCGGTCTGATGCGGGGACGAGTGGGATACGGGGAAGGAAGGCTCACCAGGTTTTGTGTGGCTTCAGCAAAGTCTTTGCAGGCGAGCCTAATCGTCCATCACTTCTGTGGTTTTCAGCCCACGTAGGACCTGGCCCGGCCCCGGCATTGGCCGGCAGCTCCCGCCCGCCTGCGGCGGCCCCGGAGGCCCAGGTAAGTGGGGTGGCCGTGCTCCGTTGGACGTCGTCCTGGGAAAGGTGAGCTTCCTGTTTTCCCGGAAGCCATTCCCGCCCTCATCTCCAGACTGTGTGTCCTGTGACGGGTCTGGCATGTCGTTCGCTTTCCAATTCAGTCTCCCCAGGGGCCAGTGGGCTGCTTGTCCCTGGAGCCCGTCACCTTGGCTGGTGCCTGCAGAAGCCATGAGGGAGTGCTCAGAAGCCGAGGACCGCAGACTTTGGCTGTGGGTTTGTCGAGATAGCGTGCGGAGGGTGAGCCCTCGCTCCACACTGGCTTCTCCTGGCTCTGCTGACTCCTTCCTGCCGACCTGCACCTGGGGTTGCTCCTGGGTCACTGAGGCAGAGTCCTGTGTCGTCACTCGTTTGACTTGTTTCCTTGCTGAGGCCAGGTGATTCTCCTGTTTAGCATGGCCATTGAAATGCTCGTAACTGAGAAAGGGGCAAAGCCCTCCCTCCAGCTTTGTCCTGTGTGCTTTGTGCAGCTTTGAGTCTACCTGTTTGGTGTGGGGTAAATGTCAGAACCCGTGACCGTCTGTTCTCGGGACGGAGATGTGCCTGGCCCGCTGCGTCCAGTTGTACTCTGGGTAGATGTTGCTTTTGTAGTAAGAAATAGAGGCTTGAAGGGAAAGAGCCCGCAGTGAAGAGGCCTACTTCCCTGCAGGGGAATTGCGACGCGCAGCAGCGTCCTCCCATCGTGCTCCCCACCCCTGCGCCGGGTCGGGCCTGCCCCGGAAGCTGTCAGAGCTGCTCCTGGGCGTCAGCACGACACGTCGCGGGAGTTTGTGCACGGGCCTGTAGGGTCCTTTTGGTGTCAGTTGTGGGATCCAGACATCCCACTTGAGTTTGCCGAAGGACACAAGTAGTGCGCGCTTCGTAGCGCACTGAAAACCCAGACGTCCCTGAGGATAGCGGTGATTGTAGCGGAGCCTGACTACCTCCCGTGGGCAGCGTTGTCCCCTCAGGAGCACTTGGGCAGCTCCCCCGCAGGACTCCGGGGTGCCCAGCTCCCCAGTGCACGTTGCGCCCAGGGGAAGCCCCTGCAGGTCGGAGGAGATTACTTGGTTTGGGGGGAAGGAGAGGGCCAGGCAGGGTCCTGGAGGCAGAGCGGTGACCCAGGTGCGGCTCTGATTGCACGTGTGGAGGACGAGCTTTTCACGTCCGTCCCTTCTGCGTGTTCCTGGTCCGCGCCGGGCCAGCTCCCGTGGAGCTGGGGTGGTGGCGAGGAGGGCTGTCCTGCCCAAAGGGGCTGCCTGTTGTGAAGGCGCTGCTTTTGTCAGAGTGCTGGAAGCTCTGTGTGCATCCTCGCAGGCAGGACCCTTGGCTTCGTCCACTTGGAGACACCGGCGACGTCGTGTGGCGCCATTGTTGTCCCCCCGTGTCCTGCTGCGCGGCCCGGGCTGCCGGCTGCAGGCCCCAGAGGGCTGGGTGGAGCGTGGGGCACTGTGCTGCTGGGTGGGCACCCGGCGGGGTGTGGGGAGGGTGCCCGGTGCCGACAGCTGATGCGTTGGGTTTCGGCTTTTGTCGGTGGCCGCTCCGGTTCTGTCGCCTGACACGGCTCTCCCTTCTGCCCTGCAGGTTACCTTGCAGCATCCCGGCGTTTGCAGGGACCGGCCCGTGTTGCCACCAGCACCTGGGCCCCCCTTGGGCCCTGTGCAGCCTCGCTCACCAGTACCGGATGCTCCACTTGGTAAGATGAAAGCGTCCATTCCTCTGTTTGTTCCTTGCGTCACTGCAGGAGAAGGGCAGATCGCTCTCCGGGTCCCTCCCAGGGCATGGGCCACCCTGACTGGGCTGTCGGCCGTGCTCCCCTGGTCCCTTAGCGGACGCAATTGATGGACCGCGTCTTCCCCTCCCCCATCCTGCCCTGGGGAGGAGGTGTCTCTTGTAGAGTGCTACGGAGTAAGAGGCCTGTGACAGAAGGCAGGCGTGTCAGTTCTGCACACGGGGCTTAAACAGGGAGCACGTTCCGGGCTCCCCGAAGGAGAAGCCCACCCCTGCCATTGTCTGCAGCGTGTGGAGACCTGACCTTCCACGGCCGTTGATCGGCTATGGAAGAGACCCCTGAACCCGTGGCCTGTGGTGTCTCCCTCAGGGTCACGAGACCTGTCTCCCACTCGGTCTGATGCGGGGACGAGTGGGATACGGGGAAGGAAGGCTCACCAGGTTTTGTGTGGCTTCAGCAAAGTCTTCGCAGGCGAGCCTAATCCTCCATCCCTTCTGTGGTTTTCAGCCCACGTAGGACCTGGCCCGGCCCCGGCATTGGCCGGCAGCTCCCGCCCGCCTGCGGCGGCCCCGGAGGCCCAGGTAAGTGGGGTGGCCGTGCTCCGTTGGACGTCGTCCTGGGAAAGGTGAGCTTCCTGTTTTCCCGGAAGCCATTCCCGCCCTCATCTCCAGACTGTGTGTCCTGTGACGGGTCTGGCATGTCGTTCGCTTTCCAATTCAGTCTCCCCAGGGGCCAGTGGGCTGCTTGTCCCTGGAGCCCGTCACCTTGGCTGGTGCCTGCAGAAGCCATGAGGGAGTGCTCAGAAGCCGAGGACCGCAGACTTTGGCTGTGGGTTTGTCGAGATAGCGTGCGGAGGGTGAGCCCTCGCTCCACACTGGCTTCTCCTGGCTCTGCTGACTCCTTCCTGCCGACCTGCACCTGGGGTTGCTCCTGGGTCACTGAGGCAGAGTCCTGTGTCGTCACTCGTTTGACTTGTTTCCTTGCTGAGGCCAGGTGATTCTCCTGTTTAGCATGGCCATTGAAATGCTCGTAACTGAGAAAGGGGCAAAGCCCTCCCTCCAGCTTTGTCCTGTGTGCTTTGTGCAGCTTTGAGTCTACCTGTTTGGTGTGGGGTAAATGTCAGAACCCGTGACCGTCTGTTCTCGGGACGGAGATGTGCCTGGCCCGCTGCGTCCAGTTGTACTCTGGGTAGATGTTGCTTTTGTAGTAAGAAATAGAGGCTTGAAGGGAAAGAGCCCGCAGTGAAGAGGCCTATTTCCCTGCAGGGGAATTGCGACGCGCAGCAGCGTCCTCCCATCGTGCTCCCCACCCCTGCGCCGGGTCGGGCCTGCCCCGGAAGCTGTCAGAGCTGCTCCTGGGCGTCAGCACGACACGTCGCGGGAGTTTGTGCACGGGCCTGTAGGGTCCTTTTGGTGTCAGTTGTGGGATCCAGACATCCCACTTGAGTTTGCCGAAGGACACAAGTAGTGCGCGCTTCGTAGCGCACTGAAAACCCAGACGTCCCTGAGGATAGCGGTGATTGTAGCGGAGCCTGACTACCTCCCGTGGGCAGCGTTGTCCCCTCAGGAGCACTTGGGCAGCTCCCCCGCAGGACTCCGGGGTGCCCAGCTCCCCAGTGCACGTTGCGCCCAGGGGAAGCCCCTGCAGGTCGGAGGAGATTACTTGGTTTGGGGGGAAGGAGAGGGCCAGGCAGGGTCCTGGAGGCAGAGCGGTGACCCAGGTGCGGCTCTGATTGCACGTGTGGAGGACGAGCTTTTCACGTCCGTCCCTTCTGCGTGTTCCTGGTCCGCGCCGGGCCAGCTCCCGTGGAGCTGGGGTGGTGGCGAGGAGGGCTGTCCTGCCCAAAGGGGCTGCCTGTTGTGAAGGCGCTGCTTTTGTCAGAGTGCTGGAAGCTCTGTGTGCATCCTCGCAGGCAGGACCCTTGGCTTCGTCCACTTGGAGACACCGGCAACGTCGTGTGGCGCCATTGTTGTCCCCCCGTGTCCTGCTGCGCGGCCCGGGCTGCCGGCTGCAGGCCCCAGAGGGCTGGGTGGAGCGTGGGGCACTGTGCTGCTGGGTGGGCACCCGGCGGGGTGTGGGGAGGGTGCCCGGTGCCGACAGCTGATGCGTTGGGTTTCGGCTTTTGTCGGTGGTCGCTCCGTTTCTGTCGCCTGACACGGCTCTCCCTTCTGCCCTGCAGGTTACCTTGCAGCGTCCCGGCGTTTGCAGGGACCGGCCCGTGTTGCCACCAGCACCTGGGCCCCCCTTGGGCCCTGTGCAGCCTCGCTCACCAGTACCGGATGCTCCACTTGGTAAGATGAAAGCGTCCATTCCTCTGTTTGTTCCTTGCGTCACTGCAGGAGAAGGGCAGATCGCTCTCCAGGTCCCTCCCAGGGCATGGGCCACCCTGACTGGGCTGTCGGCCGTGCTCCCCTGGTCCCTTAGCGGACGCAATTGATGGACCGCGTCTTCCCCTCCCCCATCCTGCCCTGGGGAGGAGGTGTCTCTTGTAGAGTGCTACGGAGTAAGAGGCCTGTGACAGAAGGCAGGCGTGTCAGTTCTGCACACGGGGCTTCAACAGGGAGCACATTCCGGGCTCCCCGAAGGAGAAGCCCACCCCTGCCATTGTCTGCAGCGTGTGGAGCCCTGACCTTCCACGGCCGTTGATCGGCTATGGAAGAGACCCCTGAACCCGTGGCCTGTGGCGTCTCACTCAGGGTCACGAGACCTGTCTCCCACTCGGTCTGATGCGGGGACGAGTGGGATACGGGGAAGGAAGGCTCACCAGGTTTTGTGTGGCTTCAGCAAAGTCTTCGCAGGCGAGCCTAATCCTCCATCCCTTCTGTGGTTTTCAGCCCACGTAGGACCTGGCCCGGCCCCGGCATTGGCCGGCAGCTCCCGCCCGCCTGCGGCGGCCCCGGAGGCCCAGGTAAGTGGGGTGGCCGTGCTCCGTTGGACGTCGTCCTGGGAAAGGTGAGCTTCCTGTTTTCCCGGAAGCCATTCCCGCCCTCATCTCCAGACTGTGTGTCCTGTGACGGGTCTGGCATGTCGTTCGCTTTCCAATTCAGTCTCCCCAGGGGCCAGTGGGCTGCTTGTCCCTGGAGCCCGTCACCTTGGCTGGTGCCTGCAGAAGCCATGAGGGAGTGCTCAGAAGCCGAGGACCGCAGACTTTGGCTGTGGGTTTGTCGAGATAGCGTGCGGAGGGTGAGCCCTCGCTCCACACTGGCTTCTCCTGGCTCTGCTGACTCCTTCCTGCCGACCTGCACCTGGGGTTGCTCCTGGGTCACTGAGGCAGAGTCCTGTGTCGTCACTCGTTTGACTTGTTTCCTTGCTGAGGCCAGGTGATTCTCCTGTTTAGCATGGCCATTGAAATGCTCGTAACTGAGAAAGGGGCAAAGCCCTCCCTCCAGCTTTGTCCTGTGTGCTTTGTGCAGCTTTGAGTCTACCTGTTTGGTGTGGGGTAAATGTCAGAACCCGTGACCGTCTGTTCTCGGGACGGAGATGTGCCTGGCCCGCTGCGTCCAGTTGTACTCTGGGTAGATGTTGCTTTTGTAGTAAGAAATAGAGGCTTGAAGGGAAAGAGCCCGCAGTGAAGAGGCCTATTTCCCTGCAGGGGAATTGCGACGCGCAGCAGCGTCCTCCCATCGTGCTCCCCACCCCTGCGCCGGGTCGGGCCTGCCCCGGAAGCTGTCAGAGCTGCTCCTGGGCGTCAGCACGACACGTCGCGGGAGTTTGTGCACGGGCCTGTAGGGTCCTTTTGGTGTCAGTTGTGGGATCCAGACATCCCACTTGAGTTTGCCGAAGGACACAAGTAGTGCGCGCTTCGTAGCGCACTGAAAACCCAGACGTCCCTGAGGATAGCGGTGATTGTAGCGGAGCCTGACTACCTCCCGTGGGCAGCGTTGTCCCCTCAGGAGCACTTGGGCAGCTCCCCCGCAGGACTCCGGGGTGCCCAGCTCCCCAGTGCACGTTGCGCCCAGGGGAAGCCCCTGCAGGTCGGAGGAGATTACTTGGTTTGGGGGGAAGGAGAGGGCCAGGCAGGGTCCTGGAGGCAGAGCGGTGACCCAGGTGCGGCTCTGATTGCACGTGTGGAGGACGAGCTTTTCACGTCCGTCCCTTCTGCGTGTTCCTGGTCCGCGCCGGGCCAGCTCCCGTGGAGCTGGGGTGGTGGCGAGGAGGGCTGTCCTGCCCAAAGGGGCTGCCTGTTGTGAAGGCGCTGCTTTTGTCAGAGTGCTGGAAGCTCTGTGTGCATCCTCGCAGGCAGGACCCTTGGCTTCGTCCACTTGGAGACACCGGCAACGTCGTGTGGCGCCATTGTTGTCCCCCCGTGTCCTGCTGCGCGGCCCGGGCTGCCGGCTGCAGGCCCCAGAGGGCTGGGTGGAGCGTGGGGCACTGTGCTGCTGGGTGGGCACCCGGCGGGGTGTGGGGAGGGTGCCCGGTGCCGACAGCTGATGCGTTGGGTTTCGGCTTTTGTCGGTGGTCGCTCCGTTTCTGTCGCCTGACACGGCTCTCCCTTCTGCCCTGCAGGTTACCTTGCAGCGTCCCGGCGTTTGCAGGGACCGGCCCGTGTTGCCACCAGCACCTGGGCCCCCCTTGGGCCCTGTGCAGCCTCGCTCACCAGTACCGGATGCTCCACTTGGTAAGATGAAAGCGTCCATTCCTCTGTTTGTTCCTTGCGTCACTGCAGGAGAAGGGCAGATCGCTCTCCAGGTCCCTCCCAGGGCATGGGCCACCCTGACTGGGCTGTCGGCCGTGCTCCCCTGGTCCCTTAGCGGACGCAATTGATGGACCGCGTCTTCCCCTCCCCCATCCTGCCCTGGGGAGGAGGTGTCTCTTGTAGAGTGCTACGGAGTAAGAGGCCTGTGACAGAAGGCAGGCGTGTCAGTTCTGCACACGGGGCTTCAACAGGGAGCACGTTCCGGGCTCCCCGAATGAGAAGCCCACCCCTGCCATTGTCTGCAGCGTGTGGAGCCCTGACCTTCCACGGCCGTTGATCAGCTATGGAAGAGACCCCTGAACCCGTGGCCTGTGGCGTCTCACTCAGGGTCACGAGACCTGTCTCCCACTCGGTCTGATGCGGGGACGAGTGGGATACGGGGAAGGAAGGCTCACCAGGTTTTGTGTGGCTTCAGCAAAGTCTTCGCAGGCGAGCCTAATCCTCCATCCCTTCTGTGGTTTTCAGCCCACGTAGGACCTGGCCCGGCCCCGGCATTGGCCGGCAGCTCCCGCCCGCCTGCGGCGGCCCCGGAGGCCCAGGTAAGTGGGGTGGCCGTGCTCCGTTGGACGTCGTCCTGGGAAAGGTGAGCTTCCTGTTTTCCCGGAAGCCATTCCCGCCCTCATCTCCAGACTGTGTGTCCTGTGACGGGTCTGGCATGTCGTTCGCTTTCCAATTCAGTCTCCCCAGGGGCCAGTGGGCTGCTTGTCCCTGGAGCCCGTCACCTTGGCTGGTGCCTGCAGAAGCCATGAGGGAGTGCTCAGAAGCCGAGGACCGCAGACTTTGGCTGTGGGTTTGTCGAGATAGCGTGCGGAGGGTGAGCCCTCGCTCCACACTGGCTTCTCCTGGCTCTGCTGACTCCTTCCTGCCGACCTGCACCTGGGGTTGCTCCTGGGTCACTGAGGCAGAGTCCTGTGTCGTCACTCGTTTGACTTGTTTCCTTGCTGAGGCCAGGTGATTCTCCTGTTTAGCATGGCCATTGAAATGCTCGTAACTGAGAAAGGGGCAAAGCCCTCCCTCCAGCTTTGTCCTGTGTGCTTTGTGCAGCTTTGAGTCTACCTGTTTGGTGTGGGGTAAATGTCAGAACCCGTGACCGTCTGTTCTCGGGACGGAGATGTGCCTGGCCCGCTGCGTCCAGTTGTACTCTGGGTAGATGTTGCTTTTGTAGTAAGAAATAGAGGCTTGAAGGGAAAGAGCCCGCAGTGAAGAGGCCTATTTCCCTGCAGGGGAATTGCGACGCGCAGCAGCGTCCTCCCATCGTGCTCCCCACCCCTGCGCCGGGTCGGGCCTGCCCCGGAAGCTGTCAGAGCTGCTCCTGGGCGTCAGCACGACACGTCGCGGGAGTTTGTGCACGGGCCTGTAGGGTCCTTTTGGTGTCAGTTGTGGGATCCAGACATCCCACTTGAGTTTGCCGAAGGACACAAGTAGTGCGCGCTTCGTAGCGCACTGAAAACCCAGACGTCCCTGAGGATAGCGGTGATTGTAGCGGAGCCTGACTACCTCCCGTGGGCAGCGTTGTCCCCTCAGGAGCACTTGGGCAGCTCCCCCGCAGGACTCCGGGGTGCCCAGCTCCCCAGTGCACGTTGCGCCCAGGGGAAGCCCCTGCAGGTCGGAGGAGATTACTTGGTTTGGGGGGAAGGAGAGGGCCAGGCAGGGTCCTGGAGGCAGAGCGGTGACCCAGGTGCGGCTCTGATTGCACGTGTGGAGGACGAGCTTTTCACGTCCGTCCCTTCTGCGTGTTCCTGGTCCGCGCCGGGCCAGCTCCCGTGGAGCTGGGGTGGTGGCGAGGAGGGCTGTCCTGCCCAAAGGGGCTGCCTGTTGTGAAGGCGCTGCTTTTGTCAGAGTGCTGGAAGCTCTGTGTGCATCCTCGCAGGCAGGACCCTTGGCTTCGTCCACTTGGAGACACCGGCAACGTCGTGTGGCGCCATTGTTGTCCCCCCGTGTCCTGCTGCGCGGCCCGGGCTGCCGGCTGCAGGCCCCAGAGGGCTGGGTGGAGCGTGGGGCACTGTGCTGCTGGGTGGGCACCCGGCGGGGTGTGGGGAGGGTGCCCGGTGCCGACAGCTGATGCGTTGGGTTTCGGCTTTTGTCGGTGGTCGCTCCGTTTCTGTCGCCTGACACGGCTCTCCCTTCTGCCCTGCAGGTTACCTTGCAGCGTCCCGGCGTTTGCAGGGACCGGCCCGTGTTGCCACCAGCACCTGGGCCCCCCTTGGGCCCTGTGCAGCCTCGCTCACCAGTACCGGATGCTCCACTTGGTAAGATGAAAGCGTCCATTCCTCTGTTTGTTCCTTGCGTCACTGCAGGAGAAGGGCAGATCGCTCTCCAGGTCCCTCCCAGGGCATGGGCCACCCTGACTGGGCTGTCGGCCGTGCTCCCCTGGTCCCTTAGCGGACGCAATTGATGGACCGCGTCTTCCCCTCCCCCATCCTGCCCTGGGGAGGAGGTGTCTCTTGTAGAGTGCTACGGAGTAAGAGGCCTGTGACAGAAGGCAGGCGTGTCAGTTCTGCACACGGGGCTTCAACAGGGAGCACGTTCCGGGCTCCCCGAAGGAGAAGCCCACCCCTGCCATTGTCTGCAGCGTGTGGAGCCCTGACCTTCCACGGCCGTTGATCGGCTATGGAAGAGACCCCTGAACCCGTGGCCTGTGGCGTCTCACTCAGGGTCACGAGACCTGTCTCCCACTCGGTCTGATGCGGGGACGAGTGGGATACGGGGAAGGAAGGCTCACCAGGTTTTGTGTGGCTTCAGCAAAGTCTTCGCAGGCGAGCCTAATCGTCCATCCCTTCTGTGGTTTTCAGCCCACGTAGGACCTGGCCCGGCCCCGGCATTGGCCGGCAGCTCCCGCCCGCCTGCGGCGGCCCCGGAGGCCCAGGTAAGTGGGGTGGCCGTGCTCCGTTGGACGTCGTCCTGGGAAAGGTGAGCTTCCTGTTTTCCCGGAAGCCATTCCCGCCCTCATCTCCAGACTGTGTGTCCTGTGACGGGTCTGGCATGTCGTTCGCTTTCCAATTCAGTCTCCCCAGGGGCCAGTGGGCTGCTTGTCCCTGGAGCCCGTCACCTTGGCTGGTGCCTGCAGAAGCCATGAGGGAGTGCTCAGAAGCCGAGGACCGCAGACTTTGGCTGTGGGTTTGTCGAGATAGCGTGCGGAGGGTGAGCCCTGGCTCCACACTGGCTTCTCCTGGCTCTGCTGACTCCTTCCTGCCGACCTGCACCTGGGGTTGCTCCTGGGTCACTGAGGCAGAGTCCTGTGTCGTCACTCGTTTGACTTGTTTCCTTGCTGAGGCCAGGTGATTCTCCTGTTTAGCATGGCCATTGAAATGCTCGTAACTGAGAAAGGGGCAAAGCCCTCCCTCCAGCTTTGTCCTGTGTGCTTTGTGCAGCTTTGAGTCTACCTGTTTGGTGTGGGGTAAATGTCAGAACCCGTGACCGTCTGTTCTCGGGACGGAGATGTGCCTGGCCCGCTGCGTCCAGTTGTACTCTGGGTAGATGTTGCTTTTGTAGTAAGAAATAGAGGCTTGAAGGGAAAGAGCCCGCAGTGAAGAGGCCTATTTCCCTGCAGGGGAATTGCGACGCGCAGCAGCGTCCTCCCATCGTGCTCCCCACCCCTGCGCCGGGTCGGGCCTGCCCCGGAAGCTGTCAGAGCTGCTCCTGGGCGTCAGCACGACACGTCGCGGGAGTTTGTGCACGGGCCTGTAGGGTCCTTTTGGTGTCAGTTGTGGGATCCAGACATCCCACTTGAGTTTGCCGAAGGACACAAGTAGTGCGCGCTTCGTAGCGCACTGAAAACCCAGACGTCCCTGAGGATAGCGGTGATTGTAGCGGAGCCTGACTACCTCCCGTGGGCAGCGTTGTCCCCTCAGGAGCACTTGGGCAGCTCCCCCGCAGGACTCCGGGGTGCCCAGCTCCCCAGTGCACGTTGCGCCCAGGGGAAGCCCCTGCAGGTCGGAGGAGATTACTTGGTTTGGGGGGAAGGAGAGGGCCAGGCAGGGTCCTGGAGGCAGAGCGGTGACCCAGGTGCGGCTCTGATTGCACGTGTGGAGGACGAGCTTTTCACGTCCGTCCCTTCTGCGTGTTCCTGGTCCGCGCCGGGCCAGCTCCCGTGGAGCTGGGGTGGTGGCGAGGAGGGCTGTCCTGCCCAAAGGGGCTGCCTGTTGTGAAGGCGCTGCTTTTGTCAGAGTGCTGGAAGCTCTGTGTGCATCCTCGCAGGCAGGACCCTTGGCTTCGTCCACTTGGAGACACCGGCAACGTCGTGTGGCGCCATTGTTGTCCCCCCGTGTCCTGCTGCGCGGCCCGGGCTGCCGGCTGCAGGCCCCAGAGGGCTGGGTGGAGCGTGGGGCACTGTGCTGCTGGGTGGGCACCCGGCGGGGTGTGGGGAGGGTGCCCGGTGCCGACAGCTGATGCGTTGGGTTTCGGCTTTTGTCGGTGGTCGCTCCGTTTCTGTCGCCTGACACGGCTCTCCCTTCTGCCCTGCAGGTTACCTTGCAGCGTCCCGGCGTTTGCAGGGACCGGCCCGTGTTGCCACCAGCACCTGGGCCCCCCTTGGGCCCTGTGCAGCCTCGCTCACCAGTACCGGATGCTCCACTTGGTAAGATGAAAGCGTCCATTCCTCTGTTTGTTCCTTGCGTCACTGCAGGAGAAGGGCAGATCGCTCTCCAGGTCCCTCCCAGGGCATGGGCCACCCTGACTGGGCTGTCGGCCGTGCTCCCCTGGTCCCTTAGCGGACGCAATTGATGGACCGCGTCTTCCCCTCCCCCATCCTGCCCTGGGGAGGAGGTGTCTCTTGTAGAGTGCTACGGAGTAAGAGGCCTGTGACAGAAGGCAGGCGTGTCAGTTCTGCACACGGGGCTTCAACAGGGAGCACGTTCCGGGCTCCCCGAAGGAGAAGCCCACCCCTGCCATTGTCTGCAGCGTGTGGAGCCCTGACCTTCCACGGCCGTTGATCGGCTATGGAAGAGACCCCTGAACCCGTGGCCTGTGGCGTCTCACTCAGGGTCACGAGACCTGTCTCCCACTCGGTCTGATGCGGGGACGAGTGGGATACGGGGAAGGAAGGCTCACCAGGTTTTGTGTGGCTTCAGCAAAGTCTTCGCAGGCGAGCCTAATCCTCCATCCCTTCTGTGGTTTTCAGCCCACGTAGGACCTGGCCCGGCCCCGGCATTGGCCGGCAGCTCCCGCCCGCCTGCGGCGGCCCCGGAGGCCCAGGTAAGTGGGGTGGCCGTGCTCCGTTGGACGTCGTCCTGGGAAAGGTGAGCTTCCTGTTTTCCCGGAAGCCATTCCCGCCCTCATCTCCAGACTGTGTGTCCTGTGACGGGTCTGGCATGTCGTTCGCTTTCCAATTCAGTCTCCCC
This sequence comes from Vicugna pacos, assembly GCF_048564905.1. Taxonomy (NCBI): domain Eukaryota; kingdom Metazoa; phylum Chordata; class Mammalia; order Artiodactyla; family Camelidae; genus Vicugna; species Vicugna pacos. The sequence goes on from NC_133022.1 coordinate 4,541,903, forward strand.
AGGGGCCAGTGGGCTGCTTGTCCCTGGAGCCCGTCACCTTGGCTGGTGCCTGCAGAAGCCATGAGGGAGTGCTCAGAAGCCGAGGACCGCAGACTTTGGCTGTGGGTTTGTCGAGATAGCGTGCGGAGGGTGAGCCCTCGCTCCACACTGGCTTCTCCTGGCTCTGCTGACTCCTTCCTGCCGACCTGCACCTGGGGTTGCTCCTGGGTCACTGAGGCAGAGTCCTGTGTCGTCACTCGTTTGACTTGTTTCCTTGCTGAGGCCAGGTGATTCTCCTGTTTAGCATGGCCATTGAAATGCTCGTAACTGAGAAAGGGGCAAAGCCCTCCCTCCAGCTTTGTCCTGTGTGCTTTGTGCAGCTTTGAGTCTACCTGTTTGGTGTGGGGTAAATGTCAGAACCCGTGACCGTCTGTTCTCGGGACGGAGATGTGCCTGGCCCGCTGCGTCCAGTTGTACTCTGGGTAGATGTTGCTTTTGTAGTAAGAAATAGAGGCTTGAAGGGAAAGAGCCCGCAGTGAAGAGGCCTATTTCCCTGCAGGGGAATTGCGACGCGCAGCAGCGTCCTCCCATCGTGCTCCCCACCCCTGCGCCGGGTCGGGCCTGCCCCGGAAGCTGTCAGAGCTGCTCCTGGGCGTCAGCACGACACGTCGCGGGAGTTTGTGCACGGGCCTGTAGGGTCCTTTTGGTGTCAGTTGTGGGATCCAGACATCCCACTTGAGTTTGCCGAAGGACACAAGTAGTGCGCGCTTCGTAGCGCACTGAAAACCCAGACGTCCCTGAGGATAGCGGTGATTGTAGCGGAGCCTGACTACCTCCCGTGGGCAGCGTTGTCCCCTCAGGAGCACTTGGGCAGCTCCCCCGCAGGACTCCGGGGTGCCCAGCTCCCCAGTGCACGTTGCGCCCAGGGGAAGCCCCTGCAGGTCGGAGGAGATTACTTGGTTTGGGGGGAAGGAGAGGGCCAGGCAGGGTCCTGGAGGCAGAGCGGTGACCCAGGTGCGGCTCTGATTGCACGTGTGGAGGACGAGCTTTTCACGTCCGTCCCTTCTGCGTGTTCCTGGTCCGCGCCGGGCCAGCTCCCGTGGAGCTGGGGTGGTGGCGAGGAGGGCTGTCCTGCCCAAAGGGGCTGCCTGTTGTGAAGGCGCTGCTTTTGTCAGAGTGCTGGAAGCTCTGTGTGCATCCTCGCAGGCAGGACCCTTGGCTTCGTCCACTTGGAGACACCGGCAACGTCGTGTGGCGCCATTGTTGTCCCCCCGTGTCCTGCTGCGCGGCCCGGGCTGCCGGCTGCAGGCCCCAGAGGGCTGGGTGGAGCGTGGGGCACTGTGCTGCTGGGTGGGCACCCGGCGGGGTGTGGGGAGGGTGCCCGGTGCCGACAGCTGATGCGTTGGGTTTCGGCTTTTGTCGGTGGTCGCTCCGTTTCTGTCGCCTGACACGGCTCTCCCTTCTGCCCTGCAGGTTACCTTGCAGCGTCCCGGCGTTTGCAGGGACCGGCCCGTGTTGCCACCAGCACCTGGGCCCCCCTTGGGCCCTGTGCAGCCTCGCTCACCAGTACCGGATGCTCCACTTGGTAAGATGAAAGCGTCCATTCCTCTGTTTGTTCCTTGCGTCACTGCAGGAGAAGGGCAGATCGCTCTCCAGGTCCCTCCCAGGGCATGGGCCACCCTGACTGGGCTGTCGGCCGTGCTCCCCTGGTCCCTTAGCGGACGCAATTGATGGACCGCGTCTTCCCCTCCCCCATCCTGCCCTGGGGAGGAGGTGTCTCTTGTAGAGTGCTACGGAGTAAGAGGCCTGTGACAGAAGGCAGGCGTGTCAGTTCTGCACACGGGGCTTCAACAGGGAGCACGTTCCGGGCTCCCCGAAGGAGAAGCCCACCCCTGCCATTGTCTGCAGCGTGTGGAGCCCTGACCTTCCACGGCCGTTGATCGGCTATGGAAGAGACCCCTGAACCCGTGGCCTGTGGCGTCTCACTCAGGGTCACGAGACCTGTCTCCCACTCGGTCTGATGCGGGGACGAGTGGGATACGGGGAAGGAAGGCTCACCAGGTTTTGTGTGGCTTCAGCAAAGTCTTCGCAGGCGAGCCTAATCCTCCATCCCTTCTGTGGTTTTCAGCCCACGTAGGACCTGGCCCGGCCCCGGCATTGGCCGGCAGCTCCCGCCCGCCTGCGGCGGCCCCGGAGGCCCAGGTAAGTGGGGTGGCCGTGCTCCGTTGGACGTCGTCCTGGGAAAGGTGAGCTTCCTGTTTTCCCGGAAGCCATTCCCGCCCTCATCTCCAGACTGTGTGTCCTGTGACGGGTCTGGCATGTCGTTCGCTTTCCAATTCAGTCTCCCCAGGGGCCAGTGGGCTGCTTGTCCCTGGAGCCCGTCACCTTGGCTGGTGCCTGCAGAAGCCATGAGGGAGTGCTCAGAAGCCGAGGACCGCAGACTTTGGCTGTGGGTTTGTCGAGATAGCGTGCGGAGGGTGAGCCCTCGCTCCACACTGGCTTCTCCTGGCTCTGCTGACTCCTTCCTGCCGACCTGCACCTGGGGTTGCTCCTGGGTCACTGAGGCAGAGTCCTGTGTCGTCACTCGTTTGACTTGTTTCCTTGCTGAGGCCAGGTGATTCTCCTGTTTAGCATGGCCATTGAAATGCTCGTAACTGAGAAAGGGGCAAAGCCCTCCCTCCAGCTTTGTCCTGTGTGCTTTGTGCAGCTTTGAGTCTACCTGTTTGGTGTGGGGTAAATGTCAGAACCCGTGACCGTCTGTTCTCGGGACGGAGATGTGCCTGGCCCGCTGCGTCCAGTTGTACTCTGGGTAGATGTTGCTTTTGTAGTAAGAAATAGAGGCTTGAAGGGAAAGAGCCCGCAGTGAAGAGGCCTACTTCCCTGCAGGGGAATTCGACGCGCAGCAGCGTCCTCCCATCGTGCTCCCCACCCCTGCGCCGGGTCGGGCCTGCCCCGGAAGCTGTCAGAGCTGCTCCTGGGCGTCAGCACGACACGTCGCGGGAGTTTGTGCACGGGCCTGTAGGGTCCTTTTGGTGTCAGTTGTGGGATCCAGACATCCCACTTGAGTTTGCCGAAGGACACAAGTAGTGCGCGCTTCGTAGCGCACTGAAAACCCAGACGTCCCTGAGGATAGCGGTGATTGTAGCGGAGCCTGACTACCTCCCGTGGGCAGCGTTGTCCCCTCAGGAGCACTTGGGCAGCTCCCCCGCAGGACTCCGGGGTGCCCAGCTCCCCAGTGCACGTTGCGCCCAGGGGAAGCCCCTGCAGGTCGGAGGAGATTACTTGGTTTGGGGGGAAGGAGAGGGCCAGGCAGGGTCCTGGAGGCAGAGCGGTGACCCAGGTGCGGCTCTGATTGCACGTGTGGAGGACGAGCTTTTCACGTCCGTCCCTTCTGCGTGTTCCTGGTCCGCGCCGGGCCAGCTCCCGTGGAGCTGGGGTGGTGGCGAGGAGGGCTGTCCTGCCCAAAGGGGCTGCCTGTTGTGAAGGCGCTGCTTTTGTCAGAGTGCTGGAAGCTCTGTGTGCATCCTCGCAGGCAGGACCCTTGGCTTCGTCCACTTGGAGACACCGGCGACGTCGTGTGGCGCCATTGTTGTCCCCCCGTGTCCTGCTGCGCGGCCCGGGCTGCCGGCTGCAGGCCCCAGAGGGCTGGGTGGAGCGTGGGGCACTGTGCTGCTGGGTGGGCACCCGGCGGGGTGTGGGGAGGGTGCCCGGTGCCGACAGCTGATGCGTTGGGTTTCGGCTTTTGTCGGTGGTCGCTCCGTTTCTGTCGCCTGACACGGCTCTCCCTTCTGCCCTGCAGGTTACCTTGCAGCGTCCCGGCGTTTGCAGGGACCGGCCCGTGTTGCCACCAGCACCTGGGCCCCCCTTGGGCCCTGTGCAGCCTCGCTCACCAGTACCGGATGCTCCACTTGGTAAGATGAAAGCGTCCATTCCTCTGTTTATTCCTTGCGTCACTGCAGGAGAAGGGCAGATCGCTCTCCAGGTCCCTCCCAGGGCATGGGCCACCCTGACTGGGCTGTCGGCCATGCTCCCCTGGTCCCTTAGTGGACGCAATTGATGGACCGCGTCTTCCCCTCCCCTATCGTGCCCTGGGGAGGTGGTGTCTCTTGTAGAGTGCTACGGAGTAAGAGGCCTGTGACAGAAGGCAGGCGTGTCAGTTCTGCACACGGGGCTTCAACAGGGAGCACGTTCCTGGCTCCCCGAAGGAGAAGCCCACCCCTGCCATTGTCTGCAGCGTGTGGAGCCCTGACCTTCCACGGCCGTTGATCGGCTATGGAAGAGACACCTGAACCCGTGGCCTGTGGTGTCTCCCTCAGGGTCACGAGACCTGTCTCCCACTCGGTCTGATGCGGGGACGAGTGGGATACGGGGAAGGAAGGCTCACCAGGTTTTGTGTGGCTTCAGCAAAGTCTTCGCAGGCGAGCCTAATCCTCCATCCCTTCTGTGGTTTTCAGCCCACGTAGGACCTGGCCCGGCCCCGGCATTGGCCGGCAGCTCCCGCCCGCCTGCGGCGGCCCCGGAGGCCCAGGTAAGTGGGGTGGCCGTGCTCCGTTGGACGTCGTCCTGGGAAAGGTGAGCTTCCTGTTTTCCCGGAAGCCATTCCCGCCCTCATCTCCAGACTGTGTGTCCTGTGACGGGTCTGGCATGTCGTTCGCTTTCCAATTCAGTCTCCCCAGGGGCCAGTGGGCTGCTTGTCCCTGGAGCCCGTCACCTTGGCTGGTGCCTGCAGAAGCCATGAGGGAGTGCTCAGAAGCCGAGGACCGCAGACTTTGGCTGTGGGTTTGTCGAGATAGCGTGCGGAGGGTGAGCCCTCGCTCCACACTGGCTTCTCCTGGCTCTGCTGACTCCTTCCTGCCGACCTGCACCTGGGGTTGCTCCTGGGTCACTGAGGCAGAGTCCTGTGTCGTCACTCGTTTGACTTGTTTCCTTGCTGAGGCCAGGTGATTCTCCTGTTTAGCATGGCCATTGAAATGCTCGTAACTGAGAAAGGGGCAAAGCCCTCCCTCCAGCTTTGTCCTGTGTGCTTTGTGCAGCTTTGAGTCTACCTGTTTGGTGTGGGGTAAATGTCAGAACCCGTGACCGTCTGTTCTCGGGACGGAGATGTGCCTGGCCCGCTGCGTCCAGTTGTACTCTGGGTAGATGTTGCTTTTGTAGTAAGAAATAGAGGCTTGAAGGGAAAGAGCCCGCAGTGAAGAGGCCTACTTCCCTGCAGGGGAATTCGACGCGCAGCAGCGTCCTCCCATCGTGCTCCCCACCCCTGCGCCGGGTCGGGCCTGCCCCGGAAGCTGTCAGAGCTGCTCCTGGGCGTCAGCACGACACGTCGCGGGAGTTTGTGCACGGGCCTGTAGGGTCCTTTTGGTGTCAGTTGTGGGATCCAGACATCCCACTTGAGTTTGCCGAAGGACACAAGTAGTGCGCGCTTCGTAGCGCACTGAAAACCCAGACGTCCCTGAGGATAGCGGTGATTGTAGCGGAGCCTGACTACCTCCCGTGGGCAGCGTTGTCCCCTCAGGAGCACTTGGGCAGCTCCCCCGCAGGACTCCGGGGTGCCCAGCTCCCCAGTGCACGTTGCGCCCAGGGGAAGCCCCTGCAGGTCGGAGGAGATTACTTGGTTTGGGGGGAAGGAGAGGGCCAGGCAGGGTCCTGGAGGCAGAGCGGTGACCCAGGTGCGGCTCTGATTGCACGTGTGGAGGACGAGCTTTTCACGTCCGTCCCTTCTGCGTGTTCCTGGTCCGCGCCGGGCCAGCTCCCGTGGAGCTGGGGTGGTGGCGAGGAGGGCTGTCCTGCCCAAAGGGGCTGCCTGTTGTGAAGGCGCTGCTTTTGTCAGAGTGCTGGAAGCTCTGTGTGCATCCTCGCAGGCAGGACCCTTGGCTTCGTCCACTTGGAGACACCGGCGACGTCGTGTGGCGCCATTGTTGTCCCCCCGTGTCCTGCTGCGCGGCCCGGGCTGCCGGCTGCAGGCCCCAGAGGGCTGGGTGGAGCGTGGGGCACTGTGCTGCTGGGTGGGCACCCGGCGGGGTGTGGGGAGGGTGCCCGGTGCCGACAGCTGATGCGTTGGGTTTCGGCTTTTGTCGGTGGTCGCTCCGTTTCTGTCGCCTGACACGGCTCTCCCTTCTGCCCTGCAGGTTACCTTGCAGCGTCCCGGCGTTTGCAGGGACCGGCCCGTGTTGCCACCAGCACCTGGGCCCCCCTTGGGCCCTTTGCAGCCTCGCTCACCAGTACCGGATGCTCCACTTGGTAAGATGAAAGCGTCCATTCCTCTGTTTGTTCCTTGCGTCACTGCAGGAGAAGGGCAGATCGCTCTCCAGGTCCCTCCCAGGGCATGGGCCACCCTGACTGGGCTGTCGGCCGTGCTCCCCTGGTCCCTTAGCGGACGCAATTGATGGACCGCGTCTTCCCCTCCCCCATCCTGCCCTGGGGAGGAGGTGTCTCTTGTAGAGTGCTTCGGAGTAAGAGGCCTGTGACAGAAGGCAGGCGTGTCAGTTCTGCACACGGGGCTTCAACAGGGAGCACGTTCCTGGCTCCCCGAAGGAGAAGCCCACCCCTGCCATTGTCTGCAGCATGTGGAGCCCAGACCTTAAACGGCCGTTGATCGGCTATGGAAGAGACACCTGAACCCGTGGCCTGTGGTGTCTCCCTCAGGGTCACAAGACCTGTCTCCCACTCGGTCTGATGCGGGGACGAGTGGGATACGGGGAAGGAAGGCTCACCAGGTTTTGTGTGGCTTCAGCAAAGTCTTCGCAAGCGAGCCTAATCCTCCATCCCTTCTGTGGTTTTCAGCCCACGTAGGACCTGGCCCGGCCCCGGCATTGGCCGGCAGCTCCCGCCCGCCTGCGGCGGCCCCGGAGGCCCAGGTAAGTGGGGTGGCCGTGCTCCGTTGGACGTCGTCCTGGGAAAGGTGAGCTTCCTGTTTTCCCGGAAGCCATTCCCGCCCTCATCTCCAGACTGTGTGTCCTGTGACGGGTCTGGCATGTCGTTCGCTTTCCAATTCAGTCTCCCCAGGGGCCAGTGGGCTGCTTGTCCCTGGAGCCCGTCACCTTGGCTGGTGCCTGCAGAAGCCATGAGGGAGTGCTCAGAAGCCGAGGACCGCAGACTTTGGCTGTGGGTTTGTCGAGATAGCGTGCGGAGGGTGAGCCCTCGCTCCACACTGGCTTCTCCTGGCTCTGCTGACTCCTTCCTGCCGACCTGCACCTGGGGTTGCTCCTGGGTCACTGAGGCAGAGTCCTGTGTCGTCACTCGTTTGACTTGTTTCCTTGCTGAGGCCAGGTGATTCTCCTGTTTAGCATGGCCATTGAAATGCTCGTAACTGAGAAAGGGGCAAAGCCCTCCCTCCAGCTTTGTCCTGTGTGCTTTGTGCAGCTTTGAGTCTACCTGTTTGGTGTGGGGTAAATGTCAGAACCCGTGACCGTCTGTTCTCGGGACGGAGATGTGCCTGGCCCGCTGCGTCCAGTTGTACTCTGGGTAGATGTTGCTTTTGTAGTAAGAAATAGAGGCTTGAAGGGAAAGAGCCCGCAGTGAAGAGGCCTACTTCCCTGCAGGGGAATTCGACGCGCAGCAGCGTCCTCCCATCGTGCTCCCCACCCCTGCGCCGGGTCGGGCCTGCCCCGGAAGCTGTCAGAGCTGCTCCTGGGCGTCAGCACGACACGTCGCGGGAGTTTGTGCACGGGCCAGTAGGGTCCTTTTGGTGTCAGTTGTGGGATCCAGACATCCCACTTGAGTTTGCCGAAGGACACAAGTAGTGCGCGCTTCGTAGCGCACTGAAAACCCAGACGTCCCTGAGGATAGCGGTGATTGTAGCGGAGCCTGACTACCTCCCGTGGGCAGCGTTGTCCCCTCAGGAGCACTTGGGCAGCTCCCCCGCAGGACTCCGGGGTGCCCAGCTCCCCAGTGCACGTTGCGCCCAGGGGAAGCCCCTGCAGGTCGGAGGAGATTACTTGGTTTGGGGGGAAGGAGAGGGCCAGGCAGGGTCCTGGAGGCAGAGCGGTGACCCAGGTGCGGCTCTGATTGCACGTGTGGAGGACGAGCTTTTCACGTCCGTCCCTTCTGCGTGTTCCTGGTCCGCGCCGGGCCAGCTCCCGTGGAGCTGGGGTGGTGGCGAGGAGGGCTGTCCTGCCCAAAGGGGCTGCCTGTTGTGAAGGCGCTGCTTTTGTCAGAGTGCTGGAAGCTCTGTGTGCATCCTCGCAGGCAGGACCCTTGGCTTCGTCCACTTGGAGACACCGGCGACGTCGTGTGGCGCCATTGTTGTCCCCCCGTGTCCTGCTGCGCGGCCCGGGCTGCCGGCTGCAGGCCCCAGAGGGCTGGGTGGAGCGTGGGGCACTGTGCTGCTGGGTGGGCACCCGGCGGGGTGTGGGGAGGGTGCCCGGTGCCGACAGCTGATGCGTTGGGTTTCGGCTTTTGTCGGTGGTCGCTCCGTTTCTGTCGCCTGACACGGCTCTCCCTTCTGCCCTGCAGGTTACCTTGCAGCGTCCCGGCGTTTGCAGGGACCGGCCCGTGTTGCCACCAGCACCTGGGCCCCCCTTGGGCCCTGTGCAGCCTCGCTCACCAGTACCGGATGCTCCACTTGGTAAGATGAAAGCGTCCATTCCTCTGTTTATTCCTTGCGTCACTGCAGGAGAAGGGCAGATCGCTCTCCAGGTCCCTCCCAGGGCATGGGCCACCCTGACTGGGCTGTCGGCCATGCTCCCCTGGTCCCTTAGTGGACGCAATTGATGGACCGCGTCTTCCCCTCCCCTATCGTGCCCTGGGGAGGTGGTGTCTCTTGTAGAGTGCTACGGAGTAAGAGGCCTGTGACAGAAGGCAGGCGTGTCAGTTCTGCACACGGGGCTTCAACAGGGAGCACGTTCCTGGCTCCCCGAAGGAGAAGCCCACCCCTGCCATTGTCTGCAGCGTGTGGAGCCCTGACCTTCCACGGCCGTTGATCGGCTATGGAAGAGACACCTGAACCCGTGGCCTGTGGTGTCTCCCTCAGGGTCACGAGACCTGTCTCCCACTCGGTCTGATGCGGGGACGAGTGGGATACGGGGAAGGAAGGCTCACCAGGTTTTGTGTGGCTTCAGCAAAGTCTTCGCAGGCGAGCCTAATCCTCCATCCCTTCTGTGGTTTTCAGCCCACGTAGGACCTGGCCCGGCCCCGGCATTGGCCGGCAGCTCCCGCCCGCCTGCGGCGGCCCCGGAGGCCCAGGTAAGTGGGGTGGTCGTGCTCCGTTGGACGTCGTCCTGGGAAAGGTGAGCTTCCTGTTTTCCCGGAAGCCATTCCCGCCCTCATCTCCAGACTGTGTGTCCTGTGACGGGTCTGGCATGTCGTTCGCTTTCCAATTCAGTCTCCCCAGGGGCCAGTGGGCTGCTTGTCCCTGGAGCCCGTCACCTTGGCTGGTGCCTGCAGAAGCCATGAGGGAGTGCTCAGAAGCCGAGGACCGCAGACTTTGGCTGTGGGTTTGTCGAGATAGCGTGCGGAGGGTGAGCCCTCGCTCCACACTGGCTTCTCCTGGCTCTGCTGACTCCTTCCTGCCGACCTGCACCTGGGGTTGCTCCTGGGTCACTGAGGCAGAGTCCTGTGTCGTCACTCGTTTGACTTGTTTCCTTGCTGAGGCCAGGTGATTCTCCTGTTTAGCATGGCCATTGAAATGCTCGTAACTGAGAAAGGGGCAAAGCCCTCCCTCCAGCTTTGTCCTGTGTGCTTTGTGCAGCTTTGAGTCTACCTGTTTGGTGTGGGGTAAATGTCAGAACCCGTGACCGTCTGTTCTCGGGACGGAGATGTGCCTGGCCCGCTGCGTCCAGTTGTACTCTGGGTAGATGTTGCTTTTGTAGTAAGAAATAGAGGCTTGAAGGGAAAGAGCCCGCAGTGAAGAGGCCTACTTCCCTGCAGGGGAATTCGACGCGCAGCAGCGTCCTCCCATCGTGCTCCCCACCCCTGCGCCGGGTCGGGCCTGCCCCGGAAGCTGTCAGAGCTGCTCCTGGGCGTCAGCACGACACGTCGCGGGAGTTTGTGCACGGGCCTGTAGGGTCCTTTTGGTGTCAGTTGTGGGATCCAGACATCCCACTTGAGTTTGCCGAAGGACACAAGTAGTGCGCGCTTCGTAGCGCACTGAAAACCCAGACGTCCCTGAGGATAGCGGTGATTGTAGCGGAGCCTGACTACCTCCCGTGGGCAGCGTTGTCCCCTCAGGAGCACTTGGGCAGCTCCCCCGCAGGACTCCGGGGTGCCCAGCTCCCCAGTGCACGTTGCGCCCAGGGGAAGCCCCTGCAGGTCGGAGGAGATTACTTGGTTTGGGGGGAAGGAGAGGGCCAGGCAGGGTCCTGGAGGCAGAGCGGTGACCCAGGTGCGGCTCTGATTGCACGTGTGGAGGACGAGCTTTTCACGTCCGTCCCTTCTGCGTGTTCCTGGTCCGCGCCGGGCCAGCTCCCGTGGAGCTGGGGTGGTGGCGAGGAGGGCTGTCCTGCCCAAAGGGGCTGCCTGTTGTGAAGGCGCTGCTTTTGTCAGAGTGCTGGAAGCTCTGTGTGCATCCTCGCAGGCAGGACCCTTGGCTTCGTCCACTTGGAGACACCGGCGACGTCGTGTGGCGCCATTGTTGTCCCCCCGTGTCCTGCTGCGCGGCCCGGGCTGCCGGCTGCAGGCCCCAGAGGGCTGGGTGGAGCGTGGGGCACTGTGCTGCTGGGTGGGCACCCGGCGGGGTGTGGGGAGGGTGCCCGGTGCCGACAGCTGATGCGTTGGGTTTCGGCTTTTGTCGGTGGTCGCTCCGTTTCTGTCGCCTGACACGGCTCTCCCTTCTGCCCTGCAGGTTACCTTGCAGCGTCCCGGCGTTTGCAGGGACCGGCCCGTGTTGCCACCAGCACCTGGGCCCCCCTTGGGCCCTGTGCAGCCTCGCTCACCAGTACCGGATGCTCCACTTGGTAAGATGAAAGCGTCCATTCCTCTGTTTGTTCCTTGCGTCACTGCAGGAGAAGGGCAGATCGCTCTCCAGGTCCCTCCCAGGGCATGGGCCACCCTGACTGGGCTGTCGGCCGTGCTCCCCTGGTCCCTTAGCGGACGCAATTGATGGACCGCGTTTTCCCCTATCCTATCGTGCCCTGGGGAGGAGGTGTCTCTTGTAGAGTGCTACGGAGTAAGAGGCCTGTGACAGAAGGCAGGCGTGTCAGTTCTGCACACGGGGCTTCAACAGGGAGCACGTTCCGGGCTCCCCGAAGGAGAAGCCCACCCCTGCCATTGTCTGCAGCGTGTGGAGCCCTGACCTTCCACGGCCGTTGATCGGCTATGGAAGAGACCCCTGAACCCGTGGCCTGTGGTGTCTCCCTCAGGGTCACGAGACCTGTCTCCCACTCGGTCTGATGCGGGGACGAGTGGGATACGGGGAAGGAAGGCTCACCAGGTTTTGTGTGGCTTCAGCAAAGTCTTCGCAGGCGAGCCTAATCCTCCATCCCTTCTGTGGTTTTCAGCCCACGTAGGACCTGGCCCGGCCCCGGCATTGGCCGGCAGCTCCCGCCCGCCTGCGGCGGCCCCGGAGGCCCAGGTAAGTGGGGTGGCCGTGCTCCGTTGGACGTCGTCCTGGGAAAGGTGAGCTTCCTGTTTTCCCGGAAGCCATTCCCGCCCTCATCTCCAGACTGTGTGTCCTGTGACGGGTCTGGCATGTCGTTCGCTTTCCAATTCAGTCTCCCCAGGGGCCAGTGGGCTGCTTGTCCCTGGAGCCCGTCACCTTGGCTGGTGCCTGCAGAAGCCATGAGGGAGTGCTCAGAAGCCGAGGACCGCAGACTTTGGCTGTGGGTTTGTCGAGATAGCGTGCGGAGGGTGAGCCCTCGCTCCACACTGGCTTCTCCTGGCTCTGCTGACTCCTTCCTGCCGACCTGCACCTGGGGTTGCTCCTGGGTCACTGAGGCAGAGTCCTGTGTCGTCACTCGTTTGACTTGTTTCCTTGCTGAGGCCAGGTGATTCTCCTGTTTAGCATGGCCATTGAAATGCTCGTAAGTGAGAAAGGGGCAAAGCCCTCCCTCCAGCTTTGTCCTGTGTGCTTTGTGCAGCTTTGAGTCTACCTGTTTGGTGTGGGGTAAATGTCAGAACCCGTGACCGTCTGTTCTCGGGACGGAGATGTGCCTGGCCCGCTGCGTCCAGTTGTACTCTGGGTAGATGTTGCTTTTGTAGTAAGAAATAGAGGCTTGAAGGGAAAGAGCCCGCAGTGAAGAGGCCTATTTCCCTGCAGGGGAATTGCGACGCGCAGCAGCGTCCTCCCATCGTGCTCCCCACCCCTGCGCCGGGTCGGGCCTGCCCCGGAAGCTGTCAGAGCTGCTCCTGGGCGTCAGCACGACACGTCGCGGGAGTTTGCGCACGGGCCTGTAGGGTCCTTTTGGTGTCAGTTGTGGGATCGAGACATCCCACTTGAGTTTGCCGAAGGACACAAGTAGTGCGCGCTTCGTAGCGCACTGAAAACCCAGACGTCCCTGAGGATAGCGGTGATTGTAGCGGAGCCTGACTACCTCCCGTGGGCAGCGTTGTCCCCTCAGGAGCACTTGGGCAGCTCCCCCGCAGGACTCCGGGGTGCCCAGCTCCCCAGTGCACGTTGCGCCCAGGGGAAGCCCCTGCAGGTCGGAGGAGATTACTTGGTTTGGGGGGAAGGAGAGGGCCAGGCAGGGTCCTGGAGGCAGAGCGGTGACCCAGGTGCGGCTCTGATTGCACGTGTGGAGGACGAGCTTTTCACGTCCGTCCCTTCTGCGTGTTCCTGGTCCGCGCCGGGCCAGCTCCCGTGGAGCTGGGGTGGTGGCGAGGAGGGCTGTCCTGCCCAAAGGGGCTGCCTGTTGTGAAGGCGCTGCTTTTGTCAGAGTGCTGGAAGCTCTGTGTGCATCCTCGCAGGCAGGACCCTTGGCTTCGTCCACTTGGAGACACCGGCGACGTCGTGTGGCGCCATTGTTGTCCCCCCGTGTCCTGCTGCGCGGCCCGGGCTGCCGGCTGCAGGCCCCAGAGGGCTGGGTGGAGCGTGGGGCACTGTGCTGCTGGGTGGGCACCCGGCGGGGTGTGGGGAGGGTGCCCGGTGCCGACAGCTGATGCGTTGGGTTTCGGCTTTTGTCGGTGGTCGCTCCGTTTCTGTCGCCTGACACGGCTCTCCCTTCTGCCCTGCAGGTTACCTTGCAGCGTCCCGGCGTTTGCAGGGACCGGCCCGTGTTGCCACCAGCACCTGGGCCCCCCTTGGGCCCTGTGCAGCCTCGCTCACCAGTACCGGATGCTCCACTTGGTAAGATGAAAGCGTCCATTCCTCTGTTTATTCCTTGCGTCACTGCAGGAGAAGGGCAGATCGCTCTCCAGGTCCCTCCCAGGGCATGGGCCACCCTGACTGGGCTGTCGGCCATGCTCCCCTGGTCCCTTAGTGGACGCAATTGATGGACCGCGTCTTCCCCTCCCCTATCGTGCCCTGGGGAGGTGGTGTCTCTTGTAGAGTGCTACGGAGTAAGAGGCCTGTGACAGAAGGCAGGCGTGTCAGTTCTGCACACGGGGCTTCAACAGGGAGCACGTTCCTGGCTCCCCGAAGGAGAAGCCCACCCCTGCCATTGTCTGCAGCGTGTGGAGCCCTGACCTTCCACGGCCGTTGATCGGCTATGGAAGAGACACCTGAACCCGTGGCCTGTGGTGTCTCCCTCAGGGTCACGAGACCTGTCTCCCACTCGGTCTGATGCGGGGACGAGTGGGATACGGGGAAGGAAGGCTCACCAGGTTTTGTGTGGCTTCAGCAAAGTCTTCGCAGGCGAGCCTAATCCTCCATCCCTTCTGTGGTTTTCAGCCCACGTAGGACCTGGCCCGGCCCCGGCATTGGCCGGCAGCTCCCGCCCGCCTGCGGCGGCCCCGGAGGCCCAGGTAAGTGGGGTGGTCGTGCTCCGTTGGACGTCGTCCTGGGAAAGGTGAGCTTCCTGTTTTCCCGGAAGCCATTCCCGCCCTCATCTCCAGACTGTGTGTCCTGTGACGGGTCTGGCATGTCGTTCGCTTTCCAATTCAGTCTCCCCAGGGGCCAGTGGGCTGCTTGTCCCTGGAGCCCGTCACCTTGGCTGGTGCCTGCAGAAGCCATGAGGGAGTGCTCAGAAGCCGAGGACCGCAGACTTTGGCTGTGGGTTTGTCGAGATAGCGTGCGGAGGGTGAGCCCTCGCTCCACACTGGCTTCTCCTGGCTCTGCTGACTCCTTCCTGCCGACCTGCACCTGGGGTTGCTCCTGGGTCACTGAGGCAGAGTCCTGTGTCGTCACTCGTTTGACTTGTTTCCTTGCTGAGGCCAGGTGATTCTCCTGTTTAGCATGGCCATTGAAATGCTCGTAACTGAGAAAGGGGCAAAGCCCTCCCTCCAGCTTTGTCCTGTGTGCTTTGTGCAGCTTTGAGTCTACCTGTTTGGTGTGGGGTAAATGTCAGAACCCGTGACCGTCTGTTCTCGGGACGGAGATGTGCCTGGCCCGCTGCGTCCAGTTGTACTCTGGGTAGATGTTGCTTTTGTAGTAAGAAATAGAGGCTTGAAGGGAAAGAGCCCGCAGTGAAGAGGCCTACTTCCCTGCAGGGGAATTCGACGCGCAGCAGCGTCCTCCCATCGTGCTCCCCACCCCTGCGCCGGGTCGGGCCTGCCCCGGAAGCTGTCAGAGCTGCTCCTGGGCGTCAGCACGACACGTCGCGGGAGTTTGTGCACGGGCCTGTAGGGTCCTTTTGGTGTCAGTTGTGGGATCCAGACATCCCACTTGAGTTTGCCGAAGGACACAAGTAGTGCGCGCTTCGTAGCGCACTGAAAACCCAGACGTCCCTGAGGATAGCGGTGATTGTAGCGGAGCCTGACTACCTCCCGTGGGCAGCGTTGTCCCCTCAGGAGCACTTGGGCAGCTCCCCCGCAGGACTCCGGGGTGCCCAGCTCCCCAGTGCACGTTGCGCCCAGGGGAAGCCCCTGCAGGTCGGAGGAGATTACTTGGTTTGGGGGGAAGGAGAGGGCCAGGCAGGGTCCTGGAGGCAGAGCGGTGACCCAGGTGCGGCTCTGATTGCACGTGTGGAGGACGAGCTTTTCACGTCCGTCCCTTCTGCGTGTTCCTGGTCCGCGACGGGCCAGCTCCCGTGGAGCTGGGGTGGTGGCGAGGAGGGCTGTCCTGCCCAAAGGGGCTGCCTGTTGTGAAGGCGCTGCTTTTGTCAGAGTGCTGGAAGCTCTGTGTGCATCCTCGCAGGCAGGACCCTTGGCTTCGTCCACTTGGAGACACCGGCGACGTCGTGTGGCGCCATTGTTGTCCCCCCGTGTCCTGCTGCGCGGCCCGGGCTGCCGGCTGCAGGCCCCAGAGGGCTGGGTGGAGCGTGGGGCACTGTGCTGCTGGGTGGGCACCCGGCGGGGTGTGGGGAGGGTGCCCGGTGCCGACAGCTGATGCGTTGGGTTTCGGCTTTTGTCGGTGGTCGCTCCGTTTCTGTCGCCTGACACGGCTCTCCCTTCTGCCCTGCAGGTTACCTTGCAGCGTCCCGGCGTTTGCAGGGACCGGCCCGTGTTGCCACCAGCACCTGGGCCCCCCTTGGGCCCTGTGCAGCCTCGCTCACCAGTACCGGATGCTCCACTTGGTAAGATGAAAGCGTCCATTCCTCTGTTTGTTCCTTGCGTCACTGCAGGAGAAGGGCAGATCGCTCTCCAGGTCCCTCCCAGGGCATGGGCCACCCTGACTGGGCTGTCGGCCGTGCTCCCCTGGTCCCTTAGCGGACGCAATTGATGGACCGCGTTTTCCCCTATCCTATCGTGCCCTGGGGAGGAGGTGTCTCTTGTAGAGTGCTACGGAGTAAGAGGCCTGTGACAGAAGGCAGGCGTGTCAGTTCTGCACACGGGGCTTCAACAGGGAGCACGTTCCGGGCTCCCCGAAGGAGAAGCCCACCCCTGCCATTGTCTGCAGCGTGTGGAGCCCTGACCTTCCACGGCCGTTGATCGGCTATGGAAGAGACCCCTGAACCCGTGGCCTGTGGTGTCTCCCTCAGGGTCACGAGACCTGTCTCCCACTCGGTCTGATGCGGGGACGAGTGGGATACGGGGAAGGAAGGCTCACCAGGTTTTGTGTGGCTTCAGCAAAGTCTTCGCAGGCGAGCCTAATCCTCCATCCCTTCTGTGGTTTTCAGCCCACGTAGGACCTGGCCCGGCCCCGGCATTGGCCGGCAGCTCCCGCCCGCCTGCGGCGGCCCCGGAGGCCCAGGTAAGTGGGGTGGCCGTGCTCCGTTGGACGTCGTCCTGGGAAAGGTGAGCTTCCTGTTTTCCCGGAAGCCATTCCCGCCCTCATCTCCAGACTGTGTGTCCTGTGACGGGTCTGGCATGTCGTTCGCTTTCCAATTCAGTCTCCCCAGGGGCCAGTGGGCTGCTTGTCCCTGGAGCCCGTCACCTTGGCTGGTGCCTGCAGAAGCCATGAGGGAGTGCTCAGAAGCCGAGGACCGCAGACTTTGGCTGTGGGTTTGTCGAGATAGCGTGCGGAGGGTGAGCCCTCGCTCCACACTGGCTTCTCCTGGCTCTGCTGACTCCTTCCTGCCGACCTGCACCTGGGGTTGCTCCTGGGTCACTGAGGCAGAGTCCTGTGTCGTCACTCGTTTGACTTGTTTCCTTGCTGAGGCCAGGTGATTCTCCTGTTTAGCATGGCCATTGAAATGCTCGTAAGTGAGAAAGGGGCAAAGCCCTCCCTCCAGCTTTGTCCTGTGTGCTTTGTGCAGCTTTGAGTCTACCTGTTTGGTGTGGGGTAAATGTCAGAACCCGTGACCGTCTGTTCTCGGGACGGAGATGTGCCTGGCCCGCTGCGTCCAGTTGTACTCTGGGTAGATGTTGCTTTTGTAGTAAGAAATAGAGGCTTGAAGGGAAAGAGCCCGCAGTGAAGAGGCCTATTTCCCTGCAGGGGAATTGCGACGCGCAGCAGCGTCCTCCCATCGTGCTCCCCACCCCTGCGCCGGGTCGGGCCTGCCCCGGAAGCTGTCAGAGCTGCTCCTGGGCGTCAGCACGACACGTCGCGGGAGTTTGCGCACGGGCCTGTAGGGTCCTTTTGGTGTCAGTTGTGGGATCGAGACATCCCACTTGAGTTTGCCGAAGGACACAAGTAGTGCGCGCTTCGTAGCGCACTGAAAACCCAGACGTCCCTGAGGATAGCGGTGATTGTAGCGGAGCCTGACTACCTCCCGTGGGCAGCGTTGTCCCCTCAGGAGCACTTGGGCAGCTCCCCCGCAGGACTCCGGGGTGCCCAGCTCCCCAGTGCACGTTGCGCCCAGGGGAAGCCCCTGCAGGTCGGAGGAGATTACTTGGTTTGGGGGGAAGGAGAGGGCCAGGCAGGGTCCTGGAGGCAGAGCGGTGACCCAGGTGCGGCTCTGATTGCACGTGTGGAGGACGAGCTTTTCACGTCCGTCCCTTCTGCGTGTTCCTGGTCCGCGCCGGGCCAGCTCCCGTGGAGCTGGGGTGGTGGCGAGGAGGGCTGTCCTGCCCAAAGGGGCTGCCTGTTGTGAAGGCGCTGCTTTTGTCAGAGTGCTGGAAGCTCTGTGTGCATCCTCGCAGGCAGGACCCTTGGCTTCGTCCACTTGGAGACACCGGCGACGTCGTGTGGCGCCATTGTTGTCCCCCCGTGTCCTGCTGCGCGGCCCGGGCTGCCGGCTGCAGGCCCCAGAGGGCTGGGTGGAGCGTGGGGCACTGTGCTGCTGGGTGGGCACCCGGCGGGGTGTGGGGAGGGTGCCCGGTGCCGACAGCTGATGCGTTGGGTTTCGGCTTTTGTCGGTGGTCGCTCCGTTTCTGTCGCCTGACACGGCTCTCCCTTCTGCCCTGCAGGTTACCTTGCAGCGTCCCGGCGTTTGCAGGGACCGGCCCGTGTTGCCACCAGCACCTGGGCCCCCCTTGGGCCCTGTGCAGCCTCGCTCACCAGTACCGGATGCTCCACTTGGTAAGATGAAAGCGTCCATTCCTCTGTTTGTTCCTTGCGTCACTGCAGGAGAAGGGCAGATCGCTCTCCAGGTCCCTCCCAGGGCATGGGCCACCCTGACTGGGCTGTCGGCCGTGCTCCCCTGGTCCCTTAGCGGACGCAATTGATGGACCGCGTTTTCCCCTATCCTATCGTGCCCTGGGGAGGAGGTGTCTCTTGTAGAGTGCTACGGAGTAAGAGGCCTGTGACAGAAGGCAGGCGTGTCAGTTCTGCACACGGGGCTTCAACAGGGAGCACGTTCCGGGCTCCCCGAAGGAGAAGCCCACCCCTGCCATTGTCTGCAGCGTGTGGAGCCCTGACCTTCCACGGCCGTTGATCGGCTATGGAAGAGACCCCTGAACCCGTGGCCTGTGGTGTCTCCCTCAGGGTCACGAGACCTGTCTCCCACTCGGTCTGATGCGGGGACGAGTGGGATACGGGGAAGGAAGGCTCACCAGGTTTTGTGTGGCTTCAGCAAAGTCTTCGCAGGCGAGCCTAATCGTCCATCCCTTCTGTGGTTTTCAGCCCACGTAGGACCTGGCCCGGCCCCGGCATTGGCCGGCAGCTCCCGCCCGCCTGCGGCGGCCCCGGAGGCCCAGGTAAGTGGGGTGGCCGTGCTCCGTTGGACGTCGTCCTGGGAAAGGTGAGCTTCCTGTTTTCCCGGAAGCCATTCCCGCCCTCATCTCCAGACTGTGTGTCCTGTGACGGGTCTGGCATGTCGTTCGCTTTCCAATTCAGTCTCCCCAGGGGCCAGTGGGCTGCTTGTCCCTGGAGCCCGTCACCTTGGCTGGTGCCTGCAGAAGCCATGAGGGAGTGCTCAGAAGCCGAGGACCGCAGACTTTGGCTGTGGGTTTGTCGAGATAGCGTGCGGAGGGTGAGCCCTCGCTCCACACTGGCTTCTCCTGGCTCTGCTGACTCCTTCCTGCCGACCTGCACCTGGGGTTGCTCCTGGGTCACTGAGGCAGAGTCCTGTGTCGTCACTCGTTTGACTTGTTTCCTTGCTGAGGCCAGGTGATTCTCCTGTTTAGCATGGCCATTGAAATGCTCGTAACTGAGAAAGGGGCAAAGCCCTCCCTCCAGCTTTGTCCTGTGTGCTTTGTGCAGCTTTGAGTCTACCTGTTTGGTGTGGGGTAAATGTCAGAACCCGTGACCGTCTGTTCTCGGGACGGAGATGTGCCTGGCCCGCTGCGTCCAGTTGTACTCTGGGTAGATGTTGCTTTTGTAGTAAGAAATAGAGGCTTGAAGGGAAAGAGCCCGCAGTGAAGAGGCCTATTTCCCTGCAGGGGAATTGCGACGCGCAGCAGCGTCCTCCCATCGTGCTCCCCACCCCTGCGCCGGGTCGGGCCTGCCCCGGAAGCTGTCAGAGCTGCTCCTGGGCGTCAGCACGACACGTCGCGGGAGTTTGCGCACGGGCCTGTAGGGTCCTTTTGGTGTCAGTTGTGGGATCGAGACATCCCACTTGAGTTTGCCGAAGGACACAAGTAGTGCGCGCTTCGTAGCGCACTGAAAACCCAGACGTCCCTGAGGATAGCGGTGATTGTAGCGGAGCCTGACTACCTCCCGTGGGCAGCGTTGTCCCCTCAGGAGCACTTGGGCAGCTCCCCCGCAGGACTCCGGGGTGCCCAGCTCCCCAGTGCACGTTGCGCCCAGGGGAAGCCCCTGCAGGTCGGAGGAGATTACTTGGTTTGGGGGGAAGGAGAGGGCCAGGCAGGGTCCTGGAGGCAGAGCGGTGACCCAGGTGCGGCTCTGATTGCACGTGTGGAGGACGAGCTTTTCACGTCCGTCCCTTCTGCGTGTTCCTGGTCCGCGCCGGGCCAGCTCCCGTGGAGCTGGGGTGGTGGCGAGGAGGGCTGTCCTGCCCAAAGGGGCTGCCTGTTGTGAAGGCGCTGCTTTTGTCAGAGTGCTGGAAGCTCTGTGTGCATCCTCGCAGGCAGGACCCTTGGCTTCGTCCACTTGGAGACACCGGCGACGTCGTGTGGCGCCATTGTTGTCCCCCCGTGTCCTGCTGCGCGGCCCGGGCTGCCGGCTGCAGGCCCCAGAGGGCTGGGTGGAGCGTGGGGCACTGTGCTGCTGGGTGGGCACCCGGCGGGGTGTGGGGAGGGTGCCCGGTGCCGACAGCTGATGCGTTGGGTTTCGGCTTTTGTCGGTGGTCGCTCCGTTTCTGTCGCCTGACACGGCTCTCCCTTCTGCCCTGCAGGTTACCTTGCAGCGTCCCGGCGTTTGCAGGGACCGGCCCGTGTTGCCACCAGCACCTGGGCCCCCCTTGGGCCCTGTGCAGCCTCGCTCACCAGTACCGGATGCTCCACTTGGTAAGATGAAAGCGTCCATTCCTCTGTTTGTTCCTTGCGTCACTGCAGGAGAAGGGCAGATCGCTCTCCAGGTCCCTCCCAGGGCATGGGCCACCCTGACTGGGCTGTCGGCCGTGCTCCCCTGGTCCCTTAGCGGACGCAATTGATGGACCGCGTCTTCCCCTCCCCCATCCTGCCCTGGGGAGGAGGTGTCTCTTGTAGAGTGCTACGGAGTAAGAGGCCTGTGACAGAAGGCAGGCGTGTCAGTTCTGCACACGGGGCTTCAACAGGGAGCACGTTCCGGGCTCCCCGAAGGAGAAGCCCACCCCTGCCATTGTCTGCAGCGTGTGGAGCCCTGACCTTCCACGGCCGTTGATCGGCTATGGAAGAGACCCCTGAACCCGTGGCCTGTGGTGTCTCCCTCAGGGTCACGAGACCTGTCTCCCACTCGGTCTGATGCGGGGACGAGTGGGATACGGGGAAGGAAGGCTCACCAGGTTTTGTGTGGCTTCAGCAAAGTCTTCGCAGGCGAGCCTAATCCTCCATCCCTTCTGTGGTTTTCAGCCCACGTAGGACCTGGCCCGGCCCCGGCATTGGCCGGCAGCTCCCGCCCGCCTGCGGCGGCCCCGGAGGCCCAGGTAAGTGGGGTGGCCGTGCTCCGTTGGACGTCGTCCTGGGAAAGGTGAGCTTCCTGTTTTCCCGGAAGCCATTCCCGCCCTCATCTCCAGACTGTGTGTCCTGTGACGGGTCTGGCATGTCGTTCGCTTTCCAATTCAGTCTCCCCAGGGGCCAGTGGGCTGCTTGTCCCTGGAGCCCGTCACCTTGGCTGGTGCCTGCAGAAGCCATGAGGGAGTGCTCAGAAGCCGAGGACCGCAGACTTTGGCTGTGGGTTTGTCGAGATAGCGTGCGGAGGGTGAGCCCTCGCTCCACACTGGCTTCTCCTGGCTCTGCTGACTCCTTCCTGCCGACCTGCACCTGGGGTTGCTCCTGGGTCACTGAGGCAGAGTCCTGTGTCGTCCCTCGTTTGACTTGTTTGCTTGCTGAGGCCAGGTGATTCTCCTGTTTAGCATGGCCATTGAAATGCTCGTAAGTGAGAAAGGGGCAAAGCCCTCCCTCCAGCTTTGTCCTGTGTGCTTTGTGCAGCTTTGAGTCTACCTGTTTGGTGTGGGGTAAATGTCAGAACCCGTGACCGTCTGTTCTCGGGACGGAGATGTGCCTGGCCCGCTGCGTCCAGTTGTACTCTGGGTAGATGTTGCTTTTGTAGTAAGAAATAGAGGCTTGAAGGGAAAGAGCCCGCAGTGAAGAGGCCTACTTCCCTGCAGGGGAATTGCGACGCGCAGCAGCGTCCTCCCATCGTGCTCCCCACCCCTGCGCCGGGTCGGGCCTGCCCCGGAATCTGTCAGAGCTGCTCCTGGGCGTCAGCACGACACGTCGCGGGAGTTTGCGCACGGGCCTGTAGGGTCCTTTTGGTGTCAGTTGTGGGATCGAGACATCCCACTTGAGTTTGCCGAAGGACACAAGTAGTGCGCGCTTCGTAGCGCACTGAAAACCCAGACGTCCCTGAGGATAGCGGTGATTGTAGCGGAGCCTGACTACCTCCCGTGGGCAGCGTTGTCCCCTCAGGAGCACTTGGGCAGCTCCCCCGCAGGACTCCGGGGTGCCCAGCTCCCCAGTGCACGTTGCGCCCAGGGGAAGCCCCTGCAGGTCGGAGGAGATTACTTGGTTTGGGGGGAAGGAGAGGGCCAGGCAGGGTCCTGGAGGCAGAGCGGTGACCCAGGTGCGCCTCTGATTGCACGTGTGGAGGACGAGCTTTTCACGTCCGTCCCTTCTGCGTGTTCCTGGTCCGCGCCGGGCCAGCTCCCGTGGAGCTGGGGTGGTGGCGAGGAGGGCTGTCCTGCCCAAAGGGGCTGCCTGTTGTGAAGGCGCTGCTTTTGTCAGTGTGCTGGAAGCTCTGTGTGCATCCTCGCAGTCAGGACCCTAGGCTTCGTCCACTTGGAGACACCGGCGACGTCGTGTGGCGCCATTGTTGTCCCCCCGTGTCCTGCTGCGCGGCCCGGGCTGCCGGCTGCAGGCCCCAGAGGGCTGGGTGGAGCGTGGGGCACTGTGCTGCTGGGTGGGCACCCGGCGGGGTGTGGGGAGGGTGCCCGGTGCCGACAGCTGATGCGTTGGGTTTCGGCTTTTGTCGGTGGTCGCTCCGTTTCTGTCGCCTGACACGGCTCTCCCTTCTGCCCTGCAGGTTACCTTGCAGCGTCCCGGCGTTTGCAGGGACCGGCCCGTGTTGCCACCAGCACCTGGGCCCCCCTTGGGCCCTGTGCAGCCTCGCTCACCAGTACCGGATGCTCCACTTGGTAAGATGAAAGCGTCCATTCCTCTGTTTGTTCCTTGCGTCACTGCAGGAGAAGGGCAGATCGCTCTCCAGGTCCCTCCCAGGGCATGGGCCACCCTGACTGGGCTGTCGGCCGTGCTCCCCTGGTCCCTTAGCGGACGCAATTGATGGACCGCGTCTTCCCCTCCCCCATCCTGCCCTGGGGAGGCGGTGTCTCTTGTAGAGTGCTACGGAGTAAGAGGCCTGTGACAGAAGGCAGGCGTGTCAGTTCTGCACACGGGGCTTCAACAGGGAGCACGTTCCGGGCTCCCCGAAGGAGAAGCCCACCCCTGCCATTGTCTGCAGCGTGTGGAGCCCTGACCTTCCACGGCCGTTGATCGGCTATGGAAGAGACCCCTGAACCCGTGGCCTGTGGTGTCTCCCTCAGGGTCACGAGACCTGTCTCCCAGTCGGTCTGAAGCGGGGACGAGTGGGATACGGGGAAGGAAGGCTCACCAGGTTTTGTGTGGCTTCAGCAAAGTCTTCGCAGGCGAGCCTAATCGTCCATCCCTTCTGTGGTTTTCAGCCCACGTAGGACCTGGCCCGGCCCCGGCATTGGCCGGCAGCTCCCGCCCGCCTGCGGCGGCCCCGGAGGCCCAGGTAAGTGGGGTGGCCGTGCTCCGTTGGACGTCGTCCTGGGAAAGGTGAGCTTCCTGATTTCCCGGAAGCCATTCCCGCCCTCATCTCCAGACTGTGTGTCCTGTGACGGGTCTGGCATGTCGTTCGCTTTCCAATTCAGTCTCCCCAGGGGCCAGTGGGCTGCTTGTCCCTGGAGCCCGTCACCTTGGCTGGTGCCTGCAGAAGCCATGAGGGAGTGCTCTGAAGCCGAGGACCGCAGACTTTGGCTGTGGGTTTGTCGAGATAGCGTGCGGAGGGTGAGCCCTCGCTCCACACTGGCTTCTCCTGGCTCTGCTGACTCCTTCCTGCCGACCTGCACCTGGGGTTGCTCCTGGGTCACTGAGGCAGAGTCCTGTGTCGTCCCTCGTTTGACTTGTTTGCTTGCTGAGGCCAGGTGATTCTCCTGTTTAGCATGGCCATTGAAATGCTCGTAAGTGAGAAAGGGGCAAAGCCCTCCCTCCAGCTTTGTCCTGTGTGCTTTGTGCAGCTTTGAGTCTACCTGTTTGGTGTGGGGTAAATGTCAGAACCCGTGACCGTCTGTTCTCGGGACGGAGATGTGCCTGGCCCGCTGCGTCCAGTTGTACTCTGGGTAGATGTTGCTTTTGTAGTAAGAAATAGAGGCTTGAAGGGAAAGAGCCCGCAGTGAAGAGGCCTACTTCCCTGCAGGGGAATTGCGACGCGCAGCAGCGTCCTCCCATCGTGCTCCCCACCCCTGCGCCGGGTCGGGCCTGCCCCGGAAGCTGTCAGAGCTGCTCCTGGGCGTCAGCACGACACGTCGCGGGAGTTTGCGCACGGGCCTGTACGGTCCTTTTGGTGTCAGTTGTGGGATCCAGACATCCCACTTGAGTTTGCCGAAGGACACAAGTAGTGCGTGCTTCGTAGCGCACTGAAAACCCAGACGTCCCTGAGGATAGCGGTGATTGTAGCGGAGCCTGACTACCTCCTGTGGGCAGCGTTGTCCCCTCAGGAGCACTTGGGCAGCTCCCCCGCAGGACTCCGGGGTGCCCAGCTCCCCAGTGCACGTTGCGCCCAGGGGAAGCCCCTGCAGGTCGGAGGAGATTACTTGGTTTGGGGGGAAGGAGAGGGCCAGGCAGGGTCCTGGAGGCAGAGCGGTGACCCAGGTGCGGCTCTGATTGCACGTGTGGAGGACGAGCTTTTCACGTCCGTCCCTTCTGCGTGTTCCTGGTCCGCGCCGGGCCAGCTCCCGTGGAGCTGGGGTGGTGGCGAGGAGGGCTGTCCTGCCCAAAGGGGCTGCCTGTTGTGAAGGCGCTGCTTTTGTCAGTGTGCTGGAAGCTCTGTGTGCATCCTCGCAGTCAGGACCCTTGGCTTCGTCCACTTGGAGACACCGGCGACGTCGTGTGGCGCCATTGTTGTCCCCCCGTGTCCTGCTGCGCGGCCCGGGCTGCCGGCTGCAGGCCCCAGAGGGCTGGGTGGAGCGTGGGGCACTGTGCTGCTGGGTGGGCACCCGGCGGGGTGTGGGGAGGGTGCCCGGTGCCGACAGCTGATGCGTTGGGTTTCGGCTTTTGTCGGTGGTCGCTCCGTTTCTGTCGCCTGACACGGCTCTCCCTTCTGCCCTGCAGGTTACCTTGCAGCGTCCCGGCGTTTGCAGGGACCGGCCCGTGTTGCCACCAGCACCTGGGCCCCCCTTGGGCCCTGTGCAGCCTCGCTCACCAGTACCGGATGCTCCACTTGGTAAGATGAAAGCGTCCATTCCTCTGTTTGTTCCTTGCGTCACTGCAGGAGAAGGGCAGATCGCTCTCCAGGTCCCTCCCAGGGCATGGGCCACCCTGACTGGGCTGTCGGCCGTGCTCCCCTGGTCCCTTAGCGGACGCAATTGATGGACCGCGTCTTCCCCTCCCCCATCCTGCCCTGGGGAGGAGGTGTCTCTTGTAGAGTGCTACGGAGTAAGAGGCCTGTGACAGAAGGCAGGCGTGTCAGTTCTGCACACGGGGCTTCAACAGGGAGCACGTTCCGGGCTCCCCGAAGGAGAAGCCCACCCCTGCCATTGTCTGCAGCGTGTGGAGCCCTGACCTTCCACGGCCGTTGTTCGGCTATGGAAGAGACCCCTGAACCCGTGGCCTGTGGTGTCTCCCTCAGGGTCACGAGACCTGTCTCCCACTCGGTCTGATGCGGGGACGAGTGGGATACGGGGAAGGAAGGCTCACCAGGTTTTGTGTGGCTTCAGCAAAGTCTTCGCAGGCGAGCCTAATCGTCCATCCCTTCTGTGGTTTTCAGCCCACGTAGGACCTGGCCCGGCCCCGGCATTGGCCGGCAGCTCCCGCCCGCCTGCGGCGGCCCCGGAGGCCCAGGTAAGTGGGGTGGCCGTGCTCCGTTGGACGTCGTCCTGGGAAAGGTGAGCTTCCTGTTTTCCCGGAAGCCATTCCCGCCCTCATCTCCAGACTGTGTGTCCTGTGACGGGTCTGGCATGTCGTTCGCTTTCCAATTCAGTCTCCCCAGGGGCCAGTGGGCTGCTTGTCCCTGGAGCCCGTCACCTTGGCTGGTGCCTGCAGAAGCCATGAGGGAGTGCTCAGAAGCCGAGGACCGCAGACTTTGGCTGTGGGTTTGTCGAGATAGCGTGCGGAGGGTGAGCCCTCGCTCCACACTGGCTTCTCCTGGCTCTGCTGACTCCTTCCTGCCGACCTGCACCTGGGGTTGCTCCTGGGTCACTGAGGCAGAGTCCTGTGTCGTCACTCGTTTGACTTGTTTCCTTGCTGAGGCCAGGTGATTCTCCTGTTTAGCATGGCCATTGAAATGCTCGTAAGTGAGAAAGGGGCAAAGCCCTCCCTCCAGCTTTGTCCTGTGTGCTTTGTGCAGCTTTGAGTCTACCTGTTTGGTGTGGGGTAAATGTCAGAACCCGTGACCGTCTGTTCTCGGGACGGAGATGTGCCTGGCCCGCTGCGTCCAGTTGTACTCTGGGTAGATGTTGCTTTTGTAGTAAGAAATAGAGGCTTGAAGGGAAAGAGCCCGCAGTGAAGAGGCCTACTTCCCTGCAGGGGAATTGCGACGCGCAGCAGCGTCCTCCCATCGTGCTCCCCACCCCTGCGCCGGGTCGGGCCTGCCCCGGAAGCTGTCAGAGCTGCTCCTGGGCGTCAGCACGACACGTCGCGGGAGTTTGCGCACGGGCCTGTACGGTCCTTTTGGTGTCAGTTGTGGGATCCAGACATCCCACTTGAGTTTGCCGAAGGACACAAGTAGTGCGTGCTTCGTAGCGCACTGAAAACCCAGACGTCCCTGAGGATAGCGGTGATTGTAGCGGAGCCTGACTACCTCCTGTGGGCAGCGTTGTCCCCTCAGGAGCACTTGGGCAGCTCCCCCGCAGGACTCCGGGGTGCCCAGCTCCCCAGTGCACGTTGCGCCCAGGGGAAGCCCCTGCAGGTCGGAGGAGATTACTTGGTTTGGGGGGAAGGAGAGGGCCAGGCAGGGTCCTGGAGGCAGAGCGGTGACCCAGGTGCGGCTCTGATTGCACGTGTGGAGTACGAGCTTTTCACGTCCGTCCCTTCTGCGTGTTCCTGGTCCGCGCCGGGCCAGCTCCCGTGGAGCTGGGGTGGTGGCGAGGAGGGCTGTCCTGCCCAAAGGGGCTGCCTGTTGTGAAGGCGCTGCTTTTGTCAGAGTGCTGGAAGCTCTGTGTGCATCCTCGCAGGCAGGACCCTTGGCTTCGTCCACTTGGAGACACCGGCGGCGTCGTGTGGCGCCATTGTTGTCCCCCCGTGTCCTGCTGCGCGGCCCGGGCTGCCGGCTGCAGGCCCCATGGGGCTGGGTGGAGCGTGGGGCACTGTGCTGCTGGGTGGGCACCCGGCGGGGTGTGGGGAGGGTGCCCGGTGCCGACAGCTGATGCGTTGGGTTTCGGCTTTTGTCGGTGGTCGCTCCGTTTCTGTCGCCTGACACGGCTCTCCCTTCTGCCCTGCAGGTTACCTTGCAGCGTCCCGGCGTTTGCAGGGACCGGCCCGTGTTGCCACCAGCACCTGGGCCCCCCTTGGGCCCTGTGCAGCCTCGCTCACCAGTACCGGATGCTCCACTTGGTAAGATGAAAGTGTCCATTTCTCTGTTTGTTCCTTGCGTCACTGCAGGAGAAGGGCAGATCGCTCTCCAGGTCCCTCCCAGGGCATGTGCCACCCTGACTGGGCTGTCGGCCGTGCTCCCCTGGTCCCTTAGCGGACGCAATTGATGGTCCGCGTCTTCCCCTCCCCCATCGTGCCCTGGGGAGGAGGTGTCTCTTGTAGAGTGCTACGGAGTAAGAGGCCTGTGACAGAAGGCAGGCGTGTCAGTTCTGCACACGGGGCTTCAACAGGGAGCACGTTCCGGGCTCCCCGAAGGAGAAGCCCACCCCTGCCATTGTCTGCAGCGTGTGGAGCCCTGACCTTCCACGGCCGTTGATCGGCTATGGAAGAGACCCCTGAACCCGTGGCCTGTGGTGTCTCCCTCAGGGTCACGAGACCTGTCTCCCACTCGGTCTGATGCGGGGACGAGTGGGATACGGGGAAGGAAGGCTCACCAGGTTTTGTGTGGCTTCAGCAAAGTCTTCGCAGGCGAGCCTAATCCTCCATCCCTTTTGTGGTTTTCAGCCCACGCAGGACCTGACACGTCTCAACTTCGGCCTGGCCCCTTCCTGACACCTGATTCCGATGTGGAGGCTCAGGTAAATTGAGTGTTCATTACGTTCGATGTCTCCCTAGGGAATGTGTTGTTTTTGTTTCCCTTGCCTTTGTATTATCCTCTTCTGTAGACATGTGTTTTTAGACAAGTGTTTTGTGTCATTAGAATTTCAAACTGTTGCCCACGGGCACAGTGGTCTTCTCCCCTCAGCCCTATCACCTTCGATGGAGCCTTCAGGAAGCATCAGAGTTCTTACATGCTGAGTAACATAGACTTTGTCTGTTTGTCGAATGTGGGTCTTCACTGTGAGCCCTTGCTCCATACTTATGTCTCCTCGCTTTTCTGTTTCTTCCCTAACACTTTCTTTTCTGATTGTTGCTGTTTAAGTTATCGAGATTCCTGTTGTCCTTCTTTGGTTTCCCGGCTCAGTCCAGGTGATTCTACTGTTTTGCATGGCCGTTCAAGTCCTCATGACTGGGAAAGTGCAGAGGTCTCCCTCCAGCTTTGTTCCGTGGGCTTTGTGCAGCTTTGAGTCTTCCTGGGTGGGGTAAATGTCACAACCCACCTCTGTCTTTTCTCGGGAGGGAAATGTGCCTGGCCCGCTGCCTCCAGTTTTACTCTGGGTAGAAAAGCCTGACTCTCAGAATTGTTGCTTTTGTAGTAGGATGTAGAGGCTTGAAGGGAAATAGCACACAGTGAAGAGGCGTACTTCCCTGCAGGGGAATTGCAACACTCAGCAGCATCCTCCCGTTGTGCTCCCCACCCTGCACCGAGTTGGTCCTGCCCTGGAAGCTGTCAGAGCTGATCTTCTGATTCAGCATGAGATGCCGTGGGATTTTTCGCATGGGCTAGTAGGGTCCCTTTGGTGTCAGTTGTGGAATCAAGACTTTCCTCTTCAATTTCCCAAAGGACACATGTAGTGTGTGCTTCGTAGCACAGTTAAAACCCAGACATCCCTGGGGATAGCGGTGATTGTAGCGGAGCCTGACTACCTCCTAAGGACAGCCTTATCTCCTCAGGATCACTTGAGCAGCTCCCCCATAGGACTCCAGGCTGCCAAGCTCCCCAGGGCTCTTTGCACCCAGGGGCAGCCCCTGCAGGGTGGTGGAGGGCCCTACATGAGGAGGGGGCAGAAAGGGCCTGGCAGGGTGCTGCAGGCAGAGCAGTAACCCAGGTGTGACTCTGCACGTGTGGAGAATGTGTTTTAACATTCTTTGTTTCTCTGTGTTCTTGTTCTGCAGAACATTACGTGTCGTTGGAGCTTTGGAAGATTCCTTAAAATTTTGTTCTCCATGGAGAAGTTTCGTTTTCATAAGGTGAATATTAGTCAATTTGCTGGGACCTCTATGAGTTTTTTATCGGTTAGGACCCTTGGCTGCATGAACTTACAGAATTTGTTGGTGACGTGCAGCCTCCGTGTCGTATCCCTGTGTCCTTCTGTCGACCCAGGCTGGGTGGAGCATGTGGTAGTGCTCTGCTGTCTGGCCACCTGGTGGAGGTGAGGGTGACAGGTGCTGACGGTGCTGCATTATGTTTCTGGTTTTGTCTGTGTTTATCCTTTTGTCTGTCATTCAGCAGATCTCTCTTCTGTTCCACAGGGCACTGTGGATGGCAAAGCGCCCCGTTCTTACTCAGGGCCAGCTCATGTTTCCCCCTGTATGAGTGGCCCAACGTCACCCTTCATGGGCTATTCGCCACCTCCACCTGGACCACCCTCGTGGCCTCTGGGTCCTCAGGCATAGGCAGAGCCACCAGTTTCTCCACTTGGTAAGATGAGAGCATGTTGTCCTTTTCCATTGTTGAGTCTTTTCTGAAGGGGAGATGGCACTCCAGGGCCTTGCGTTGCCTGAGGAAACCTATCTTGGGACATTATAATGTTCATGTAGTTTCCTAGCACACGCATTTGATGGGCTTTGTCATTTCCCCATCCTATCCTGGGAAGCAGGTGTCTCTTGTATAGTACAAGAGACTTTTGACAGAATATCAAATGAGTTTCAAGTCCCTGTTTGGCAGATGTGCCTCCGGCTTGGACCATGTGATGTACTTTTTTTTTGATGAAGCACACCACTAACTTTTGGGGTCTCAGGGTGTTCCTTCGAGGGTTGAGGGAGAGAGACATTCAGCTTGTCATCACCATAACAGACGTGCCAATACAAAGCCCCAAAGTGCAAAAGAGGGACACGTGAGCCACACAGGAGTGAATAGGACGGTGTGAAGGGGAAGAAAGAAATTGAGGTGCCCAGCGAGGGTTTGTTGGAGCTGGAAGGTCACTCCCAGCTGGGAGGGCAGTCCAGGCAGGCTTTCTGAATGCAACGTGAGGTCCACTCAGAGCCACGTGTGTGTGCAGGGGACTCAGTGCAGCCATGCACATATCCCCGTCAGAACCCACTGCCTCCAGAAAGCCCTCAGTTCACAACGTCATATACAAATGATTGTTCTCTTGGGTTTCTGAAAGTCCTAGATCTGGATGAAAGAAATCTCTGGATATCAGAGAAAGTGAAATTTAGCTTGTTTTTTTCAGAATATTTTGTGTGGCTAAAGTTTTCTTCTGCCCCGGTATTTTGAAAAGTACAGGCAGGATTCAGATCAGCTGAGCAGGTGCCTTGCCCTTCAGCATGAGGCAGGTTCTTTAGGGGAAGTCAGGAGTGGTCAGGAGACCCCCTCCAAGACCCCGTCCCCACACCCCTGCTCCCTCCTGTCACCATGCCCACTGCCAGCTTAGCATCTCTATGTTTATGTGTGAAGATCCAATTTCTGATTCTTTGTTTCAATTCCTGCAGTTCAGCCCCCAACACCAAGACCCATTGGGGCCCCCACAGGGTCTCAGCTTTGTTGTCTGTGAGCCGGGGGTAACACTGGCTCCTGATGTCATTGTCAGGAGGATCAGGTGAAGCACACACATTGTTTTGCAATATGACTGGGACATATTTCTCACTCAGCATTCTCATAGTTTAAAAGAAAGTGTCTGCACACAGAATCATCAAAAGAGACCTCGGGAAGTACATTAAATTAAACTGAAGATCTAAGAGCTCAGGCCCAGAGCTTACTATTCTCTGCGTTAGAGATAAGGTGAAGGGTCACTTTCTTCTATTAAACCTCTGGTCCTACAAGTTAAAGAAGGAAATGTAATAATGAGAATGTGCACATTTTCAGATCTGTGTCCGAGATGTGAAAACAATTATTTCCATTATATATAGACATGGAGCTGCACCCACAGACTGCAGTGTCTGTCAGAGGCCATGCATACGTTAGAGAAGACAAAATCGGGAAAAAATAAGACCCTATTAAAATAAATATTTCTTTTTGCCTTACAGCCCAGTAAGTTTGAAAGCTGAAGGGGACCCCAAGCTGTGGCAACGATGTGTTTAGAGATGATGTCGGAGGTGCATTACGGCCTAAATGTCTCCCTGCTCCATCCTGCCACCTCTGCTATTGTCTCCTATTGTCATCCCTAATGAATCTGTCACAGTTCTCTGTGTCAGTGTCTGTTTCCTGGAGGACCAGTGGTCACACACTCTCGAGGGCACACAGTGATTCACAGGCACACAATTCACAAACCAGCAGGAACTAGGATGACAGGGCGGATGCAAGGTCACCCCTGTGGGGCAGCAGTGATCATAGGGGCCCCGGGGCTGCTTCTGGGTGGCGGGCACATCCTGTGTCTGATCCAGTGACGGCTGTGCAGCTTCAGTCTGCAAACACTCACTGGGCAGGTGGACCTGTCAGTCACAGGGGCATCTGGTCGTGAGCCAGATGATCAGAATGAAGTGGCCGTGTCTCATGATGAGGAACAGATGAGGTGCAGAAGGGGCCACGGGCATCCAGCGAGAGGCCCCGCACTGACCAAGCCCATGTCCCCACGCTGCGTGTCATCTGCCCGGCTGCCCCGGCTCCAGGCAGGCCCTGAGGGGGGCTGAGGGCGGCAGTGCTCTCAGTGAGCCCGTGAGCGCCCTTCATCCTCCCACAACCTCCTAACTCTGAGGTGGGCGGGGCAGGGTCAGTGGGTGGGGCGCCACCACTGCCAGGGAGGTGGTGTTGGGTATAAAATGAGTCCACTCCACTCTGCACCAGCTGTCCCTGGAGCCCGCGGGGCCCTCCCTCCTTCCAGGTTGGGGAGGCGGCCAGCCCTGCAGCAGCTCTAGGGTCCAGGCTGGGCCACCAACAGGTCAAGGTGAGACTGCACTGCCTGGGAAGGGGGGGAACAGCGGTGCAGCAGTAAATGCCAGCGAGAGCAGCTCTGTAACCGGCTCCACCTCTGTGAGCAGGGCCAGGGCTCGAACTTGGCCGTGAGGGTGGGAGGGCTGGGAGAGCTGGGGCCCTGTGACCCTGGACAGGGCTGAACCTGAGCTCAGGGCCGGAGGGCCTGGGGGAGAGACAGAAAGACACAGGCAGGGAGAGAGAGGGTGTGAGTGATAGAGAGGTGGGGGTTAAGTCCTAGAGAGGGACAGGAGGTGATGGAACACCAGGTAGGGGGAAGCGGACATGAGGAGGCATAGCCACTTAATGTTAGGTGTGGTGTTGCTAAGTAAGGTCCACATCAAGTCTTTTCCTGTTTTTTCAGGTTTTTTTTTTTTGCAGCATAATAGGAAAAGCCTGCTTCACACAGGTGCATGTAGCAAACGAAGCAGTACACAACCTGCACGCCTCGCAACGCTTGGCTGCTCCTGACTCAGGGTGCTCCAAAAATCATTTCCTGAAAGTTCAGTGAAATTTTGCTTCACCTGGGAATCAGATGTTAAATCAATCAGGCTCTCAAAGTTCCATGCCACTAATGAGGCTGGTTTAAGTTACTGTAGATGGATTTCTAACCCAAGCACTCTTATCCTTTGTTACAGGAAAATATTAACAAAACAGAACACAAACCCCTGGGGTGCTGCACAGCAGCCCTGCGAGTGTCTCCATCAACCATAGGACTAGTCACTGAGTGTAGGAAAACAGCTTTCTTTTGATGATAATTTATCAAATACTGTAAAATCTGTCACATTTCCCCCTTGCATTGACAGAGTAACCTCATATAATTTAGTAAAAATATCTGCAAGATATACAAGTCTTAGCAACCGCTATGAATTTGTTAATCAGATCTTCAAAAAGCAGAATCCACAAAAACCAATAGTTCATGACGAAGCTCACAAAATCTTACAAGAACTTTACATCGGGAAAGACACCTCACCTCTGTATTTAGAGGTGCTGTATGCTGGGCACCCAATTCTTCACATAAAATTGTTAGTAGTCTGGACCGATGTGGCTGAGCTTTAATATCATTGATGATTTGGACTGCCTGATCAAGCACGTTTTCCAGAGATGCAGGTATTATTTTAACTGCAAGTGCATGTCTGTATAACAGGTGCTTTCGGGAGCCACATATTTTATCCAGGTGACAGCCCCAGCAATTTTCCCTTCCATCACCCTAGAAGCATCACTACGAACACCAGCACATTTTCCCCATTCAATTTCACATTTTTCCGTAAAGCTGTGGACACAGTTGAGAATGTCCTCACCAATGGCATTCCCTGCAAAGATCCACGTAAGAGCAGGTCGTCCTCAGTGCACTCGGTAAACCTGCAACGAACAAGCATGAGCAGCACAGCACGTCCTGAGACTTTGGCTGGTTCGTGGAGCTGCAGTGAGAATGCGCTGCAGGTTTTCTGTCGACAAACAGGCCCTTCCTTCTTCAGTGGCAGCAGCTAGATCCTCAATTCAACAGCAGTGCTGTCTGACAGCTGCACCGCGTCTATTTGTTTCTACTGTACTGTCCGTCACACACCCGCATCACGATGTCTTTTGCACAAGGCTTGCTGAGCAATTCTCTGATGCGTGAGCCTCTCCGCTCGGGGCTGCATGGTAGTTGACACTGCATGATGCTTCTCTAGTGCTTCCATGATCTGTATCGACAATTTTAGGTGCTGGGGGTTTATAGTTTTCAGATGAATCAAGATGTTGCTTGAAAAAGATTATGTTTTTGTCTTTATATGCAGCATGTTTGGTTTCCAAATGTCTTCGAAGCTTAGTAGGGGCCAAAGAGCTTTTCGATAAAATTTGCTTACATAACACACAATGAGCATGAGGTGTAACTCTATTTCCAATGTATGTAAATCCAAAAGACAAATAACTTTCATCATATTTTCTTCTTAGTGGTTTCTTACTAAATGTTATTTTGTTGGAATTGGACATAAAATTGGTCCTGGAAATCTCACTTCCTGGATTTTTAGAAATGGAAGGCTGCAGTGCTCATCTTTACTTTGTAATATTCCGACCTTTTGATCACTTGATTCAGACACAATTTGATAACAAAAAATATTCTACTTCTTGTTTAAGACTTCCTTGTTTCAGCAACACATCCATAGGCAATGTGTTTGTGGTACAAAACAAGGTTAATTTAGAATAAACATTGAGTATCACAAATGTGCTGAAATTATAAGTCAGGGCACAGAGGATGAGCCATCATCAAAGAGATGCTACCAAGCATCTCGTCAGTGTCTGTGTGAGTGCTGCCTGGGCACCAAGGCACAGGTGGAGCACCGCATGCTCATATATTGGGCGATCTCTCACTCGATGTCCTGGTGCTCTCAGGCTTGGGACATCTTTTCATAAAGGTAGGTTATCACATAAAAATAAAAGCCATAGCAATGAGTTTGGTAGTCTTAAATTTTATTTTAAAATAAACTACAAAGGGAAAACTACTGTTAGCATGGATCTTTTCCCCACAACACTTATTAAGTTAGACAATATTGTGCAGAAGACAGTTTGGGAACCATTGGGCTAAGAAATAATGAAGAGGTCATAAGTGTATTTTTAAGGAAGGGACTTCGAGGTTCTATGGAAGGGGCTGGCAAACGTTTCCTGTAAGGGAACATACGGTAAATATTTTTTACTTTATTGGGCCCCACGGTCTGTGTTGCAACAACCCAGCTTTGTAGCTGTGGCAGCAGCCACGGGCAATACGGTAAAGAATGAGCACAGGGGTGTCCCAATACATCTCTGTTTACAAAACCAGGATGGGGCCAAAATTTACCATCCCCTTTCATGGATACAGTGTCCTGGAATCTCTTTGAGCTTTCTGCTGCCTGCTGCCATTAGACACACTCGTTGTTGACACCATTATACATCTGAAGGCTCCTTTCGAGGGTAGCAACTGTTCTGATGAGCTACGTCAAAAACACACAAACATAGTTCAAAGTTTTGCAAGACACAAAATTCTGCTGTATCCTAATTATTGTGTGTTCACATTGAAAAATAAACTATAAACTGAAAGTTAGTTACTATTTCTCTGGACTTAAAATTACATAAATATTTACAGTATACAGAATAAAACTCATTGAAAGTAATGTATATATTTTACTGATTACTCTGCATCCCATTACTTTTTACTGAGGGCTAAATGAAGACCTAATGAAAACAAAATCTCTCATTTTAATAGGTTTATTCCTCATAGAACAGCTTTTAAAATGCATAATTAAATGGGAAGGTAATGCAAGTTTTAGGACCTCTAAAGAATGCTGGCTTTATAAGTTAAGGCATTCACATATTGTGTCTACCTAAATAAAGCTACTTTTGATTTAAACTTTATGATTTGACTACTGAGTAAGCAAGGGCTTCTCATGTCAGAGCCTGACTCCGAATGGCTTTCCTAGTGACAGCTACAGAGTAAGTTACCTGGAATGAGGAGCCCTCCCTTCTGTAATCACATTCTCTCATTGGCAGCTTGAAATGCAGACTCTTTCAAAAAATAAAATTAAGGGATAGGGTGGAAGGGGAGTAACCAAAAGCCTAGAATGAGAATAAATTAAAATTAGACACTGCAAAGCAGAACTAACTACAAACCTCTCAGATGACCATTCCTTACAATTTGTTTTAGAACCAGGCAGCGCAAATGATTCTTCACCGCAATGCAGACCTTAAGAGTGAAGTAGAAGGGACCTAGCATAGGAGAAACACTAATGTTTTTGTTCTGTTTACTACCCGGGTTATCTCATTGTTTGGAAATGCTCCCCCATCCACTGACTTCGTAGAAAGACATTAAAAACTCTCAGAAATGAAACCTAACTCTTTAAAGTACAGCCACACCTTAATGTCTCTAAAACTAAGCATTGAAAGTAATCTGAAATGGAATTATACATGGAAGTGTTACGCACCGTGACTTTTTGCTATAACTCTTGTCTCAGTCAAGCTCCTAAGGTTACTAATGTTTGAGTGACCATTATTTACTATGTGCCAGGAACTGCTAAATCTCTCATAGATTGGCTCATTTAATCCTTAAAACAAACCTGAGAGTCAGGGACTATCATTAATCTGCCCCCACCAAGCAGGGATAAAGAAATAGACACAGAGGTTAAGCCACCTGCTAAGTTAATACATCTGTGAAGAACTAAGAACAGAACCCAAAAAGCTCACCTACAGAGCCCACGTGCCTAGTCATTGCTGTGTGTCCCTGAATACTCTTAACTTCCCAAGCACTCGAAACACCTGGTACCAGGGGTTGGCTGGTCCAGAGAGAAATGACCAACGATGGAGCACAGCTGCCAGGAAGCCGAGGGCCTCCAACTGGTGGCAGCAGTGGCAGCAAGGCCTGCTTCTCCATTGCTGGGAGCAAATGAGACTGTCCTTCCACAGTCCCGAATGGGATTTGGCGACAGAGAACTTTATGGAGCCATTCGCTGGGTGACCTAAAAGCTTAGGATCCATCTCCTTTGCTGCCCGAGAAGGACGCAGCAGAGTAGGAAGCTTTGTTATCAGGAAGGAGAGCCTCACCCCCACCTTTTTAGAGGTGCTTCCCCAAATCTCTGGAGGACAGAGATTGTCCTCTCTAGGGAGTAAAGTTTCTATTTGACTCCCTGAAAAGGGCAGAGTGTGGGGGACCCTCAACTTTTGTCTCTTCCGGTTAAGCTGACAGCACAATCCACTCACCCCCACCTCAGGTGGTTCCGGCTTTGAACAACACCCTTGGGGGCAGGAAGGCTGGGGAAGAGCGCAGTCCATTCACAAAGGCAGGGGTGGGCACGGACACCCCATCCAGCATCTAAATGCTTTTTTCAACAGTCACCTCAACCTGCAGCCTGGGCCAGCTGTCCCTCGGCTTCTCCTTGTCACAGGTGCGCGCTGCCCGCAGCCCCTGACAGCTGGGGGCTGGCTTCATATTGGAGTCCACCCTTGACTGCAGAGCTCCTCTCGCATCCCTGGATGGTGGCCTCAGCTAACAACCACAGGCAAAGGACACTGTCTTTCTCCTTCATCTCCATCAGTGATGGGGAGAACCGTGCGGCTGGGCTGCGGAGCCTGTGGCCGCCCTTTCACAGAGCACAAGGCAGCCGTCTCGCCAGAGGGCACTGCTGGGCCGCTGCGGGGCTCCGGTCCCCACCACCCCCCCACACCCGCACCCAGGCCTGAGCAGGGTCAACAGCCAGTCCTTGTGGATGAGCTGGGGGAGGGGAGGAAGGAAGCAGGAAGGGGGAGGCAAGGGGAAGGGGGGAAATGAAAAAGAAAACGGAGGAAAGGAGGATTCAGGACGCGACCAGGTGATGCTCTCAGCTCGGGTGTAGCGCCTCTGCCTTCTCTGCAGACATCCATTCATCTGAAGACACATTTGGCGCTCTGGGGCACCCAGCTTCCTGTCTTGCACTAGCTTCTTGAACTCACCAAGTTTTGTGATCCTGGCAGCACTAAGTTCTCACACCTCAGGGGCGAAGTCCTTGTCTTTAAGGCTCCTGATGAGGCTGCGACACCAATAATCCCATCCACACACACCCCCTCCCAGAGAAGGGAGAAGAGATGGTTTAAGGACATTCTCCCGAGAGTGCAAACGGTGTTTCCATTTCTATCTCTGAGGGAATTTTTGTCACTTGACCACATACAGAGACCTTCAAAGGAGTCTGGAAATTATGATTCCTTTTTTAAAAATTGAAGTAGAGTTGATTTGCAATATTTGTTAGTGTCAGGTGTACAGTATAGGGATTCTGTTTGCTGGCTTTTTCCTTACAGATTATATTTCATTATGGATTATTACAAGATATTGGGTATAATTCCCCATGCTGCACAGTAAATTCTTATTGCTTGTCCATTTTATGTTCGGTAGCTTGTGTCTGTTAATCCCATGTGCCCAATTTGTATCCCCCTTTCTGGCAGCCATAAATTTGTTTTCTATGTGAGTCTTTTTCTGTTTTGTGTATAGTTTCATTTCTATTATTTTTTAGATTCCACATATAAGTGATATCATATAGTATTTGCCATAGAGTGTTTGTCTTTCTCTGTCTTAATCTGGGTGTATTGAGACTTGTATTTGAGATTCAGTTTCTAAAGGTGAGGTGAGACTAGTTCAGAAAGCGCAGTCTTAAACACGCCCACCAAAGAGCATTCCTCACACCCGTGTGTTCTGGGTACCTGTGGCTGCACGCTAAAGCATCCCAAGGCAATGATCCTCTCTGTGTTCAGGATCCATGGGTCAGAACTTTAGGTAGGACTCAGCTGAGTGATGCTTCTGCTCCCGGGGTTGGCTGGGGTCACACGGCATTCAGCTGGCAGCAGCCAGTCCCTAGCCCGAAAAGGCTTTTTCCAGGTGCCCGAGACTCTGGTGGGCGCAATATGAAGGTCGGCTGGGTGGGCGCACTGTCCCTCTCCACGTATTCTCAGGGCTTCTCCACACAGTCTCCCCCGCGGGTAGCTGCTCTCCTACCTGGTGGCTTAGATGCCGAGTGGGCGATCCATGTCATAGGGAAGCTGTCGAGCCCTTAGCAATCAGACTTCGAAACTGACATGACAAGCCTTCAATGCAAGAGAAGAGACGCGGGATACAGACGCCCCGTCCTGCGGGAGGGACGGCGGGACAGCGTGTGGCCATCCTTAACCCGTCCTCCGGGGGGCGCTCGGCAGGGTCCTTGTGCTCACTCCTACGAAATCCGAATCACAGCGCTCCAACTGTAAAGTAAATAGATAAATTTTTAAACATCAGGTTTAAGAAATACCCTGGAGAGTTTCCCTAGATACAGATGACTTATAAAAAGCTAAGCTACTGGTTGTATCTACATTGTAGGATTTTTCACAATTTAAATTTTAGGTTCTGGAAGTAATTACCAAGGTTCAAAAATATTTATTGTCCTTTTGAGTACAAATAGCCTGTTATCTTCCTCTTAAGTTAGTCTGAGAGAAAAAAATTCTAGGGTCACACCTTTCTAAATATAGTTTGGATACCAAGCAACTGGATGTTCAGGGTATATGTTGTGTGTGTGTATTTCTAGTTTAGGAAGAGATTAAAAGGACAGGTGAGTGGTCTCACATCAGTGTGCCATTCCTTCTGGGATGAAAATGAAATTTTAAACTTCTAATTTGGTGTTAGATGCAGAAAACAAAACAACCTCAAAATAAAAATAGAAGGCTGACCAAGTGTCATCCAAGACCATTACAGTTCCAGAGACACCCCATAAACCATGTAATCTTCTTTAGTTAAATACACACCCAGAGAGTTCATTCTTTGCTGACTGGACAAGTCTGTTATAACTTTGTAACTAATAAAAGAAGAAAGAGGCCACTTCCAAAAGTTTTATTTGGAGATCCTGAATTTATCTTTAAACCTCCATTCTTAATTAGAGGTCACCTGTACTCTCCATTATTTCACACTTTAATTTTACTTTGAAATAATTTTAGACTTTCAAAAAGGGAAAAATATTACAAATATTGTCCATCTAGACTTTACCCAGCTTCTCCAAAGACAAATGTCTTATAAAGTCATAGCTCAGTCATCAAGACCCAGGAAGTTAACAGTAACGAGACGTCACTGACTAACCTACAGGCTTTATTTGAGCTTCACCCTTCAGTCACCAATGTCCCTTCTCTGGTCCGGGACACACACTGGGTTTAGTCATCAGCTGTCCTCAGTGTCCTCCAATCTGGGGCAGTTCCCAGCCCTCCTGTCCTTCATGAACTTGACACTTTGGAAGAAGAGAGGCCATTTTGTGTATTTTCCCTCATTTGGGTTTGTCTGACATTCCTCAGTTTTATGTTTAAATTGCCTTTTTTTTTTCAAAAACACCAGAGACGTGGCTTTGTGCCCTCCTCAGTGCCTCATACTGAGGTGTGTGTGACAGTGATATGTCTCATTATCTGTGCTGTTAAATGAAAGCTTGACTAAAATGATATCCAGCAGGTTTCTTCACTACAAAATTAGTTTTTCTATTTATGAAGTATTTTGAGGGGAGACACAAACATGTGAAAATATCCTTTTCCCCATTATACAGAAATTTTGGCCACAAACTTTGGCATCCATTGATGGTTTTTTTCCTGCAAAAGTTATTACAATGGTATATGCCAAAAAAAGATTTTCTATTTCCATTATTTTGATACATGTATTAATTGGAAATACTACTAATTGCTTAAAGGAATTCTGGATTTTATTTCCCACTCTACTGTGGCTTGATGATAACAATGACTAAATTTGAAAATAATACTGAGTTTTAGGTTTTGTTTCCTCTCTGTTTTGGGGTAGCTATTATTAGCCTTACTTTGATTTATTTGTGATTAAGGCCATTTTGTAGGGAAGTATTAAGTCTATTCCATCTTCTTTCTACCTGTCTTTTCCTCTTTGTCTCTAAAACTTTTTATTAAAACCATACTACCTTTCTATTTTCCACTTTTTTTCCCTCTATCATCTTTCATGTGAAAGATACTAACCATAATGTAGAAGCTTCGGTTGTGCTACTATTTGAAGAGAAGTAAGTTAATTAACAGAAGAGAAGAAAACAGTGTTTTATTTTGATTTTATTTTTTGAGGCAGAAAATTGACACTTTAGTGAGATGAGAGAAAGCAGCTTGGCATGACCAGAATGATCAATAACTTCCACAGCCCCTGGGAAACAGGTCGGAGGCAAAATTCAAACAAACCAAGGGGCCAGTAGGAAAGGAATTAAGTACACAAGTTCAAAACAGAATAACTGGCCCCTGGAGGATTTTTAAAACAGAAGAATTTTAACTGAATCTTGAAATGTTTCTGACATTCTTTGAACAAGAGGAGAAGTAGCCCTCAGGCCACAGATGGAGTGTTTCGGGGAGACTGGGAGGTGTCCCGTGGGAATCCCGCTGCCAAGAGCAGAGTGAGGGCAGGTGCTTGTGAAGATGTGGAGCTGGCATGACTGGGACTCAAAGGATGGTGGTGGAAGAGTGGTTTCAATTGAAAGAGGGAAAAGACCTGTAAAGTATGTTTGTTTTCATCTGAAGAAGAGTTAAGGACATGTATCTAACTAACTAACTCACTAAATAAATAAATAGAACAACAACAACAAAAGCAATGAATATACGTACGTTCATGTCTAACTGAACAATTGTGCTCCACACTGAAAATTGACACAACATTGTAAACTGACTATAACTCAAGAAAGGAAGAAAGAAAGAAAAGAAAAGAAAAAAGAAAAGAAAAGACAGGACATGTGTCACATGGTGGTATCACCAGTCAAGCTCATCTCAAGGGAGAAAACACACCATTTTGAGGCAGCAGCCCTTCTGTGTCATTTTTTTCATGGGTAGATGGTAGGCATGATTTATTTTATAATCTCTCTGAGGAAGGCAAACAGCCCATAAGCTAAGTCATAGCTGAACATCGGTCCCAGTCTTCACCTCGACATACTTCTGGTCACCATCTGCACAATCTAAAATGCAAATGATTGGCACATGAACTGGCACCCCTCGGCAAAGAATTCCAGACTCCCAGGATAAACTCCAGCCCACACAAGAGTGGTGGGTGCAGGAAGTCTCAGCTCCTGACACCTGCT
This sequence comes from Vicugna pacos, assembly GCF_048564905.1. Taxonomy (NCBI): domain Eukaryota; kingdom Metazoa; phylum Chordata; class Mammalia; order Artiodactyla; family Camelidae; genus Vicugna; species Vicugna pacos. The sequence goes on from NC_133022.1 coordinate 4,583,384, forward strand.
GCTTCAGTGCCTTCAAACTGTGTAGCTCTCAGTGGACCAGCTCTGCCCCAGCCTTGGGTGGGAGAGACCAGCAAGCTCTGGGAGGAAGAAAGGGGGCTTTGGATCATGCTCTCAACCATGTGCATTTTATTTTACTTTATTTTATTTTATTTTATTTTATTTTATTCTTCATGTACATTTTAAACGCAGCTTTCCAGAACACAGTATCCCACTTCCTAAATATTTCGTCCTGCACTAGTTTAACAAAAACTCCCACATTGTTGTTTCTTGAACATGTTGAGATGTTTTACCCAGAGGGAAGAGTTCTGGGATGAACAGGGTACTAGCGAGCCCAGAGCAAGCCAGTTTACATCCCTGAATAGACCCACATTTGTGACTTTGGGCATCACACCTGACAACACTTAATGTGTAAGTTCTCCCTGTTTACAGTTACTTTTCTGAGCACTATTTTTCCTGTGCAAATGATCACACAAATCCTTTTTTACAAACTTTATAATGTAGGTATTATTGTGACTCCATTTTCATGAGAAATAAAAGGGAGGGAGGAGAGAGGGATAACTGGGAGTTTGGGATTAACCAATACAAACTACTATGTACAGAATAGATTAACAACAAGGTCCTGCTGCATAGCACAGGGAACTATATTCAGTGTCTTGTAGTAACCTGTAATGAAAAAGAGTATATATATATGTGTATGTGTGACTGAATCACCATGCTGTATGCCTGAAACTAACACAGCACTGTAAATCGACTCTAAGTCAATAAAAAAGAGGGGGAATGAGGCACAGAAGTTAAGCAACTTACCCTCTGTCATAGGGTTAGCAAGTACGGAGGCCAGGATATGGCCCCAGAGGTGTAACATAATCTATGTACCCCAACTTTTATTTATTTATATTTATTTTTATGGAAGTGTAGTGGATTTACAATGTTAGTTTCAGGTGTACAGTGGAGTGATTCAGTTACACGTATACATACATATATACATTTTCTTTTCAGGCCCTTTTCCATTATATTTTATTGCAAGAAACTGAATATATTTCCATGAGCTCTACAGTAGGTCCTTGTTTATCTGTTTTATGTGAAGTAACGTGTGTCTGTTAATCCCCAACTGAACTTCCTTTGATACACCTAGTCTTCATTTATAAGTTATGTATATTTCTCTACCACCAATGAGCACCATTTATGAAAAAGAAACACATGTACTCACATATCCACTTTCCCTCAATATTTTGTGACTTGATGAAATGTATAATTCATGGAACGTACCTTTGTATGTTACCTAATGTTGTTTTTGAGTGGAAAAGGGAAAATCGTATTTGATAAGCAGCGGAGGCCGAGGAAACCTGGGAGGGACTGAGTCTGAGTGGGGACGGAGAGGTGGGAGACAGGGGTGAGTGACACACACTGGCAGGAGGGAGCCCAGCGGTGGTGACAGGACACAGAGGAGGGGACAACTACAGCGGCAGTAAGCTGACTATGAACTACTATGTTCTGCACATTTTTTTCACTCTTGGCTCATGGCTTATTCCATAGTGGTGTATTATTTTAAAATGTGATTTTTCTAATTATGTCACTGCTACATGCTCATGAAAAAGACACGAGGCTTTTGAAACCTCTCATAGATGCACCCACAAAGAATGCCAGCTGCCACCTCATCACACGTCATTCACCTCTGTTAACAATTTTGCCAACAGGCAGTGAGAAGAGTTAATATTCTGACTGCAGTCTGGGACCCAGGGAATTCTCTGGGACACCAAATGACATTTGCAAATCCTGTTCTGAAAGCTAATGGCAAAATACAGAAAGCCAATAGAGCAAGACCAATAATGACAGGAATTCAAGGACTGAAAGTTTGGATCACTTAACAGTCCTGCATCAGCGATACATTTCCTAATTTGACAATTGTACCAATGTTAGGTAAGAAGGTGGTCTTGTTCTTACACAATATCTGTCAAATCATTTAGTGATAAAAGAGCATAAAGTTCCCAGTTAACTCCTGAATGGGTCAGAAAGTGCAATAGGAATACACATAAATGTAGAGAGAGAGATGATGAAAAAATAAATGGAACAAAAGTGTCAGGAACTGGTAAATCTGAGTGAAAAGACATATGGGACTTTGTACTGTTCTTGCAACTTTTCTATGGATTTGAATTCTATCAAACTAAAAAGTTTTGGCCAATGACCGTTTGGGTCACCTGACCAGGTAAAGGAGTTTAGATCGCTTCACTAGGTAAGACCTGGCTGAGGCCACAGGGTGCTGAAACCACTCCCAGAAGAGAGAGGCTGTAAACTGTGAGTTCTGGCCGGCTGGCAGAAGCCCCACCAAGATGGAGTGAATTACTCGAGACTCTGCGGAAAGTCAAGAGAGAGAGGGAGTCCGGAGGCCACTCCCTGAGACTCTCAAATGCTCCCATGCTTAGTGTTACAATCAAAGGGAAAATCACTAACAGGTGTGAGGGAATGCAGGCATTCAGGGAAAGACAGGGTGGGCTGGAGACTGTAGAAGCCACAATGAGTACCAAGGCTTTGTTTATCTGTAAGGGAGTCATGGAGAGATGGGCACAAGGTACATCTTTAGATATGTTAGTTACAGAGCAGAGCCCAGCCCCGCCAGGTCCCTGTTTTGGGGATAACAGACTGTCTAACAGCAGGCACGCCCAGCGTTTATAGATAGCTGAGGGTCTGGGTCGTTGCTGTGCCATGAGCAGTGTGCTATCTAACACCTCAACTGTGCAAGCAAGACATTGTCTCTGCTTTTTAGGGCCAGGAGACAGGGTTGCGGACACACAGGTGCCTGCTTGCAAAGCAGTTACTAAGCACAGTTGTTCGTGGTGGCTGGGGTCTGTTACAATTTGTTAACCCTGTCATGGGCTCCCACAGTAAATACCAGTGACCACCAGGCAACCAGCTCAGAAGCGAGGACTGAGGGAAATGCGTGCCCACCCTTGTTACTCTTTAATACAAGGCTCCATACTTCAAAGGAGGATATCAAAGGGGGATTGTGACTGAAAAATAAATAAAACATCATTGCTCAGAGTTAGAAAAGCAGTGTATGGAACTATCTATAAGTTGAAAAACGTAGAGTCACATCTTGTACAGATTTGTGAGTGAGGTGTTGACACACAGAACTGACTTGACTCACAGACAACAATTCAACCAAGGTTTTGAGAAGGTATCACTTTCAAAAGAATCGCTTGAACTATAAGAGGCTGACTGTTCAAGACTTAAAACGGCCTTTTTGATGGCCATTCCCTAACTTCTGTAAACAGGAAGCAGGTTAGAAGTCTGCATTTGCCCAAAATAATATATTCTGCAGTGTGTTCTCATCTGTGGTTGAGGAGAAGAGTATCTTTCAGAAGATGGAGTCACGAGTCCTAGAGAACCAGGGGTTTAGGAGCCCCACCCTCAGGGCAGGGCTTGCACGTCTTCCCAGCAGGATCACAGACTTGCTCTGTCCCAGGATGGTGCTGCTCCCCCATTTTTTCCTTCTGAAAGGGAGTGTTGATTATGATTTTCTGGATTTGTGCAGCTCTTGCTTTTGTGTCTGTGTGAGCAAGGCAGAAAAATTGTCTTTATAGTTAATAGGTTTACAGTAAAAGAAGATCCGCGTAGAGACAGTGTTAAGATGCTCACCAATCCTAGCGCTGGGGCTTTGGGATTAGCTCCTTGGAGAAGAGGGTGAGAGTAGCTCTTGTGCATGGCAAGAAAACCAAGAGGGCAACTGGGTTAGATTGTATTACTGTCAAAGTATCCCCTCTCCTGATGAGTCCATCGTCACAAGACCTCACCCTGGGCCAAGCAGCAGTTTGGGGCCAAGAAATATTTGTAGAGATGATGTGTGCTCCTTCTGAGAAAACGCCTTATGAGCTATCAGGTGGTTGTGACGCCACCTGCTTTGTTGTGCCAAGACTGCCGTAGATATTGGCTACTGATCTACCCCACGTCCATAAGTGAAGTGGAGGGACAGGCAGACTTTGGCCAATGTTAAGCCTATGTCTCTGTTTGCCACTGAGATTTTGAGACTGTTTATCACTGCAGCACAATGTAGGAGAATCTAACCAATGCACCAAAAAATTAGTAAGGAAGAATCCATGTCTATACCACAGGCAATAAGGCTGGTGTTAGTGGTGATAATCACTGAACATGGAAAGCAGGTATGTGATCTGTCCACTGATTCAACCAACACTTACTGAAGACAGCAACTGTATTCAGGAACTGCGCTATTATTGTTATGATTTCTGATGTCCAGAAATGCACATGAGCAGGTTTTCTTATTGTGAAGCACTGGAAATTAATGATCTAAGACTAAAAGAAAAATAGCTTTGCAAGGGATATATCAAAATTACTGCGTCATCGTGGGCAGCATGTGCCGCTGGGAACCAAGCGTAAAAGTACGCAGGGTAGTTCAGGTGAGAGTCGAGAATCTGTCATTAACTCTGGTAGTTATTTGGAAGGATGCCCCACATAGGCAGCTTGCAGATCAATCTGCAGAAGGCCTAGCCAGCATGTCTTTTCCTCATGGATTTGAGGTTCTGTGGGTCACATGAATACACACGGGTTTAGCAGGTCCCAAGGAAAGAGCCATGAATTCCCATAAGCTAAAAAGCAGTTGGTTGGCTTAGAAGAAGTCCAATGGCATCCCTCATTCTTATACTAACATCCTTTTGAAAGAGACAACAAACAGAGAGGGCCCCAAACTGACGTAAGACACACAGCATGTGTGGAGGTGATGAAGCTCAGTGCCCTAGTGAGTGTGAGATAAATGGACATCGTGGCACAGAGACCAGCAAGTTGTGACATTTGGTGAAATCCTAAAGAGGGAAATGCTCATGTGGCCAAACATCAATATACTTCTATTAGCTCATTTATATAAGACAGTGGATTGAATGACTGAATTAAAAACACACAAAGAGCAGACCCCATTTTGATTTTGCAAAAAGAATTATTAGAAAATATAATTTTGTAATGTGGGTGGTACTAAGGGGACTGCAGACAAAGCTACTAGGCAAGTTCCAGGGACTTAAATACAAACTGCAGAGAGAGGTTTTCTTTAAGGATTGAGGTGAGAATCTGGGGACTCAGGAAGAGACATTGGTGTTATTTAGGAGAAACAGACACTCTGAGAGGAATTTCATAAGTTCCATTACTGTAAACAAAGTAGCATGAAGAGAAAGAAGACAGACTGGAGGAGATCAAGATGGTGAAGTGGGAGGTCAAGGAGCTCACCGCCCCCCACCCCCAGACACAACTAAAATATACGTCTGCGTGTGGAGCAGCTCTCACTGAAAACAAACTGGAGACAGGCAGAAAGACTCTTCTAGAACCAAGGCTGTAGAAAAAGATCCACACAGAGGTAGGTGGGGAGGGAGGGGAAGCAATCAGTTTGGGACCCAACTCCTAGCAAGTGACACAGAAGAGGAGGGATGTCATGGCCGTGGACTCCTCCCTGGAGTATGAGGGGTCCAAGCACATATTGGGCACCCAAGCCGTGGGGTCCGACACCAGAAGGCAAGTCCCTTAGCTGGTTTGAAAACTGGTGGGACTTACAGGAGGGCTGTAAGAAGCCTAGACTCTGCTCTTGGAGAATGGGTACACACAATTGCTTACTCTCCAGAGCAATCTGCAGAGGAAGTGGACTGAAACTGCCCGGGGCTCTGGCTGGTGTCCTGGGATGGCCCCAGCACCTCTCCTGGCCACACTGGGCATGCACTCCAGCCCCTCTTGCTCCAGGGCAGCTTCCCACTAGGGTGATGGCTGCTGTCACTGAGGGGAGTGAGCATTTGGAGGGGATGGGGCTGACTGAGACCCTGCACTGCATCTAAACTGGGCAAGGACAGCTGTTGCTGGAGCTTAGAGAGTGGCAGATCAGGACGAGCCTGGAGCTCTGCCTGATGTGCTGGGACTCCAGCCCCTCTTGTTCCAATCCTGCACCCCACGGGGCAAAGGTGCCATTGCTGGGAGTGGGGAGAGTGCATGTAGATGGATTAGGACCAGTTTGGACCCTACCCTTATGACTTCTGCTCCAGCAACTTGGGACCAGGAAGCTGTGACTCCCACTGAGTAGCAGAGAAGCTCTGGCTCACACCTGCCTCTGGCTCTAGCCCCTCCATCTCCAGCCCCACCTCCCACCAAGGTGATAGCTGCTATCACCCCTGAGGGGAATATGTGACCCATACGCACTCCAGATCCTGTTCCCCGGCAAAGCCACCGGGTCCAAAGGCTGCAGAGAGAAGCTAGCACACAAGGACACTACTTCAGTACCAGGAGAGGTCACTGCTCCTTCTAATTTCATAAAGACAGAGTAAGCTCAACAAAATGAGAAGACAGAGAAATTTCTTTCAAACAAAAGAACAAGAATAAATCCCTGAAAGAAATGACAAATGAAACAGATAAGTAATCTACCAGGTAAAGAGTTCAAAGCATTAGTAATAAGAATGCTAAGTGAACTTGGGAATAGAATGGATGAAAACAGTAAAAATTTTAACCAGGAAAATATAAAAAAAAGAAAATATAAAGAAGAATCAGTCAGAGCCGAAGAATAAAGTAATTGAAAACAAACAAACAAACAACAAACACTGGAAGGAATTAACATCGAAGTCATACAGAAAAATAGAAAAATATTTTGATCTGAAATATAGAATAATGGAAATCATTCAGTCAGAATAGCAAGAAGAAAAACAAATTAAAAAAAATTGAAGACCGTTTACGGGACCACTGAGACAACATCATGTGAACTAACAAGTGTGGTACAGGGGTCCCAGGAGGAGAAGAGAGGGCAAAAAGTGTAGAAAATGAATTTGATGAAATTATGGCTGAAAATTCCCAAAGCTGAAGAAAGAAACAAATTTCCAGGTTCAGGAATCTCAGAGAGTCCAAAACAAGATGAACCAAAAGAGACTCACGTCAAGACATGTCACATTTAAATTGGTAAATATTTAACTTAAGTAGAGAATTTTAAAGGCAGCAGGAGAAAAACAAAGAGTCACATAGAGGGAACTCCCAAGGCCATCAGCAGATTTTTCTGCAGAAGCTTTTCAGGCCTGAGGGGAGTGGCATGTTACATGTAAAGTGCTGACAAACCCACAGCCAACATCATACCCAACAGTCGAAAGCCAAAAGCTTTTCACTTCTTACAAGGAGCAAGGATGCCCAATTTTGCCACTTACATTTAACATAGTGCTGGACCACAGTGCTAGCCAGAGCAGAAAAGAAAAAGATACAAAATGTATCCAAATTGGAATGCAGGAAGTAAAATTGTCATTATTCACAGATGACATGATACTATATGTATAAAACCCTAAAATCTCCACCCAAAAAGGTATTAAAATGAATAAATGAATTCAGTAAAGTTGTAGGATACAAGATTAATATACAGAAATCTGTTGCTTTTCTATACACAAATAATCAACTATCAGAAAGAGAAATCAAGAAATCAACCCCATTTAAAATCAGAAGAAGAAGAACAACAACAAAAAAACACCTAGGAATAAACTTAACCAAGGAGGAAAAAGACCTATACTCTGAAAGCTATGAAACACTGATGAAGGAAACTGAAGATGATATAAATCAATGAAAAGATAGCCAGTGTTCATGGATTGAAATGGTTAATACTGTTAAAATATTTATACTACCCAAAGCAATCTACAGAATTAATGCAATCCCTATCAAAATATTCATGACAGTTTTTACAGGAATAGAACAAATAACCCTAAAATTTAAACAAAACACACACACACACACACACACACACACACACACAAACTCAAGAGCCAAGGCAATCTTGAGAAAAAGAACAAAGCTGGAAGCATCACACTCCCTGTCTTCAAACTATACTACAAAGATACAGTCATCAAAAAAAGTTTGGTGCTGGCACAAAAACAGAGAAGTAGATCAGTGCAACAGAACGGAGAGCCCAGAAACAAACTCACACACTTGGTCAATTAATCCATGACAAATGAAGCATGGGTATTCATTGGGGAAAAGACAGTCTCTTCGTTAAGTGGTGCTGGGAAACCTGGACAGCTACAGGCAAATGAAACTAGAACATTTCACAGCATATACAATAATAAACTCAAAATGGCTTAAAGACCTAAACATAAGACTAGAAGCCATAAAATTCCTGCAAACATTAGGCAGATAATCTTTGGCATATATCACAGCAATATGTTTTTGGTATCTGTCTCCTCAGCAAAGGAAATGAAAGCTAAAATAAACGATGGGATCTAAATAAACTTAAAAGATTTTGCATAGCAAAGGCAAACATTAACAAAATGAAAAGACAACCTACTGAGTGGGAGAAAGTATTTCCAAATTATATGATAGATAAAGGGTCAATATCTGAAATATATAAACAGCTCATACAACTCAAAAGTCAACTAAACCCAAACAACCCAATCAATAAAATGGGCAGAAGATCTGATGGACATTTTTCCAAAGGGGACAAGCAGATGCCAACAGGCACTGAAAAGGTGCTCAGCAGCACTCGTCATCAGGGAAATGCAAATCAAAACCACAGTGGGATATCACCTCGCACCTGTCAGAATGGCTAGAGTCAGTAAGACCACAAATCACAAATGCTGCTCAGGATTTAGAGAAAAAGGAAAAGATATGCACACATCTCAGTATTCATAGCAGCCTTATTTACAGTTATCAAGATATGGAAGCAACCTAAGTGACTGTCAACAAATGAATGGATAAAGAAGATGTGGTATAAGTATACACACACACACACACACACACACACACACTGGACTATTTTTCATTTATGAAAAGATTGAAACTTTGCCATTTGCAACAGGCAGTATAGATGGATCTGGAGGGTATTATGCCTACTGAACTAAGTCAGACAGAGAAAGTCAAGTATTGTATGTAGAATCACACATACGTGGAATCTAAAAAATAAAGCAAGCAAACTGGTGAATATAACAAAACAGAAACAGACTCACAGATGTAGAGAACAAAATCATGGTTACCAATGGGGGAGGGGAGGGGAGGGCATGATAGGGCAGGAGATAAGAGACACAGCTACTAGGGATGAAATAAATAAGATAGCAGGGTACACTGTACAACACAGGCAATGTAGCCAATGTTTTATACTAACTTTAAGTGGACTGTAACCTATAAAAAATTGAATCACTATGTTGTACACCTAAAGCTAGTATAATCTCCACAGATATTTTTAAATGTCAGAGAAGAATACATAAGTTGGTTACTTACAAATGCAACAAATTGCTGAACTATCAGACTTTCACAATGCAATACAGGTGGAGAGCGGATCTTTCAGTGTATATTGTTGTTCCACAGCATTTCATGTCAGACAGCCTTTTGACAGTAAATAAACTATTTACTATTTACTATACATATCTATTCTCAGTTAGCTTTTTATGTATTTACAGGTGATAAGAACTAAGGAAAAGCTTCTTGCAGTGTGAAAAGACTCAAAGCTAATAACAGCCATTTGCCCCAAGTCAAGACTCTGCTCTGTGCACAACAGTAGAAAGACACGTGGTCTAGTAGGTATCACTTCTGACCTCTTCCTTAGAATGTACTTCATCATGAGTTTCTACTCCAAAAATAGTGGGATATAACAAATGTTCAGCAACAAATAAAAAGGTTATGAAGACCAGAGAGCTGTCCTTACCCTCCCCTTTACAACGAACGAATCCATTACACTTCTGCTTTGAAGAGTAAAGCAATGTATGTCAAAATCATTTTGAAGGCAACAACATAAAAACAGGGTCACAAATTTCTTTAAAGGTCACAGGATTTCTGCATCCCTATTGCTTTCTAAGTGTCCTTGATTTCTTGCTTCACTCTAAAAAAACAAACACAAAACCCAAAAACTGAAAATCAGAGTGATGTAGGGTGGGTGCAGTTTATGCAATAAAGATGAAGCAAAGAGCTAAGTCGAAGCCTTTCGTCTCTAAATCAGAAAAGATGCAAGTTAACATATTTCAGGGTTATATAAAATTTATATAATAGGTATGTGTATGTGTTTTGTTTTCCACTTTACCTGACTTTTCTAATTAAGCTATGACTTTTCTAGCCTGGTATTGTCAAATAATGCGATCTATAAAACACATCGCTGGCTGCCGCGGAGAGAGCGCGCCCAGCCCGCCGTGATACCCGCGAGCTCAGGGCGCCTCCTCTCGCCGCGGCCCCGGGCCCGGTCCGGCCGCCCCGCATCTGCTACTGGGGCTGCTGAGCCGGAGCGGGCGCTGGGGCACGCAGGCACAGGAGCCGGGGGTGGGGGGGGTGCAGCGTCGGACAGGTCCCCCCCAGCCGATGGCGGGGACGGGCAGGACCCGCACGCCAAGCACCTGTACACGGGCACGGGCACGCGCGGCATCCAGAGCGCCGCGCACTGCGTCATGTTCTCCGCGCCCTGGTAACTGGCTGCACCGCCGGCCTGGGGCTCCACGGGCGCGGATGGGGCGCGGGGAGGTGCGGGGTGGGCGGGCGCGGTCCGGGACTGAGGGGGAGAGGGCTGTCCCTGAGGGCCCAACCGTTAAAGGCCGTCCCTCAGGCTCCTGTAACCCCCACCCTTCCCCGCTATACTCGCACCCAGGGAAGGGGAGGGGGTCGTCGCCCCTCGTGGTAGCCGGGAGCCCAGAACCCACCTGTGCCCCGCGCCCAGCCTCCAACTTCTGCGCAGGGGGGAGGCAGCGGCCTGATGTGAGGCTGGGACCCGGGGACCATGTGTGGCCGCCCAGCAACCGGGGGTCCGGCATGGACATTTGGACTTTGGATCCCCTTAGCTCGCCGCCAGGCAAATCCCCAGATTGAGGGTTTAATTGCAAACCAGGAACTCGCGAAGGCATGATTTCCCACTCTGTGCGTTCCTGAGGTGGGAAGAGGGTGCCTGCATTCCCCCGAGTTCTGGAGGCCCCGCCACAGCTCCACGTGGGAGGGAAGCTGTGCTTTTGGTGACAGGACCCACTGGCCCTGGACCCAAGGCTGTCCTCTGGCACCTGCTCCCCTCTGCTCTCTTGGAGCCTGGTCATCTGCAAAGTGTAAGATGGGAAAGGTCACCACCTTGAATTTACGGCCCCTCCTAGCATGGCTCTCAGGTGGGGCTTCAGTGTGTGCTCCCTGCCAACCCCAGAGGCCCTGTCCTGGGACTTGTCCTAGGAGAAGGACTTCCTGCCATTCACACCTGCACGGGGAGTGAACGCCTTGCTCTCAGGGCCTAGATGCCCGGGATGAAGGAGGGTCCCCGTGGGCCAAGCCGACAGCCAGTCTCGCGGCCCAAGGCCGTTTGCAGACTTACGCAGAACTTGGCAGCCCTCCCCAGAGCGGGAGGGGCCCCTTGAGATGTGCCGAAGGGAAGCAGGAAGGGATGGAGAGCAGACGCCCAAGAGAAGCAGCCTGTTCAGAAAACGCGCTGGTGGAGGGTGGAGGAAGCGTTTCCTCTTTCTCCCCATATTCTGGCTCTTATTTCAGTTCATTTGGAGTTAAATCAACACGTTTTGGTCAGGGCCAGAGCTGTCATTTATTAACAATGTACTATGGGATCCATTGTGTTTCAAGTTCGCAAGAACAAACCGACTTGAATTTTTAGACCTGCCAGTGGTATAGAGAATAACTTTGTGGCATAAAATAACTGATACGGATAATTTCTTTGTGAAGGATTATTCTCAGAATAGCTATTCCAACTAAATATACTAGTTAACGGGAGCCAATTTCAGTGGAATAAATCTGTCCAGGTTTTTTTTTTTTTAAAGAGTAGCTGACATGTAGACATAGTAAGTCCATAAAAAAAAAAAGAAAACAAAAAACAAACAAAAAAACTCATTGCTGGCAGACCTGAAGTGAGGCTGGAGCTTCACACAGTGGTGGCAGATTATAAATTGGTCAAAGGTTTTTAGAAAACAAAATGCCCTTGGAAATATTAGTACATTTTGAGCATTTCTAGGCATATCTCCTAAGGAAATAATTCCTTAAAATTTAGAGAAAAGATTTCATGTAAAAATGTTTACAGCCGACCATGTGTATACATCATGACAAATCAGTGGAATAAATGATGGTGGCAGAGGTAACACACACACACACAGATATAGACATATGATCAAATTTTATGCAGTTATTGAAGTAAATGGAATATTAAACAGCATAGAAAAAAGTTCTAAAATAATGTTTAGATGATAGAATGGGTTACAAACCTGTATATTGAAAATTATTCCAGTAAATGTAATAATAATTTGGAGAATCATCACCAAAACTTATTGTTGGATGCTAAATGATTTTCTCTTACTTTTCTTCATAAGCTTTTACTCTTTCTCACAATTTTTAGGTGTATAATGTTTTTGAATCAGATAAAAACCTAAGGTTTGAAATTATTTTATATTACAATTGTGTGAAAAACATCTTGATAGCTTTATTCAAATGAATAATTAGACATTTTTCTAAATTTAACATTTTCTCCCAATCTGAGAACATTTTGCACTGAGAAGTTTGGGAAGAAGGTGCAGATTTTCTCAAAAATAATTTTTATTCTCTGTAGGACCTTGTCTCTGTAAGCCTAGGTAAGATATTGTAGAACAGAAAGAATATGTGTCAAAACTTTGTACCAGGAGCAACTAGTATAGATTAAGAACAAAGAAAGTAGAATGAAGAGCTCTTCCAAGACTTCTAATAATGAATAGCTCCATTTCCTCTTTTGTAAAATGAGGGATTTTGACTGATTAATCTACATATATATTCTTTCATTTCTGACAGAGCATGCTTCTACCGTATTATCTCCAAAACATGTAATTACTTTCCAAATTTGCCTCTGCATAAATAGTCCCTCTGGAGTTACTGCTGTGGGGGGAGGATGAAAATCCTGGTGCCTTATGAATGCTCTTCATTGCACAGCCTTTTCCCCTGTGGCCCACAGTCTCCTTCCAAATTTCTCAATCTCACCTTTCAGAAGTTTTTACTTTTACAAGAAGTGGAATTATTTTAAATGAACCATTTGTTTAAGCTTCAAGAAATTATCATTTTGATTTCAAACCACATAATTTTATTCTTGCTGTTTCACTTTGCTTTGTCTTCCTTCAGATACAGGAGCAGAGCGCATTTCCCTCCTTGTGTCAATTATTTTGCATTCCAGTCACTTATTGGTGACTGTTGGGGGCTCCACATGTGTTTCACATAAAGTTGCCTGGTGTGAAGGTCCTCTGGTGTGAAATGACAGACTCCTTGAAAGTTAAAGACAAGGTGCTTGCACTTTGTCTAAAAACAGACATAACTGGAATGAACATAAATTTACAGTAGCCGAGGGTACATCCTAACAGCAAACCGTGCAGTCGTGGATGAAGGAACAGTGGTCAAGAGCAACTCTCTCCACAGAGAGATTCCAAAAAACAGGACATAACTTCTCTAAAAAGCCTCGCTCTCCCCCCAACCACACTCATGCTTTTTAAACTCAGCCCCAGGACCCCTCACCACTCTAATCTCCTTCCCATCTCTTCCTTTTTCGAGGGAGAACCCATCTGACGGTGCCCCAGCCCCACACCCGCAGCCCCTGAGCCATCACCCGTAGTAATGCCCAAAAAACCCCAGGAGTGACAGCTGCCAGACAACAAAGCCGTCCTCCTGGGAAGAAGTGGGCAGAGAAGAGGGCACACACCGGTTAGTGGTGGCTTAGTTATTTCCTTTTCTCTCGTCCCCTCAGGGACATGAATGCTGGTTTTGCTGCTGCTGCCCTGGCTACGGTTCCTTCCAACTTCTGTCTCCTCATCACACGGTCACGATGCTGAAAACAGCAGCGTGGTGACCAGATGATGTCATGGCCCCGGTGGGGCTGTGGGCACCATCCAGCCTGGTGCAGGCAGCGCAGACTGGACAGCTGTTGAGAATTTTACAGTTTTACAAAAGACACTAAATTTATTTTGCTTTCTGCTGTCACTGCATAGTGTCAATGACAACTTACCCTCATGCGGGGCCACCATGTACACCAACCCCACTGGGGGTCACTAGTGCCTGGAGTCTACGCTCGCCCCTGTTAACTAGGGTCCATGGTTCTCCAACTATGTGGGGAAAACAGAGATGTCAGGGGAGGAAGTAACCACGTGCTTCACTTCATGCAAGGTCGCCTTCTGTCTGGTGTTGAGTTGTGTCTACTCAGTGCTTCCTGCCCGCAAAGAACTCAGCTTATTTATTGAGTTAATCGGTTTCATTTTGGGGAGGAAGAGGTAATTATGTTTGTTTGTTTGTTTATTTAATGGAGGCACTGGGGATTGAACCTGAGACCTCGTGCATGCTAAGCATGTGCACTGCCACTGAGCTACAGCCTCCCCCAAAACTCAGTTTTTTAATCTTCTGTTTATATTGAAATATCCCAATGCACGTACAACCAAATGGCTTGCTACCTTCTTTGCACCTTAACAGGGTATGGACATTTTCACAGACGTTTTTTTTTATTTGAATAGGGATAGCATGACAAAAAACAGTAGTTTTTGTTTTATTTTTTCCCTTGGTGACACAGGTCTATCTAGAGACTTGCTTGCTATGGAAGATTTGTTACAACAGTAGTGTGGAAGTGTGGGTGTGTGTGTGTAAATTTGTTGGGCCTTTTTCTTTTTTTCTTCCTTAAACCCTATTTTCCACCTTTGATGAGCCAGGAAAGAGTAAATTCCTCATAGACCAATAGCTCATCTACATGTAGGAGATTTATAAAGTGTGAATTGGAGGTGTTGTGCCCATATAGAAATGGACTTCTTTAGGCTGAAATGTTTTAATTTTTAAAAATCTTCTTCAGAAAAAGTTTGCCATGTTTGTGTTTACATTTCAATAAATGAGGAGAAATACAATTTTCATTTCTGTCTTATTTTTGTGAAAAAGCGCCCTTCGAGATGTAGTCTTTTTTTCTGCCCATCTGAGAATTTTAACTTGTGTCACAAGTATTGGAATTTAGCATGTAGAATCCAGAAGTTGCCTTAGAGACGCAAGGCTTGTCACTTGTCTCCCAACAGGGTCAGAATTTTATTTTATTCTGCAGTCAGCAACGTGAGAACAGTTAACCTGCAAGTTACCAAGCAGTAAGACTTCTCTTACGATATGCTGTTTGATTTGGATATGGAATACTAGGAAGTAAATTGTAGCTCAGGGGTAGAGCCCGTGCTTAGCATGCACGAGGTCCTGGGTTCAATCCCCAGTACCTCTGTTAAATATAATAATAAATAAATAAGCCTAATTACCTCCCCCCAGAAAACAAAGCACTGACCTCCTAGGTCCACTCCAGCTGCAGTGTGAGCGCGGGCAAGCCCTCCGAGCCGAGCCTCCATGCTGACATCTATGCTGCCCAGCAGGCCCTGTGCACCAGGTGAGCTCTGCACTGCAGCGAGTTAGGGGAGGGCAGGCAAGCATTGCCTTACAGGTGACCAGACCAGGTGTAACCAGGTGGTTGCAAGGTGCGCCCCTCAGGCACTCAGGCTGGCTTCCTTGGGGAGGGAGGAAGCCCAAGGGGGTGGGCCTGTAAGAAAGGGAGCCTGTTTGTGGCCACCCTGGGCCACAGGGCAAGGCCTGGCCTTGTGTGTTCTCTGTGTGGTGACAGCCAAGTGCGGGGAGGTGGGTGGGCGGGCTTCAAGCCTCCCTGGGGCTGGCCCCTCCTGGGAGCCCCTTGCCTGAGCGGAGGCGGTGACAGGGCCTGGCACTGGTCCCCATAGGAGTGGAGGCTCCACTTGGATGGAGAGGGGTGGGTGTAGGCCCCTCCCAGTTCAGGAGGTGGTGTGTGAGGCCTGTGTGAAAGGGCTCAGCCCCACCCCCCAACCAGGCTGTGGTAGCTCTTGGGGGCGGGGTAGGTGGGGCAGGGCCTCTGTGTCAGGTGCTGGTAATGGATCATGGTCACATCCTGAGGGCAGGGCTCCTCTGGGCCTGGAAGGCTCCCTTGGGCAGCTTAGTACCCAGCACAGAACTGGTGGCTGGTGGGAGGTCAGCGAGCAGAAGCTGGGTCCTCCGCGGGCACGGTGTCCAGCACACACCCACGGGCCTGACTCAAGACAGGGCCATTGTGGTCTGGTCTACACATCCTTCCCTGGACCCCACCACCCTGGTCATGGAGACCCAGGCGGACCCTTCCACCCCTGTGCTCACTCACCAAAACACAGTGGCTCCGTCTCAACCAGCATGTGCAGAGTGCAGAGTGTGGCCCTGCGCCCCGGGCTGCTCTAGAGGGAGACGCACCCAGCCCCCACCCTCCTGGAGACTGCGCCCTCTGCCTCCACAGGGCTGGCTGCCCCAGCTCTGCCCTGCCTGGCCCACTGGAGTGACCAGCCCATGCCAGGACCAAAGCCCACCTGCCCTGGGGAGGCAGGGGCCCTGGTGCCATAGTGATGCCCTAGCAGTCCCTGATGCAGGCCCTAAGAGTGGGGTCCCATGGCAGTGGGGACCTGTGCTGGGTGGCATGGTGCAGGTATGTGTCCAACCTCGGCCGCTTCAGCCTGTCGCCGCTGGCTCGGGGGGGGTCACTGCAGAATCACACCCCACATAGGGATGAGAGTTCTGAGTTCCATCTGTTGGTCCTTCTACCAGCCTTGACCTCCAGAGACCAAATCCCTCAGCCCCAACAGCTGAGAATAAGCAGGAGGGAGGGAGGCTTGGGCCCAGGCCATGATCCGGGGCTGGGGAGGCCTGGAAGAGCCAAACTATCCGGCACCTGCCACGTTTGTCCAGGTGGAGATGGCCAGGTTGCAGCTGGGGGTCCCTGCCTGGAGCTGGGTGATTGGACTGGGCCAGGGCTTGGCACAGCGGTGCTCACAGCGAACCAGAGAGCCGGCCTGGGAGGAACAGCCAGGGTAGTGGGCACAAGGCCAAATGGCATCCCCGAGGCCTGGAGGTTTGTCTGGGGGTTTGGGCCAGAGGACAGGAACACTGCAGATGGCCCCTGGGTGGACAGGGAGATGGACAGTCTGGCTGCCCAGGTGAGATACAGCCCTTCCCTGGCCACTGAGAGGAGAGGCTCCTTTGGGATCAGGGTCATGGGTGTGTGGGAGGAAGGCCACAGAGACCTCCAGCACTGGAAGGTGGTGAATGGTCCTCGTGTGGTCAGGAAGGAGCACCTGGTGGTATGGTGCTGGATCAGCCGTGCTGGTGTGGGGCTAGGGGAGCTTGGGGTGGCGGGTGGGCCCCAGGACCTGGCCACTGGTAGGGGAGGGGCCCAGAGAAGGAGGTGGCGGCCACCCATTTTCTCTCAGGAGCCGTTGTTCCTGCTCACCTGTGTTGTACTAACCTAACTGGGTATGGGGACACTGAGGGTTTGCAAACTCGCTGAGGCATCAGAGGATACAGCTGCCTCCAATCGCCACCCCACAGCTTGCGAAGAGGGTGGATGAGGGTGGGGGTGAGGGCTGCTGGAAGACACGCCCCCTTCCAGTGCGACCAGGAAGGGCTGTCCAGTTCAGAACAGCAGAGACAGGAAAGTCCCAAGCAGGTTCTGCATGTGGCCCTGGTCAGGCATGTGTAGGGGTGGGGACAGCTGGATGACCAGGAGGAGCGGGTGGGGCCCTTACAGGTGCACTGCCCAGGTGTGATCAAGTAGATACTCTCTAAGAAACGGCAGAGTGGGGTGGCTGTCAGCCAGCTCCCCTCACACCTATCTGGGTTCTACCTCCTGTATTGGTCCGACCGCCTCCTTGGTGTTGGGGTTGGGGGTCAGGGGAGGGTCCTGGGCCGAGCCTAAGCGTGGAGAATAGGGGACTGCCCCAGGAGGGCGGGCAGTGGGAGGGGTGTGTGCGCGTTGTGTCCCAGCTGATCCTGCCCCACCGCTGCCAGGTACGGCATCAGCCGGGACAGCAACATCCTGTAGGGGCAGAGCATCCGCACGGTGCCCGCCGTGGACCTGGCTTCGCGCTATGAGTGCGCCACAGTGGTGCTGCACCTCGGGCATGCGCATGGCCTTCCCCAACACCAAGAAGACCTACTACTTAGACGCGTTCCCCAAGTGAGCGCGGGGCGGGGACCCAGGGGGCGGGGCCTCAGCGGGGGTGGGGCGCGGAGGCCTAACGTGACTCCCCGACCTCATAGCATGGAGAAGGGGCCCAAGCTGACGTCGCCGCTGCTCATCATCCACGGGTTGGAAGACGAGGTGGCCGACTTCTCGCACGGGCTGGCGCTCTACGAGCGCTGCCCCAAGGCCGTGGAGCCTCTGTGGGTGGGGGCCTCCGGGCACAACGACATCCAGCTCCACAGCCAGAACCTGGAGCGCCTGCGCCGCTGCATCTCCCAGGAGCTGCCCCAGCCGGCGCGCCTAGCCTAGCGGCCGCCCAGCCACACCCAGACCTCAGCAGTAAGGAGGGGGCGCCAGGACCCCGCGCCGTTCCCGGGGGGCTGCATGTGAGCCCCCGGGTCCTCCACACCCTCGAAGCAACCGGCAGGCAGGAGTCGGGACCTACCCCAGCCCAGGGACCGTGGACAATGTACAGGCGACGGAGCTATGCTCTCATTTCCTTTTGGAAACAGAACGATAGAAGAACGTGAAAGTGGAAATTAAGGATTTAAAAATTTTAGAATAATAATAAAATAAAATAACATAAAAGGAAAAAAACCTAGTTGAGTAAACCTGAATGCAAATAAAAGGATAATAAGGTGTAAGAGACACACACGCAAAGCTCTACGTAAGGTATCACCCACAAAGGAGCACTGGGAAGACTGCAGAACAGTGGTAAGAGTGTAACAGTGAGAAAATCTAAGAGCATGAGAGGAGGATCGTACCACATATGTGGATAAATGAGGAGACATTTGTCAGATACTCAAAGGACAAGATAATAGTGTGTAAGAAGGAGGCTAAGACATGGAGATGGTAATTTAATAAAACGGAGGAAGAGCCAAACTTAATCAGACAGCTCCTATCGTGTAGTATTTAGCATTCATCTGTAACGTTATCTATAGCCTGTCCTGGGTGAAATTGATTTTTGTGAATTTTGCTTTTTACACCACTCCCCACAGGTAACAGTGCATTTGTCATTGGCTTCCCTTATGGAGTCTCTCATGGGTGATTTTGACAAGGTGACTGCTCAATTTAATTACTGTGTAATGAGACATAATTTTTTAATGTATTTGTATGGTGTTCTGATATAGATTTTTCAATGTGTTAATTTACTAAAACCTAAAGCTTATGCACGTAGGGAACTACAGAAGCTGGAGCAATGTCCCTCCTTCCACCCAGAATGCTTAACTTTTCCATATTATCTTCCTAGTCCTCGTGGATGTTAGCCAAACATAAGCTAGTGTTTGATACAAAATATAAAGCTGTGAGACAGAAAATGTGTGTTTTGTCCCCAGTTCCCTGTATGTATGAGTTCAGATAATTCCCTTAACGTCTTCATACTTTCATTCTCACTAATGTAACAATAGAGATCATGCTCTGTACATATCTCTCAAGGCAGGAAGAGTAAACAAAACACAAGAGAGTACTGTCAGCCCTTCTGAACACATATCAGTCTGAGGTACAGCTGAGCCTGACTGTGTAACCCACCTTTCAGAATGCTACTACCATAAGTCAATGACTTGTGATGCCAGGAACCTCACATGCCCTTCTCTCCTGGAGTGCAGCTGAGAGAGGAAGCTCTTCTTGTCTGTGCAGAGGGGAGGTTATCTTTTTCCTTAGACGGCACTGTGCTGGCCATAAGATTTCTGCCCATCCCTAACCCCTACCTCCACACACCCTCCCTAGTAAGGTATTTGGTGTGCAATTGCAGGCTGGTTTTGAATGACCAGGAGGCCAGTGACTGGAAGGCAGCATGGTTGGAACTGGAAGCTCTCTGACCTGGCTCTCCGCCTGAGCACTACACAGCTTAGACTCTTAAGCAACATCATCCTAAGAGTTGAAAAATGCCCTAAGAGTCTCTGAAAAATGCCCAGAAAAGTGCCCAGCCATCCACATTCACTGGCCAGCAAAATGCCAGGCATGTGGCCAGTTTGAATGATATAGGGAAGGCACATGGAGAGGGATGGCTCTTTCCTCCAACAGGCTTTAGAGCTTCAAAGGAAGAGTTTGTTTGATTATCATTATATCAGCCAATCCCCCAACATCTTGGACCCCCTACAGTTCATCAGGCACTATGCCTGGCACTAGGACAAATAAAAAGAGAGAAGACCTATCTCTAGCACCAAAGGATTGAGACTAGATGGCAAAACGCCTAACAAAATAATTACCCACAATAGTCATAAATAATAGCAATGATGGTTGTTTTTGGAAATCCAAGAAAGGAGAGTATGTGTCAAAATACTCAGGGATGGCTTCACAGAAAGGGTTGGAACTGAACCACCTTGAGGGCTGGATCTGTTTTGGACAATTAGAGAGGAGTTAGGGAGCAACAGTATGAACAAAGCTTTTTCTGGGAATGTTCCTAGAAAGGCAGACAATAATTAGGCAGTAAGAATGGCAACAGGGTTGGCAAGATGAGTTAGAAAATTGTTGTTTAGTGGTGTATTTAACAACATCCACTCACCATTTGCTGTAAGTGAGGCATCGTACTGGAAGCTGGTTATAAAGTGATGAGCAAAACCGACCAAGTTCCTGTCCACTTAGTGCTTACCTTCTAGTCAGGGACGTAGCCAACAGGTAGGTATGCCAGTGCATAAGCAGTCATTCTAAATTGCTATTATCACAGTGCTATGGAGAAAATGCTCTGTTGCAGGAAGTTCCGAAACCTAGCTGGCTGCCCTGGGGGTGGCTGCCCAAGATGAGATACTTACTAAACTGAAAGCTGATGGATGACAAGGATCCAGTCACTGAAAGGGTTGAGCATAAGCTTATTCCAGGCAAAGACAACAGAATACAAGAAGGTCCAAAGAAGGGAAGAGTTTGGCATATTTCATATATTAAAAGGAAGCCAGGGAGGTTAATTGCATAGTCCTGATGATAACATTCTTGACTTATTTCTTATCGTGTAGAATTCTTGGCATCTCAGTGTTGGAGGACTCAGGTAATTGGTACTGAACTTGTTAATGAGGACTTCTTCACGTTATTGTGTAAATTACCTAGGTAAGTGGAAGTCGAGGCAGTGAATACTACCTTGACCATCCAGAATGTGAAAAGGAGAGTGAATCAGTATACATTTACTTTAAAAAAATTAGATGCTTTGAGCATACACAAGTTGGTGAAGTTGAGGGTATGAACATTTATGTAAGGCATTCCTTTTGGGTAATATAAATAAGATAATGATAAAGCAAGAAATAAATTTTAGTTCAAATAATAATATACATCTTCTGTGTAGTAAGAGATACTAGTGCTGGTGATATATGAATTCTTAAGATGTCGAAAATGATCATAATGTTGTTCAAGTCCCTTATCACACTGTTCTGTGATGTGTGAAATAGCAGTGATACTACAGAATAGGGTGAAGTCCAGATGAGACGACACCTAAGGCAGTTGCCTTTGGTAATTCAAAAGCAATATTTAAAAAATTATGTGAGTATACATTTGTGTGGTGTGTATGTATAAACAGTTTCTTTACTTAACTGAGCCTCAAACCTACAAGTGAAAATAGTTCCATTAGTAATATTTTACAAGAGTTAATTGAGAGCATTCTAATATATTGATTGACATCTTCCAAATCATTGTGTGTATGTACTGAAACTATAAAGAGGACTTTTTAAAACTTCCATTGGATTCTTATCTTTTCATCCTTCTGTTTGTGATGATAACAATTGCAGGCTGAAAAATTAGGTCATGGGCGCGGCGGCCTGAGACCACAAGGGGCCCGGCGCGCCCCCCGCCCGCGCCGTGAGGCAGAGGCCAAGGCGGCCGTCAGCGCTGTCGCTCCGGGTCGCGGTGGGCGGGGCTCCGGCGGGGCCAGGCTCGTCCCCACCCCAGCCCGGCTCCCCGCCGCCCGCCCTCCGTCTCTCTGCTCGATGCCCAGGGCTGAGCTCAGGGATGGCGAGGCGGAGGCGGCGGCCGCTTCGTACCGGTTACGGGAAGGCGCCCCCGAGCCAGGCCCGCCGCCGCCGCCGCCCTCCCTCGCGCGGCCCGTCCCGCGGGGCTCCCGGTGCCGCAGCTGACGATGCTCCGCGGCGTGGCTCAGCCGCCGGAGGGGGAGGGGGAGGAGGACGCAGAGGTGGCCCCGGAGCCTGGCCCCTCTGAACCGCTGTGTAGCTGGCACCGCTGCGCCCTGGACCCGAAGGCCTCGCCGCCGGGGGGGGGGCGCTCGAGCGGAAGTTGGGCCCGGCGCCTCTGGGGCTCAGGCAGCCGGCGGGGCCGGGGATCAAGACGCTGGGCGGGGGCTGCTGCCCGTGCCCCCGCCCCCCGCAGCTCCCCCTCCGCAGCCCGGGCCGCCTGCTGCTGCCCCGCAGGCCGGGGAGGACCCCCCTGAAACGAGCGATGCGCTTCTGGTCCTGCAGGGCCTGGAGTCCGAGGCCCAGGAGCTCAGCAGCCCGGGCCGCGGCGGGGAGGAGGTGGCGGCCGGCTGCTGCCGCAGCCCCCAGGCCCTGAAATACCCCGGTGCCCTTCCCGATGCGGGACGTGGTCCCTCCAGGGCGCTGGAGTAGAGGGAGCAGCAGCAGCAACCTCCCCCGCCCCCTCCTGGGCCCTTAGGCCGCTCACAGGCCCTTCTCGGAAGGGCTCGCTCAAAATCCGCCTCAGTCACCTCTTTCGCACAAACAGCCGCAGTGGTGGCCCTGGCGGTGGTGCTGGGGCCGCAGGAGGCCTTCCGGAGAGCGGGCTGCTTCAGCTGCGAGCCTGACAGACATGGGAGGCTCTGCAGGCCGGGAGCTGGACTCGGAGGGGAAACCCAGGTTGACAAGAACTCAAAGTGCATTTTCTCCAATCTCCTTCAGCCCCCTGTTCACAGGTGAAACAGTGTCACTTGTAGACGTGGACATCTCTCAGCGGGGCGTGCCCTCTCCACACCAGCCAACCCCCGTCTCCCACAAAGAAGCCTCAGTCTCCTAGATACATTTCCCTGGATTGCTCCCATCCGAGCAGCCGAATGCCTGTAGAGCTAGTCTCTGCAACACCTTCCGTGTCCCCTCTACCCACCCGACTCAGCAGCTTGGCATCCAGCCTTCAAGAGTTGGAGAAGTGTTGGTATTGGGGGCCAATGAATTGGGAAGATGCAGAGATGAAGCTGAAAGGCAAGCCCGATGGGTCTGTCCTGGTAGGAGACAGCTCTAATCCTCATATCCTGAGCCTCAGTTTCCAACCACACGGTACCGCCCCCCACACTAGAATGGAGCACTGCAGAGGAAACTTCAGCCTGTGGTATCATCCCAAATTTGAGGATCGCTGTCAGTCAGTAGTGGAGTTCATTAAGAGAGCCATCATGCACCCCAAGAATGGAAGTTTCTTTCTTTCTTGAGATCCAGGGTTCCAGGACTGCCACCAACTCCAGTGCAGCTACTCTGCCCAGCGTCCCGATTCAGCAACGTCAAATTCCTCCTGCACCTTTGCCTATTCCGAATCCGACAGCTCATCTGGATAGATCACATCCTGGATCTCCCACTGCCTAAGCCTCTGATTTCTTATATCCGGAAGTTCTACTAGTGTGATCCTCAGGAAGAGGTATACCTGTCTCTAAAGAAAGCTCAACTCATTTCCAAACAGAAGCAAGAGGTGTTGGAACCCTCCACGTAGCGAGGGGCCCCCTGCTGGTCACTGCCTAGGGTACACGCTCTCCGCCTCACCATCCAGCCGAGTCTCCTGGGCAGTTATCATCATGCACTGGGCCTCGTCCCCCGCCCTCCCACCCCATGTGTATGCCCCTGATACAGGCATCTGTCCAGAGAGTTGCCAGACCTGATGGTGGAGTTCCAAGTGGATACATATCCCAACACGGAGAAGGGCGGATAGACAAGAGAGGCTTGAAGAGTACTTGCCAGGCAACGTGCGAGCTCATCACTGAGTGTATATAAAGACGAAGACACACACGAGCAGCTAACTGTGCATCCTTCTCTCCTCCTCTGGCTGATCGCCCTGATATTGGACAAATGACAGATAAAGCAGGAAACCAGGGAGAAAGAAAACTTCATCAAAGGGAACATGAAATGCCTTTAATTGCAATAGGCCTGCATGTCAGTGAGAACCGCACTGTGTCCCATGGCTTGGACCGTGAGGATGAGGAAAAACAGCTTGCTCTTCTGTCTAGAATTCCATCTGGACTATTGGAAAGTAAATTGTTGAAAAGAAGAAATGAATTAACTAAAGAATTCATTTATCTAAGAGGCTATTCTCCCAATGCTTCACTGAGTTCTACTCATTTATTTTCTCATAAAATATCTTGGAATTAAAAAAAAAGAAAGAAAAATTAGATGATAACAGTTGAACTTTATATTCTACCTTTTATGTAAAACCTTGAAAACTTTTATAAATTAAACTTCTTACTGCCCCCTAGGAAATCATAAAATGCAGTATAATTCCTACAGCATCTCCTACCATGTTCCATGCTGGCCATTTAGTTCTATTTTAACTTCTATTTAAAATCCCTTTATGTATAAAAAAATTTAGATTCTCTGGGCATGTCTAACATGCAGGCACTCTGACACAAGATTGTAGAGTATTACTACTCTGCCAACTTGGACCTTATTCGAATTATATTGAGGCAGTTTGTGATTCTTTGATTCATTATCTGTAATTAGATTATCCCTATCTTTTTAGAAAAGGAAGCCATATTTATTAGTATGTGCATAACACACAGGAAAAGGAAGCACAGACCTATTGTTACAAGGTGCTCTAAGCCTTGTAGTATCTGAAACTTTTAATGTCATATATGTCATTTTTATTTGACTATGATGTACCTTAACTACGAGCACAGTAAATGGATTTCATTGTGTCAGGTGGTACCTGCAGTGTGAATGAGGGTGGAACAAAATAAGGACACCCCTCGGGAGGTGACAGCTGTTGTGGGGTTCTCTTTTATTTTGTTGACAGTAATACATGATTCTGTAATTACCAGAAGCTTTTCTGGTGATGTCATATGGGGAAAGTTAGCATTTATTCTTTTTTTAATGTTTTACTGGATCTTTATAGAGTTTTATAAAACAAGTGTTTACTACTTAGTAGCTAAGCATTTCCCCCTCTTTGTTTCTTTGATTACTGTATTGAACTAAACCAAATCTATAGAAACAAGCTTATTGAGGCAGATGGCCTGTGCTCTTTCAAGAGATCACTGCTACACTTCTCCTTCTTCAGCACATAAAATATGGACAAAACTGCAACATGCAGAGGCAGAAGAATCCGCTGAAGACTTTTGGCAGTAGTGCCTTAAAGATATTTCAAAAATCATTGTGCTTTGTCACTTCATCTGTGCTATTACATATAATGAGGATTTTAAAAAGACCAAATACAGCTCTGTGATTTCCATTTAATGGAAGAGGTAACAAAGTTTAATTGTATACTTGAGCATGGGGCATCATTTCCAGCACATCTGATCAATAACTCATAGACTGGTTTGGGCTCAAAGTAATATTTGGAAGAAAATGCAGCTGCTGGGAGTTTATCTAGCCCAAGCTTCAGCATCTCTATTAAAAATGTTTTCCCAAAATTTGCATCATTAGGCCCCCAAAGTGACAGCAGATGGCGAGCAAACTGAACAGGATGCTGAGAGGACCAACACGAGAGCAAACTCCTTAGGAGAGTTCACTAAGTACCTCGCCCAGGATGCGGAAGGTATTAGAGAAGTCACAATGTAATCATCACTTCTCCCAACCGAAAAATAAAGGGCTTACTCAGGCCTGGAATTTATCTTGTAAGAGATGACGTTTCTAAATTTGGGAATTGGATTTTTAAAAAGTGTTTTGAGCTAGATATTGAAGGGCATTATTAGCTGAGAATCTACAGCCCGCAGTGTTAAACTAGTGACAACAGTCAGTGAATTAGGAATCATGAGAACAGAACAGCAGTAAGTTAAATGCATCCCTTTAGGGTTCTTGAGAACAGGGTAGTATGATCACATGGGATTAAATTAGTTAACAGACAACATATGTTCTGCTATTGTGCTGTTTTTGTATTTAAACCTAAAAAATTTTTTTTAACAAAGTTAATCTTATTTTCCTTGGCACATTAAAGCAGCACTTAAATTTCTCAAAATGGCTTTTAAATATTTGGCACTGGTTTGTAATGAACATATGCTGCTTGGGATCTGGGTGTGCTGCCTTACCAGAGCTGACTGCATTTAGTCCACAGTTCTCTAGGAGCTAATTCCTGGCATCTACCAATCTGATGTGAAAATCAAAGTGGAAGCCATTTTGGGGCAAAAGCCCAGATGAAGAAACTCAAAGAAAACAGATGAAGCTTAAACAAGCAAATAAGCCCCCCCAAAACAAACAACAAAATATTAGTTCTTAAATATCTATTAATATTTATATAATATAACAAACATGCACGCGTGTTGAGAAAGTAGGAAGAATGGTTTTTGCTCTAGAAAAATAAAACATTTTAAATTGCTCTACAATGTTATATATACACTTCAGATATTTTGCTTGGCTATATAGCCAAATAAATCAGGACACGAGATAAACTTTAAGGCAGATCCTGACAGGTAATCCTCAGGAATCACTGGCTAAGAAGAGACAGAAACTTCCAAAGATTCCCCACCGGAAGCAGCAAACAGTTTTAACCTGCGACGTAACCTCAGGCAAAACATGTCAGAATCTGAAACAGTTGTTGCTCCTACCAAAGAATTCTCAGTTGACTCACTGTGGTTTGTCCTTTGCTAGAGGAAGCTGTGCTTTCCCTGATTTTATTTTCCATTAATGTTACTTGAAAGTGTCTACCCCTCCCCCACCCTCCCACAACAGTCAATCAATCAATCAATCAAAACACCGTGATGGTTAGAATTAGGAGATACACAAGAGCGAGTGTTCAGAGCAGATCCATAATGAGGAGGAGCTAGAGATTAATGTTGTTATGAGCGATGTGACCATAATCATCCTGCTATTGTACTGATTACCTAGTGTGAATAAAATTTATGCTGATTGGTTTCTTTTTCCACAATTTTCCCAACAAGAGGTAATAAGGCAACTACTCTCATTATTTCCATTCTATAGCCAAGGAATTTGGGAAAGCAAATTGCCCAGGGTCATGTTGCTAGCATGTATTACTCAGCAAACCTGTGTCTGAATTCAGGTTTGAATTGTCTTAAGCACCACAGAACAGAGCCTTACCCACTCTCTGTAATTATATACATTTATGTTTAAGTTAATGTATACAATTCTCATGCCAGCATTAGGCTCAGACTTTTCCAAATATCTTTTCAAAGATTCAGATTTAAAAATCATCCGTCCAGGTATAGTTATTAGTATGACATCCATATGGAATACTCTGTGTTCTGATCAAAATGTTGATACCTGGAATTAGCACAAATTGTCCTTGTTACAGGAATATCTGTTAAGGAAAGTATTCCTTATGCACATGCTGCTCTCGTAGTATTTATTATGATCACTTAAAGTCCCTCTTCATCACCAAAGAAACCCTACCAATATAAGCATATGAACTCAACCACCAAAGACATCTGTTCTACTGAAGCAAAGCAAAATGACTTTTGAGGTGAGAATACCTTGAACATCTTCAGTTCTTTCTTTTTGCTGGTTCTTTCAAGCTGATACGAATTGTCCTTTGTAATCTATGGCCTCTGAAAATAATTGGTTTTCTTAAAATCGTTGTGATGGCATGGTTAGCGCGACATCAGCTATGAGAGCCAGCTAGCCTGCTGCTCTTGTACATAGAATGCTACCCCTAGGCTTTTAGTCATCATTTTCTCCTAAAGATTTTTCTCTCCTATTGAGTAAGAAGAGTGGATTCTTACTATTTACTTTGTCCTTAAGAAAGAAATGCCCCAAATGATTGTCTATAAATATGATTTTATTTGATTGCTTATCTCTGAGCCTTTATGTGGAATCTGTGAATGGCTGTCTGATAAACTAGGTCTTCTCTTCCTTTGTGACTTTCCTACACTGCAGCCCAAGATCATTAAAAAGATTTTTCTTTTAGGCAGAAGATTTGTTTGCGATTTTTTTTTTGGATCTTGTATTTACCTAAAAATTCAGATGCAAAATTATTCATTTTTTTCTTTTACTATGAAAACAATGTAATTTTTTTCCTGCTTAACTTTTTTCAAAACTCAGCTGAATTTCATCTTGTGACTTGAAGAAATAGATGTCCCTCTTTTTCCATTATTACACAGAATATTTTTCATTATTTTGGAGAACAAGCAAATACAAAAGGGATGTGAATATCAGTGGAAGAGAAAAAATTCAAAGCAATTATTTTCAATGGTTGAAATTAACCCTACCAAAGCTACTCTCTTTCTGGAGCCCTGGTTCTCAAGTATCTGCTTCTTTCTTCATTTTTGCTCCACTCTCCTCTGAGGAAAGAGTTTCACTACTTAGTCATCTCTATATCCTAAACTGTGGGCCTCAAGAATCCACAGGGCCTTTCAGTTCACTTTCTACCTACTATGCATAGTTAGTCTTGATAGAAATTCTTGAGAATCATAATATCGGTTGCTGACTAGACAATTCATTTCCTTCTATTAGATGAATTGTTCACTACTGGTCGTTAGTCATGGCCAGGATTATGAGGTCATAAGTTCTTCTGAATAGTCCATTTGGGACTTGGTGGCACCCAGGCTTATTTATATTATATGATCATTAAGAACTGTGACTGGCTAAAGAGATAGAGTACTTGTCTTTGAGAAGATTACCTTTTTGACAGTCTTTAAATACATCTTTCATTTCAAATAGTTAGCTATCTGTATAAAGGAAATACATTTCAAATATCTTCATGGTCTTATCTGACCTCACCATACCTTTAAGGTGTCTTGACTCATTCATATTCAGCACCTTTCTGCTTCATTAAAAACAGTTGCCGAGGACACTTCTTACCTTTCTCCTAACTCTACTCCTGTCCCGTGTTTCCCATCTGCCTGGCACTTGGCTGTAACACTCATCTCTCATAGACACCACTTGTGCAAGTAGTTGCTGTTTGTTTCCTTAGTTGGACCAGAAGCTCTGTTCCTCTGGCTCTTCCTTCTTCTTGCTGCCTTGGATAGAGTGCTTTGTTTTAACTTAGATTCTAAGACCCAAAACTTCACTGTTTAATCACTTTGTGACTATCTTGACTTCTTTCAAGTTTCTAAACCTTGTTTAGATAATTCACGTGAGTGTTATTTTCAAATTATTTCTGTGATTCCCCAGTTTCTTTCTAAGGAGAGCTAATGAGCACTCTTAATGGTAGAGGCAGTAGATTGCTATAACTTCACTGGCTATGTCTAAGAAGTAGAAGAGAGATTATTTTCATATTTGTTTTCTGGCATATATGAATGAAAATCAAATCAGCATTTACTTAGGTAGAAAACACATGAGACTATTTGGATGAAAAATCTAGAACAGGAAAATCTTCTGGTTGGGGAGACATTTTAAGTAGAAGAGTATCTTTGGGGGCTAAAGAGATGAGTTAATTCTTAGCAATTTTACACATTCTAACTTTTGACATTTGACCTGGGCAACCTATGAGGCTGATAATGAATCTCTAGAAAAATCAGCCATTTCAAAGTTTTCTTGCTGGCTTCTTAATAGATTCCCCATTGCTCTTTTCATCCAAGGAAGACTTAATAATATATCTGAGACTCTTAACAGAAGTATCAAAGCACTGAATGTTCTTCAGTTCCAGTCCTAGATTAGAACCCAACACAAGATACTGTTTTCCCAGCTCATTGGAATATTAAGATTTTTGAGGTTTGATTGCCTAGGAGCTGGTTTATTTGGACTAGTAAGATATGAGAAAGACTTTTTAACACAAAGAGGTAAACCAGTGGTAAGCTCGCTTCCCTTTACATATCACCTGTTTACCTCACTGTGAATTATGGCCTTGTACAACTTCTAGAATTATGATTTTAAAGTTTATAAAATCGCTGAAAGCTAATTTCTTTAGGTCATGTTTGTCCTGAGACTGAAGGTGTAGAGAAGTACATGCCTGTAGGGAATGAAATTCTCTAAACTTCTGCTCGCTGATAATTGATCTTAACTGTATAGATCAAGAACACCAGAGTGGGACGGCAGCACAGGACACTGCACGGCTTCAGACATAACCCATCCTGGATGTTCAGATAGCTGCTATTTCAGTTAGACATTTGTTCAATGTAAGCAATTAAATGTGATTTACATTATTATGTTTACCTACATAATGTTTTTCATATGAGTAAACTCAGAAGTCAGAACAAAAATTCTTTACCTATCCATGTATCCTGGCATTTATTTTAAAAATGTTATCATTGCAGCTAATGTGCATTCATGAATATATGTTGGAGAGTAATGCAGACAGTTTGTAAGCCCCTGCAAAGCTCTCATCCTAGCAGTCTTGGGAAGAGATGACCAAGATCATATGAAACTTGGAGTAAGCCTTACTTGCTGCAACCTGATGGAATATTTTATTTTTATTCATTTTCTTCTTCCTCTATTGTTATGCACTGGCACCCTAGTGCTATCTAGAAGTGAATTAAATGGCTCAGAGGCTGTGATTCTACAGCTACCAAGATGTTAGAATGGACATTACTATCTAGAGGTGTTTGCATATATAATGTACTCATGTCCATTTTAAGCTTAAGAAGTTTGCAGGAAGCTTTTTTTAACACCATCAAGCATTTACTATTTCTGCCTGTATGCCTTCTGAATCACTGAATAATTGGTTTTTTAAAGTAGAATTATAAATAAAGGCAATATGACAGAGGAGAAATAACATGTTTCAAGTAAAAGGCATGAAAATTCATATTTAAGCAGCTGGAACAGGTAAGGCAGCTCCTCATTCCTTGTATACCAGTTTCCTTTGTGTGCTTAATGGCCCAGGCCAATGTGAGGAATCTACATCAAAGGACTTTTAAATATTACTCCATCTTATAAACACTTTTCAGAATTGGTTGGAAGGTAAAAGTGAATTGTATTTGCATGGGGCAGAATTTTAAACTTTTTCTATTATTTTCATAAAAATCTCTGTTTGTTCTCAACCACAGTATCTCTAATAGTATAAAAAAAAGTAGGAAATCACCAGAGTACTTTTATCATTGAGTCTATTCTAAATCAGGCTATAATTCTCTGTATCGACCCCACAGTGCTCTGAAATTGAGTAGTTTCCCTCCCTGAAGCCAGCACAGAATTAACCTTTCTTCCTTCCTCCCTTGATCTTCTTTGTCTCTCCCTTCCTTCCTTTCCTCCTCTCCTTACCCCTCTTTTCCTCTCTCCCTACTCCTACTCTTTTTCTTTTTATTCACCTCTCACTTCACCCTTTTTGATTTCAAACATTTATTAAGCTCTTGTGTGGCAAGCAATAAACACATTACCAGAGACAGAAAACCTAAGAAGTAATTACCGACTTTGAATTATATATAATCTAGAAAAATGATTTCACACTTTTTTTTGACTGGGCCCACAGCAAGAAATACATTTCCTTGCAATCCAGTACACACAGACACACATGTATTAGTTGCTAGGGCTGCTGTTAACAGAGTATCAAGAACTGAGTGGCTTAAAACAACAGATATCAATTGTCTCCTAATTCTGGAGGCTGCAAGTCTGAAGTCAAGGTGTGGGCAGCAGTCCACGTTCCCTCTGACACCTGTAGAAGACAATCCTTCCTTGCCTCTTTCTGGCTTCTGGTGGTTTGCTAGAAATCCTTGGCACTCCTTGGCATGCAGCTCCAGCATTTCAATCTCTCGTAGGGATCTCACATGGCATTCTCCCCTGATGTGCCTTCTTTCTTTGAGCTTCTTCTCTTCTTATAAAGGACACTAGACATATTGGATTGGGTCTTACCCTACTCTGGCATAGCCACATTTTAACTTAACTAATTACACCTGCAATAACCCTATTTCCAAATAAGGTTACACCCTGAGGTACTTGGAGAGTATTTTCGGGGGACACAATTCAACCCATAATAACACATACACAATGAAACAGTAGTTTTATGAATCAATATTCAGTTTTTTACTTTGTAATTTTTTTGTTCTATCTTATTATGAAAAAGTTTGATTTTTGACCCACTAAATTTATTAGCAACACACTAATAGATACAAGCCCTTGCTGGAAAAAGATTGTTCTAGAAAGGGAGATAAACATACTTAAAAATGTTGTATTATAGGTGCTAATAGAAGAATGTATAGCATGAATATTCTAGTATGGGGATAAATTTGTTTATGAAAGTAATGGAAAGCTACATAAAGAAGTAACCCCTACTGAGTCTTAAGGGATAAACAGGAGTCACCAGTGGTGGGCACTTTGAGGAAGAGAAGAAAGAAGAAAAAAGTAGCTGTATAGGATGACTGACCCTTGGAGGATGAATAGGAGTTCATGAAACAGTGAGACCATTTTCTAAAAGTTCTTATATACAATGCTAAGGCATTTAGCTTTTATTCCATAATAATGGAGGATTTCAGACAGAAATAAAAGTGATGAAAATTATGGGTGAGAATTATTTGAATTTAAATCCCAAAGTGACCTTGAGTCACTTTGTTTTTGCTTTGGTTCGCTGATATATCATTGGGAATAACAATGCCACCTGCTTCATTGAGTTGTTGTAGGAATAAATGAGTTACTATATAAAAAGAATTGCATCTGGCTCATAGTATGCCACAATAAGGGTTAGTTACTATTATTATGATACAATTGAAAGCTTTTAAGCAAGGGAATAAAACAAGGTGAGCAAATGCTACTGTACAGTTTGAAAATCATTGCAGATAAATCCATGGAAGATGGAAGCCACTGGGTGAAAAAACACAATAAGTGCTACACAACAGTTCCAAATATTTGGCTTCACTCTCCCCACTTCCAGGTTAACTGGAATAATTGATTATTAGGTGTTCTTTAGGTATAGGTCAATAAAATATATTTCACTTTAGACAGTTCTATTGACAGGAGCAATTTCTTTGTCATTTTCATAGTTTAAGTGCCAAAGTGAGGGCACTGTCTTTGTATCTTACATTTTTTTCAAAGAAAGGTGTTGGGGACCCATACATACACTTGGAGTCACAAACAAAAATTTTATTTAAAAAAATAAGGCAAATTTCAAGTGAACAAAATTAATTACTACAATTTTTATGTCACTTTGTGTATTAAACTGAGTGTAATATAATAAAACACTGCAGAATATTTAGCTAGGTCTTTGATCAATGTCAAATAAAAATAAAACGTTTTACCACCAATTGGGATTAATGTTGGGAATTAGATTTGGAGGTTTATTGTAATTTGACTTTTTCTTTTGTTTAAACCACCTTCATTTTATCTCCAGTCCCCCATGGCTGTCAAGTTATAAGGACAGAAAAATCTAGGCTCACATTAGTAGTTGTTACAGCAGCTGCACTGTGTGTGGCAAATATATCTGGGCAGAAACCTGTGTCTTAGTTCCATCCCAGAGCAGCTGCCTTCAAACTGAGCCAAAATCCGAGCCAGCCAAAGAACCACAGCGATGAGTGGATATCAGAAAGAAGGAAAGAAGAAACCAGCCTGGGAACTTGGGGTCAGCAAACAAGGAGTGATGAAGTCCTTCCAAGCCGGCGAGGAGAGCCGCCCCCACGGTCACTGGGTCACTGCATCCGCACAAGTGCACTGCGGCCACTGCGCGCGGCGGCCGCTGCTGAACCCAGATCCTAACGCAAAGCGATACCCACCGCACACTGATGCGCCACTGTGAACATGCCCACAGTCCTGCTCCGTGGCGTTGGAGGGAGTTCCCTTTCTCCTTTGTCCTCTGGAGGCTGCAGGGCCTGGTGATGCTCTGGCTCCACAGCAGAGATTCCGCAAATGATTGTGTCTTGCTTTTGCTTAATGGTGTCCCTTTGGATCCTAGTAGTGAAGGTCACTTGAAAATTTTTCCCTGGCTCAAGCTCTGAAAGAATTTCCCTTTCAGGGCTTGAAAACTAAA
This sequence comes from Vicugna pacos, assembly GCF_048564905.1. Taxonomy (NCBI): domain Eukaryota; kingdom Metazoa; phylum Chordata; class Mammalia; order Artiodactyla; family Camelidae; genus Vicugna; species Vicugna pacos. The sequence continues at coordinate 4,617,210 of NC_133022.1, forward strand.
GTCAGAGAACTCACCCAGCAAGACGACGATTTTGTAGACTTCTCCCTTGGCAGAGACAAATGGACTAGTGATTGTAAACAGACCTTGGTAAGGGCCTTCTTTTTTCCAGCAAGGTGGGGAACCAGACTTTGATTTTATAAAATACCACTGCTTAATAAGACAATTTCTGTACACAAGGACAACTCTTAGCTGGCTAACTCTCATGGTGGACAGACCAGCTTAGGAAGAATGTTACAATCTCCTTTACAATTTTCAAAGTCAATTATAATTTTCAAAAGTTTTGTAAATTCAGCTTTCATCCTTCTAACTATCTATGTACTCTTAAAGACAGCACACTATTGCCCACAGCAATTCTGTGCAATATTACCTGCACGCCATTAGTCATAGATACTGGTGGATACATTTTCTGATTTATATACAATAAACAGGGGAAGACAAAAAGATTTCAGGCTCTTGTATTTTAAAAAGAACTCTTTTGTTTCATTCTATCATAAAACAATATGTATCAATTACTGAAAATTTAGAAAATATGAAAAAGCAAAAAAAAAATAACCATAAATAATAGCCACCATAACCCTACTGCCCTGAGATAACCAAAATGTAATTTGTATATTCCTTGGGGGCAGGAACTGCACATTAATTGTAAGTCCACCACAGGGCTCAGCTCAGAGTCTTGCACAGATGAGGGCCTTGGTTTCAACCCTGACTGAGCATCTGTGGAACTAAAAATAAGTACATAAACAGAATGAGTAGCCTGGGCTCTACCTCAGGCCTATACATATTTTTTCAGTGGTGGCCTAGGTAGCAGCATTGCAAGGAAATTTCATGGAGAATTCTGCCAAGGTTGAAAAGTAGTGGATTCAGTACTCAAAAAAAAAAAAAAAGCTTTTAAATTGAATTAGAGATTTTTGTTGCAATCAAATAAAAGGGGGCACTCAAACAATTCATAATGATCTTTTCCCCCATCTGCTGAATTTGCTTACATTCCTTGAAGCCTCACTCCAGCAGAAATTATCATGCATGTTTGAAAAGTAGTTTCCTGTCCTGAGAGCTTTTCCTCAGTCTTCTCGAACAAGGCATGGCCTATGATTGTACCTAATGACTCCATTTCTAGCTTTTTAAGGTTGGTTATTCTATGCACTACTTACTCCAGCACCTAAGAGCAAGCTTCAAATATTACAAGCTTTGAGTAATTGGCTGCACCACATTCCGAGCACTTGGAACCTGTCTTTCAGCTTCTCAGGCTTTAGTTTCTATTAAATTCTCGCTGCCTTGGCCAGTGGAACCACGTGCTAGGATGACAGTCTGGCTTTTGCCTGCAGGGGACCTTAAAACTTGGAGACTAGGTCATAAATACAATTTAATTAAAGTACCCTGAGATGTTCTCTTCACTTCAGAGACCCTCTTTTTTTTTGTTGTCTTTTCCAAGATTCTGTATTTGGGTCTATAGTGCCAATACTGATTGAGCACTCCTAATGTCCCGGATCTGTTTGAGGTTCTAGGGATTTAAGAATAAATTGAACCTGAAAACCCTGCTCCTGTGGCTCTTACAACCTAGTGAGAGATAATTGAAAACAAATATGTCAGGTGGTGATTAGTGCCATCACTAATAAGGGAAAATTGAATAACTTAAGGAGATACAGTTGTAAAACTGACCGTTTTATACAGAGTGGTCAGAGAAAGGTCTCCTGAGGAATAGTGAGCAAGTGGCTATTTTATGTAGAATGGTCAGAGAAAATTGCTTTCTGACCACAGAATCTAAGGCTGAAGGGAGCAAGTCATGTCTGTGTATCTGGGGCAAAGAGTGTTTCAGGTTGAAGAAATAGCATGATAAAAGCTTTTTGGAGAGCATGTGTAGATAAGGAAAAAAGCGGGACTGCGTTGTCTGGGCATAGCAATGAAAATACAGTGGTAAGAGATGAGGTCAGAGAGATATTGCAGGAGCATGGGTGAGGACATGTAGAGATGTACAAGAAAAGGAAAGGACTTTGCATTAATTCTGAGCTGATATGAGAAGCCATAGGAGGGTTTTGGGAACATTAATGACATTTCTGACATATTTTAAAAGGAACACACTGACCACTGGGAGAGAATAAGAGTAGAGGCTATTGCAAATATCTAGATGAGGGTCATGTAGCTTGAATTAGATTAGTGGTATTGGAGGTGGTGAAAAACTGTCAGCTTTGGATGGTGGAGCCAATAGTATTTGCAGATGGACTGGATTTGATGTGACTGAAAAGGAAAGTGAACATGACTCCAGCATTGTTGTCTGGAATAACTGGTAGAATGAAGTTTCCACTTATTAAGAAGAGGAAGAAACTGGAGGAAGCAGGTTGGAGGTGGTTGAAATCAGGGGCTTGATTTTAGGCACATTAAATTTGAGATTCCTGTTAAATATCCATGTGGAAGTATAAATAATCAGATATGAATTTGAGCTCAGGGGAGAGGTGGGGGCAGGAGTTAGACATTTTGAGGTTATCATCTTAATGATGGTTTACTGTTAGGATTACATTTGGCTGCAAATACCAGAAAAGCAAAATCACACAGGTGTAAATAAAATAAGAGTTTTTGTGTTTCCATTATTCAGAAAGTCTGGAGATGAGCAATCTAGGAGCATGGCTCCACAATCATGAAGGAACTCCTCTTTGTTGCTCTGTTATCCTCAATATGTGACTTTGATCTCATGGTCTAATGAGGCTACCTGAGCTCCAGCCATTATGTCCCCATTCATGTCATCAAGAGGAGGAAAGAATGAAAAAGGATATGGTCCCTCCCTTTAAGAATACTATCTAAAAGCTGCGTGTCCAATTACAGCTTAGTAGTCAGAATTTGGTCATTTGGACACACCTAAATGCAAGGAATCTGAGAAGTACAGTATTTATTCAGGAAGATCTTATACTAGATACAAACTGGGGTTTCTCTTACTATTGGAGAACAACTAACATGCTATATTACAGATGATATTTAAGTCAAGGCACTGCGTGACTTCTACAGTGAATGTACACCTGAGATTGAGTAAATGTTCCAGCGTTACCCATCTAGTAAATGTTAGAACTTGCAGGTTTAGCTCAGTCATTCTCTCACATGTGACCTGCTCCTCAGGCTGACTCATTTTACATTTCTTGCCTCTGTAGTTTTAGAAATGATGTTTCTTTTTCCAGAAATGCTTACTTCTCCTTTGGCTGCCTCGGTATCCATTTTCTAAATGTAGTTTAGAAGATCATTTCTTGAAAATCTGTCCTGATAGCCTTTTCCTCACCTTCCAGTGACTTTAGCCTTCCCTCACCTCTTAGGTGCCTTATACATGCTCCTAGGTGTAACTGTAACTTTAGTAAGTTTAAACTCTAATTATCGTGTTTGTCTCTAATAATATACTGTGAGCTCCAATGAGGGAACAAACATTAAAAAAAAAAATTCACCTCCAGGAAGCAGCCTAGTGTTTGGCAGTTAGTTCTTTTACTGATTAAGGATTAAATGAATGAAGGCCTGATCTCTGCCTTTAGACATAAGTCATAAACATCTGGGGCCAAGCTGACAGCATCAATATAGGCAATTAGACTCACTCTAAGCACGGGGGAATGGAGGGGTGTGGGGGGAGCGCTATGGTGATTGCAGAAATCTTGACTCTATCCAAAGATATTCAGACTCAAAGTTTTAATAAAATAGCAGCTCAGCTTAAAAAAAAAAGTCTACAGGTAAGAATAGGCTTATGGGATACAACTTTCTACTCCCGTATTAGATAGTTTATAATCTCATAAAGAGGAACACATTCTAAGAGAAACAAGAAAAGGTTGCATTAAATTGGAAGAGGGGTAACAGTGGAGCTCCCATATTCTGTTGTGCCCTAAGGGGACAGAGCAGATTAACTACTTAGTTGGATCATAAGCCACTCCTTTAAGTGGCTTCTTTGGTCACAAGCACCTTCCCTTCTTTATTTGAGTGCTCTTTATTCAGTGGCAGTGTGAGAGTTAACACAGCTTCCAAGAGTGGTGCTGGTGCTATTGAAAAATCACTACAACCTAGATGACAATGCTATTATCCAGTGCAATGAGCGTCATAGAAGAAGGAACTACTCTATTCATGGACTCTTATTTAGAGATGGGTAAGGACTTTGGAGATCATTTAAGCCCTGAAGTTACATTTATTACTTCTGGTCACATAGGTGATGTGTCAGAGCTGAAATTAAAGCATTTAAGTCCCTAGATGTCCATCCTGCACTCTTTCTACAACTTGGCCTGGGGAAGCTAATGATCTCACCACTGATCCTTTAGTTGAGTCCTTTATAAAATTTATTCCGTGGAGCCCTAAGCCAGGGAGGCCAGGTCCTCAGTCCCTACTATTTGAGCTGCTATAGTTTTTATGTTTTAAATATTGGGCTTCTCATATTTTTTTAAATAAATGCCTTTTAATATAAAAATGAATATAAAGAAAATAAAATCTCAGTGTAGTCACCACCCAGCTTGGTTAAATCTCAACATTTTACTATGCCATATTTCCCTTCTTCCTTTCCTTCCTTTGTCTTCTTTTTCTTCATTCCTTCATTCTTTCTTCCTTCCTTTGACTCCTTCATTTCCTTCTTGCTTTCCTCATTCCTTCACATTTTTCCCTTCCCTCCTCCTCTCTGCTTCTCCCTTCCTTCCTTTTCTCTTTCCATCTCTTCTTCCTTCCTTTTTCCTTCTTTCTCCCTTTTAAAAATACACATATTACAGATTTGGACAGAGGCCTCATCCTTGTCCCGTTTTCCTTCCCAGAGGTAACCTCTATATTCAGTTGGTGTTTCTCATTCCTAGCCCTATTTTATAACCTAATTATATATGTATATCCCTAAACAGTGCGTTGCACTCTTTGTGCCGTTTTGCATAATCTTTATACAATGGTGTCTTTTGCTTATTTTGTTTGTTTGTTTGTTTGTTTTTTTCTGAGACAGATGTTAATGTACAGGACATTTACAAAAGAAATTTTGGGGGCTCACACCTGTGGAAAGGTAAGAAAGGAAGCATGATAGGGCAGAGATCTGTCCAGTAAATACTCGGACAGATTCCATTCTTTTCCAACAGGAGCTCTCTTCTTAGCATAACAGAACTGCTTTGTTTGAGAGTTTAACTTTGTTTGGAGCTTGACTATTCTTACAATGAATTCCTGAGCCTTATTCTCAGCTTTCTCTTCCTTCCCACTGCAGGGAGTGAGAGTTTTCTATATGCTACCAAGTAGGTTCTCTGACTTTCACATTAGCTTTTAATTACCAATTAACCACTCTCAGGTCTCTTTGGCACAGCTTAAATTGCATTGAGCAAGAGTCACACAAGTCTACTGCTCTTATACTTACCATTTCCTCCACATTTCTCAAGTGCCTAATATATCATATATTACCTACTAATTCATTTGCTTCCGTCAGTGAGTCATCTCAGTTCATTGCCTTTAAATATTTTAAGAGTTTAACTGCTAGTTTGTGCTAGGACTATCTGTGCTCTATTTGCTCCTAGCAATGGGGTCTTCATTTAATTATTCTGGACCTGACTTCAGCTACGTAAAATATTTTATTATTTTTTTATTACAAACAGATGTATTAATGGGTCTATGATCACAGAGTGGTTCTTCTGTGGGGCTAACTTATATTTATATTTTATATCTACAATTATCATTCAATGAGTGGATTCAATTCAAGCACTTTCTGCAGTTTGGACCAATGAGACATTTGGAGACCAGCTCAAAAATCATAGTAGTAGGTTTAGATTGGCCATGTTTATATCAAACTTATGAGAATTCAGTAAATGATGTTTTATAACACTATCAGTTATCAGTGTAATGTACTCCATTAAACTACACATTTTCAGTTTTTAGGAGTCTAATTTTCTTGGGTGGCAAAATTCAGTGGAGGTGAAGCTAGAGGTGAGACAGGATGGAAGGAGGCAAGGCACAGCCATTCAAGGAATGCTACAGCAGTTAACATCAAAATGGTGAAAGAGTCAACCGCCAGTAGGCCTTGAGGCTCAAGATGATGAGAGATTTAATTTCTTGTAGATCTTGAGCTTCATTATACACTCATTGTAACATATTAACGTGGTGAATAACATGCCCACAGGCACAATGGCAGTCCCAAGGCTAGCCACAAAACATCAAAGTGTGGGAAATGGCCAACATCCTGGGAATCCCAGTCCCTTCCCCAGGCTACTTAGACTGGTCCTTTCACTTATTATCATATGAAGCCACCAAGCCATAAAAACCAACAATAGTCACCTCGCAGCTGCCCCTCTTCCTCCCCCTTTGGAGACAGCCCACATTCTGTCTATGGAATGCGTACCTACTTTTAATCTGAGCACCCAACCCCCAAACCCCATGGTCTTTCTCTTGCCATTCAGTGTACCTCTGAATAAATCTACCTTTACTCAACTGTGGCTCACTCTTGAATTCTTTCCTGTGCAAAGCCAAGGACCCACACTTGTTGGGGCACATCCCAGGGGCTCCTCACACCCCCACATCCATTTTCCTGCATCAGAGGGATGTCATGGAAGCAGCCAGTCACTCCAGTTTTTTTTTGTTTTGGTTTTTGTTTTTTGCTCTAGTCAAAGAAGTTGTGAAGGAAAAGCCAGGCTGGTTTAACAAGATAACTCACAAATCTAGGAATGTGAAGGAGAGGCTGGGCTGGGCTAACAAGATAACTCACAAATCTAAGTATCAGAATACTGATCTGAGTTCTGCTGGACTAACTTGTAAATCTAAGTTAATTAGTGTTGGTTTGCTGATTCCCTGTTCATGTTTTTCTGTTTGTTTGTTTTTTTGTTTTTGTTTTTTTTTTTTTTGCTAGCCAGCTGGATTTTCAAAGAGATATATCTGGCTTTGGAATGTTGGTTTGCTGTCTCCCTGCCTCCACTTTTGTGATAATGATGCTGCTAAAGCTGTTCCATGCCTATTGGCCTAATACCCCAAGCTTGTATTTTACCCTATAAAACCTTGTGCACACGTCTTGGAGGTGCTTAGAGCTTCAGAGCAGAAGCCCCTCTGAGCCCACCGTCATAATACATCTGAACACTCCAACCCTCTGAGTAGTGCTTGTTTGTTGGCTGGCCTGTGGTTTCTGTAACAAAGTTACCCCAACAGGTAAAGACCCCAGTTCTTGTCAGATCTCAAAAGACAAGTTTACAGTTGGGAGACAGTGCCTTGTGTAGCAAAAGATTTTAAAGATTTATTTAGAAAAGAACAGGAGGCAGGCTGTTCCAAGGGAGGAAAAGCAGTGGCTTCTGTTTTCCCTTTCTCCTGTACCCTCACTTAGAGGTGGTCTTTTGATTGATTGATGGCTCTTGTCCCTAGAATGCTTAGTCATGTTTGGCCCCTTTGTGCATGTCCTTACTACGGTGTACACAGGAAAACCCATGGCGGGGAAGGGCACTAAGCCGCAATGTTAATTATAATACGATGAACATTGGACCATGTCCAGTTAAGTCCTTTCTGCTACTGTGCAGTTGTGGCTGTCGGGTTTTACCAGTTTCTTGCTGGCACTCATTTAGAAGTAAAGTCCTTTTATACTGGAGGTGGGCATAACACCGTCTTCCAGACCATCCTCCCTCTCCTCCACCTGTCTGCCCGGTGCCCCCACTTATCTAATTACCTAACAAAAGTACTTCTGAACTCCTATCACTCAAATTTGTATGTTAACTTCTATTAATTTAAAGCAGTGACACTTGTGTTAGAGTTTTGCTTATCATTTAAGACTTTTAGCAATCGCACTGTTTGTTTCTCCATGGTTACTCTTATATTATTAGCTCTATACATTTCACAAAGCTCTCTTAGCCACATGGATTTTGAGATGCTTTGGGGGGGTATTAAATGGAATTTTTCATGGAAGAAATTAAATTCAAGTTAAACCCGGGCTTTACACAGCAAAATCCATGTTCAGATATCATGGTCTGAGGGGCAAACTGTACTACACTGATCAACTAGGATTATGTGATTTATCAGCTGTTACTGTTGTTTTATCAGTGAGAAAGGATTTCATTCGTGTATATACACTGTGATTCTAGAACATTTAATCTTAAAGTTTACCTTGGTAATTGGAGTTTTGTATTTCTAAAAATGAATCCCAATCTCTATTTGTGTGCTGCCAAGACTATATCAAATAGCTGAATATGGGAAGGAGTGAGTTGAAAACTTGCTAAAGTGATGGAAAAGTGTTAGTTCTTAATGACGTTATTGAGGAGAAAGGGAAATGACCAAGTATAGGCCATCTTTTCTTTCGTATAAAGCTTAAAAATTAACTTTTAATTTTAGTAGAGATGGAATAGCATGGGCTTAGCTGAGAGTTTAGAAAAGTCCCCCTCCTACATAAACTTAGGAATGAGTGGTAGAGTACTGACTAACTTAGCAGAGATCTTTCTTTGGTGAACTTTTTTTTTTGGTGGGGCTGGGGGTTGCTCTTAGGAGGGTTGGGCAAATATTCCAGAGTGTTCAGAGAAGCAGATGCAGAAGGAGATGCCAGGTCCATCATGGGGTTTCATTTGGTACATGCTAATACTAGGCCAATTAGCTGGTAAACCACTGGCAAGTTTGATGACATGCTGCAAGGTAGGGCATTGCCAAATTAGGAAACTCAGGTATTGTACGCCATTGCTCATTGATTCTTGGAGTTTTCATCTCTGTTTCAAAAGAACTTGGCAATCTTGTGGTTTGGTTTAGAGAACTGTTTATAATATTCCTGGTGCTATACCATGGCATTGATCACCTTCTCATGATTTAGGGGAGAGAGCAGAGTCAATGCCCAGGTAGCTGTGAATAATGTGTTCTCCTGAAGCTCTGCAGACCCATTCTTTTACCTGCTCTTGTATCCATTATAATGATATTTGGTTCCACTATCCTATTTAACTCCGAACTCTTCCAGAAGAAATAGAAAAATATGAAAATGACTGATGTAAGCTGTGAACAACTAGTTAAGAGTAATAAATTTAAGTTCTGGAAATTAGTTCTTAAATGGTAAATAAAGGCTCCCCCCCCAGTATTATTGTGATATAATTAACATACAGCACTGTATAAGTTTAAGGTGTGACACATAATTATTTGATTTACATATACTGTGAAATGATTACCACAACAAGTTTACTTAACATTCATCATCTCACATAAATGCAAAAAGGAGGAAAAGAAAAAAAAAGTTTTTCTTATGTAAAAGCTGTTTTAACAAGGGGTTCTCTAAAAAGTAGTTTTTGATTTAACAGCATCTTGATAAACAAAGGCCAGTTTCAGGGCCAAGCCAAATTTCTCCTAAACTCTAATGTTATTACTCTGAGGAGCAACTGGCCCAGCATTGTACATAAGTTTTGCAAGGCTCATAAAATAACCTCTCCCCTGAGACTCTAGAATCCAGGCATCCAAGTGCATGTGACTTAGTAATATTTGCACAGCAGTATCCTGCATGCTTTGAGTGATGTTGCCATTTGCTGGAGTTCTCAGCAGTGCAGCTCTTCCACCCAGTTGCAATCAATTTCCCTGATCAGTAGCTCTGACTTAGCTTCACCCTCATAAATTTAATAATTCACTTGACAGGTGCAGAGCAGACAGAGCTCAAAGAAATGTGTAGATTCTTGGAAGAGTCAGGAAAAAGACTAACTGACTTTTTATTAGCTTTTGGATCCTGACATTTAATTTGAATAAGGGGATGATGCGGTAGTTCAGGATGCTCAGGCACAAGAGATTTTTTTTCTTTTTCAGTTCTTAAATTTTTATTCTTCTTTCCTCTGTAAAATGACGCCAATCTGTGGAATCCATTTACGAACCATGGTTGTTAAATGTGGCCAGTCATTGGCCCATAGGGTTGGGCTAGTAAAGCATAAAAACAGAGCATCAACTTTGTGCTGACCCTTTACATTGCTGGGGGCACATGTAACTGCAATCATACAGAGACTTGGCTTACGTTATGTGTACACACACACACACACACACACGGCCAGACTGTCTGGATCCAAATCTCTGTGATGCTTCTTACTAGCTGAGTAATCTTGGGCATGTTATTCAGCCTCCTTGTATCTCATTTTTAATTTGCAGAAATTGGTATTTCCTCTCTCATTGTGAGGATTGAACAAGTAAATAGATGTAAAACAGTTTTAAAAAGTGTCAGGAATATCAGAAACTCTCAGTGAATGTTAACTCTTATTAAAATTGTTATCCTCACTCTTATGTAAAGGTCTATCATTTATAATCTTTTCTGTAAAGCCCAAAATTGACCTTTTTGTTTTTTGCTTTTTAATTTTTAAACTGATAAGTTATTCGTATGGTAAAAACTCACACAAAACTAAAATATATATAGTAAGTTAAGTCTCCTTCCCAATTTCTGCCCCTAGGTCCTGCTTTCCCCCTTCTCAAAGGTAACCATTTTTTTCATTTCTTAAGTATTTTCCAGAGATATGTATATATAGAAATGAATTTACTCAAATCCTCTACCTAGGACTTTAAAATATATTTTGAATACCAATTGAAGACTTATCTATAAGGGAAATAATAAGTTTGCCTCATTTGTATTATGACTAATCAAAATAGTATTAATCATAGTTTGAATAATAATAGCTGTCTTTGCTATGAAGCAGACAGTCTGCTAAGTTCTAAAACCAAAGTATCTGATTTAGCATCTGTAGCAACCCTCTGAGGTGAGTATTGTTATCATCCCTAATTGATATATAAAGAAACAGTGGCCAAGAGAGACTACATTTTGGAGAAGTCTTTGGATATCACTTTCTTGGATGTAGATCCAAGGGAGCAGTTGCAAATTCCCTGATGCTAGACAATTTTAAGTGTAATATGGGGAATTCTGTCCCACGAAACACTTCAGCAAATCTCAGTGACCTAAAGCTCTAGATACAAATACTTCCAAGGCATACTGGTGACATAATGCATGTACATATTACAGCATCTTCTTTGAGCCAAAAAGTGTCTCCTGACATTTCATGGGACAGACCTCAGAAGTGTAATTCTGAGCAGTAGGCACTGAAAATTGTCATGCTTACTTTGGTCTGTAATGTCTTTGAGTCATTTTGTCTTTCACCACTGAAAGACTGATCTCACTGGGCAAAGTCAGCCAGAGCAGCTTCTTAGATCTGTTAGCATAATTTCTTATTTATTTTTAAGGAGGAAGCTTGAGTTTTTAGAAACTGGTGGAAAGACAGAGTTGGAAGGGGTTTAAATGAGTTTAGGAGTAAATGACAAGTGAAAATGATGCAGCAGGAGAAGTTGTGTTCAGCTGCTGGCCTCTGTCTCTTCTCTGATTGCCCTCCAGCCTCAGCACAGCCCTTTTGTACTCAGGAAAGCCTCTTGGTACTCATGTGGCCCCTTTATCTTTTCTGCAAGAACTTGCCTTCACACAACTGCCTGTAAAATTCCAGCGTGCTGAAGTGATTCATCACTAGTTATAAGGGTGAACACAAATTATAAATAAGAGGCTTAATTATCCTGTTTGAAAATAAGGGAGGAGACTCCCTACCCCTCCCCTTTCCTAGAGCATTTAGTTTAGAAACCTAATCATTTTAAGTTCTTTTTCATTTCTTTGAAATTCATGTAAATCTTTTAAAAGCTAAATAAGCCTCTTGCCAAGACTGTCTCTCTCAAGGACCTGGGAGCCACCTGTCAAATTTAGTCAGTTGAGGAAGATAACAACCCAACCTGCGGGAGGGCAGGAGTCTGGCTTCAGTGAGCACTTCATTCCAAGTTGCAGAGCTACCTCCTTTCATAAAGATATGAGAAATTTACTTTTCCTTTGAACAAAGCCAATTAACCAACACAAATGGCCACAGAGATTACCAGGTGAATTTAGGATGAACCATGTGTGAGACAAATGGTGCTGTTAAGTACTCTTATTTGAGGACTAGTTATTGGTTGTCTTAGCACAGGTATGTAATGGGTCGTATCTGCCCAGCTACATAGAAAGGTGAATTTGCTTTGTGTCTTTGCAGTCTCTTCAAAGGCTACCTATAATGCTCATCACATTCTGGTTTAATGCTTATTCAGTAATAAAATTGCTTTCTTTCCCTACATTTGTGAAGAGGTTTTTCTGGGTTGGGAGGACATTTTTTTAAATTTTATTTCCCAACATAGTATACTCTGTTCAGAGGCACCTATTTTTTTAACTGAGGTCAAACCTTAAAGATTATGTCACTGAAAAATTGGCCACTGCGCCCTGAAAAGCAGATTCAAACTGGGAGGTACAGTTTTGGTAGCAAGGAGCAGCTTTATTGTTTAGCCCGGCATAGGGAGTCATAGCAGGCTAATGCCTTAAAGACTGAATATTCAGGTTTTATATAAAAACTGGATGGAACAGAAATGGTGATATCAGAGCATTTTACAGAGTGCTAAATTCCTCTTAACCTCATTGAATCTTCAGGAGGATCTCTGGAGGGTCTGTCTATTGGCAGATTATCAGCCTGATATCTCCTTCCTGGAGCATAGTCTTTGGGTTAAAGTTATTCTCAGTAAAGAATGAATCAGAAAACAGCTTTGTATCAGGGAAGTCAGTTTGTTAGTTTGCTTTATACTCCTTCAATTAGAACACAAATTTCTATAGCATTTTAAGTACCGTAAACTGAGATGGGAAGTTAATCAGGAAAACTGAGACTAGACATAGCCAAGGAATACCTGAAGTTCTATCCAATAGCCAGACTCTTGGAAATGTGAAGTGCTTTCTTGACGGGGTGGAGGAAGGCGGGGTGGGGGGACGGACGGGTAACTACCCTCCAGTGTTTGACTCCTGTTTGGAGGACATTCACACTCTTCGAACATTAAAAGAGAGCAACTCAGCCTTGTTCATAGGAATTTCTCTGGCTTGAAAATCTGACATTGTTGCCCCTTGTAAGTTTAAATATTTTCATCAAGTAAAAATAAGAGACACACACTAAATTTAACATATTTTTTTTAGCAGTTCAACTGTCTTTTTTACTGGGCCACTTACCAGCTTCCCCAATTGTTCCTGAGTTTTGGTAGCACTCAAAGAGTATATTGTAGTTTTCCTTGCTACTGGTGATGTCACCCATGAGGTTTATATGTCCTTGAGGATAGAAACCATGTTTTATTCATCTCTGTCCCCCAAACATCTGGGCACATAGCAAGTGCTCATTAAATACTTGGACGAACAAATAAATACATGGGACTTCCAATGTACAAGGCATTATAAAACACAATGAAGAATACATAGGTGATAAAAAATAGCTAATGATCCTTGAGTTTTTACATAATTGATATTGAAAAAGCCTGATTCATGGGAGATAATTATCAAAAAATTTTATTGTCTCCCACTCTTGCTTTGAAATCTTCTCTTTTGGGATAGTTCTTCAACTACCCCGTACCTTTCCTGACTATGACTTGTTAAGACAAAATACTGAGTTATAATTATCACCTCCAATTTTACTATATGAATACATAGTTTGAAGTTGCTTTAACTTTGAGGCACCTCCTCTCCAGCTCAGGTCTGACAAAAAAGGGGAGCATCCTCAGTCAGGGAATGGGGAGTGGTCAGCTTCTCTTCTCTTACCTCAAGTGAGATTTTACCTACTTGGGATCTTATTTGTATTGATTTCTGGTGTTGTGGGAGAATAGGTTCTTGCCTTGCGCAGGAAAGAATTCAAGAGCAAGGCATGGTAAAGTGAATGCAGGTTTATTTAGAGAGAAACACACTCCATAGACAGAGTGCAGTCTGTCTCACTCAGAAGGGAAAACGGCTTAGGAGATACACACTCTACAGGCAGAATGTGGGCCATCTCAGAAAGGTGAGAGGAAGAGAAGCCAAGAGGTGTGAGGTGTTTAGTTTAAAGTAAAAGTAGATACTCACTCCATAGACAGAGTGCAGGATGTCTCAGAGGGCAAGAGAGAGCGACAGAGCCAGAACGACCAAGAGGTGCAGGGTTGTTGGGTTTTATGGGCTTGGTAATTTCATATGCTAATGAGCAGGATGATTATTCCAACTACTTTGGGGAAGGGGTGAGGGTTTCCAGGAAACACCCCCTGCCCACTTTTTGACCTTTTATGGTCAGCCGCATAACGGTCATTGCACCTGTGGGTGCAACATGAGGCTCAAGGTCTACTGGAAGTCGCAACTTCTGCCATCTTGGTTCTAACCACTTTGTCCTGTCCTCAGTGGCTGTGTCATTCCTTCAGTGGTTGTGACCTGGCCCCTTCGCTCCTATTTCAGTGGAATGCCCTTGGATTGAGTTTCCTTTGGTCATGCCTGATGGAACAAATGGCACTGAGTTGTTTTAGTTGTTCAGATAAAAAGCTTTGGCATCATCCTTGACACCTATCTATCTTCCATGAGCTATGTCCAATTCTTCAGCAAATCCTTCAAAATTCTCCCCCATCCAGCTATTTCTCTTGCAAATGCCACTTCAGGCTGCGACCCCCACAGCCTCTGTTTAAACTTTAGCACTAGTTTTTGACCTTTTCTCCCAGCAGATTCCATCCGCCACCTCTAAGTCTACTTTCCACTCAGTACCCTGAGGGGTCCTTTGAATATGCCAGATTGTATCATTTCATTCTTGTATCCTAAAACCCAGAAGGATTCCCATCCCTCTTCGTGATGGGTGTTTAGGCCAGCTGATTTGAGAAGAGAAGGTAGAAATTGTGCCCTGTGACTCTGAATGTGTGTTTTTGCAGATAATCAATATCAGCAGAAAAAGGATTAGGAGGCTGTCATTTCACCAGTCATCCCCTAGATGACACTGTGGGACCAAGCAAATTTCTGCCCGGGTGGTGATTTCCAAGGGTCTCGGAGAGCACAGTCACTTCTAGAGGAATACTTTGCTTCAGGCAGTCGGGACTAAAACGGACAGAATTTCCTGATCTTTTTCTTTCTTCTTCTTCGCAACCCCATTTTTTAAAGGGAACCGACTGTAGCCTGAAAGAAATAATTGGAAAGATTCTGAAGGGGCTGAATTCTCGCAGAGAAACAGGTTGCTGCTGTTTGATGACGGAGAATGACGGGGATCCGCGCCCAGGAGTTTGGAGGGTCAGGGCGGGCGTGGCGCGGAGAGCACCCCAGCCCCCAGGAACTCGGACTGCTTGGAGGGGCTTGTTCCCGAGCCGAGATGCCAGACTGGAAGCGTTGGCGTTTGGGAAGAAAGTTCACAAAGTTTCATCCGAATTCGTCACTTTTACGAAATGTCTTCTTTTCTCTGAGGCCAAGCTTCTGCGAATGCAGAAACTAGGCGGGTGTCAACAGGCGGCCTGAGGCGAGCAGGTGCAGGGCGGCGGCGGCGCGGGTTTAGGGCAGCCGCTCCTCGCACCCGGGCGGACGGGGAACTGAGCCTGCGCACGTGGGGCGGGGGCGGGGGCGGGAGAGCGGACGGTCCCCTCGGGCCTGCGGGGAAGGAGGAGAGCGGAGGGCGGTGCCCGCGGCCTGCCCCAGGCCGGACGCGACCCTGAGCTGTGTCTGAGGAGGGGCCGGCCTCCCAGTCCTCCCCGGTCTGCGCGGCGCCCCGCAGGCGCCTGCGAGTTTTCTTCAGGTGGGCAGGGGGCCCGCTGGGACGCCTCCGTGTTTAGGACGGGAGCCACCAGAGTCGCCAGTTGTGTCCCGTGTTGGAAACAGCCCGCACACGCCCTTGTTGCAGCTCTTTCGCTTGGTCAGTGTTTTTTTCGCGGAGGCTGGAGGGCTCCCTGAGGTTCCTCTGGGTCGTGAGGAGAACATGATTTGCGCGGCCCAGAGAAAAATGAAATTGTGCTTAATTTTAAGAATTTCAAGACTGTGGTGGCAGAGCATTGGAACAGACTGGTCCTCGTGAGTGTGACTGCTCAGGTGTCGCCCATTAAGCCCACGACGCCAGCCCTGCCTCCAGGCACCCCCTTTCCCGTGTTCAACCGGGGGTATCCGTTTTAGCCCCATCTCCCCTACTTTCTTGACCTTTAGGGGACATTGTTGTCTATCTCGGACCTACAGGGGAGGGACTCTTTCAATAAAGGGTGAAAAAAGCCGCTACCTTTTTAGAAACCATGCTCCTAACCCCTCTTCTCATTCATGTTAATTTAATGGCTGCCTTGATATCTTCCAAAGGAGCTTCCTCAAAACCGTGTGTTTCTGAAGCCCAGGAACACTTTCTGTGTTGTTCTGAACACGCTTGTAAGGAGGACAATCCTCGGTGTGGAAGAGCTCAGGAGAGGCCACAGCTGAACTCAGACATCAGGAGAGAGGGGCTTTGAAACTGCCTGAAAGCCATCCTGGTTTTGATGACAATGTGCAGGTATCTGGCTCTTTTTAATGCAGGGAAAAGATGTTAAGTTTAAAAAATTTTTTTTTTCATTTAAAATCTTCCAGATTATTTTCCTTCTCCCTTTTGAATGAAATTTATTTTATGTTTTGCCGTAAATAAAATTAGTTGATTTACCATTCTTTGATTAGAAATGAATAAACATAAGTGCTATAGTCAATTTTTAGTAATCACACCACTCTCACACACAAGATTTCATTTAACTCTCACAGAATCCCTGTGGGGAGACCCTCACATTGCCATTTTCCAGAAGAAAAACAGCCTCAAGAATATGAAGTGACTGACCCAAGGTCACACAGCTAGGAATAAGTGGGGAATCTGAGGTTGGATTCTCATGTCAATGCAGATCTTTTATTTCCAAATCCATACCTACTCCATTGTATCACAGTGCCTTTTCAATAGTTAGTCTCTTGGTATACAGATATGAAAGTTCACAGGTTAATCCTTTGTTAGAGTCTCCACTTTTTGTAGCCAGAGATAGCTTCATAGTAGATTAAAATAAAATTCAGTCAGCATTACCTTTCTCTTGAAAATATTCAGTTAGTGGTCAAAGAGTGGGATAGTTTTGGCCTCATTTTTAGGATAGTTTCCCATGAAGAAGTCTGTGTTGAGCAATACCAAAAGTATGCCCGCTGTGCCTTCTCCCATCAGCCAACATCTATTGCATATGTAAAAATCCTTTCTGTGTTAATATAAATAGAATAGACTAGCATTTATCTTTTATAAATCTGCCTTTCCAATTGATCTTAAGTTTTCTTTTGACTTTTGTAGTGGTAGCCCATCTGGGGCTGAGCATGCACGTATTATTTATAGTTTATCAGTTTAGGGTCTATATTTTGGTTAATAAGTTTCATCTCACATGCTTATCTTGATGATTGGCAATGAATTTCTATAGCACTGTTGTGAAATAACGTTCTCCCACTGTGTAGCCCATCATTATAAATAACACTAAAATATACCTAAGTTGTCTACCATTCCTCATCTACTATAGATTATTTATACTGGGGTTGAGGGAATCATGTTTCAATGTGTTCATTATGTCTACCATTGCCAGGAAAGTCTGCTGGTAGTCTGCTGAACATCAGCTAAATCTTCTTTAGATCATAGTGACCTGTCTGGAAGCACTAAAAATTGCTGTCTGTCTTCCTGTTGTTTATCTGGCTGCTTCACTGCATCCCAAATCTAATGCAGATTTTCCTGGCATCCCAGTAGCTCCTTGGTAGATAGACCTCTTGCTTCCTCCTGGCAGGCCAACTGACAAATGCCAGATGCCACCTCTTGGCTTCCTTTGATTTGCCCTTCAAATATGTGGCCTGGTCTTTCCTCATGTGGTCGTCTGATTCCATGTTTTGTGTGCTCTTCAAAGACAGGGGTCTCAGGCACAGAAATTTTTCAGAGAGAAGTAAGTCTATGTAGAAATTTTGAGTCTCATCGACTATAGTAAAATACATGAATCAGATAATTAGAAACTTGAGAGCTGATTCAGTTCGCAACTAAAACATTAAAAGTTTCTTTATGCCAGATAAGTATTTGCCAAATTTAAATCAGAAGATCATTGGAGTATGAGAACCTTAACAAGTCTCATGATTGGGCAAGCAATGGTTCCTTTAATTCAGCCTTGAATTTTTCACTTTTTTAGGACACATTTAAGAGAGCCAGAGGAAGTCTGTCCTTCTAAGCACATTTAAGGGGAAGCTAATTTATGCTTGTGCATTTTTTATGCAAATTTATGGGTTTGGATTTTAAGATGTCAAACAGAAAGAGCAAGGTGGGAATAAATAGCATGGGGAATAGGAGGCAGGTGACTTTAAGGCGAGGGCCTCCTGGAGTCTGAAAAATACAGCTAGTTGTAGAGATCAAGTTCAACTTGAAATGGGGTTCTCAGGGGTCAGACTGCACAAGGCAGGGCTTTCACCTCATGTTGTTTATATTAACAGATTAACTTTATTGTCCCTTTCCCCGGCAACATCTTTCTCTCAAGTTATTGATCTTTATTCAGTTACTTGTTTTTATAATTGTTTTTAATCTTAAAAGCTCCCCAAATTTGACCCTAGATACAGATATTCATGAATAGTGAACTGGTTCTAACACAGATTCTTTTGTGCCTCTTCACAAGATGGGATTGGAGACCTCAGTATTCATGAGTAATTCTACAGGTTTTAGTAATGGTTCTCCATTAGAATATTCTGAATGCCTCCTCTTTTCAGCTTTGCTAACTCTAATTCTAGAGATAAATTGAATAGGGACTCCACTTTTACAGGCTTGAAAGATGAGATCTGAATTGGCATTGCTTATGACGTGGGGAGCATCTGAAAAAGGAGTCGCTGGAACAAAAATAGTGAACAAAAGTTAGCAGTTTAACAGACTGGTATGGGATGATATTGTAATTAAACAGAATTTAAGTTTAAGACTCCAAGTTAAAAGTCACAAGGGTAAAGTTGAAAAATGAAAGATGATTTGCAATTGAGAAGCTTCTCACTTGGTGACTTTATGTGTTTTCATTCAAGGTAAGGATCAAAGGGATTCTTTACTTAATGATAGATAATAGATAATAGTTCTTTGAATGTGGCTGGATAGGTCAGCTAGGTTAGAAAGAAGATTTTTTTTCTGTGAATATTTAAAAAGAAAATATTGAAGAGCATATTCTGAAATCAAGTTAATTTAAATGTTTTATTTTTGAAAAGAAGGTCAAAGCTGTATTTAAATAATAGTTGGTTAATTTCTTCCATCCAGTTTTTAAGCTTTCTGTTTATAGTCATTGTCAATTTGAAAGCTTAGTCTTGCAGTAGAAATAAAAGTAGCTGGGAAAACAGTGAAGCATGACTAAGAGTTTCTGCCTTCTGCTGTTAAAGTGATCTTTTATAGCTTCTTGCTATTTCCTAGCTCAGAGGCAGTGTTAGAGAAGCAAAGCGTTTGAGGTCAGAAATCATTTGTCAGGCTAATAGGAATGATTTTTTCAAGAGTTTCCCTAAACATGACAAAGTTAGGTGAGGGAGGGAATGTTTCCAAAATGAGAGAGAATTGCTCACATGGGAAAATTCCTCAGGGAAGCTGGTAGGTGGAGATGAAAAGGAATACATCACATTTCTTAGTGACTTAACATTGAGAAGTAGGAAGATGGTTGAAGTAATCTCTTGTTATTATCTCTTCAACTTCTATCATTTGATTAACAAGAACCTCAAGGAATTAATATTTAGAGTAATAATATAAAACATTGGATTCCCCAATTATTGTCAATAAATGACTCTTTCCTTTCCACCCCCTTGCTTTAATCTTATGTCCTTTTCTTTCTGGCAAGGTTACTTCTGAGCTGCTTAGTGGGTATAAAGTCCAGAAACTCCTTATGGAAAAGTGTTAAATGACTATCAATATTAAAATCATAAGCAAATTAACACAGGCATGAAGGAAATCTCTCTTCTGGAAAGTAAAATAAGAGCAACACTTGTTAAATGAACTTGAAAATAAAAACTTTAAAATGTATGTCAGCACATTTGCATCCATTAATGTTCAGTTTTACAAGCTGTGTGATAAGGCAGTTTTTTTAAAGAAACTTTTCTGTGTTTTAGTATTTTATGTGCTAGTACTTGTTCTTCTCTTTGTAAGCCTAAAAATGCATTTATGAGAGATGTAGGAAATATCAAAAAAAGGTAAATATAGTAAGATGTGCTTAATATATATTTATTGATAGGAATTAATTATATGCACTTATTGGATATCTATTAAGTCCTATGCTTTGGAGATAAGAATAAAATATAAGATATAGCCCCTGTTCAAAGATGTTTACCACTTAGTTATGATTTTAAACTTAAGGGTCATTAATCATAGAGGATCACTGAAAAGAGGTTTACTGGCCCTGACTGCAAGTCTATGTGGAGTTTAAAGAAGGGAACAATCTTGAGTTGGAGTCATCCTGGGTAGCTCATTACATTAGTATGAATGGTTTCTTTTTCACTTCCAGAGAGTAGGGAGACCTTTCCTTTCCAGGGCTAAGTCTTCTCTTTATCTCTTGCCTAAGGCAGGAGTAATTATTCAGAATCCTGAAGAGTTTTGGGAAGAGAAGGCAAGGGAGGAGGTGGATAAGGTGAGAAGATTGTGGTGGGCAATTTCTGTACATCTATAGGTGTTCTAAATTAATAAAGTCTGAATTAGAAGAATGGGAAGAAAATTTAAATATTGTTCCATTACCTTAAAGTAGATGTAAAATTGTAATCTATTAACTAAGCACTATAATCTATGAGAGGTCCCTACAGGTCTTACTTCAATGTTAAGACTTGGTTTTCCACAGATGATACATTTGACCTCAGTTACTGCTTTAACACTAAAAATAATTTTATCCAAAATTTCTTCTTTTCTTAAACAAAATCTGCTTAATAATACTCTTTTGTAGACAATGGGACAATAAGCTTTGGCCCCAATTCAAAGCAGAAAGTCACAAATTTGAGATCTGAATTTACAATGATTGTATCTTTTATTTATGTGGTTTTTTTACAGGTGACTTGTTTGTCATTTAACAAGTATTTTTTGAGCTCCTGGCATGTGCCAAACACTGTTTTTAGGTACTAGAGATACAACAGATAATAGAGATAGAGTGGTAAGTAAGACAGTCTCTACTTTTGTGGAGCACATACTGTAGTTTGGGAGTGGAGACTGAGAAAAGGGAAAACAAATAAAAAGCAAAAAAGTAAACAAGATAATTTATGAGCAGTGTTGTAAAAATAGAGAAATGGGGTGATGGGTCAAGATTGAGGTGTAGGGCCCAGGTAGATACTACATAGAAAGATTCCGATAGGACAGAGAAGGTTCTCTGTGGAGATGGTTTTTAACCTGAGAGCTTGACGAGGAGAATGGGTTGGCCATGGGGAGAATATTCCAGGCAGAGGCAGCTTCCAGAGTGAAGGCTTTGAAACTGAAGTGAACTTGGTTTGTTTGAAAAATGTGAAAAAAAGCCAGGGTGGTTGTAGTATAGTGACTGAATAGGGAGTGGTATGGATAAAATTGAAGAGGCAACAGAGGCTTGATCATGTAGGGCCTTGTAAATAATAGTGGGAAATTTTTCATTGCTCAGTTCCATATGCAAAGTCAAAATATTGGAAGGTGTGTATAGGAAAGCACAGGGCCTTTATGTTTAAAAAAATACTGTTCTGGCTGCATTCTGGAGAATGAATTGAGGATGGCAAGAGTAGAAGCAGGAAGACCAGTTGAGGATTCTGCAGGGGAAGATCCTGGCTATTCTCATTTTTGGTGGAAGAGACTGGGATACAGAGATGCTCAGTGACTTGCCCAGGCTCATACAATCAGGAAGCAACCAAGTGATCCTTTCTCAATTTAGTTCTCGTTCCCTCATATCCCGGATATGAAGAACTGGGAGTCTTTGAGCCTAGTTAGGAAGAACAGAAGACTTGGTGGTAGAAAGTTTCATTCAGGTTCTGGCTCCGTCACCTACAAGGTGAGAGAACCTGGAGGAAGCCACTTGGTACTCAGCTTCTGTCAATTTGTGATTCCTTTTTCAAAGAGTTCTTATTAGGAGATATAATTCTTATGAGAAATAAGATTTAGATATGAAAGAAATATCTGTGTTTCTCAATGCAAATGAAAGAGCTATAAATTTTTAAAAGGCCTCATAAAAGTAGAAAATTTGAAAGGGATTAAAAGTGAAGACAGCCAGGAGCTTGTTTGCCTTCCTGCATTTTAAAAGTTGTGTAAG
Source organism: Vicugna pacos (assembly GCF_048564905.1). NCBI lineage: Eukaryota > Metazoa > Chordata > Mammalia > Artiodactyla > Camelidae > Vicugna > Vicugna pacos. Next base: position 4,639,140 of record NC_133022.1, read on the forward strand.
TTCAAGTTAAATTGATCAGGAATATACTGTTTCTGTTGTCAGTGGCTTGAGGGCAATAAAGTGGTCAGTTGTTTGGAACCCAAACCCCTTCTCTGCTGACTCTGGGAGACTTACATCTTTGAGAAGACAAGATATTCACCTGGAACGATATACAGACCAAAATGGAGCTGAGAAGGAGTAATATAGCTTATTAGATGAGTGACTTATGAGGGGAAGGTAATATAATCGTTTTTCTTGGTGTTTCTTAGTGTGTCATTTATTCTACAGAGGGATGGCAACATGTTTTATGGTCTATAGAGCTTGTTTTCACCTAAAGTGAATATCCACACTCATAAGGACTCACTTATTTGAGATCACAAGAGCTAGATAGTTCTGTAGTGGGTGGGAATTTGTGTAAAGAAAAAAATCACACAAGCTGTTTGGCATTATTTTGGCCAGAACCCTCTGGGTTTGGACTGAATGTTTCACTTTGCATCCAAGTTACATTTGTGCCCTGTTGGCACAGCCTAATGCTGATGAGTTAGATTGGGAGAAGGAAGATTGTTGTCTCACTACTTGGCTCTGGGCCATTTTGGTGCCTAAAGAAATATTGATCCCGGAACTTCCAAATAACAGCTAAGAGTGGACATGAGGAGCAGGTCAAAATTTCTTTGACAATTTAAATAGATTTTCCAGAAAATATATAAACAGTTCAAAGTCCAACACATTTTAAAAATTACTGGATTTTGATTTGGAGGCAGAAAGACTGTGACTAGGAATGATTGCACTAATTGCTTTGCTTACATGGAAGCAACTCAGTTACTTACCTGTCAGCTGTTCAACGTTATCTAAATTATTTCTTCTCTTTGAACCTCAGTCTCCTAACCTAAACAATATGAGGAAACAGTACATCTTCTCTGGGTTACTGTGGTGGATAAATGCAGTAATATATCTGTAAGAACTGTGTGCCTGACACATAGCAAGCATTGAACCTATGTGAATTTCTGACTAGACCAGGAGCAATGTGTTAACTGTGAGGTCTTTGGCAGAGCAGACCTGGGTCTTTTGTTTGAATATGTAAACTACCAATAATACTGACCTTTGCTTGTGTTCTACATGGATTTTTAAATTGACAAATATTAAGTTGCTGAGCTGGGGTATAAATTAGGAATGAAAGTGGAATACTTTCCTCAGTAGGTAGTTATCTTTTTTTTTAATTTAAAAATACTTTATTGCTAAAAAATACCATCATCTGAGCTTTCAGCAAGCCAGTTTTTTTGCAATAGTAACACCAAATGTCACTAATCACAGATCACCATAACAAATACGGTGATGAAAATGTTTGAAATATTGTGAGAATTACCAAAATATTTCACAGAAACACAAAGTGAGCAAATACTGTTGAGAAAATGGTGGTGATAGACTTGCTTGACATACGGTTGTCACAAACATTCAATTTGTAAAAATGCAACATCTGCAAATCTTTTTTTTAACTTTTTTTATTGAGTTATAGTCATTTTACAATGTTGTGTCAAATTCCAGTGTAGAGCACGATTTTTCAGTTATCCATGAACATACATATAGTTATTGTCACATTTTTTTCACTGTGAGCTAACACAAGATCTTGTATATATTTCCCTGTGCTATACAGTGTAATCTTCTTTATCTATTCTGCATATGCCTGTCAGTATCTACAAATTTTGAACTCCAGTCTGTCCCTTCCCTTCCCCTCCCCCTTGGCAACCACAAATTTGTATTCTATGTTGGTGAGTCTGATTCTGTTTTGTATTTATTTATTTATTTATTTATTTATTTATTTATTTATTTATTTATTTATTTATTTGGATTCCACATATGAGTGATCTCATATGGTATTTTTCTTTCTTTTTCTGGCTTACTTCACTTAGCATGACATTCTCCAGGGACATCCATGTTGCTGCAAATGGCATTATGTTACAATTTTTTATGGCTGAATAGTAGGTAGTTATCTGAGTAGATTTTTAGGAGCTGGAGGAAGCATGAAACAGTGGAAAGAGCTTGGACTTTCATGCCAGACAGTACTTGTCTTGAATCTTAACTGTGCTACTTACTAGCCCTGTGTCCATAGTAGGGTGGAAGAAGTTGTCAGTTTTGGAGCTTATACCTACCTCTTTAAGCCAGTTTTTATCTCTGAAACATTGTTTGACTCTCCTGGTATAGCGACAAAAAATGGTCTTTGATTATTTTATCTTTTATTTCAATCCTAGGCCCCTAGATCTTAATAGAACACTCCTCCAAAACTTACCAGTCTTGGATCATGTATCATGACTAAAGGATACTAATTAACTATTTAATTAACTATTCCAACTAATTTCAACTAAGGTAAGTATGGCTGACAGTGATTAAATATGTGACTCCTTTCAAGAAATGCTTGTACAATTTACATAATTCTAAAATAAAATGAGTTAATATTAGAGAAATTCTTAGCCCTACAACAAGACAACTTGGGTAAATGTTTATATATAGGAAGCTTAAGTTTGTAATTTTTAACTTATATCAGATATGATTTGGAAAAAAGGGATTATTTTAAATCTGAGTCTAACTTTGTTTCAGCATAAAGCCATTCGGTGATGCTGAAACTACTTTAGTCTGTTATTGTAACAAACTCCACCCACTGTCAGTCACAGCAAAGTTTCACACATTAAAAGAATGATAATCTTTCTATAGACATTTGTTAAGCACATATTGTCTTTTCGTATTGGATATAGTGGATAAAGGAATATATCCCTCCCCCAACCTCCAGCATTGAATTAATCCTTGAAGGATTTTGAACACACGGTTGTAATATGAGAAGTACACTCTCCTAAGAAGGCATGTAACCTGGGATCTCCTGGCCTCTGGCTGGTTAGGATGGGCTTCTCAGAGACCGTTGAAACTGGGGCTGAGAGAAGGAGTGTGGGGTTCACCATTTGGAGGACAGTGGGAGCAGAGGGAGCAAGTGTCCTTGGATTTTACTTTGAACTCTGTACTGCTTACCAACTGAACTCACACTGGCTTGTAATTGTGGTTCAGTTAATGGTATTTCCTCCTTCTGATGGACCTGCCAGCAAGCCTGAAGTGATAGTGAAGGTTGTTTAAAATATTTAGATACTTCACTGCCCTCTTATTGGGTAATTCTCTGGTACAAAACAGAGTTGACCTTTTGCAATACTTTTTTTTTTTCCTCTTTGTTTCCACAATACCAGTCTCTATTCCCCCTCCTTTCTTACTGGCTTGCTTTCTGATTAACTTTCATTTGACTTCTAAATTTTGAAGGCTACCAGGTCTTGATCCCAGGCAACCTCATTCCTCTACTTGTACCCTTTCCCTGAGTCATTTCATGAATCCCCTGGGTTACCATGGCTTTAACTACCATCCATAAGCTTATGACTCCCAAATATATCTTTCCTTGGACTCTCGAGTTGTGTATTAAGATGCCCACTGACATCTCTATCTTGATAAAGGCATATAAAACTTACAATAGGCAGAGTACCCTAAACAATTCTGTACTCACCTCTGTCCCTCACTGCCTGCTCCCTCCCATATAATCTATTAAGAAGTTTTGGTGATTAGCCTTCTAAAGGGTTAACTTGCTTCCTTATCTACCACTCTGGTACAATTCATCATCTTTTCTTTCCTGTTCTCTTGAAAAGCCCTCCAGACTGATCTTCTTTCTACTTTTGCCTCTTTACAGTCTATTCACCATAAATCAGTCAAAGTTATGTTTTTTTAAAGATCATTTTTTGGGAGTAGTTTAGACTTATGGCAAAATTGAGAGGAAAGTACAGAGATTTCTCGTATACCCTGTACCCCTTCACATGTATAGCCTCCCCTGTTATCACCGTCTCCCAACAGAGTAGTGTATTTGTGGATGGATCAATGGATGGATCTACCTTAACACATCATTATCACACAAAGTCTATAGTCATTCTTAAGTTGTATATTCTATAGGTGTAGACAAATGTTTAACGACATGTAGCCACCATAAACATGTCATACACAGTATGTTCACTGCCACCCAAATTCTTTGTGCTCTACTTATTCATCCTTCTCCTCCTAAAACCCTAGCACCCATCAATCTTTTAATTATCTCTGTAGTTTTGCCTTTTCCAGAATATTATATAGTTGGAACCATACAGTATATAGCCTTTTCATATTGGCTTCTTTCACTTCTTTTCACTCATACACTTACGTTTTGCCATGTCTTTTCATGCCCAGAGTTGTCTTTTAAAGTCATAAATTCAGTTATGTCCTTCTCCTCATTTAAATACCTCCATTATTTTTTCAGTACCCTTAGCACAAAAATCCAGCTTCTTTACCCTGGACTATGTCCCCATCTGTTCTCTTCGATTAACCTCTTACCTTCCTTCATCCTACTTACTGTGCTCCATGGTCATCTTCACGTTCTCACAAATGTCAGAATTGTTACCACCTTCATACCTACACTTGCCATCCTGTCTGCTTGGGATGTTTATGTCCCTGGTTATTGTACTAAGAGAAGTGTATTGACTTCTCATTTCAGGTCTCACTTTAAAAATTGTTTCAGAGAGATTTTTTTCTGGTCATACCATTTACAGGAGTCTACAGTGCTTTTTGTCAAAGCACTATCACAATCTGAAATTAGTGTAAATGTTATTTTTTTTCCCTCACATCTACTCTGTCACCTCTTAGGATATGAAAGTAAGCCTCATGGTGATGGTTTGGTTGACAGAAAAGACAGCAGATCCATGTAAAGATACTGGTTCACAATCCCTTACTCTTCGGGGGTCAGAAATATTTTAGAATTTAATTTTTATCAAAAGATCATTCTAATTTTATAGAGGTGTTATGATACCTATACAATATATTATGTAGAATCACCATCTGGGTCTAAAGCAATATCCCATAATCAAACATGTTAGTATTTCTTTAGAGTAATTTAAGAATATTCATTCTAAGTGGAATGAATGAAGTTCTTATGTTGGTTAGGTTACATTTTGCTGTCAAGTGCAATTTGGAAAAAAATGTTTTGTTTTTCAGAGCTTCTCATATTTTGGAGTTGTGGATGAGGGATTGTGGAACTTTGTGAAGTTTCATTAACGTTGGGTGTAAGAAGCTCCTTCCATCCTCGTGAGATCTTTTTCTCCCTCTGATCCCTCCTGACTGTTCTGGAGATTGTTCTGGAGATGCCTACCTTCCACTAGGTCCAGTAATCCATGTTATGTCATGTAACTGCATTACTGAGGGCTTTCTACCAGGCTGAGTGAATTAAGTCTCTTTCTCAGACACAGCATTCCTGAGCAGCCCTGCACTTCTTGCCTGAACTCTACTCATAAGTGGCAATCCTAAAACAAAGTGATTGAATTGGAGAAGAGAAAGGACCGTGAATGGCAGGATGTTTTTAGACTTGGTTGCATTGTTCCTTTTATAGACTTTCCTCTTGCTAAGTTTCATCTTCAGGCCTGATTTGAGTCTCACTCAATAAAAGATAATGAGAAAAATAATTGCTCAGTAGTAGAGAACAGAAAACTGAGAGTAATCTTATTTCATTGACTGTTTATCCATATAATTATTTAATAGACCATTTAGAATTTATAATAAATCAAAAATCTGGTTATTATTTTCCTGCACTCCTTTTAAAAACAGATTTGAATAGTGCTTAAAATTTTAGCCAAATTTCAGAAGATAAACTTTTACATTGTGTTAAATTTTATAAAACAATGGTTGTAGTGAAAAATGACAGGATGATCTTTGATTCATCACCAAAGGTGTTGGATAGCTTAATAAAATAATCTGTTATACAATTCACATGGTAACTATTTCTGCATTAAACCCTTTTAGTTTTTACATGTCACAGTGTAGATCCTGAAATGACTGAGTGGGAATAAAGTTACTGAACTTTGGATCTCCTTTAGCTTCTCTGCATTTAAATAATAGAACCATTTAATTTCTGTACCACTGCTCTCCACTAAATGACACGTGCTTATTGTTTTTACAAGGAAAATAATTTATTTCTGGATGTTGAAATTTAGTCCCATGCAGCTTCTTCCCTACATTTTCTTCTATGAAATTTATGGTATCTGACCTTATGTTTAAGTCTTTGATTCATTTTGAGTTTGTTTTTGTGAGTGGTGTAAGATAGGGGTCGAATTTTGTTTTTCTCTGTGTTTTCCTTTAGTTTTTACAACACCGTTTGTTGAAGAGAGTATCTTTTCCCTGTTAGGTGTTCCTAGTTCCCTTGTTGAATATTAGTTGACCATATATACAGTGGTTTAAATCTGAGTTGCCTATTCTGTTTTAGTGCTCTGTGTGTCTATTTTTGTGCCAGTATCATACTCTTTTAATTTCTATAGCCTTGTGGTTATAGTTTGAAATCAGGAAATGTGATGCCTAAGGCTTTGTTCTTTCTCTGGATTGCTTTGGCTATTCAGGGTTTTCTGCAATTCAATACAATTTTGGGATTGCTTTTCTTTTCCTATTTCTAGTGTAGTGAATGCCATTGGATGTTTAACAGGGATTGCATTGAATCTATTGATGGCTTTGAGTTATATGCACATTTTAACAATATTCTTCTGATCCATGGATATGGGATATCTTTCCATGTGTTTGTGTCTAGTTTGATTCCTTTCAACAGTCTTGTGAGTTTTGTTGTACAGATTTTTCACTTACTTGGCTAAACTTATTCCTCAATATTTTGTTGTTTTTGATGTTATAGTGAATGGGATCATTTTTTAAAATTTCTTTTGAAGATGTTTCATCATTAGTGTAGAGAAATGCAATTGATTTCTATATGCTTATTTACTATAATTGTTCTATAATTGTTTTATAACTTTTCTTCTGCAAATATTCCTCCCTTCATACAAGTAATATCAGATGTATTTATCTAGACCAGGAATGATGAGTGTAATGATCTATTGAGAACCAAGTCATCCTTTTGAAGCACAACACCTCATTTAAAGTCTTCTCTTTCATAGAGTATACTTCAAATTTGATACGTTGCCGAACAGACGTTTACTGGAATTACATTAGTGAAACATGCCATTACAGGTGCAGTTAAGCTTGAATTCTATAGAATTCCAGAGGAGAGAGAGTGCCCTACCCTATGGCATCTCTCCACTTATTCCACCATTGACTTTTCCATGTCCCTCCATAATAAACCTTTATCATATTAAGTATTAGGATAAATGGTTTACAATTACTCCAAACTACTTAGAACACTTATTTAATCCATCTGTTTTTTATTTCTGTGTTATAGAATGTATCCATGTAGAGTGATCATCCGCCCTTGCAAGAGCCCTGTAAGTTTGGTATAGGTACAGATGTGAATAAAGCTAGCTTCCTCTCTTGGCCCCTCTGTTTCTACTGTTCTATGTTGCTAAAGAAATTAACAAGGTAATACATTAGAAGTGATGGGACAACAGTCAAAATTTTTAATATAATATTTATTGATGGACTTTTTACGTGAAGATGTTGTAGAGTGATTGGATAAAGTAAAATTTTTCCTTCAATGGCAAACCCTTTACTGGCTATTAATGTACTTGGGTAGGTGCGGAAACAATTCTCTGTGTCTCTGTAATAGTGATTGTCAGAAACTGGGTATTAATTCAGGAGGAATTTATTAAAATGCAGACTACCAAGATAGAGATGTAGGACATGACGGGTAGGATCCAAATAGTCATAGTAATTGAAAAAAATAAGAACAGGTGATTTTCAGAATTCTACTAGAGAAATGCATTGTGTGTTTTTATTACTTAATAGTGGAGTTATCTTATATTTGCTAATGTTTCTTTTTTTCCCCCTTATTTTCTGTCTTCAACAATTTTCTGTGCTTTTGTTAAATCTGATCATCTGATCCTTGGTTTTGTTATTCATACTTTTTTTTCTTAAGTTTGACATACTTCTTGTCACCCAGCTTAGATTCTGATTGTTCTTATGCTTACCTAAGTTATGTGCAAAAGAGAAGATTTACTTAGCTATAATAAAATGAGCTAAATCTGCTTAAAGCCAAGATAGGAAATTAAAAAAAATTTTTTTTTTTTAGTTTTAATCTATTTCTTGGTGCCAGAGGAAGGGGTAGTCTGTCAATTATGTATTAAGTTAGACTTTCATATCCACAGTGCACATGCAACATCAAAGTTCTGAGCTAAAATAATTTCTTATTAACATTTAAGTAAGATTTTTATCTAATCCAGACACAGTGAGAGGCAGAAACCAAAGGGGTTTAATAAGCACCTTGTCATTGAAGGTCAGGTTCCTAACAGGGCCCTTAATTAGCATGTGGAACTTCTTAGGGCTGAAAAATCTCTTGCCAAGTGATTTTCTTTTTTGGCCAGTTCACTCATATAGGTGATAGTGTCAAAGAACTTGCGGCTGAAACTTATTTTACATGTTCTTTCCATAATAGGGATACATTTTCTGTGCTCATGGATTCTCTGCTGACTGAGTTGTTTTCTGGGGGAATGCATATAAGAGTACTAAACATTTTCTGTAAGGTAAAGGAAATGTCAGATTCCATTAGGAATTTGGATAACAACATCATTTATAGGCATTTCATTTGGTTTTGGCTGTTCAGCTGCAATGAACATATTGGGAACTATAAATAATGTGGTTAAATTGTAGGGTTATTTTGTGTTTTATTTTATATATAACTCATTTTGATATTATGGCATAAGTCTCTTATTTAAGGGTTGTTCTTGATTGTTCTGGGTTGGCTTTTATGCTTTCAGGGCTATTTGTAAGGTCCTGAAGTCTGTCTAACCTTGGCACTTCTCAAGCCTCGTCCCTAAAGCCTATGATCCTGTCTGGTCTCTGTTAAAACCCTCTCTGTTGAAAACAGAGTTTAATGAAGAATTATCATGCTGGGACTGGGATAGAAGTGGGAAATAGTCTATTATTTCACCTTGTCATACAGAATTTATCACATTGTTTAATGAGTAATCATAGATATGTAGGGATAGAAGGTCCTGTGTGGGTTTGCTAATAACTGCCTATTTAATATTAGATGCCATTTGGCCTCAGTAGCATTCCTTTATTAAAAGTACATAAAATAAATGAATTGGATTAAATGTTCACTGGGCTCTATCATACCAAATATTCAAAGGATCTTAGTATTTGCAATGAAAAAAATTTTTTGTCTAATTGATAAATCTAATTTTTTAGTTTGAACCTGGGAGCAATTTTGCTGTTATAATTTGATTAATTCAATTCAAAACAGCACGCTTTAATGAGGAACCCACTCTGGGTAAAGAACAATAAATAAATATCCTTATAGGTCACATCCGTATTCTATCAATGTTCTGTCTTCTTGGGAAGATGGGGAGCTGTTCTAAGGTAAGCAGCAAGGCTCGCTCTTACAGAATTAAACAGGAAAGGAAATGAGGAGCTGCAACTGACCTCTGAGGGGACCAGCACGAGGCCTCGGGAATGGGCAGGAGTGGTGAGGATGCAGAGCAGAGCAACCTCCTCCTCTGAGGCAGGACATTTCTGGGCAACATTAGAGCCCACTACTGTGAGCAAGTAGACAAGTTAGTATAGTCCATACCTGCTGTCAGGAACCTGGTTATATTTAAAGGACACACATAGATAAAAACTTCTAGATAAATCTGAACTCTGCCTGTCCCAAATCAACTCCAAGCTCAAAACTGTATCTTGGAGGCTGTACAGTAACATCTCTAAGTAATCACATTGATGAACCAACATTTCTTTAGGACTTTTAGTTCTTTATTTAAACTGCACATATCATTTTTTCAGCTGAATTTCCAGTGCTTGAATAGGAAATTAACCGGTGCAGACACAAACCTGAGGGAGAGAGACCCTGGCTAAATTGGAGGAGTGATCTTAATCTGCAGCTCTGCTGTGTAGAATAATAAGACATACAGGGGTGTTCTGAGAAGGAAAATGGCAAACTTGACAGTTGAGGAAAGAAGATGTTTCTTTCTGTGAAGATTGACTAGAGTGAGGATGACTGTGGAGGAAGGGGGATTTAGCATGGTTATTTGGTTAATTTTTTCATTCTTAATCCCTGGCATTTCACCATCAGTCTATTAAGTCATTTGGGAATTAATTTATGCAATTGCTTCTAGTTTAATAAATAGAGTAACATAATTTGTACCATACTCCTGTCCATTTCTGTAACACAGCTATTAATGATCTTTCATTTTGCTCACTTCAAACTATCTTAAAGAAATGCAGTGATTCTTAAAGAAATAAGTCATGAGGCATTTTTGATTTTCCTTATTATCCTCCCATTTTAAATAGATCATTAACTTGAAGTGCATTCTTTTTTAAAATGGCGTTCTTTTTAACTGAGATTGGGTATGTCCATACTTTCATACCTTTCTGAGTTATCATAGAAGAAACCAAAGACTTTGTTTCTGCTTTTGATTTATCCACATTGGGCAGTGCCTTGCTCTGTTGGATGTCACCTCTGAATCCAGACCAGTTCTTAGTCTTTCCCTTAGAATATTTTTGACTGATAGAGCTCAAGAACCACCTATTGTTTGTTTCTGGTGCCTAAAGCAGTTATTTATCAGGGAATGAAAAAATGGATTTTATTGGAGAGCAATAACTGAAATGCATTTGGAATGTTGTGAGCAGAAGCCTCAAATTAAGCTTATCAGAAGCTTCAAAGTGGCATATACCAGGAAATTCATTCTTGCTTTCAAGATAGGAAGAGGGATGACATTATAAATGGAGGTACCTTATTCTTTTCATAAGGAGGACACTGGGAACCATTCTGACTTGAAATGATGCCTCTTATATAAGTGACTGTCAATTTAATTTGGAAGGTACCTATGCTCACCACTCTAGCACGATGGCCACACCATCGAAATTCAACTTAAAGAGCCAGGCAAATTGGCAGCTGAGGTTTCCATCTCAGATATGCCATTTCAGCTTCTTTCTTCAAAATAGCAGTGGTTGACCTATTTCCTCGGTGGTTGAACTAGATGGTTTTTAAGTTTCCAACCAGAGGAAACAATCTAAACTTGCAACAAAATTAGTACAATTAATTATTTCCAGACCTACAGACCCCCTCCTTCCTTCGTGAACTCAAAAGAGGGCCGAGAAGTTCAATAAACTGAATTTTTAAATTTTGTTCTCATTTCTTCCCTCAGTGTACCTTTGGATTATCTGTGAAAAAAGAAAGGAAATTAATAATACAAACAAGATTATAATGCAAATTATATACCAATTTGGGATAATGCATTTTTCAATAAAATAATTTTTTATCTCATACTTATGGAGCATGAACTACATAGCAGGGTATTGTGTAAACACAAAGGATGTTTACAGTCAAGAAGTCCTGACATCCATCCATGGACTTTTTTCTAATTCCCTGTGGTGTACTGAGTGGCAGCAGGGTGGTGGTTAATCTCTTAAACTCGAGGGTCAGAAAGTCTGCCTTTGAGTCCCATCTCTTCCATTTGCTAGCAGTGTGACTTTGGACAAGTCATCTAATCTCTAAATTTCTGTAAAATGGAGATGTAATCAAGCCTAGATCCCAGGGCTGTTATGAGGATTGTGAAACAATGCATAGAAAGTGCTTATCTCAGTTCCTGGTACATAGCTAGTACTTTATAAATGGTAGTGATTATTATTATTACATTTCTTTTTTGATACATGGGTACACACTGCCTACTGCAGCCTTTCTGAACAGGAAATCAAAATTTACATGGCAAAATGTCACTAATTCACATTAATGGGAAATATGACCTTATGTGGAAATAGGATTATTCCAGATACAATTAGTGAAGTTAATTTGAGAGTATCCCTAATCCAGTATAGCTTATGTCTTTATGAAAAGGAGACAATTGGACATAGAGACAGAGAGTAATTTATTATGCAGCAACAGAAAACTAACGAAGGTTTTTTTATCTTCTCTTTATCACTTCATCCCTTTTACAAGAAAGTTGAGATCATTTAATTAACAGTAGTAAAAATTAATGGGCACCTGTTTTGTGTTAGGAGTTCTGTACTAAAGAATTCCCGCTAAATATTTATACAAACTTTTCAATAATTTGAGATAGATGTTAGCATCTCCTCCATTTTATCTAAGTAAATACTGAGATTCTAAGGGTTTAAGTTGCTTGTGTAAGGTTCCACAGTTGGCCTGGTGTATATTTAGATGCAAATCTAAAACAATTTGACCCCAAAGCCTTGTGCTTTACAAGTGCTCTTGTCCACATGCCCAAACTGGTACTTGAAGTCTGTGCAATGTTCTGAGTGTCTGTGGGACATGGGGAGGTGGAACATAACTCTCTTTCCATGGCCATCCCTTCCACACTTGATTTGGGTGGCTCTGTGGTAGAGAAGATGCTACTGGGGCTCCCAGCCAGCAATTAGTACAAGTAGGGCCATGATTCTGCCCTTGACCTCAGCTCAGCTCTGCGAAGGCATGTGGGTTAGACTTCTGAAGATTCTCCTCTGCCTTTTGCTTCCAGGTAAAAAGCGTTTCCAGAGAAGTGGAGGAAATTCAGCTTGTCATGGTGTAAAAAAATGTTCATAAATGAAACTCTGAAATAATTCTTACAGTGAGTAGTCTTAGGTGACCATTTTAAGAAACAGTCAAATTTGAGGACTCTCTCAGACCTATTGTTTCTCCTCAGCAAAATTTAATATAACCTATAAAAACATAGGCTTTATATTTCTCTTTTATTATCCAGTCCACATTTTAGTTACTCAGTATAATCATGTTTACATTTCTTCACGCATTGATTTACTCATCAAACATGTTTTGAGTGCTGACTATGTGCCAAGAATTTTCTGGGTATTTGGGTTAAAAGGGTCAAAAAGAAAAGGTCCTCATGCTCAAAGGAGGTTCTCATTTTAGTAAGCATTAACACTTTCCTCCACTAACACCTAGGAATATATCCCATCTCCTTTCTTTTGTCTTTTGTTTGTTCTGATCGTCATCATTTTTTTCTTTTTGTTAATCTATTCCAAATTTTAGTGAATCAGTTGCTGATTTATTTGACATGAGCCATATGCTGTCTTTCTTCTCTGATAGACATCAGTACTGCCACCATGAGAATAATATTTTTTTATTGTCCCCTCTACTGTGATTATAATACTGAAATTTTAATATTTGGGCCACTGCCACAAATAAAAAAATATTAAATCACAGAACTTCTGGGGGATAAGATCTGGAGTGCAGATGGTGGTATCAATCTCCAGGAGGGTCATCTCTGAAAAATTTTCCAACAATGTGGCTTAGTAAACACTGGAAATATTAGAAGCCCACAAGCCTTGATTTCTCAACAGTACCTTGTGGGGATTCACGAGGATCTTGTAGTGAAAGAAGTGCATGCCCTTTTTATATGACTTCAACAGCTACCAGTAATGCAGTGCTGAGGCAGTCCGTATTTAATCCTCAGAAGAGATAGAAGATTATACATAATACCTGAGAGAGGCAAGTTGTATTTTACAGGTATTTTGGCTCATAGCACACATAACCTATTTCAGTTTTTTGGAGGGCCGTGTAACTGAATAGTTTTAATGGAAAAAAAGACTTACTCATTTAAAGGCTGGTTTATTTCTTGCCTATTGTCTATTATTTATTTACTTTTATTTATTTACTTAAAAATACTCTACATCACAGTCACAAAAGTGATGAGCAAATATTGACTGAATCAGTATTCACGATACTCATTACTTCATGTAGGAAACCATTGCTACCTAAATCTGTTCCCAGAGTTAGGGCTCAAAATATATGGTCTCCAATCTAATATAATCCATTGTGCAAACTGATAATCTAATAGGAAAGGCAAAAGGCAAGGAAGGAAGTAGGCAAAGAAGGGAGGAAGAGGGGATTGCAATGCACAATAATAATTACCAATATTCACATTGGTACGTGGCACTAAGGGATCTCAAGGAAGGGTACCCAACCTAGAGTGACTGTGGGTGTGTGTGAGTGTGTGTATGAGAGATCATTCTAGGGGAGGTGATCTGATCTGAATCCTGAAGGGTAAGGAGGAGGAAGAAGTAGGAGGGAGAACATTCCAGGAGATGTTAGAGGAACCTGCTGAGACATGAGGCTTGGAGATAGAAAGGGGACAGGTGGTCACGAAGGACCACTTGTATGGCAAATAAGCAGTTTGAATTTTACTCAAAATGTATTGGGGAAACACTGAGGAATTTAAGGCAGTTTGTTGTGCTTTTGAAAGCTCATTCTGGGAGCCCTGGAAAAACTGGACTGAAGGGATGGTGGGAGAGGAGGGTAGATGGAAGAACAGAGGCCAGTTAGTCTGCCGCAGTGAGTGAGGTGACCCCTGAGTAGTGCCTGAACTCAGGCCTGCAGAGGTGGAAAAAGGAAGTGTCAGCATGCAGAAGTGGAAATAGAATCCCGAGTATTAAGAAAGTAGAAATGACAGATGGGTAGCCTGTACAGAAAACACGGCCTTTTCCCTGAAGCAAGTGTGATTATTCAACTGTCAAAGTGGTACACATTCTCTACCTTCAAATTTATACTAATCCAATTCATGTTTTGGAAGTAGACAATCATCGGTGTTATAAGCAGGGCATCTTTATCTTTGAGGAATATTAAGGGCTGTTAAGCATATAGCATCCTGGGCTGCAGTGCTTAATGCAACTTGACTCTTTATTTACTGTTAAATATTCAGATTAAAGAGTTCACTTGGCAGGTATTTTATAGTGTGAATAAATTAAAATCCTTCGTTAAATTAATTTACATTTCATGTGTTTTCTGATAAAGTACAAAATGTGGCTTTCCTGTTTATCTATACTGGGTAACGAGGTTGTCTCAAAGTGCCAAGAATCTAATAATCTCCATTTTGGTGAGAGGTGGGGAGGCTTCTAGATATCAGACTGGCTTTATTAGACAGAAAGCTCTAGACTTTCGCAGGCTGCTCCTTTGGAGGGGTTTCTGAGATACTCTTCTTTTTACTAAGGAAACTTGTTTGCTCTTTATTAAATTAACACTGGTAAGTCACATCAGTCATAGCACTAGGGAAGCCGATTCTGTATCTTACACGAGAATTCCCACAAAGTAGTTTAGTAATATCCAGTAAATACACATTAGGTTTAATTTTATCCTAATCCTACATATAAGGGAAGTTGGACTCTACATTTGGATAATAGAAATCTGTGCCTTATTTATCATAGAGAGGATGACAAGAGGACAATATTGACTTCCTCTCCTTGAAATCTTCCAGCAGGTTGATTTGTTATTCAAAAGTGTGCATAGAAAAATTGTCTCTTGGTATAGTAAGAGGAATATAGAAGATAAGAAAGAGATTTTTTCCCCCTTCTACTACCTCAAAGCAGATGGAAGTAATTATGTTTGACATTGTATTTGGGTGGGATGAATTAAGTATTTCTGATGAGACCCAGTACAGGCTTGCAGGAAAACTTGAAGTAAGAGAACAACTTAATTCTTTTAGCAACCTGAAGCATGGTCATTCTGTCATCCTGTTACTGCTTCTGTCCTATTTGCTGATTCTGGCATTAGGTAAGAGGAGCTAAATCATATAGCATTTTTTAAAGTGCAAGATGTTGGGTGAAAAAGGAATTGTTTTGGTGGCAGATTATTGGAAGAAAACTGGCTGGACAAAGTCAAATAGATTGATTTATTGCAGTTTTTCAAAATCTTCACATGCTGATGTAACAACCATGAAAATAACCATGTTTTGAGTGCCTAATCTGTGTCAGGCACTGTTCTAATTACCTTGCCTGAGTTAACTTGTTTCCTACTACTTCTCTATGGATGGATGAGTGCCAATATTATCCTCATTGTCCAAATGAGGAAACTGATGGCAGAGAAGTTCTGAATTTGCCAAACTTACACACAGCTTACAAGTCTTTCTTTGAGGCCAGAATCCAGTTTATAGTATTTCAGAAACATTGCTGACCACACCAAAGGTCCATCCCCTTTTCCTTTGGACATCTATTGAAATTAATATTCTGTAGGATACAATCTGAAAAATGTAGCAGAGGAAACAGTATGGAGGAATGTTGGGAAGAACATTGCAGAATAATTGTATCTTCTCAGGCATAAGAGATATGTACTACTCTAGCCAAAGATCAGAAGAGGTTTGCCTCCTCTCACAGGTCAGCCAAAAATACTACAGGCCCATGATTTACTATTTAAAAATCTACAGAACCTAGACTTTCATCCTGGGTGAATTCTTTCCAATTTTGGCAGGTAAATCTTTGCTGAGATAGTACTTACAATATTTTAATTAAAAAGACAATGATCCTGACCTAGGCTGTGTCAAGCATGAGCCCTGTGTCCAGATCCTTTAACTTTACCTAGCTTGTGGTCTTAGCCACACTGGCTAAGCCTCAAATCTAACTTTTATCAAATAACAAAGAATTTTAACAGCTTGGCTCAGTTCCCTGCTCACACTAAACCTTTATTCTTCCTAAATTATCTAAACAGGGAGTGCATAGATCAGGAAAATTTAATGGCCAATAAACATAAAATGCTCAATTTTTCTTGTTAATCAAAAAAGGAAAAAGAAAATTGATGGAATATTATTTTTTCTGCCAATCAAATTGGCAACATTTTTTGAGACATAATTGAGATATAAAGAAGTGCACATATTTAATGAGCTTGGTCAAAAGGCACTGTTTCTATTATTTTAATTGTAATAGAAATATCAAGGCACCAAAAAGTAGAGATTAGCCAGACCATTATATTGCTCTTGTTTATGTAAAATCTGTGCCTGGCAAAAATAGTTATTAAATACTCTTACTGTGTTCACTGCATAAAGGTGGCACTTTTCAATTAACTAACCCGCCCTGGGCCCCAGAGCTAGCACCGCTCAAGGGATAGATAGATGGCCTACTAGGTGGCCATCAACTACAGCTTGACCATTGCCAGGATTGGTAAATCAGTCATTCCAGAAGGGATGGGAGTGGAAGGTGCTGAAGCCTATACGCCCATGATTTACTATTTAAAATAGTAAATCTGGGCAGAGTTGGGCCCATGTAGCACATCTAATAAGCCCTGCTCCCATTCACCATTTGAGATGTTGAAGTTAAAATTAAAGCACATATGAAATCTGAATAAAGGGGCCTCATCGAAAGCATGAGATTTTCAGACATCTGCCTTCCTCTCTCTACTTTTCTGTGTGTAGCCTACACACTGAGGAGGGGCTCATACATCTTTGTGACTTGTTTAAAACTCATAGGTAATAATGGTCTGGTGCCATGAGAACAGAAAACTGTTACTTGCTACCAGATTATCTCATGCCTAATGAAGAGGATTTTCCTAAGGATTCTCAACAATAATGAGGAAGAACTTTCTAATAATTAGGGCTAATGAAGAATTAAAGGAACCAGGTGACTCCTCCTAGCTAGAAATACTCAAATAGTGTTAGTATGGAAGGGATCAGTTACCAGATAGGGATTGGACTCAGTGACCTCTAAACTACATTTGAAAGCTGAGGGTATATGGTTGTTTTTGTCTAAATGTCTCCAGTCCCCTTTGTTTTCTGAGGCACTTTTTGTCATGAGCAATTAGCAGGATATATTTTTACTTAATGTATGCAAATGAATATTTATGAGCAATTTTAGAAAGCTTCATAAGATAGTACTATTTAATATAAGCTGTCAGTGTAAAAGTCCAAATTTTAAAGGTGACAACCACATTTGCTTATAACCAGTCAAGGCAAAGATAGAGTAAAATTGAATGATTCAAGAAAGTGTCCGGTAGCACATAATAAGCAGCCTTTATTAAATGGTGCAAGTCAATATCAGTTCAAGGATCACCATCTTTTAAAATTTTTATGTCCAGACTCTAGTCTACAGCTCGTAATATTCACTCACTAATTACCTTAAGCATCAAGTGGTAATCCTGAGGCTTATCCCCCACTAACTTGGAGGAGTTGCCACAGTCTTCTGCCTCTGACTATTTTGTGGCTTGATTTATTTGTGTCTTAAAATAAATGTGAATTCATAGCCACAAGAAAATGAATCTTGCTCTACTGAATGGCATTCCCAAGGAAATGAGATTAGCATTACTGTTAGTTATTATTGTCATTGTTATGACTTTTAGGAGAACTAATTTTTGTTTCAGGATCAAATATAATAAAACAGGCATCAGTGCTCTCTGAAACAGTTTGTATCTTTGTTTCTAGTATGCAAATACCTTTTGTGGCACAATACTGAATTCTTTTGGGCATGCAAATAATATGTTAAAGTGAAAAAAATTCTCTTAACAAAGTTGGTTTATGATTTTAAATTTTCTGTCCTTTGAATTTGGAAATGATTCCAAGGGAATCAAGATATTATTTGCTGATTGAAATAATATAATTCTTGAGAAGTAATTAAGATACAGTCTTATAGACGGTATATTAGCTACTGCAGATGAAAAATAAAAAAATGTTTTCATTAGAAAGGAATGGCAATGATAATAAAATGATGAGAGACACAGATTGTTCCCTAAACACAGTTAACTGGCATTTTCTTGGTGTGTGACCTTGAGTAAATTTCTTAACCTTTTTCAGCCTGAGTTTCCTCATCAGTAAAATTAGATAAATGTGCCTCACTTGTGCTTATTATATGATTACATGAGGACATATATAAATGCAAAACATGAAATGTTGTCTAGTGTATAGTAGTATTTGATAAATATTAGTCTGTTGTTACTGTTATTGTCACTGTTAAGTCTTACTGGGATTGAATGCTCTTGGTGCAGGTAAGGAAGTAAGACTAGCATGGGGGAAGAAATATGATGGTGGAAATTGTAGGAGATTGTACACTAGCAACCCTGGCTTCTAGTCCTTATTTTTCTGCTAACAAACTGTTGTGGTCAGCTGTTACTTACTTCTTTGAGTTAACGTTAAGATACCAGTTCGTATTTTGTTTGTCTAGATGAAGGAATCCCCCATTTTTTCCAGTTACAAACTTCTTTCATTTTATGTGAGCCAGCATCATGATTTTCAAATATCTTAGTACATGTATTTTATTAATTGTAAATGTTGAAAACTATGGATAATAGCAATCAAGTGAGTCACAGCTTCAAATAACTCAACCAGTTCCACAGTCTCTTACTGAGAACCAGCTGTGTTGAGGGCCTTATGAAAAAGAAGCAGAGAGGAATAGGCCCCACACTTAAGGAGTTCAGAGTTAGGATATGTAAAGTGATCCTCCACACTTTCTTCTATAATCTTATCCTTTTATTTAAAAATACAATGTTGGTTATAACTCTATCAGATCATGTATGAAAGGATTAAGACCATACAACTATGTGATTTTGAATGTCAGTATCCTATCATTCACATCTAATTGTGGTCAGAGCAATTAGGATGAAAATAAAGGATAGCTAAGGTGAAATAAATCAATATCTACGCTAGAATTGCAATATCAATTTATTATGCCAGGTCAGAAAAGTAAATGGTGAGTTTTTGTAAGTTACCTGAAAAAAAAAAAACTATGAAAGTCTTAGACTAAAATTAGATAGAATTTATTGGACAGATGCCATGGTAGAGATCTTAAAAAAGAAAAGAAAAGAAAAGAAATGGTCTCATTTTTAGGTTGGGAAAAATCCATGCAATGGACAAGGCCTATTCTATTCTGTTATACTGAATAGAACTGAAGAATTGTGGGGCCTAAGGAACTGAGCTGTCTGATGCATTTCTCCCTCAAGGTGAAACTGCTGACATTAACCACCGAAGAATTAGTCACAAAATTTACTTTTCAGTTAAGGATTATAGATAAATTTGCCCTTCATTTAAAGCATTTTTCCACAAAATCTAGTCACTTAAATCTGTCAGGTCAAGTGTCCTGGAGGAGAAAAAGACTTAGTGAGTTAATAGTTTATGTGGGGGTGACTGTGATTTGCATTCAAAGCAAGAGTTAGTAATGAGCAGAAAGAGGGGAGCTCTCTCACTGACACCAAGTTGGATGGCAAAGAGGATCATCCAGAGCGAATTTCCCAGCTCTTTCAGGTAGAGAAGTGCTTTCATATCTTGCTTGCCTTTATACATTTGATCATAGGGTCTGAGAATACACTTTGCCAACCAGACATATCTTCTAATTATGATCCTTCCCCTCTCAGCCTTTCAAGTCAGAGGAGGCATAAATGAGCCTGGAGAAGGGTGATGGGTGGGCTTTATGTCTGAGATAGTTGATGGCCTTTTGGTGGGAAACTCTGTTAGAATATAGAAAGGGTCCTTTCTAAAAGGAAAAGTTAAAAAACAAAAGTATGTGTGAAGCTTTGCTCTCTTTACATCTAAATGTCCATATCAATGGCATAGGTACTAAAAATGTCTGAAAAGAAGAGCTGGGACATCTTCAGAAGTCTATGGGATACCATTGTTTATTTATATACATATGCACCCACATAAATTTAAATAGTACATATTGATATGTAGAAATTAATAGGACATGTAAATACATTAAATTTTATACAATGCTTAAACATTTACAGAACAACTATAAACACATGAAATGCTTTTTTTAAGCATACATTAAATTTACAGAATAGATAAATTTATATAAAATACATGTATAAATAAATTATATAAATATGAACTTTTATGTAAGATCCTATTTTAAAAAGCAGCATATTGTAAATCCTCTGTTACCTTCTCTTTGCAATTGTATGCTTTACGATTGCTTTTTCTTGTGTGAGGTAGCCTGGTACTTGGTATTTTCTCAGTTAGACCTGAATTACTTGTTGCTGACCAACTATGACAGGGGCTGACTTGGATCGAAGGACACAGTCCTCTTTCTTCCAGAAGATCATCCTGTGACTTTCCCCAAACTAACCTTAACAACACCTCAGTAAGATATGGTTTTGGAGGCAAAAAATAACACAAATAATTAGATCATTACTTTCTGCCACTGTTCATTTTTGGCTCTACTTTGAAAGTAATAAAAGCATGCATTTCCTCACAAGTGTGAAAAATGCCTCTTCCTTTGTAATTTCAAGATAAAATTTATTCCAAATTGGGTAACTTTATTAGAATTTTATGGCATTGAATTTTTTTCTATTCATAATAATAAATTAATGTTTTAAAATTCTGTCTTCAGAGAGAAAAAAATTTGCTGTATGTGTAAACAAATTCATACTGAGTAATTCCAGTATTACCATGAAGTTACATTTCCTCTGTGTACATTAAATCATCTTGATAACACCACAATAAGTTGATCACACACACAATCAATTTACAAGGACTGTTTCAAGACTTAGATCAACATAGTTGATTCTTATACCACTCTGAAAGACTTCTTGATATCCCCAGAGCCAATTTAT
Source organism: Vicugna pacos (assembly GCF_048564905.1). Lineage (NCBI taxonomy): Eukaryota > Metazoa > Chordata > Mammalia > Artiodactyla > Camelidae > Vicugna > Vicugna pacos. The sequence goes on from NC_133022.1 coordinate 4,660,336, forward strand.
TCAGCCATGTTCATTATGGCAGCACTCCAAGAAATTCATTCTGCAACTTAGAGATTTGTATTGCACAAAGTTATTTTTAATTCAGCAAGCAACCCTACTTTTAGTAAGCAGCTTTTAAGACTTAACCACTAAGTTATTACAAAAATTGAAATAGTTAATTTTGCCCACTATGTTAGGTTTTGTTAAGTACTTTCATGATATTTTTAACATAATCCTAACAAAAATGCTCTGTGTGGGTGGTGATAATGCTGCTAATAAGTATTTACTCAGCACCCACCTTGTCCCACTGGGCATTTTACATAATATCCTCTTCGTGCTGCTGGGAAAAACAGATTCTAAAATGTTATGTAGCTTAAGCAAAGCTTTTGATTGCATTGTAAGGTTCAGTTTTCAACTATTGGGTTTTTTGATTCCCAAAGATCCCCAAAAGCTAGTGTGCTGTATGGGCAAGAGGGACAGAGAAAAGGCATGCTATATAACCAGCAGTGTTGATGGTCCACTCTCTCAGCTTCTGCCTGAGAAGACCTACAGTCTGCAAGAGGTGAATGTTTTTTGCCGTCTGTCAAGGGCAGTCCCCCATACTGTGTGCCCCGGCATCAAATCTTGTTTCTATCCTTTTTCTTTTGCACGCCACTGGGCCTCGATCTCTTATTGAGCACTTTGAGAAAAATACTATCTTCCAGCAAAGAAACACCTTGAACTTACTTGAAGTCTCTTTGGCCAGTTTCAGATGCAAGAGTGAATAGATGAAATGTGGACCGAACATTGCATTCCATTACTTCTTTAAAATAGCTTCTTAGAGAATGAAGGGTCCAGGCTGGGGGCTTGAGTTTTTCTGATTTCAGCGATAAAAAGTTCCTTCAGGACCACCACACAATGCAATCTGTTTGGAAAGCAAAGGATCATCATCATCCTTCTTCTCGTTATTTTGTCAATAATTACTCCCATGAAAGAATGCCTATTTCATGTCAAGCACTAGGCTTACATGTTTTTTAAACATTATCTTATTTCACCTTTACAACAAACCAAGTAGGTCGCATTCTCTCTATTTTTACTGATAAGTTCACATAATTGGGACATAGTAGAGTCTCTTTGAATACTACTCTCTTTAAATCCAAAGTCTTTGTTCTTCCTGTTACTCCTGCTTTCTCCAAATCAGATTAGATAAAATTTCATGCTTGCATCCACATTTCAAGGCCTGTTGGAATTCACATTTCAAGGACTCTGTGTTGGACGTACAGCCTGTAAGGGAGGAAGTGTGACTGCATCTTATCAATAGCTTCACCAGAAAGGTGACATTACTTCTAAGTTAATTCCTCATTGGAAGAACTTTGGAAGAAGGTTCTTACAGTGCATGGCTCTCTGAAGGTGTTTTTCTTAGATCAAGGTGGCCCCAGAGAATTATAATTGAATTGCTTTTCATTTTGTTTAGTACTGTTAGGACAAGTATGCACATGATCTTGAAGCATTTTGGAAAGTGATTTGAGACCTACTGTTTGATCAAGCAACACTTGAGAAACTCATAGTATTAGAAAAATATGTGCATGTACTAGACCATTTGTGATATAATGAATCTTGGTTGTTAGGTTAATACATATTTTAATGTATGTTTCAACTAGGGAAATGTATAGTATTTGAGGGGTGAGGTTTTTGTCTGCAGCAGATACTTGTGAGGATTCAAAAATTACAAGATGAAGTCACAGATTTTTTAAACTTCAGTTTTAGCGAAAGTGAACTTAGGTTGAAATAAGAAGCCAATTAGGAAGGCAGCTACTTGTGAATCTCTCTAGACATGAAGTAAGTGTTAATTCTAAAACAAACAAATCACTCCAGGAAACTGTTAAGCCCTTGATCCTGGGAAAAACACAGTAGACAATGTGGAATAGGGGAAAGAACAAAGAACTGGGGATCAGCACATGCTCTGCCAGGAACTAACATTATGTGTGACTTGGACAAGTCACTTTACCAGTGTCAGGCTCACTTTCCTCATTTGTAAAATCAGTGTGTTTCATATAGTTTCTAAAGTCCTATTGAGCTAGATATACTATTATTTGAAGTGCATGTGGAATTAAGCACTTACCTTCTGTAAAGATGTTTATTTTGTATTTCTTTCCTTAGAAGTCCTTTAACAAAATGAAAGATAACTTTAAGTAGCTGAATTTAAACAGTACTGGTCTTTGTAAGAATCAGAGCTTGTTCATATGTTAAGCTTTTCTTATCACATCAACAACTGAAATATATACAATTTATACAGATAGGAAAAGGTAATAGCTACCCAAATTATACTAGCTTTACTGATGTGTAGACATAATGAGAAGGTAGCCATCTGCAAGCCAAGCAAAGAGATCTCAGAAGAAACCAAACCTGCTGATACCTTGATCTTGGACTTCTGGTGTCTAGAATTGTAAGAAAAAATATTTTTGTTGTTTAAGCCACTGTTCAGTCTGAGGCATTTTGTTATGGCAGCTCTAGCAAACTAATACAGTAAACAGTATTATTCTCATTTTTTGGTTAAGGAAACATGACTCAGAGAGGTAAGGTAACTGATTTCTCTGGAGTTACTAACCAAAGATCATGTGGCTGGTAAATGGCAGAACTGGGTTTCAAACCTGTTCTTCTGACTGTGTACGTTCCATGTCACCACACACTTTCCTTATTAGTCATAAAGCATAATCTTCCCCCTTCCATGGACCATCGTAGATATCACATGTGGTATTCTGTGTACAAATAATTGCTTACACATACTTTATGAAGATTTTCTAAGCATGGTGCTTTCACAAAGAAACATAGTCTATTGTTCAGGACCCTGAGTTTCTCATTAGACTGTTTGAAAAGTTACTTAAACTTCCTGTGCTTTTTTCCCCTTTATATCATGAATGGAAATCAAAATATCTCATAAATTTGTTGAAAGGATTAAATGAGATACAGCACATAAAGCAGTTATCATAGGCTTTGGTATATTTTCAGGACTCAATATATACTAGCTATTATATAATACTATTATATTAATTAATTTACTTTATCATACAACTACTTTGAATGATGGACAGCTTGAAGGATGTCTGAAATTTTCATTACAAACACTTTCATGTTAAAGAGGAAGAAAATTAAGGCCTTGAAATTACAGCAAATCAAATTGAATGAGCTCAAAGCGCTGTTTTATTTTTAATTTTACTTTTTTAAAAAACTAAATTAGCTTATTGTAACTCCATTCATATTGTATTTATTTATAATGGCAGTATGATTTTGACAATTTTTTATCTAGCTATTGAAATAATAGGCTGATGAATATTTAGCACAGACAGGTTAGTCGAACTAAACTGATTTTTTTTCTTTAAACCTTTAAGATACTGTCCTCAGTATAAAAATAATCTCATTTGTAGTGATCTTTTATAACTCTGAGCAGTGGGGAATTAGACTGGAGTAGAAAGTTTAGGCAACATGATAGGGAGGGAGAAAGTGAGGGTAAGGATTTTGTTCTTTAGGCAGTGAGGAAACTTTGAAGATTTCTTAGTGGGAAAGTAACTTCTGAGGAACTCTGGAAGATTAATTTGGCAAAAATACTTGCTATTGATTAGCTCATAAATAGAAGTTAAAGGTTTATTTTAATTGTCCTGATAAGAGACAGTGAGCATCAGAGCAATAATGCTTGCACTGGGAGTGGAGAGGAGATAAAGCAGATGAAAAAATCACTTAGGTTGATTAAATATGCATGAAAAATATGAGAAGTGCACGTTTAAAGTTTACTTGGTTAGGTCAAAAAATGATGTGTCAACTAGAAAAACAAATATTTAGGAGACATTTAAAGCACAAGAGATGGTTTTTAATTTTAACTGTTAAATGAATTTGTTTCAGCAGGCTCAGATGAATCATATTGCAGGATAATAGAAATAGCCTGAAACTTCAGGGAAATACCAGAAGGACAGTTCCCCTCTTCTCTTAGAATACCACCTCAGCTTTAGAGGCAGGGTGCTGGGCAAAGGCAGTTAGACTTGGTCTGTCACCCTTGGCCTAGTCCTGCCCTATAATAGGGGACTAAGTAAGGAAAGAGCCCCAGGCTTCTCAGCTGCTCTTGCCCAGAGTAAAGCTTCTGCAACGCAGAGCTGGGTGTGTGTCATAAATGTTGGTGGCCTGCCCCTCATAGGGAGGAACTACAGCCCTAGACTGGGAGCTAGAGATGGAGGAGTCCTGTGTTCTGGGCTGCACTTTTAGGGGGAGAGTTTAAACTGTGCTGAGCTGGAGAGAAGGGGAGGGAGTGGACTGTGGGTTAAATGTCACAAATTCTTTATCTTTTTACTGAGATTTAGTGAATTTTCTTGAATAAATATATCCGTGCGCCCATAGGACAATTTACAGAGGCCTTAGTTGCATGTGCTGTTTAATACTTTTCACCTCTTAATGATTGTTTCCCTGGGGAGAAAGTCCAGAGCTTCTCACATTGTCATTCCAGAAGTTGCCTCTTTAGTTGTCATTTGTTAATTGAGATGTTGGCAAGTGAAATGTGCTTAGAAGAGGAGAAAGAATTGCTAATGGGTCTGAAAACTAGGCCATACAGCAATATCTAGGAGAACTAAAACATTGAAGAGTTGCCAGAAAGCAGAGTTTTTATAGATATAAAATAGTAAAAATAACTTTAATCTGTGTAACTCCACTGAGAAGAACTAAAATTAATACACAAAATTACTGGGAGGCAGGTTTCACTAAATTTTTGAAACAAGTTTGAGTGAAAAATCAATGGCAGCTAAATGTATGGCACTGAACTCTCTTTTACTGGAGATGTGTAAACAAAGCTGAGACCATCTCTTAAAGTAATACCAGAGGAGATGTCTGCAATGACACATCATCAAGCAAGATGAACGTAGAAATGTGTACATTGCACAGAGCAGTTGGAGGCTTCTGTATTAATCAAGATGAGAGATGATGCTGGTTTGAAGGGGAGAGTAGCAGATAGAATGGAGAGATGTGTTCTAGCACCCAATGCTATGGTAAGTGCTATGGGGAATGCAAACATTTGAAAATGTGAACCTTCCCCTGACATACCAAGCAACAAAGAAAATAAATAGTTACTAACAGAAAATTTTTCAAGTTATTTAACTTTATCCTTATACCCAATAGCAGAAGTTTCCAGAAACAACAAGATGAACAATAACACAAATGGAAACAAACAAAACAGTGAATAAATGTTTATAAACTGCAGACCCATATCACAAGGTCAAGCATACTTTCATGAATTTTTAAAACCAAGGAATATAAATGGAATATCTCCACACTGAAGATTTATAAAAAATATAAAGCAGCACAGGATCATCAGTAAAAATAGGGGAAGGTTTCAATAATACAGTTTTTAAGTAACAAGTAGGTAGAAACTCTAAAGGGAATTTAGATGTAGTAAGAAACATTCTTGACACCAGATTACCAATTTTTGTAATAAGGAAAGAATATAAAAACTTCACAATTTAAATTGTGATTCTATAGAGTTCACTAAACTTTTTTTTTTTGTAAAACCACAGTATTTGAGATATACCTAATTAGGTAGAGCGCTAGAAACACTTTTTGTTATGCTTGTGTTTTCCTGATCTTTACAAAAATATTTGATTAGCTTAAAATGATAAATTTTTCTGTTAAATTCTACCTTGGTTTAGGAGTCGGTACACTTAAACTGCATTAAGATCTCGTAAGAGAAAATGGGACCTTTGTAAATATTCAAGGATAAGAAGCCAATTTTCTGTAATAGTTCTGTACTTTGTTAGGTTTTGGTAATGAGATTTGCAAGACACTTATTATTATAAAATGTATTCCAGCTGCCTGATGAGATCAGTGGTCAAATTGCCTGTCTGGACATTTGGTCACCATTTTTGTTCAAAGTCTGCACCTTTATGTGTTTCAGCTCTGCTCTCCCAGTAAGACTGGTGCTGTGACTGAGAGCCTGGATTTCCTTAATTTTGGGATGGCTTCCCTAGGGTTCCCATCAACATGATCATGTCCCACTTCTGGTCAGGGAACAGACTGCAGGTTGGGGCACTGATGGAATTTTGGCCGCAGCCCTCTGGCTGCCACCAGAGCACAAGACTGTTCCTCCTCTTAATTGGCATTTTCTTAACGTATGGTACTCAAATCCCACCTCAGGCAGGACAGGCAGGCTCTGTCTTTTAATCTGCTGCAGACCTTCTTCACTTTTTCAATTCATTTTGCAAACAGAAATTAGTTCAGCGGGTTTCAACTGGAAACAGGTGCTCTTGGTTCGTATCACCTCAATGAGTGACATAAACTAAAATGCACTTTTATCTCACTGGTGATAATCATGGACCCCAATACATTACCTTTTTTATATGCTAAGCCACTAACTTGCTCTAGAGAGGATTACCTCCAGATTCCTAACTGAACCCAAGCCAGTCTTTTAGGCCTGAGTTTTCCAAGTTGGCTATATACGCTTTGCAATTTCACCAGAATGTTGCCAACACTCTAACGTGTGCTGTGTGGATGTGGAAGTAAATTCGCTAAATCGCAAGAGTGAAAGAAGTAACATTACAAGTTCTACATGATTCGCTGGACTGGTTTTCTCTCAAATTTACTCATCTTGGTAAATAATACAAGTTACAGTTTGATTTTAGTTTTATTGATCCCTATTTACTCTCTGGGCTTTTTAATTGGTCAAGAAAGAAATTTGGAGTTAAGAGAAATTACTCCCAATGGGATTATAGTCTAAGTGGAGAGAAGAACTTACTGTTTATTCCAGTGGATTTGTGCAGCATTGACGGGCAGACATCCCAGACAAGAAGTCATCTTGGGGCAAATACATGAAATTCTGCTTTCTCATCACACAACATTATCCTGGAACAAGGACTCAAGGTTTTTTGAGGTTTATAGATGATGTAAAAATTCTTTAGAAATCACTGAGAATTAAGATCTTTTATAAGTTATAAATTCTGTAATATTAAAAACAAAAAGCCCTTAAACTAGGGAAAACCAGTGCTGTCTTCTGAGAACACCCATCTACATTTGCCGTGTGGCTAATTTCAAATTGCGATTTTCTCAAACCTGATTTGTATTTTACACAGCTGTTCAGTGCCGTTCCGTTTCTTGCATTTTTCAAGGAGTTATATGGTTCCCCCTCTTCCTTCCTTAAACATAATTTTAACACAGCTTACAGACACACACACACAAACACACAAGTTTGTTAGCCAATATCCGTAAATGACCAAAGCCTGGGGGAAACAACTGAAAATCAAACTTGGTTATAGCAGAGTGGTATCAGCCAGGTATTGGCTACGTTCCATGTTTATAAATAGGATGCAAAAGCTTAATTTTATCATAACTGCAGAGCAACTTTGAAAAAGTCATGTAATTTAATGGCATAACCATCCTTTGTTGCTATATGTAAATAGACTGAATAACAGCAGTAAATGTTGAACACAATCTAGTTGCTGCAATTTCTTTGGAACACACTTTAAATTTCAAATTATGTTTAATGCCTTTGTACATAACACAGGTCTCTTTTTTAAAGCTTATCGCATGGAGTTGACTTACTTGAGGAAAATGGCATTTGGGAAAAACAGAGAAGTAGAAGCAGAGTGGGCCATTTGGAAATCTGACCACATTTTTTTTTAAGGTGAGTCATTTAGTTTTAAATTGTCTTTTCCTTTCATTATTTTGAACTTTATCAATGTCCTCCTGTGTTAGGTATTTACATCATCTATGAATAAGACTTTTCCCAATTGCACTGTGTGACTTGGCCACAACATTTCCCTTTTCTTTGGTATAATTAGGCTTAAAGGGAGAAGGCCATAGACAATGGTGCACACATGCTAGGCTGCTTCTTCCCATGGAAATGATTCACTAGCAGGTATCCTTTGATTCTGCCCTTGGTCCTGCCCTCAGGACCAACATATCCTTCCTATGCTCAGTGGAAGAAGGGAGGAAATGCTGTTCTCTTTGTATCCCGTCTGATTTCAGAATGTTATAATGAAGATACAAATGTGAAGGTGAGATAAGAAGCTAAAAAGTAAAAAGTTCTTTTGAGAGGCAGAGGTAGAAGTCTCTGATGAAATTTTAACACAGGGGTGTTAGCAATAGGCTAGGAGGTCTCCCCTGTGCTCTCCTGGGCTGCCATCAGCAGTGCGGGGAAGTTTACCCTAAAGCAAATTCCCTCATGGGATTGATAAGTCTTAGAAGGTGAGTCCTCAAAGTACATCATGCACACAATAATATACTTTGATCTCGTGGATTTTTTAATTTTTAAAAATTTAGTTTTGTGCTCATTGGATGATTTCAAACAAAATTGAGAAAATAGGGAAACAATTTTGCCTTTAGGTTAAAATGAAATCTATAAATCCACCATGATCAGGGCAGTGCACTGTTTACAGCCATACTATTAATGCATCATCAGGAAAATCATGGAGAAGGTGTTTATCCTAGAACTCTTACCTTCTCGAGCAAAGTCTTTTCTTATGTTCAACAAATTCTCTCATTCCCAGGAAAGTTGGTTAAATGAATGGGTCTAATTCATTTATTTGGGAATTCATCCTTATTGTGTGCCAGGCTTAAAGATTTCATGGTGGACCAAACAGTAATGCAACTCAAAGGCTTACGAAAAGGATGAACAATACACAAATAATTATATAATTATAATGAATCCCTAGATGGAGACTGGAAGGCTGGAGCAGGAAGGAGGGACTTGCCCCTTTCTGTTGGTTCCCGTTCATGTCAAGATGAGCCCAGCTCTTGAGGCTGGCAGCAGTCCGTTGCCTCATGACTGATTTGCGGTTTCTCCAATATTCACAGAACGAACCTTATCTCCTAGCACCAGAGCCACTCCTTCAAGTACTGAGTTCCAACTCTGCCTTCTCGCCTAAGCTTCTAAGTTTGAATAATTTCAGTCTCTTCCCTTTGTTTCCCAGTCCTGGGAGTGCTAGTTGCTTCCTGTAATTCATACCTCTGTGATACCTTGCTGTTCCAATTCACCTTTTCAGTTTTCTGATACCTGATTAACAGTTTTTGCATTAAACTCTCTCTCTTGAAATAATCGGTATGGTAAAATCTGACTGCAATTTCTCTGACGCAGTGGGCAGAACCTAACATTAATCACATGTACATTTTTCCCCCTAAGGACCTACCTGGATCCCCTGTGAGGGCTGGTAATCACACAGTCAGGGTATTTGAAGTGGTATTCAGTTAAAGAAGAAAGTCAGAAGAATAAGCCAGCCACTGCAGCAGGGTGTGGGAGGTTACTCATGTTGAGTTTATAAGTTAATGGAGAAGATGGAAACATAAACACTTGACAATAAAGTAGCTCATGAGATGAAGGAATGAAAGATGCTTTTGAGGCTTTGCCAGCCTAATGGTAGAGACAATTGGAAAGCTAATGGAAAACTCATTACTCCTTAACTTAGCTTTATGTGTTGATTCACAGAAATTTATTCATTAACCTAGGCCCTCTTCTGGCTTTGGATGGGTGAAGCGGAAAGGCAAATATTAAGTTCTAGCCGAAAAGTAGGAGTAGTGTTGTAAGTAGATGACAAAACAGATCAGCAGACCTGACACGGTTCAAGAGGGGACAGCAATCTAGACAATCCGTCGAGTCACATAGCAATCTTGGTCATGCCTTGGTGTTCGGGCATTTTGGAACTCTTGATAACCTCTTCACCGCCCAGATGCTGCCTGTCTACCTCAAGGCACCATTGTTGTTGCCACATTGGACCCTTTAGCCTTAGCAACTGGCCTACACCTCCACATTTCCCCCCTCCAATTTTATGGTTTGGGGTTTAATGCTAGTTCTTGGCCTCTTACCATCTTTCTTATTTGCTCACACCTAATTGGATAAGTTCTCTCATGGCTCTGGATTAAATGTCCACCTTCATAGGAGCATCCCAGTATCACAATACTTAATACACACTAATATGACAGCTGGTGACAAATGCTGTAAGAAGAGAAGAGCAGGATGCGTATGTGCTATTTCAAAGGGAGTGCTCAGTAAAGGTCTGACTGATGGTGACATTTGGGCAGAGGCTTAAATTGGGCACAGAGGCAAGCCGTGCAGGGATCAAGTGAAAGAACCTTCCAGGCAGGAGGAATAGCAGAGGCAAAGTCTCAAGGCAGACACTGTCTCAGCCTGTTTGAGAAAGTGCAAGGATGCCATGGAGGTGATGCTGAGTGAGTGAGAGGTCACTAGAAGGACATGATGCTAGAAACACAGTCAGAGTGAGGCCAGGTAGGACACTGCAGGTCATGGGAAGAGCTTCAGATTTCCTTGTCAGTGTGGTGGAAAGCCATTGGAGGGTTCTAAATGGGGAAGTCATGTGATCTGACATATTTTTAAAGGATAGCTCTGACTTCTATGTGGAGAATGAGCTGCAGATGTCAGGAGTTCTGACCAGGTCGAATGTCGCTGTGGTGGCATTCACTATAAGAGTAATGATGGTTTGAAATGAGGTGCTTGTAATGAAGATGTTGACAAGTGGTTGGACCAGAGGTACATTTGATGTTCAGCTAACTGACTTTGCTAATGGTTTATATGTGAGGCTCCAAGAACTACTGTACAGTTAGATGAACAATGTACCAATAAATGAGATGAGAAATCTGTTGAGGGGGTGGAGTGTATATGTGTGTTGTATTTGAGATGCTTATTTGCTACTCAAGTGAAAATGTCATATAGGCAGTTATATGTGCAAGCTGAATGCTCAGTGGAGAGTTTGGGCTAGAGATACAAAATAGATACTATTAAATGACACTAAAAGCCATGTGGTTGGTTAAGATTATTTAAAAGAAGAGTGTAGATAGAGAAGAAAAGAGGACAGAAGGCTGATTCCCAGAGCACTCTAACATTTGGAAGCCAACAAGCAGAGGAGGGGGCAGCAATGGGGACTGAAAGGAGAGTCAAGTGAGGCAGGAGAAAATCCAAAAGTGGGGTGTCAAGTGATCTACTAAGGAAAGGTTTTCATGAAAAAGAGAGTGCCCCCCTGTGCCAAATTCTCCTGAGAGGTCAAGTCAGATTCCAGTGGTGTGCTGACCACTGGATTAACAACGTGGAGTCATTAGAGACCAATATAAGACAATAGAAGGATGGAGATAAAAACCTGATTGATGCTTATTCAGGAGAAAATTGGAGATTGTAAAATATCTAGTATAGTTAAATTTTAAAGGATTTTCTTTAAAAAGCATCAGAGAAATGAAACAGTAGCTAGAGATGTCTAATTAAGAGAGCAGTTTTTAAAAAAAATTAATGGTAGATATGCATAATTTTATGTTGATGAAAATTATTTGGAAAGGCGGGGATACTGATGCAGGGGAAAGAATTGAAAACCAGAGGAATGAAGTCCTTGAGTTGGCAGGCAGGGATACAATCCAGCATAAGCACGTTGGGGTTTGCCTTTGAAAGGAGTGTGGACAATAATTGATCCATTGAAACATGAAGAAAGAAGAGTATATAAGTTTAGAGGCAACTAGGATGACAGATTTAGTTGTGAGAGAAGGAGGTTTTCTCCTGGCTGCTTCTTGACATCAACAGCTGAGAGAAATAAGGGGGCTAGAGGATGTTAGGGTCCAGAGGGTAAAAGGCAAGATGCAGAGTCATCCCAGAGAGCAGGGAAGTGAGGTGGTTGGGTGTTGCAGTTGGACTGTTAAGCAATACTGAAGCTTTGAGGTGTGTGGACGCAAACTTATAGTGATATCAGTGTAAAAGCAGAGAGTGGAGGGAGAGTCCTGTTTAATCAGGAATATGGTTTTGCTAAGTAATTATAGCAGAATTAAAGACGGGCAGGGAGACCAGGTATATACGTGGGAATAGTTATAACAACGGCACATAGAATGGAATGCAAGTTGTTTAGAGAAGGAAACAAGGATATGACAGGGTGATACAGTGAAAAGCTGATTTGGTCAGTTTTTTAAGCTCCTTGGTGGGGGATCAACTAATTGCATGACCATATAGTTGATATTTTTGGGATGATTTGGTTATTGGTGGTGTGAACGTGGAGTGAGGGGCCTGATATAAGGAGACGTGATTGATGGTAAGGACATCAAGGAAGTGAATCTCCAGGAATCGAGTTTCCATTGAGTTTTTGGAGAAGGAAGACAAGAGAGACAGTGGAGAGAAGGGCAGCAAACTGAAGCCAAACATTCACTGAAGGAGAGAGAGTGGCCGGAAGAGTGGTAGATCAGAAGGCTGGGTCCAGAAGGATGGCAGATGACTGCAACGTGGCGGGGGAGTAGAGTCCAGTGTCAAGTGCTTCAGAGGAGCAGGGCCCTGTTAGGGATGCGGAGGGACTGATGACTGGGGACAGCAATGAAGGGCAATGAGTGTACATGCCATTTTCAGGCTTAGTGGTAAGTGGGGTGGAGAAGGGTAAGCAGCCACCCTCTGGAAGGGCTGCAGAGACAGCGATGCCCTAAGAGCTTTCAGATTTCAGTTAGTGCAACGAGGTGAAGCTGAAGGCAGCATTCAGAGAAGTTTTTATGCAGAGGCATCTATTCCTATAACATAGCAGCCTATGGACACCAAATAAAAATCCAGGTCCAGAATGAAGAACCATTATGAGATTTAGCAAAGAACAGATCAAATGTCCTGATGAATACTTGGCTTAACTTATAATCAAGTTATTGTTACAAATATCACTTAAGTGTAATGCAGAGAAGAATTTTGACAGTCAAGACTTTTTATCCCATGCTGTGGTTTTTACTGTTGCTGGTGTTGTGGGTGTGTGTTTGGCAGGTAGTACATTATATAGAGTAATTTGTAGACAAGGTAAGGCACAAAGTTGTGCTCTTCCTATATAATAGAACAGAATGTAATTCATGTGTGGATCTGTACTGCTAACTATAAGGAATGCAGTATTGGATATACTTAGTTGGGTTTTGTTTTTCCCATTTCCCATCTGCTGTTTCCTAATCACAGGCTTTCAGTTTGTATTATAATTTTCTTTATCATCTTTGCACCTTCTAGCCATTGTGAGGGTTGATCTTGGTGATAGACACATGACTTTGTTTTGCAGTTTATGGAATTAATCTTTGTTTATATTTTATTTAAATTACAGACTTTGTAAATCCCCCCAACTGACTGTTAATTGTGCTGGACATACAAATGACAAATGCTGGAGAGGCTACACTGCTGGTGGGAATGCAGTTTGGTGCAGCCACTGTGGAAAACAGTATGGAGATTCCTCAAAAGGCTAGAAATAGATTTACCATATGACCCAGGAAACCTGCTCCTGGGTGTATATCCAGAAGGAACCCTACTTCAAAATGACACCTGCACCCCAATGTTCATAGCAGCACTATTTACAATATGCAAGACATGGAAACAGCCTAAATGTCCATCAACAGATGACTGGGTAAAGAAGCTGTGATATATTTATACAATGGAATACTATTCAGCCATTAAAAATGACAACATAACGTCATTTGCAGCAACATTGATGTTCCTGGAGAATGTCATTCTAAGTGATGTAAGGCAGAAAGAGAAAGAAAAATACCATATGAGATCGCTCATATGTGGAATCTAAAAAAAAAGACATAAATACAAAACAGAAATAGATTCATAGACATAGAATACAAACTTGTGGTTGCCAAGGGGACAGGGGGTGGGAAGGGATAGACTGGGATTTCAAAATATAGAATAGATAAACAAGGTTAAACTGTATAGCACAGGGAAAAATATACAAGATCTTATGGTAGCTCACAGTGAAAAAATATGTGACAATATATGTATGTTCATGTATAACTGATAAATTGTGCTGTACAGTGGAATTTGACACAATATTGTAAAATGATTATAACTCAATAAAAAAATGTTAAAAATAAAATTGTGCTGGACATGATTTCCTGCAGAATAGCTGACAAACATGTCCACATTCACGTTTAACCTTTATTTAAGTTGAAAAGTTAATATTGATATAAGGATTTGGACTATACTACCAGCCATTTATGGATGGACAGCGGCCTGAGCTCTTCTTGTCGCATGACTAGCCACGTCACCAGATGTTTATTATCCCATTCATCCTGTGACGCAGCCATTTCCTTTTGGTTATAGTCAGGACATAGCACTAAGATGACAAGAACCCAGAGCAGCCACGTGTTTACATCTTTTGTTACTGGAGGTGGGGTTAAGGGCATGTGATTTCAAATGAGCGCTTGATAGAAGTGCTGCACAGGGTCAGAAAAGAAGCATGTTTCCCCCACAAAGCAGAGTCTCCATGGAAGGTTCACTTGTACTTCGTGGGGGAGGAGTTTCATGTCCTATGGCGTAGAGGAGCTATGCCCCGCATCGCAGACACATCTGGTGAGTCCGTGTCGCACAGGCACCTGCGCTAAGGGCGCACCGAGAGTGGGGGCAGTGAGCGTGGTCTGCCCTGGGTGCAGCTCTGCCCTGGGAGAATTTAAATACAGTGATAAAACTCATGGAAAGTAGGTTGGATTTCATCATACCCACATGCTGGAAGTTCTAGACGATGTCATTGACAAAATACTTCTCTCTGAAAAAAATGTTTGTTGGCCTAAGTTCTAAACATTTATAATGGCAAATTTCAATAATCTATATGTAAGCTTCAAATTAACACAATTTTGTTGCTTGGCCTTCAATAAACATTGTTTTTTATGGAGAACTCCCAGTTATACAGTTGGGTCCTCAACACACGGACTCAGCTGTAAGTGCTTGTTTTGAGAAGATAGTTAAGAATTCAAATATTCAGGCACGATTTGTGTCTTCAGCTCTTAGGGCACTGCATGTTCCTGTGTTTTAAACAGTATATTTGAAATAAACGATCTTTAATAAAGTGTTTGTCAAAAAGGAGAACTAGAACTTAAGTTACTTCAAATCTATCATCCTATGTGACCCTTTGGCATTTTAAGTCTACGTTTAAAATATAAAACATGCACTACAAAGTTCTTTGGAAGCACAAATTGTTTAAGCTTGAAATACTTTACTGCAATTGAATAACAGCTTTAAACTTCAATTTAATTTCTTTTTATATTATTTTAAAACTAAAAAAAAAATTAAAAAATCACCATGTCACATTAGTGCTAAATTGTACTTTTTGCAGATGTTTTAGTTTATTAAAATCTACATAGTAGTTACTGGACAATTACCTACATAATGCATATACATTTCAATAAAAAAAACTTTCCTCTGCCTGCAATTCTTTTCTGTTCCTTATTTGTTTTATTTCTTGATTATTCCTGAAAATAATGTTGTCATGGAGAGGAGGATGTGTTAAAAATTATCTACTCTGAGTGTCACAGGCCAGACTGGCCAGTAGGGGAAGCATTTCTATGAATGGTGATGCTCACTTTGTCATTTTGGGGTGTGCTCCCACGGGAGAGTTAGAATCAGGCTGCTAACGCACTTCAAATTTTGGGTGCAGATCTGCCCCGTAAGAATAGACTACTTGTGTTTGGAAAACTGAGTAGTGGAGATGCACTGGCAACACAGTTGTTTTAGTTTGCTAGGGGCAGAGGACAATGAGCTTTATATCTTTAGCATACTCTCAGAAGCTGGAGGCTAAAATGAGGGACAACTGCAGAATCATAGAGGTCTGTGTTTGTGTCTAAGCCCTATCTCTTGAGCAATTTAATTTCTTTAAGCATCAGTTTCCTCATCTTTCAACATGTAAAAAAATCTACAGCTATTTCAGAGGGTAATGAGAAATGGAAGAACTTAGCTGACACTCAGGCCATAGAAAGTGCTCAATGCATGTGTTTCCTGTTCCTCTACTTCCTTTAAATACTCAGTTCGGTTATTTGTTCTTTGCATACATTTTCACTAGATGGATACTTCCCTTATATTTTCTGCTGATATTTTAAGCATGAAGGATGTCCTTTTATAATATTTGCTAATAAGTTTGATATGTGACGTTAGTTTCTTGATGTTAAATTTTCCACGAATTATTTATTGACTGCCTTAGAGATAAAATAAATGAGAATCATCAACTTTTAGTTTATTGAACATGTATGTATCTTTCAATTATAAATGGGAGGTTTTTCAGCTGTAAGATGGGAGGACGGGGCAAGTCACGGGTTATGCAGAGTGCAGGGGTGGGTGGTGAGTGGGGATTAAACAAAAGTTGATCCATTGTAACAGTTTTCTCTCACTCTCTTTCCAGGGAAGATTTGTGTTGGTGGCCCCAAAGCAGACAGCTCTGTATCCCATTACCAGCCAATGAGTCATTTAGTCCCCCACAGATCCAAATAAAGTTTTACAGAATACCCTATGGCATGCCTTCCAAAATATATGAGCACTATAAAATACATCATTTATTTTACCATATGAGCTGACTCTGTCCCTCTTTCACCATCTGGGAGAGCAATCTCACGTGTTTTGGGCTCTTAGGTTATTATCAGATACACTGGACTTCTCTGAGCTTTTCCATGCCTAGTCTCCATGGTCTTTTCAGGAGTTTTATAACTTGGTTGTAAAAATTCACTCTAAACTGAAACTTGGCAAACAATATATTAATCTGGGAAGTTAATTTCTTTTATAAAGTCCAGAATCTGTGTAGCCCCTCTTTTGAGTTTTCAGAGACCTTGGAAAAATAAAGTGAGCAATTAAATTTTTTTGCATCTTAAAAAAAGTAAATCAATTTTTTTTTAAATCCTCTCAACCCAATTTTTACATGTGAATAGCTAGTATTTTGGACTGAGTTCTGATACACTTTGAAAAATATTTTTTTTGGCACAGTGAAATAAAGTAATTGAGAAAGGAATGAGGCTGAGATTTCCCATTACATCACTGGAATAATAAAGTATATTTAGAGAGTAGCGCCTTTCTGAATTTACAAAAAGGGGTAAGATGTTCATATCATTGGATGTTCACCAACATACAAATAAATTAGTGAGAAGTATCACTTTAAAAAATGTGATGTGTCCTCAGTCTTGTAAGAATTACTAAATGGTGCTAAAGCTTATATTTAGAGTTGATTCATTGGACTTTGCGAATGACTTCGCCATCAGATAGTGCCAGGAAATGTGAGTTCAACTTTCATGTCCTTTCGGTGCCAGAAAATGCTGTCACCGCCCTTGCCTCTTAACCAGCATAAAGCTCCAGAATGGACTGACCAGACAAGGTGACAGACAACACAGAACCTCCACGAATTACCTTCTCACCATAGAGACAGGCCCAGGGATGAAAGGAGCTCAACAAAGACAAAAGACAACACAAAGGAGCATTTAAAATGAGGCTTTGCCAGCTTTAAAATACTTTCAGGTACGTTTTACTGAAGGAACATAGAGGAGAATTAAATCACGGTCTCTGGAACGAGACAGCCCCGGTGGGCACTAGCTGTGTGGCCTTGGGGAAGCTATGTAACCTTTGCAGGTTTCACTTTGCTTATTCCTTAAAGTAGAAAGAATAACAGTATGTACTTCTTAGAGTTATACTAAGGCTTAAAATACGAAAATACATGTAGTGCAATTAGCAGAATGATTAGCAACCAATTAATCAATTAATTTTGTTAAAAATTAATATTAATTTTGTTATTGCTTATACTATTCAACTTTTCAGTTAACTTTGTGAGGTTGATTTCATCATTATTATCCTTACCATTTTACAGATAAGAATAATTTAGGCTCAAAACGGGTTTTACTTTGTACAAGATCACACAGCGAGCAAGTATGCGTAACTTGATCTCAAATCTAGGTTTCCTGACAATAAGCGTGGCACGTTTTTTCCTGGTGTTTATGGTGTATATTTGAGGAACATTGTTTCTTACTCAGAATTTTGGATAAGTAGTTGTTTCATAGAGGGTGTAACCTTTTCTTCTCACACTGCAAAATTAGTTAAAAATTTTCATGCACAATATCAATGTGTTTGGTGGTAGAGTTTTAAGGTCCCTGAAGTTGTTGTTGTTATTGTTATTGTTATTATTATTATTATTATTATTATTAAAGTATATTAACCAAGTACTAAGCTGGATGTAATGGATGGGATGTATCTGTTACAGCCGGCTACTCTAACAGCACCCAGAGTTCCCGGTGGGCTAGAACGGTTCAGAATAAAGCAGCCATGAGAGCTTAATAGCTTACCCACTCACATCCGTGGAATCACTCGGTGCTGCAGGTCTTGTTTTGTACACGGCGGTCGTGAGGGCTGCAACACACAGCTGGTAACAACTGCGTATTTAAGTAAGGTGTCTGTACTTGACGGAGAAGGAGAGGCACGAAGCTAGTCTGCACTTGTTTAAAACAAAGGAGGAGTGGGGCTGGCTTTGTCAGTTAGTGACAGACGTGGTGGGTGGAGCAGGGCACCCGGATCTCTGTTTAGGACTGAACCCTGGGCACCAGTGCTTCTGTCTGGCAGCAGAGGGTTCCTCTCCCTGTAATGGGTCTTAGCTGAAAGGAACTGTTTGCCCAAGGTGTTTCACCACTCCCAGAAGCAGCCTCTGTCCAATGACTGGTTGGTGGGGAGTCTTAAAGGCCTGATTCTTTTGCCCCAATTCAAGGTAACTTTGATGTGCCATCCAGCTTCAGAGCCCATGTAGGATTGGCTAAGACCCCGGGTGCAAAAGCAACACAGTTCAGCTTCTCCCTCTGCCCAGCCAGTCCTGCTCCCCTCACTTCCTGACCAGCGTTGCTCTGTGGAGTGCTCCCAATAAGCCTCCCGCCCGCGGATCTCCAGATGAGGGTCTGTTTCCCAGGAACTCCAACCTAACGTTGTAGTCATACATGAAAGAGCTGGGTAGGTTTATCAGAATCCCCAAGGAGAAGAAGCAGCTTTCCAGTCACAGAGGAAGTGGGATGCAGACTTGGAGCCAAGGCAATGAGAATAGATGAGTTTGGGTGGATGCTAACGCATGCTGTTTAGAGAGGCAGAAAAAAGACTAAGAAGAGACCAGATGAGATGGATCCAGGAAAATCAATGTGTTCACTACATGGCAGCTTGGCGAACATAGAATTGGAGGTCAGACAGCTATAGCGATGGACCTCAGGGATGGTCTCACAAGTGGCTCTAGCAGTGATGCCCAGATGGGACATGCAACCTCTGCATGAGGTTTGGAGATCAATGAAACTCTCCTCTGGCACAGCAAAGGCCAGAAAGTGTCCACACTGTAGTGATGGGCAAATACACCAGGCACAAGCAAGGGGGGGGTCAATCTTTGTCTCATATAAGGCAGTATTAAGGGGCAGATGGGAAGGTACCAAAAGAGCAAGGGAGGGTTTCTCAGTCTTAGAATAATGATGTAAGGGACCAAAAGAGGAGCTGAGGAGTTGTGAATAGGGCAGGGATCCAGACCCAGGAACTGGAGCATAATCAAGTCCAGTGTGTGGCAAACTCAGCAAGGTGAGCAAGGGTGACTAGTTCCTGAATAAGAGCTGCACTGGACTGATTTTGATTGCAACCCGCTTGCTGATAACTCTGAAATCTCTGGGTCCAGCCCCATGTACTTCTTTTAATTTTTAGACTCATGTCCCCACTGGACATCTTCATATGAATTATCTACCAGAAATTCACAGTATACATAATGCAAAACTCATTTTCTTCTCCAAACTTCACCCTCCAGTTTCCACTCCTGGTTAACTGCATCACCACTCCTGGTCATATCATCTGTCCCTGTAAATACCAGAAGTGGACAGAGCAGCCTGCATGAAAAAGGGTCTGGATTAGTCAGTGTTCAATTCCAGTGTGGAAGGAATTAGGAGTGGGAGGTGTAGAAGCTCCTAGTTTGTCTCTAGTCCATTCCCAAGCTTTTCTGCTCTTCTTCCTGGTCACACCCACGACCCACTGTCATCACAGTCTCCCCACCATATAGACTGTCTGTGCCTCCTGGTATCCCTGCTTCATCCACAAGAGCCTCAAACTCTTAAACTGTGGTAGGTGAGGGACTTGGCCTGGCCAACCACGCTCTGTGTCTTCATTTCTCTGTTTTACCCAGTTCCACAAATGAGTTTTACTTTGGCTGTTTGGTCACAAAGACTAAGGGCAAAGTGCTGGAGAAAAAATGTGTTGCACTTTATTGAACCTCAAGCTGCTCAGAAACCATTTGATGGTCTCTTTGAGCAGGATGACATTCAGCTCAGTGGAATCAAAGCCGATGCAAGTGGGGGGATCGCCTGGCAGTTACTTCCTTAGCCTTCATGCTGGAGGAGAGTCTCCACCCACCAGGGCTCCCCCGTTGATGAAGGTGAAGGATGGAGCGATGCGGGGAACTCCTCAGCCTGCCCCTCTGCCAGGAAGAACGCTGAGCACAAGAAAGGCCAGAGCTCCCAGCGGGCAAACTTGGGCAGTGGCTCCAGGTGACTTTTTATTTATTTTTATTGACTAAATGCATATCAAGCACTCTATCTTTGGTTCCCCTAGTCGCTCTAGTTTGTATCTTTTCTCCTATACCTCTGTCTTCTCAAGTACTCACTGTTCTCATGTTTCTTTTTCCCCCTCCTTCCATCAAAACCTTCTCTCAGGTTTTTCCCACCCAGATTAACTTTATAAGCTACTAAAACATTATCTTTCTTTGGCAACCTTGCAGCCCAAACTCTTAAGTTAAAGGATGAAATATTTATTGATCATTGCATCAGAGAGAATTTAGGCCATCTGGGCCTCCCCAGTGTCCCCGAAATCACATTACCTGATTGATCTATGCAATAGGCTGGCCTGAGGGCCTGACATCCAAGGAAATGGACAAAGTGGAAGTAGATTACTGTAGAATGAATCTTGTTGGAAGAGACAGCAAAGAAACCTCACTGAGCAGGCGGCTGCGCAGAGCACAGCAGCAGGGGCTTCGCTGTCCAACAGGGCAGACTTTGAGGCCCAGTCATGAAACCAGCTGTGAAGGTCAGCTATGACCTCCAGTGGGCTGTAAGCACCAGTTAGTTATTTACAAAATGGAAGCAATAGTATTACAAGGTCCTCAGAGCTGCTGTGAGGACTGTGTGACACACCTCCCGCAAAGTGCTTCTGGAACATGCTGGCACAGCGTAATTGCTCCAGAGATGTGATGATGAAGTGAAAGAGAAGGAGGAGGAAGTGGAGACGAAGGGGGCGAGGGGTCTCGTACCTGACTGGTCTCTGAGAGAGTGATATTGATGTTGCTGGAGCCAGACTGTTTGTCACGTGCACCTCCTCGTTTGGGATGCTGAGCACCTCTGAGCCCTTCTTCCTGTCTCCAGCTCAGATGGGCGTTTTCTGGTGTGGCAGCGGTGACCACGGCCTGCCTCCGGGGTTCCATTCTTGCCCTGACTCTAGAATTACGAGGAATTCTTGTAATTTAGGCATTCCTTTTACTTCCTGTCTTTTCATTTTCTCTGACTTTTATGGAGGCTAGCAAGACCGGGAGTAAAGACTGGATTCTATAACTTCTTGTGGTTCTCCTGTTCTTTCGTTTAACAAGAACTTTTTGAAAAGCAATATGTACCCGAGAAGTGAGAGCTGAGGGTACAGTGGTCAGCATCAACATGTAAACCGCGTGCTAGTGGAGCTGAAAGTCCAGAGAAGAGTCACACGAAAAGATGCTAAATATCTTTAGTCATTAGGGAAATGCAAAGTAAATGGTAATGACCTAGCACTACGTACCCACTAGAATGGTTAGAATACGGCCACCACCACTACTACTAATGAAACACTGAAAGTGAAAGTGCTGGGGCACATGGGACTCCCATACGTTGCTGGTGAGAATGAAGAAAGAGCACAGCCGCTTTGACAAAAGGCACAGCAGTTTTTAAAAAAATTAAACATACCCTTGCTATATGACCCGTCAAGCCCAGCCCTAGATATTACTAAAGGGAAATGGGAATTGTCAATTCACAGAAAAACCTATATAAAAATTATAAAGGCTTTATTCATAATTGCCAGAAAATGGGAGCTACCCAAATGTCATACTCATCTCCGGGGGCACCCATTTTATCTCTGCCGGGTAAGATGTTAGACATTGGAGAACCACAAGATTCTGTTTTCATCTGCCCTTTCTTCCACCCCACAGGCCACTCCATCTCACAGCCTCCTTTGTGATTTCCTCCTCATCTTGCGCCACCTTCTCTACCTATGCCCTCTCCCAAGAGGTGACATCAGTTTCTCAGCCCTTCAACACCATCTTTATAATGATGGCTTTTAAATGTATATTTTAGCCTGCACTTTTCTCCTGATCTCCAGATCTCCCTACTTAACTTTCTGTTTTAGTTGAGTGGTCTACCTTCCATTCACTGGGTGTGCATAACTCAGATGAAAGCTAAGGTGGGTTCCGTTTTCATGTCTTGGGAAGAATAAAATTCTTAAATGCTTTTACGGGGCTGTTATTCTGGCACTGGGACAGGACCACCTTATGCTCTCCGAGTCTCTAAAATATGAAACTGTTGATTCATTTTGGTTTTATTTAACAGCAAAGAGAGAGAATCTCAGCACTGTGATGTACTATATGCCACCATCTATTCAAGGTAATGAGCAGTTTTGAAACAGAGGCTATTGGTAACAAGAAGAACTTTAAATCAGGGGTATGGAGGGGAATGTCTAGTTCAGAGGCAAAAGCTGTTGTCTTGTTAGGAGCCAACACCATCTATTGTTTCAAAAAAAAATTTCAAAATGGTAATATGTGAGGGAAATAGTTGAGTTTTGTAACAAAAAAAAGAAGAAAAAAGCCGAAAGTGCCTCTCTTGGGCAGCAAGTGAGCCTGAGCTGAAAAGGCCCACAGGGTGGAGGAAAAGGTAAGTCTTCCCCATGGCTGTACATATTTTCAGTAAATAAATAATTAACACAATTTATCCTTCCTGTGTTCCATTTGCAGAGACTCTATGACATGTTCTTTTTATCTTCTGAGTGCAAACACATAGGCACAAGGCAGCAACAGAAATGCAGAATCACAGCTCTTCTAATCCAGACACTTGAGTTAGAAAGCGTCTGGGGCTTGCTTTTCTGAGTCACACTCCACCCTTCGGCCAGCGGCGCAAGGCATCACCGAATCAGCGGCAGGAGGCTGTAGGTCTGACTGCTTAGATGTCCCTCGTCCCTTCCATCTGAGCCAGGTAATTACCCCGCTCTGAAGCCGCCTTTTCCATCAGCATCACATCCGTCCACACAAAGAGAGCTGGGTGAGTCTCACATTAGACGATAAACTGGTAAGTTACCCCCTCTTATTTTACATCCGCACTATGGCTAAGCGGGCTTCAGGTCCGTTGTTGCTGTTACTTTTTTTTTTCCAGCAAGACCAACAGCAGCAAAGAGCTCAGCTTTTTATTGAATGTGTTCCTGCAAAAGTTTAGTCAAAAAGCCCAAAGCCCAAGTCATCATCAAACTCCTGGGATGCGAATCGGTCTTTCTTTGCTTCCGCTTTCTCCTCCTCAGCGAGGGTGGCGCCGGCTGCGGGGGTTGGGGGTTGGGGGGTGGGGGGTGTGAGGGGGTGGGGGCTGGGGGGAGTGTGTGGGGGGGTGCAGCGGCCCCCACGTTGCAGATGAGGCCGCCGGTGATGACACTGTCCAGCGCCTTTGCAAACAGGCCCCGCCAGAAAAGTTCGACACCGGCTGCTTTAATGAGGGCACTGATCGTGTCCTCCGTGACCGTCACCTCATTGTCGCGCAGGACGAGGGCCAAGCAGATGCAGGCGAGCTGGGGGCGCGAGGCCGGGCGCGGAGAGCGCTGGCGGGCGCAGTGCTGGGCGCCGGGTGACGTGGGGGCCTCACCCCACCGCCGCCTTGGCTCCCTCGGGAGGACGGAGCCCCTTGGCCGCAGCCGAGGAAAAACGGTCCTTTGTTGTGTTGAAGTTGGTATAAGCTGAGTTTTAAAGATACCCAAATAACCTGTATTTTTGAGTCAAATAGATCAACAGAGTAGAGGGATAAAAAAAAAAAAAACAAAACCAAAGTGATCATTCAATCCATTATTTTAAACAACCAGAAGACTCAAACCTTAACATCCCGTAATCCTATGTAAACAGGTCCTCGGAGTCTTCACCTCTGACCTGGAAGCTTCCATCTAAGGAGAAGGGGCTCATGCAACATGTGACGTTCTTACACCTCAGCAAAGCACAGCTCCATGTCATTCAGAGGCAGCCCTATTGCGGGCTGCGTCATTCACGTCCGTCTCACACAGATGTGTAAATAGCATTATTCACTGCACGGATGTCACCACAGCCCCAACCAAATTAACCTTGCGTGTGACACTGCGTGGCCGTGAAGCCTGCTCTTAGAAACTGCAGGAGGCACTCAGGGAAAACAAGGAGAAACAAGTGTATGTTACTTATTGCAAAGGTTGGAATGTACTCTTTTTTTTCCAGTGACACAAGTGCATGTGCCATGATTCTTGGCTAAGTGAACACTAAATTCCTTTATAATTATGCTTCATCTGTATTCATGCAGGGGCAGAGCTCTCAAACAGCCAGTTTTGGCTTTGTTGGTTCTCTCCATATTGTCCTTTAGTTTATTAATTTTGCTCCTCTGTTTAGTATATCTTTAATTATACTTTCTTGGGGTTTATTTTGTTCTTTTTTTGTTCCAAATTCTAAAGTTAGACCATTAAATTACTAATTTTCATTCATTTTTTATATAACAATATTATAAATTTCCACTGAATATTGCTTTTTCTGCGTGCTATGTACTAGTCATGTTCTAGGTTGTCTGCCCTTTTTCTTGCTGAAGAAGAAGCACATGTAGAAGCGTGTACTGATCTGGCACAGGCTTTGACTCTGGTTGCTGGTTATTTGTTGCTTTAGTTACTGATTTTTCTTTGACTTTTATTCTGAATTGCTTGTCTGGTTTTTGATTTATCAAACCTCCATGTTTGGTTACTTCCTTTGCTATAGATTTCTTACCACTTTTGAGTCACCCTTTCATCCAAGGTGGCCTAGTAGTCAGGAGCTCAGAGTTCTAGGCTTACCTTTGTTCAGCATGGTAGTCTTTGGTCTAGATATGATTGCCTTAATTTTTCTATTATGGGTGTGACAAGTTCCCATAAACTAAGCAGCTTAAAACAACACAGACTTACTATGTTACAGCTCTGCAGGGCATTAGTCAGGCTGCTTACTGGCCTTACTAGGCTGAAAACAAGGTGTGAGCACAGCTGCGTCCCTTTCAGGGGGCTCTTGGGATTCCTTTCAGGATCCAACTCCATGCTCATTTGTGTTGTTGACTGAATTCAGTTCCTGGTGGCTGTAGGACTGAGTGCCCATTGCCTTGCTGGCTGTTAGCTGAGCGCTATCGCCCACATTTAGAGGCTACTTACCTTCCTTGGCTTGTGGTCCCTTTTCATCTGTCTTTAATACCCACAACTGTGAGTCTCATTCCTCCCATACTTCTAATTTCTCCTCTTCTTCTGTTTCATCTCGTCAACCCTCCACTTTCAATATCTCCCATTTATTAAAGACTCCAATGAAGACATTGGGCTCAGTTGGAGAATCCAGAATACTTTTTATGTCAAAGTCTGTAAACTTGATCACATCTACAGAATCCTTTTTGCCATGTAAGGTAACATTTGCAGGTTTCAGACCTTAGAGCCTGGACATCAAGGGTAGGGGCGCACATTATTCTGCCTGCCACAATGATGTTTACCTCTCTGTGTCTCAGTTTCTTCATCTGTGCAATGGAACTAAGGAGCCCGGAAATTAATTTTCAATAGTTTTCCTCAAATCCACCTCTTGCGTCTTATTTTTACTCTTGTTCCTTTTTCCTTTCTTACTCCACAGTGCCCCATGGATTTGCTCCTAAATTTCATTCTGCCTTTGTGTGTGTGTGTGTGTGTGTGTGTGTGTGTGTGTTCCTTATCCTGACTTAAAATCTCATTTCATTGATTTTTTTTCTATTATCTCGGGCTCAATATGACAAAAGCTACAGTCACACTATAGATAAGAAACAAATACACAATTAGTACATTTCACATGTATTTATTGAGTGCCCTCAAGCTGCCCGGCATTGGGTTCAGAGCTGTGGGCACTCTGATGACACCATATGTCACATTTCATAAGCTGCTGGGCTCTGACTGAGCAAAAGATAAACCCTGAGGTCGGAGGGTCCTGGGCAGGGGATTTATCTAAAGTAGCCTGAGGAAAAGTAGCTTGAACAAAATGAGAACTGCAGTTAGAAGTTACATCTCAGAATCCAACTAGCAGAAATGTACGCAATAATGGGAACAAAGAATATATTTAAAAGCCTAGAGAGCTCTAAGCAAGACCAGACTTGTACATGTGAGGAGCGGTTACAGAGACCAAGTCAGAATTCAAGTGCCGAGGGGCGGGGACACAAGGAGAATCCCAGCCACATGGTGTTTTGGAGGCCGTGCCTGAACACAGCTTCATAGGGAAATGCGCCAATTCTTAAGCTGCTGTTTATCAACTTCCTTTGAAATCTTAATTTGGTATCAAAATCTCTTTCCAGAGATTTTTTTTCATCAATCTCTTCTTTTTACGTGTCAAGGCAAGTTATTTAATCTCTTTTAGACGTTGTGATGTTTGACACATATTGTATTACTGGAAGTACTAATCTAAATTCCAGGGAAATTGAAGTCTCCATGAGAATATATTTAAAATGAAGAGACAGGATTTTTTTTTCTTCTGGAAAGCCTTTTAATAAAGTCACAAGAAGCACACACCATCTACCCTTGGCTTGGTACCTAACAGTGCACACTCTATGCTTACTATATATGGGCACAAAATATGCAGTTGTTTGCTAATAATTGTGTGGGATTTTGTACTTGAGGCATTCTCACATGCTATAAAACTCTCAGAATTAGGGAGCGTGGCATTCCTTATTTTGCTTGAAGTTTGCTCTTACCATCCTTGTTCACTGTCTCACCTCCTGATAGAGTCTGTTTTGTTCCAGAGCTGTGCCATATGCTGAGGAGGCTAAGACAAACAGATCACAATGCCTGCCTTTTGGAAGCCTCCAGCCCAGCGGGGGAAAAGACCATCAGAGGAACGTTCCATATCTGGTGAGGCAGAGGAGGGAGGGCCTGCCTGCTGAGAGCCAGGAGAAAACTTCCCAGAGGCTGAAATTTAGGTGTTATGTCCTGAAAGATGAGTGGGAACTTGTCAGGCAGACAGAGTTGGTGAAAGGAATATCATTTAATTAAAGTGAAGGGGGAATGGGGTTTCACATGCAACCATGCAAGGGCATTCAGAGGAAAATTTTCAAGTAGTCTGAGTGTTCGGAGGGACAGGAAAGGGTGGCCATTTAACAGGTGACACAGTTTCAAAGCCTAAGGACTTGCAGTTAAGTCAGATCTCTTGATCCTGGGTTCAAGTCTTTTCTGTTCAAATTTTCTCCAGCCCACGTATCCAGTCACCAGACTGCTTCTGACCTGGCTTGTTGGCATCACGCCCCCTAGTCCTCAGTGTCTGGCACATCTTGGGCACTCAGATCCTGTTTTGGAAGAATAAAAACTAAGCAGATGGATAGTACTCTGCTTCCGAATTTCTCTACAGGTTCTTTTTCACTTTAGGGCACCGTGGACAGACCATTCTACTTCTCTGTCTTACTGTCTTTTTCTTCTTTTTTCTTTCTTTCTTTCTTAGTCCCTTTCCTTTCTTTCTTTCTTTCTTTCTTTCTTTCTTTCTTTCTTTCTTTCTTTCTTGTTCCACATATGAGCGATCTCATATGGTATTTTTCTTTCTCTTTCTGGCTTACTTCACTTAGAATGACATTCTCCAGGGACATCCATGTTGCTGCAAATGGCGTTATGTTGTCATTTTTATGGCTGAAGAGTATTCCATTGTATAAATATACCACTTCTTTATCCAGTCATCTGTTGATGGACATTTAGGCTGTTTCCATGTCTTGGCTGCTGTAAATAGTGCTGCTATGAATATTGAGGTGCAGGTGTCTTTTTGAAGTAGGGTTCCTTCTGGATATATGCCCAGGAGTGAGATTGCTGAGTCATACGGTAAGTCTATTCCTAGTCTTTTGAGGAATCTCCATACTGTTTTCCACAGTGGCTGCACCAACCTGCATTCCCACCAGCAGTGTAGGAGGGTTCCCTTTTCTCCACAGCCTCTCCAGCATTTGTCACTTGTGGACTTTTGAATGATGGCCATTCTGACTGGTGGGTCTTCAGGAACTTTGAAGCTGGTTAGTCAACACTCTTGTGATGAACTCTGGATACATGGGCTGGGGAGAATTTGAACAGAATATCCTAGTTACAAATTTCAACAAGTTCAAACCGCCCATAGAAGTTATGACTATATGTCAGTAATGGTCCCTTCTCTGGCTCACCTCCACTGAAGCAGAAGTGCTGAGGAAGAAGTGCACGAGCTCCTCTTTGGATCCCTCTTCTTAGAGCTACTTTTCCAACTGGTCAAAACAACACATGGAGAAATAACTACAAATCAGATAGAGTAATAGTCACTTTGAATGCATTGACTTTGATTAAAAACAGGAAACTTTTTATTACATTTAAGAAAATATGAAATCACCTTTTTCTTTGTAATTTGTAAGTTCTAATTGTGACTCACATAATCAAACACTAAATTGGAGAAAATGCAGCTGGTTTTCTGGTAAGTTGTCTCAGCTACCATGCGGCACAACCAGCGTTTACAATCCACACTCCTCTGTTTAGAAAGGAGACGATCTGAGTGGCAGTAGCTAAAATGCTGTGAGTGTAGATTTGACCAGGCTTGGTGGGTGTTTTCTCTCTTCGCTCTGCTTTCACTTTGAATCTGACTTCTCCGGATAGCGGGCCTCCCCTCAGGGCCTCCTCCTCCTTCCTGCCGTCACGCTTTACTGCCTTGTGCGCCGGCCCCTCAGAGGTTTTCTCTCAGCAGAGTGATGGGATTCAGCCTGTAAACCAAAGCACGTTATTGAGTAGATGCGTGCAGACGTGGCAGCTGTCCATCGGAAAGCCCAGTCATGGCGTTCACAGTGGGATTTTCATGGTTACTTAAACAGAGAGGAGCGCATTTTCTGCTTGTCTGTAGAGAAAGTACTCGTCTCAGTAAACACGTGGATGGAGAGAAGAGAAACTGACTGTGGCTTCCAGTTTTAGGGACAGATGGAGCTGCATGGACCAATGCCAGATTGTGGAGCTTGGAGTTAAATGTCCTCTTTGGTGCCTTGTTGAGTGGAAACTTATTTTTCTTTCTCTGGAAGACACATTAGACCTCAGAAAATACCTGTGACCCCCGAGGCATTGCCATAATTCCAGTGACATTTTAACTTACACTGACCATCTGAAAAGATTCCTTTACAATGATCTTTCCAGCTGCTCAGCTGCACAAAAAAGAGATGAATCACTTTACTAACAAGGGTATTTTCTTGACAGCATGGACTGAGTGGAAAGAGTGGAGGGAGGTGGCAATGAAAAAAGAAACTTGATTGCTTCTGTTTGACGTAACTGTCTGATTAAAACAACAGCAACTGTAACACCACCAACAAAGACGAAAACATCCTCTACCACTGAAACAACACAGCAGGTTTCACTTCGGATGGACCGTTTCCTTTGAAATGAAAAAAAAAAAAAAGCAGTTACACCATGGGTGTCCCTAGCTCAAGATGCAGCCAACCTATAACTTGTGCTTACTCAGAAATTCACTGAAAGTAAACCCAGATAGGATTAAGAAAGGCCCCAGGGACTAACAAGTGGGAGAATATTTATTTGTACCAAATAGTTGACTGAATAATGAATAACTATTAGCTTAAATTGCAATAAACAGTTATTTACCTGAGACCTAACGATTGCATTTTTCTTTTTTTTTCCTCCTGAGCAGCCTCTGAGCAGCATCGTCAGAGTACCTCATAAAAGGAGGACTATGATCCCTGTATCTAAATAGCAGATTTGGGTTTTTTTTTTTAACAATTTTCTGATCATTTCTTTTACTGTCTAACATGATGCTTGTTAAAATAGAAGAACAGACACTCGGGAAACTATTTCCCCCTGTTTGGGCAAAAGTAAAGGTTTGCTTTATCTAGTAAATACTTAGGTCTTTTAAAATGAAGTGATATTTTTAGAAACAGAAGACCAGGTTCTAACTCAGAATTGTTTCCCGATCACTGATTAGCTTCGCTGTCCTCTCCACCTGTGTCCTCTGGGAGTAACTTGTGTTGATATTAAGTTTTATCAAGTTATATCAGTTGACACATTTAATTTTTTTCTTATTATATATATTTTTGTAGAATAGCCCATTAAAGAATGAATTTGTACTCAGAGAACCACCTTGGAGTTTTAGGTAGCAAATCTTTAAAGATGGACAGGACTTTCTAGAATTGCAATTTTTTTATGTATACAAGAGCAGGACAGGGCAAAAGGACGTGTTTGGAGAGAAATGCAGTGTAAAGGGGATATTCATGAGCAGGGCTTAGGGTGTTAGCTTTGTGGAGTGTAAAGACAGAACCTGTAGAAAGGGTTATTTTTATCTTATAGGTGTATCTAAGGTAACAGTTTGCAATATTGCTCTGGAATCTTTCTCCCTAAATTATTCTCTCTTCCTTCCATCCAATTCAGGGAAGAGGTATGAAAAGGCAGAAAGTAGAAAGAGCTTGCTCATTTTTGGGGCTTTTTATTTGTTATCTTATCTGTTTGATTTTCAAAAGCCCCATGGAGGAAAGAGCAGCGGCATATTGGACAAAATACTTGGCCCAAAGCAGCAGGCAGAGCAGGACTCGGCCCCACACGGCTAGAGGGATGTGTCTTAGTCTGGAGGCAGAAAACAAGACAGCACGCACAGGCCCTGGTGTGGTAGTGGCTGGGGCCTCGGCCGTCACCAGGAATGGTGAGCGAGGGCAGAATCTCTGAGTGGACATGGCTATGCGGGTGTCTGAGAAGATAGGATTCATAGATCAGCTCAGAGAGGAGTCCCATGCCCCACTGTGCTGATAGCAGGGCGAGCCAGCGGGTTAGAAAGGCGCATGAGCATTAGCGCTGAGGGCGTCCCAGCAGCTATCTGTATGGGTGAGTGCTTGAGGATCAGAGAGTTCCCACTCCTGAATCCCAAGGCACCCTCCAAGGCCCCAGAAAGAGACAGAAAATCATGAATGGGACTAAGCTTAAGTTTCCCACTACCTTTGTGGGTAAGGTGAGTCTCAATAAAAATTAAGTTGAGTTTTATGCTGCACAGGATTGTCTGTTTCTTGCTTAATTGAATTTGTGGGCTGAGCATCACACCTGTTAATAGGGTCAAGAAGCACAAGGACTCTAATTCTGGATTGATGATACAGGGAGTGGGGTTGACAAGGGAGAACATGGAAGGAAAATGAACATCCTTACATAAAGTGCTAGGTACCGGGACCATCCTATCCTGTAATCTGGGGCCAGCAGACCCCATGAGCTGACTGCATAGGAGACTGAAAAGACTGAGTACTAACTGCTTCAATCAGTGCTGGAAGGCCGAGCCCGCCCTGAGGGCACAAGATGAGTGCAATTCCTTGAAAATCAGCTGTGTAGCATTTAGACCCCTGAGACAGTCACAGCAGGAGATTAACATTAACAAGTAGACTGTGTGGGACCAATTTCCATTGTCCACTGTGTTGCGGCAGGATGCAGAGGAAGTGGTTATTTGAGACACCGAATCTCTGCAGGCTTGGGTGTGGAAGGCTGTGAAATCTTTTTAGTTTGTGTAAACTGCCATGATTCTGGAAAAAACCAAACAAAACAGGGAAATGAGGCACATCAAGAGGGAGAAATTGCACTTCTTTTTATAAGGCAGGTAATGATTGAGTTATTGATAGGAAATACAAATATGTTCATATCTGTACTCAGATTTTGTGGAGCAATTCATATAAAAATCATTTATATAAAGTGGTTGTGTTCAGATAAATCTGTTTCACACTGCAGTTCTGATTCTTGGAATGTCAGGGGACTTATTGGGGCCAGTTGGTCTTCAGTTACTTCATGGAAAAGATACAAGTTGAGTTCATTTCAAAGTTGTTTGGTTTCTTGAGCCAAGTAGAAGGTTCTGGGTTGGAGTCTGGGCTCCAACTTTTAGGAGTCAGGTAATCTCGGGCAGACCTG
Source organism: Vicugna pacos (assembly GCF_048564905.1). Lineage (NCBI taxonomy): Eukaryota > Metazoa > Chordata > Mammalia > Artiodactyla > Camelidae > Vicugna > Vicugna pacos. The sequence continues at coordinate 4,692,167 of NC_133022.1, forward strand.
CCTGACTGTTTCCTCATTTGTGAAATAGAGATGAGAGCACTGCACAGTGATGTGGAAGGAGATGATGAGTACGGATTGACATTTTGATCTCTAGGGATGTATGATGGATGTACAGAGGAGGAAATCATTAATTCTTACTTAGAGATGGAATTAGAGTAAGTGACAGCTGACCTTGGGACTAGAGGTTGAGCAGAACTTCACTGGTAACAACAATCAAAAAGGCAGCCCCTACAGAAGTAACTGTTTAAGCACAGCAACGGAGGTGTAAATGAGACTGTGTCATGTCCACCAAAATAGTCCTGCGTCCGTGCCCACCCATATGTCCTTGGCAGTCACCATTTTGGTAACATGCGTTCAGCTGGAAGCACCTGTAACTCTGCCAGAGACATTCTATCTGTTCATGCACGAGGCAGGCTAAAAATGCTAGGGAGCAAATGCATCCAGGGTCAGTTCTTGGCCAGTGGCAAATTGATCAGAGAATGCATACCCCTTGAAAGCAATTGGGGTTGGGCACTGGATAACAGGGAAGAGTGTTCCTCACTGTATCCCAGGGTTCCCCAGTGAGATTGATCTGTATTTGCCCTCATTCTAAAACCTACTTATAATGCACACCTTATTGTTTCTCTTTTTACCTGTCTTCCTTTCCTGAGTGTTTATGGTGCTTCACGGGGACATCTCCCAGATAATAAAGAATTGCACACAAATCCTTGCTTCTGGATCTGCTTCTGGGGAAACTACCTTAAGACAGAGACACCTGCTGGGAATACAGGATGTATGGAAATTGTTGGCAGGAGCTGATGAGGACACTGTTGTTTGGAGGCATATAGTAAAATCCAGCAGAATACTGTAAGTATGTGACTAATACAGAAAATAAAGAGCCTTTGAAAGTCTAAGCAGAGGGAAAACTGAGAAGAAAGCAGAAGCAATATTTTATATCCACTTTTAAAAAAAGACAATTTTTAGAGCACTTCTAATTCACAACAAAATTGAGAGGAATGGAAAGAGATTTTCCTCAGACCCTCTGCCACCACATACATAAAGCCTCCCTCATTATCAACACCACTTACCAAAACGGTACCGTTATGAGCAAGGATGAAGCCTGCACTCACAGTTCCCTTCAACATCACCATGCAGTGCTGTCATCTCTGTTTTACTTCATAACCACCTGAAGTCCATAGATTACATTTGAGTTCATTCTTGGTCTTGTATATTTTAAAGGTTTGGACAAATGTACGATGACATACATCCATCATTATAATATCCATAGTGCTAAAAATGCCCTAAAAATCCTCTGTCCTCTGCTTGTTTATCTTTCCCCATCAACTGCCAGGAACCGCTGATCTAATTGTCTCCATAGTTTTACCTTTTCCAGAATGTTCTGTAGTTAGACTCTACAGCATGTAGCCTTTTCAGATGGGCTTCTTTTACTTAGAGATATGCATTTAAGGTTCCCTTATGCCTTTTCATGAGTTGACAGCTCATTTTTTAGGGCTTACTAATACTCCAGCATCAGGATGTACCTTAATTTATCCTTCACCTACTGAAGGGCATCTTGGTTGCCTCCAAGTTTTGGCAATTATAAACAGAGCTGCTATCAACATTTGAGTGCAGGTTTTTGTGTGGACATGTTTTCAGCTTCTTTGGATAAATACCTGAGTGTGAGGGCTGGATCATATGGTAAGAGTATATTTGGTTTTGTAGGAGATCATCAAAATGTGTTCCAAAATGGCCGTACCATTTTGCATTCTCACCAGCAATCTTTGAATATTCCTGTTATTGCACATCCTCACTAGTGTTTGGTATTGTCAGTGCCCTTCTAATAGATGTCTCACTGTTTTAATTTGCATTTTCCTCATGATATACAATATGGATCATCTTTTCTTATGCTTATTTGAAATCTATGTATCTTCTTGGTTAGATGTTTATTAGGATCTTTGGTCTATTTTTTGATCAGTATTTTTGTTGTTGCTGTTTTTTTGTTGAGTTTTAAGAGTTCTTTGTATATTTTGGAAAATAGTTTACCAGACATATCTTTTGCAAATATTTTTCCCATTCTGCAGCTTGTCTTCTCATTCTCTTGACATCATCTTTCACAGAACAGATGTTTTTAACTTTAATGAAGTTCAGCCTAACAATTATTTCTTTCATGGATTGTGTCTTTGGCACTTCATCTAAAAAGGTCATGCCCAATGCTGTTTTGATTGTCTTCTATGTTGTCTTCTATGAATTTCACAGTTTTACACTTTAAATTTATGTCTGTGATCCATTTGATTTAATTTTTGTGAAGCTGTAAGGTCTGTGTCTAGATTATTTATTTATTTATTTATTTATTGCTTGTGGATTTCCAGTTGTCCCAGTACCACTTGTTGAAGAGACTGTCTTTGCTCCATTGCATTGCCTTTGCTCCTTTGTCAAAGATCAGTGGACTATTTGTGGGAACGTATTTCTGGGCTCTCTACTGACTTATTTGCCTATTCTTTTGCCAGTACCCACTGTGCTGATTACTGTAACTTTACAGTAAGTCTTAAAAAGTCTTTTGCCTCTTCATATGAATGTGAGGATCAGTTTGTTGATATCCACAAAACAACTTGCTGCGATTTTGGTTGGGATTACACTGAATCTATAGATCAAGTTGGGAAGAACTGAAATCTTGACAATATTGAGTCATCCTGTCCATGAACATGAAATATCTCCCTATTTGTTTAGTGCTTCTTTGAGTTCATTCATCAGAATTTGTGGTTTTATTCATGCTGATTGTGTACATATTTTGTCAGATTTATTCCTAAGTATTTCATTCTTGGTGTGCTGATGCAAATGGTATCGTGTTTGTAACTTCAGATTGTTAGAGAGGAAATCAATTGAGTTCTATGTATTAATTTTGTATCCTTCAACCTTGTTAGAATTGCTTATGAATTACAGGAAGGTTTTGTTTGTTTGGATTTTTTTTGTCAGTTATTTCAGATTTTCTACAAAGAACATGTGTAAACAAAGACACTGTTAAGTCTTCCTTCTCAATCTGTGTACCTCTTTCCTTTTCTTATACTACATTAGCAAGGATTTTTAGTCTGATGTTAAAAAAGAGTTGTAAGAAGGAATAACCTTGCCTCCCACCTGATCATAGTAAGAGAGCTTCAAGTTTCTCCCACTGCGGCTGTTAGCTTTAGTTTTGTAGGTAGTCTTTATCAAGTTGAGAAAATTTCCCTCTATTCTTAGTTTACTGAGAATTATTGTAACGAATATGTGTTGGAGTCTGTCAAGTACTTTTTCTGCATCTATTGATATGATCATGCAGTTTTTCCTTTTTAGTCTGTGGTTGGAAGAGATTACATTATTACTTTTCAAACGCTGGACCAGCCTTGCATGAGTGGGGTAAATACCACTTGGTTGTGGTGTTTAATTCTTTTTATAAATATTTTTTGGATTCAATTTGCTATTATTTTATTGAGGATTTTTGCATTTATGTCCATGAGAGAAATGGTTTATAGTTTTCTTTTTTTGTAATGTCTCTGTCTGGTTTTGGTAGTAGGGTACTGCTGGTCTCATAAGATGAGTAAGGAAGTATTTCCTCTCCTTTAATCTTCTGAAGGAGATTGTAGACAATTAGTGTAATTTCTTCCTTAAATTTGTGATAGAATTCACCAGTGAACCTATTTGGGCATGGTGCTTTCTGTTTTGGGAAGCTATTGATTATTGATTCAATTTTTTAAATAGGTATAGACTCATTCAGATTGTCTATTTCTTCTTGTGTGAGTTTTGGCAAATTGTGTCTTTCAAAGCATTGGTCTATTTCATCTAAGTTACGGTATGATCAGGCCATCCAATATGGCTGTTCTCTTGCTCTCTACACCTTCTGCTTGACTAGTCCCTGCTTTAGCTACACCCTACTCACACGACTGACCTTCCCTCTTAATCAGAGGCTAACCAGTAAATGTCTATGTACTTGCCTCTGTTCCTAGCTAGTGGATATTCTAATCTTCAGATCAAAATGACTCCACTATGTTAGTTTATCAAAAAGGTGGCGAGAGGCAAGCTCCTCTGCTGGTTTCTCTGGTAACTGATAAGCCAACCTGATGTCAAGTCCCCCTGTGACTGGTAACCTCCCTCTTCCCCTGGGACTGAAGACTGCTGCTCTGTCCTGCCTGCCAACGGCTGTCCATAGTGGGATGTAACTCCAGGACCCTCTTGTTTTGGACGTATATGATCCCCATCTATTAAACCATTGTGTCTCTGTCATTGACTCTGAGCTCTTTCTTTAGTCTTGAGGCCGGGCAAGCACAGGGTTTACAGGCCTGTAGAGTGCAGCCCAACAGTTACCAAATTTGTGGGCATTTTGTTGTTCACACTATTCCTTTATTATGCTTTCAATGCCAGTGGGATCTGTAGTGATGTCCTCTCTTTCATTTCTGATATTAGCAATTTGTGCCCCTTCTCTCTTTTTCTTAGTTAGCCGGGCTAGAGGCTTACTGGTTTTGAAAGATGTTTTCAAACAACCAGCTTTTGGTTTTGTCGATTTCCTCTATTTATTTCCTGTTTTCAATTTCAGTGATTTCTGTGGTAATTCTTATTAATTTTCTTCTGCCTAGCTTGATTTAATTTTCTCTTCTTTTCCAAGTGGAAACCTAGATTACTGATTTTAGACCTTTTGTTTTTTCTAATACATACATTCAATACTGAAACATTTCCTCTAAGCACTACCTTCAGTGTATTTCATAAATTTTGATAAGTTGCATATTCATTTAGTTCAAAACATTTAAAAATTTTTCTTGATATATCTTTTTTGATCCGTGTGTTGTTTAGGAGAATATTGTTCAATCTCTGTGTATTTTGAGATTTTTCAGTTACTGTCCTGTTATTGATTTCTAGTTTAATTTTATTGTGGTATGAGAGTGGTCATTGTATGATTTCTATTCTTTTAAATTTGTTAAAGTGTGTTTATGGCTCAAAACGTGGTCTATCTTGTGCTGTTGTTGGATGAAGTAGTCTGTAGTTGTTAACTACCCAGTTTATTGATGGTGGTGTAGAGTTCATCTATGTCCTTACTAATTTTCCGCTTACTGGATCTCTCCATTTCTGAAAGAGGTTGAAGTCTTCAACTGATGTTGAAGTCTGCTGTTGAAGTCTTCAACTATGATAGTGCAGTCATTTCTTTCTCCTTGCAGTTTTATTAGTTTTTGCCTCATGTAGTTTGACACTCTGTTTTTAGGTGCTTATATGTTAAAAATTGTTATGTATTCTTGGAGAATTGACTTATCATTATGTAGTACCCTTCTTTATCCCTGATAACTTTCCTTACATTGTATTCTGTCTGAAATGAGTCTTGCTACTTTCTTTTGATTAATATTAGCATGATCTATTTTTCTTCATCCACTTTTAATCAAGATATGTTTTTATATTTAAAGTGGATTTCTTAGGTAAAAATATAGTTGGGTCTTGTTTTTTGATCCATACTGACAATCTCTGTTTTTTAACTGGTGCATTTAGACCACTGATATTTACAGTAATCATTCATATATTTGGGATTAATACTTACCATATTTGTTATTGTTTTTTATTTGTTTCCCTTGTTTTTTGTCACTATTTTTGTCTTCCACTTTTTTCTGCCTTTTGTGTTTTTAATTGAACAATTAATGATTTGATTTTTTTCTCCTGTCTTAGCATATCAGTTATACTTCTTTTTTCCACCTTTTGGAAAGCAAATACTGCCAACTTTAAAGTGAGGAGTTGGAGAAAGCATTATACTAGGGAAAATGAATGAATCTAAAGTAATATTTTGGTAAGTAATAATGAAACCCAAATTTGTGTACCAATAGGGAATTTACAGTCTGTTGGATTCGTTAATTGGATATAAAGTACAAAGTGGCAGACTGCCTGGTCATTGAAGCCAACATTTTTGGCTTTGAAAATGATAGGTGATGAAGCAATCTACAAAGACAGATAACGATGGGAGAAGAAGATACTGAATTTGTAGTGCTTGTTGAAGATTCAGATGACAATATTTAATTTTCAATTTAACAAACATTTGTTGAACCTATTTTGAAGCAGGGAATAAATGGGTCCAAGGACCAAGAAGTCACAGCCTCTGCCCTCACACAGCTACCCTGTGTAGTGGAAAGGTTGTAGTTGTGATGTAGATTGAGACCATTTACCTCCAGGCGCTAGAGTAAACTGTAGGAGCTGCGGTCTTTATCTTGCAGAAAGAGTATCCTACTGCTTCTCTAAAATAATGTCCCTAACTTGGTGAAATTTCTTTTCATGGGCAAAATACCAGACAGTTCTTGCATACCTTGTAACGTATGCTGGTTGTGCTTCATGAGGGTTGCACGGGTCAGACCGGAAAAACAGTAGTCCATCAAATTTGGGTTCAATGTCAGCAAACTGGGCTTTGCCTTCTGGAAAAATTCGAAGTATACCTCCACTTACCTTGGCCTACCAGCCTTAATATTAAGATAATATACACACGCCACACATTTTCCATCTCCATTTGGATTATCAACATGACACACACAACCTGTTCCGTTGCCTGGATAACAAGCAACCATAGTTTTCATCCGGCCACCGATTTCGTAGTCGCCCAGCTTCCCGTTACAGTGGCGGATCAGCCGTCCATGCTGCTCGTGAGCAGCCCGATGGTTTCGCAGCCGGGCTCCTTGCCCGCGATCCGGGTGATCTTACCGCCTTGGATGTCCTGCTGCCCGTCTGTGAACTTGCCCGCGTCGTGCAGGGCGATCGCCTCGTCGCCGAGCTGCTGCCCGGGTGTCCTCGCCCAGGAAGTCATCCGCGGTGCAGACGCCGTGCTTGCTGGCGCCCCGCACGATGTGCTCCAGCGCCAGCTTCAGCGCCGGCGGCCGCTTCGTGTGCCCCGCTGCCCCGCAGGCCGCCCCCGGGGCTCAGCCCCTCGCCTGCGCGGCGTCGGCGGGCGCAGGCTCGCGTTGTCCCGCTGCAGCGGCGAGCGGGCCCGCGGCTCCTCCTCCGCGGGGTCCCCCGGCCGGCGGGGACGCGGCCACCCGGGGCTTGGCCTCTGCCTTCACCTTGGCTGCGTCTCCGGCCGCCCGGGGGCCCGCAGCCCCGGCGGCGGCGGCGGCGGCGGCTCTGTCCCGGCGCAGCGCTGCCTTCCTGGCCGCCGCGGCCCGGCCTGGCGGACGCGCGGTGGCCGGTGGCGCGCGGCCGGCCCGCTCCGCGCGCGCGGGTGCCCTCGCGCCCTGGCACGTGAGCTCGTGCTGCTCCCAGCCCCGGCGCCGGCGCCGCTTGCTGCGGCGGGCGGGGCGGCGGGGGCGGCTGCGTCCGCGTCCTCCCGCGCGGCTCGCGGTACCGCGGGCCCGCCGCTGACCCAGGCCGCGGCGGCCGAGGAGGAGGGTGGCGGCCGGACGGCCGGGCCTGGGGCCGGGGAGCCGGCGGGGCGGCCGGGGCCGCCACTGCGCCGTGCGCCCGCCGCCCCTCGTCTCCGGAGGCCCGCGCCTGGCGCCTGGGCCCGGCGCCTCCTTGTCCCGCGGTCCCGCCGAGGGAGTGTGGCCTGCGCGGCGGATGGCGGCCTCCGCCCGGCACACGGGCGGGGCGCAGGGGACCCGCCGCCCCGGCCGCCCCCGCCTCACCCTGCCCGGCGGCCGGAGGGGCTGGAAGAGGAGCGCAGGGCGGGCGGGGACCCGGGCCCCCTCTGTCTTCTGATGGGTGCGCTTAGTCCACTGACATTGAAGGTCATTATTGATAGATACGTGCTTATTGCCATTTTAAACCTTTTTTTTTCCAGTTGATCTTTAAAAATTTCTTCTTTTCTGTTTCTTACTGTTTGATGATTTTGTTTTTGGTATGCCTCAGCCCTCTCCTTTTTGGCTTTTGTGACTCAATTGTAAATGTTTGATTTGTGGGTACCCTGTTTTTCATGTATGTTAACCCGTTACTATATAGTAATGGGTCTACTTGGTTTGGTCTAGTCATTTAAAATTTTATTTTAGTTTTTAATTGAAGTTTAGTTCATTTGCTTCTGACCATTTTTTAAAACATTTTTTAATTGATTTATAATCATTTTACAATGTTGTGTCGAATTGCAGTGTAGAGCACAATGTTTCAGTTATACACGAACATGTATATATTCATTGTCAGAATTCTTTCTCTGTGAGCTACCATAAGATCTTGTATATATTTCCCTGTGCTATGCAGTATTATCTTATTTACCTATTCTACAATTTTGAAATCCCAGTCTATCTCTTCCCACCCGCTGCCCCCTTGGCAACCACAAGTTTACTTTCTATGTCTGTGAGTCTATTTCTGTTTTGTATGTATGTATGTATGTATGTATGTATTTAGATTCCACATATGAGCGATCTCATGTGGTAGTTTTCTTTCTCTTGTTGGCTTACTTCACTTAGAGTGACATTCTCCAGGAGCTTCCATGTTGCTGTAAATGGCGTTATGTTGTCAGTTTTTATGGCTGAGTAGTATTCCATTGTATAAATATACCACCTCTTCTTTATCCAGTCATCTGTCAATGGACATTTAGGCTGTTTCCATGTCTTAGCTATTGTAAATAGTGCTGCTGTGAACATTGCGGTGCAGGTGTCATCCTGAAGTAGGGTTCCTTCTGGATATAAGCCCAGGAGCAGGATTCCTGGGTCATATGGTAAGTCTTTTCCTAGTCTTTTGAGGAATCTCCATACTGTTTTCCACAGTGGCTTCACCAAACTGCATTCCCACCAGCAGTGATGGAGGGTTCCCTTTTCTCCACAGCCTTTCCAGCATTTGTCATTTGTGGATTTTTGAATGATGGCCATTCTGACTGGTGTGAGGTGATACCTTGTATGTCTTCCGTGGAATGGGCAAAAGACCTGAACAAGAATTTCATTTTTTTTAAAGGCTTGTATATACCACATTTTGTTTCTCCATTTACCCACTGATAGACAATTGGGTAGCTTCCACCTTTTGGCTCTCATGAACAATGCTTCCAAGAACATTGATAATAGACAATTGCTCGAGTCCATCTTTTCAGTTCTTTTAGTTGTGTACTCACAAGGAGAATGGCTTAATCAAATATTAATTCTATGTTTAATATTTTGAGGACAGCCATACTGTTTTCCACATTGACTGCATCATTTTGTACTTACACTATGAAAGTACAAAACTTCCCAGTTTCTCCGTATCTTTGCCAACACTTCTTATTTTCTGCTGAAAAAAATATAGATAGGTTTTAAAATATAGATATGTGTATATATGACTTAGTATACACATATTTTTTTGCTCTGTAAGTTGAGGGGGGTCTCAAAGCAGTGGCAGACCAATAGCAGTGAGCACACCTAGCACCCAGATCTTGGTTTCTAAGTACCATTCTTCATTAAAAGGGACCAGGGGCCCCTGGAGAAGTCGTTGATTCCAGGGCTATGGCAAGGAAAATACAAGATAATCCTGGAGTGTCTTTGGAAAGTAAGGAAGTGCTAGAAAAAAAAAAGGAGATGGAATGAAGGTACATAGAAGGACACAGGAGCCAACCTGAAAGAGCTCCCATGGTCACAGCTGCACAAAACTGAGCAGTATTTGTGTGATATTCTCCAAAACCTATAACCTCGGTCCATGTATGAGATAACATTGAAGGACATTTTCCAAAATACCTGACATGTGCTCTTCAAAAGTGTCATGGTCATGAAAGGCAAAGAAGGACTGAAGAGCTGTCACAGATTAGAAGACAGTAAGGAAACATGACAACTAAATGCAAAGTGGAATCTTGAATTGGATTTTGAAACAAAGAACGTTAGTAGGAAAACTGGGAAAGTCTGAGTGAGATCTTAAGTTAGTGTATTGCAACAATGTTAATTTCTTAATTTTGGTAATTATGCTATGGCAATTATATATTACTATGTATAAAAAATATACCATGGTAATTATAAAATGTTAACATGAGAGGATGCTGGGTAAGGAACATAGGGAAACATACAATCATTGCAAATTTTTTGTACGTTGAACTATCCCTTATGTCAAATTTTTATTCAAATATTTTATGTGCTTAACTGATTTGTTTTGTCTGTTTCTCAAGTGATAAATGTGTTAAAATCTCCCACCATGATGGTAGATTAGTCTCCCTTCATAATTATATCAGTGTTTACTTTATATGGTTAATGTTACATTACTAGGCATATACAGATTTAAAATTGTATAAAATATCTCTCTGGTGAAATAATATTTTATCTTTATGAAATTTCCTTCTTTATCATTTGCAGTTTTTTTTTTTGCCTCGAAGTCTACTTTGCCTGATATTAGTGTAACTATAGCAATTTTCTCTTGGTTAGAATTTCCCTAAGTATCTTTTTCTAACCTTTTACTTTCAACTTCTCAGTATCCTTGTGCTTCAGAAGTGTCCCTCTAATAGCATGTAGCACACTTAAATAAAATTCTGACAACCTTTTCCTTTTCACTTGAACATTCAGCACATTTAAATGATTGTAATCATTGATATGTTTCAATTTACAACCATCATCTTTTTATTGTATGAACATTTTTTACATTTCCTTTTCTCTTTTCTTGCCCTGTTTTGGATATATTCAGTAGTTTTTCTCACCTCCCCCTTGTTACTTCCCTCCCCACCACACAGAGATTAGTTTGGAACTTTGGACTAGGGCTATAATATTTTACTCCAAGAATGACAACATATTTTTCTCTTTAAAAAAACAAATAAATTTTAAAAATACAAGTCTGATTTGTGGCATTTGTTTATTTTTGTCATGTAAATCCATCATGGCTGATTTCAAGCTACCATCATTGGAATGTGGAGTTGGAAAGAAATGTACAGAAATGGCTTGTAAGTGACTTTGAGCTGGTTTCACATTGCTTATACCCTCAATAAATCAAAAGGTCTTAGAATACTTTACTTTCATTTGCTGCCTATTAGCTGTTATTGGCATGTGTTTTAACTCTGTATTAGTTTTGTATTGCTGCTGTAACAAATTACCACAAGCTTACTGGCTTGAAACAATACAAGTTTATTTCCCAGTTCTGTAGGTAAGAAATTCAATGAGGATTTCATTGGGATCAAGGTGTTGGCAAGGCTGTGTTCCTTGCTAGAGGCCCCAATGAAAGAATGTGTTTCCTTGCCTTTTCCAACTCCTAAAGGTGGCCTGTATATCTTGGCTCATGGCCCCTTCCTTGCGTTTCAATTCCAGCAACAGCAGGTCAAATCATTTAATCCTATCTGACCTTTTCTTCTCCCTTCTTTTTGTGCCTTTAAAGACCCTTGTAATAATGGGCATTACCCCTCCTCCAGTAACCTGTATACTCTTTGTGTATTAAAATCATCTGATTACCAACCTTAGTTCCATCTGCAACCTTTAATTTCCCTTTGCCATATAACGTATTCACAGGTGATAGAAATTAGGACATGGGCACCTTTGGGGGAACATTAGTTTGCCTGCTAATCTTGCCTTTAAAGTTGTTTTATTTAACCTATGGTTATTATTATAATTGTTGTTTTTTGTTTGTTTTTAAGGCCAATGTTTGTTTAAATGTACCCACACAGCTATTAATTTCTGTGCCCTTTATTACCTCCTGCAGCTCAGATCTTCCGTCTGCCAATTTTCCTCTTCCCTAGAGTACAGTCTTTTGGTGGTGTGCTATTCATTCATATTTAACCAGGTGTGGATTTATTTTCATTTTTATTTTTTGCTTGAAATTTGTTTAGCTCTTTCAATCCGTGAGTTGATATCTTTCATCAGTTCTGGAAAATTCTTGGTCATTTATCTTTTCAGATATTGCTTCTTCTCCATTTTCTCTTTCTTCCCAGCTGGGTCCATAATTACATAGATGTTAAACTTTCTTACTTTATCCTCTGTTATTTCTTAACCCTTCTTCATATTTTCCATGTCTTTGGCTTTTCGCTCCATTCCAAATAATCTTTTTAGTTATATATTCTTTTCAGGGTGTCTAATTTGCAGCTAAAAGCATCCATTACATCCGTAATTTAAATTATATTTGATTTGACTTGATTCTTTTTTGAGTCTCACTCATCCTTTTTTCTATATTGTATATTCAAGATAATCTTTTATTTGTTTTAAAATATTAAACAGTTATTATAAAATCTGTGTCTAACAATTCCATTTATCTATAATTCTTTTTTTTTTAAATTTTTTGGGCAGGGATAATTAAGTTTATTTATGTATTTTTAGAGGAGGTACTGGGGATTGAACCCAGGACCTCAGGCATGCCAAGCATGCACTCTAGCTCTTGAGCTATACCCTGCCACCCCTATTTATCTAAAATTCTTGAAGGTCTGTTCTAGTGTTTTTCTCATCCATGGTGCCTTGTCACTGTTCGTGTTATTTTTGACTATCAGATGCTCGTTTTTCTTGGAATTTTATTTCAGAAATTCTTTGAGGCCTGGAATAAATGAGGTCATTTATTCTTCCAGAGGTGATTTGTCCTTGTGTCTTCCAGGGTTCCAGAAGGCCTCCCAATCCGGGATCTCTCGAAATTTCCTTCTCAATTTTCAGATTACCCAGGTAGGGTGGATTCAGGCTATAAACCTATAATGAGGACAATTGTCACTTTGGTGTTATTGGAAGTTCTCCTCCTAAGCCAAATTGGAGACATTCGACTCTCCTCTGAAGTGGAGGGCAGCTTCACTCTCAATACTGTGGGTATGGCCTTTGGGGTCCCAGCTTAGGGATGAAGTCTGTTCTTTTACAGTCCCTGCTGTGGGTGGGTCTGAGGGATGTTTTCTGTGTTTCAAATACCCGAGGCTGTGGAAGCTCAAATTCAAGTTCACCTGGCAAGGTGAAGATCCCCAAGAAGGAGACCACGGTTGCTGTTTCGTTCCACTTCTCTGTTTCTTTTACCTAACCAGAAAATTCCTAGCTCTCTCACAAACTCATTGGAGAGGTTTAATATTTTAAAAATTATTCTGGTTTTTAAAATTATTTATAGCAGTGGGGTCAGAACAGGTATACAGCAGCATGGCTTAGAATGACATTCTCCAGGAGCATCCACGTTGCTCCAAATGGCATTATGTTGTCAGTTTTCATGGCTGAGTAGTATTCCATTGTATAAATATACCACTTCTTCTTTATCCAGTCACCTGTTGATGGACATTTAGGCTGTTTCCATGTCTTGGCTGTTGTAAATAGTGCTGCTATGAACATTGGGGTGCAGGTGTCATCCTGAAGTAGGGTTCCTTCTGGATACAAGCCCAGGAGTGGGATTCCTGGGTCATACGGTAAGTCTATTCCTAGTCTTTTGAGGAATCTCCACACTGTTTTCCACAGTGGCTGCACCAAACTGCATTCGCACCAGCACTGTAGGAGGGTTCCCCTTTCTCCACAGCCTCTCCAGCATTTGTCAAAAAATAACCATCTTTTGGCAGAGCAGTCTTTTCACAGTGTGCCCCCACAGTGTGGGATTCAAAGACCTGAAGTATCACACTTTTCAACGTGGAGTTTTTGTCCATTGGAAGGGATTCCTCCAGAACTCTCTTCAGCCTCACTGGAGCGCCCTCCCCCCATCAGGTTCTGATAACCAAGTCTGGGGCTGCCAAACTCCAAGGAAAAGACTCGTGATTCGCATGGCACATCTTTAAAAAGCACCAAACCCTGACTAGGTCTTCACACCATCTGGTGACCAGAAAGAAGAGACTTACCAGAACTGAAGCTGATGACATGTGATGAAACAGCTTTCCCAGGATATCTGGATCAGGCTTAGCTGGAAGTCTGTCGCCAAACCTTTGACAATGACGTAACACTTCAGATGATCTCCAGAGTCTATGGTCTTGACAACATATGAACTTCAGATGGAAAAATGCCTGAGTTCTCTTTCCTAACCCCTCTTTGTTACTCAGCTGTGGCTTTAATAGTTTTCCAACCTGTGCATTTTCCCTCTGACATAAGACACTGCACCCAGGAAAGATTCTTCCCAACATTAAGGGATAAAAAGCTGTTGACACTAGAAAAGCCATCAGTGATGCTTTCACAGGAAGATCTTGATCAAAAGGGGTAAATGCAAAAAATTAATGAAAAGAAATCTCAGTTAAATAGTTGAGAGACCAGAAGGGGGAGCTCTCATAACCTATGATGATAGCAGAACCCAATAGGAAAGAAGCAAGATTTCTCTTCTTGCTCAGGGAGGACCCAGGCAAAGGAAAGTCATGGACTCTGTTTACTTTAGCCACCCCAACGTCCTCCTCTATGAAAGGGTACTCCCTCTTTCCACTGTGGGGCATGCATGTGGCATGCCATGGCCACACACCTCAAATTACAATTCTCTGCTGTGTCCGAATGAACCCATCTTTGCTGAAGAAATTACTTATATGTTTCAGGGCAACAACCCATTAATGAGGAACCAGCAAAGCTACTTCAAGGGAGAATGCAAGCAAGTGTGTATACAGAGCAAGTGACAAAGAGGAGAAACAGAAAACTCTTGGGGTGAAATTGATGAATCAGACAGAAAACTGGTTAAGGCTCTGAGCGTGGCAGAGGTCACTTGCATTTTTACAGGATAAGATCATTTAGATCATCATTGGGGAAAAAAAAACTTTGCATCTCTGTTACACAACGCAGCCTGGGCTTCGTTTTCTGCAAGTTGAATTCTGCCCTTTAAGAGTAATAAAATGCTCTCACTTTAAATAGTAAGTCAAAGTTACTGGAGTCCAAAGACCCTTGGCGATCCTGTCCGATGGTGTGTTACCATTGCAATGAAGAGCAAGGGCGGCTTTTCTGCTTTACTGGCAAGTTCTGGTTCCAACAGGTGTGGTCTGGTGTTGCACGATTCAGTCAATCAGATGTGCACATTTGCTGAGATCTGGAAAAGTGTCTGGGACTCGCCTTAGGTGTTGTCTATTTCCCTGAACCCCCTCCCTTCACCTCCAGTCACGGGTAAGTTCATTTCCTTTACCTCCTTAACTAACTTGTAGCCTCACCGTCTGCACTCAGCACTTTGCATCCTGCTGGCGAAATTGATTCTCTCTCTCTCTAGACACCAGGCAGAATTTTCTTGCAACCCTCTGTGTACTGGCTCTCCTGCTCGGGGTCTGGTACAACTTACAAGTTCAATAAATGGTTTTCGAATAACTGCACGAATAAGATGGGATCTGAGCCGTGTTGTGAAAAAAAAAAAACATGGTGGGTAAGAGGTAGTGGGGGGTGGAAGGGGAATTCAGCAGAGGTGAAGGACATCTCAAAGTCACCAGCTGGAGGGTGGGCTTCAGTGTGGGCCAATTGTAGGGGAGCGCGGGGCAGGGCCAGGGCGGGAAGATCCAGGCATGAAAGCTCCACATCTAAGTGAGAGGTGAGGCTCAGGGAGCCTTCCGTCCGCGGTCTGCCTCCTCATCCTTTGGCTGTCCTTGCTGTCACACGTGGGGAGAGTGCATGGCCCCACCGGGCGCAGAGATCGAAGGGACCTTGAAGAACCTAGAAGCACACGACGCCGCGAGACAGAGCAATGGGTAAACGGCCAGTCACCGCCCTCTGGAACAAGCCTCAGCCCGCAGGGACTTCGCTTCTTTCCAAAACCTTGCCAGGCCTATTCAAGGGTGACAGGACTGTGTCCTAGAGGGAGGAGACCCCTGGCAGCCACACTCCACCTCGGCGGCCCAGCCACTGCCCTCGGGGCCCCTGGCGCGCGCACTCAGGCGGGGCGGACCTTGGTCCCCAGGGGTGTGCCCAGGGGGTTGCGAGCTGGGGCGGGGCGCGCGAGCCGGGGGCGGGGTTTGCGCGCGAGCCGGGGGTGGGCTGGGCGGGGGCGCGCGAGCCGGGGGGCGGGGTTTGCGCGCGAGCCGGGGGGCGGGGCTTGCGCGCGAGACGGGGGTGCGGTGGGCGGGGGCGCGCGAGCCGGGGGCGGGGTTTGCGCGCGAGACGTGGGTGCGGTGGGCGGGGGCGCGCGAGCCGGGGGGCGGAGCTTGCGCGCGAGCCGGGGGTGGGCTGGGCGGGGGCGGGGCGCGGCGAAGGCTGCGCGGCGCATCCCCGCTCCTCGCCCGCTCGCGCGCCCCCGGCTCGTGCGCCCCCGGGGCCGGATCCCGCCCGCCGCGCAGGGGACGTGCCGCTATCCCGCGTCTGCGGCGAGGAGGGCGCGCCGCCATGGGCCGCCTGGCCAGGAGGGTGGCGGCGCTGCTGCTCGGGCTGCTCGTGGAGGTAGGGCCCCGCCGGGCTGGGTGGGGGCCGCCCCGAGGCGCACGCGAACCCCTCTTCGGGGAGCCCGGAAGGCCGAGGGCCCCTCTGTGTCGGGGAGTCGCCCCAGTGCCCCCCGCTCCTCTGACGCCCGCCGCGCGTGTGGGGAGGACCCCGGAGCATCTTCCCCGAGGGGCCCGGCTCGGGTTGGGGGGGCGATGAGGGTCCAGGGAGCGGCCCGGCGGTTCGGGGCGGGGTGGGGTGCCGCCGGGTCAAGGTGCAAGCGCGCGGGGACGCGGATGTGGGCCATGTCACGGGAGCGCGAGGCGGACGGCAGGGCTGAGTAAGAGGGAATGTCGCCCTTGTGAAAACACAGCGCGGAAGCTTCAGATGCGAGAGGAAAGCCCTGGAGAGCTGGCAGGGTGGGTGTGGCCTTCGGAGCCTGGACCGGGGACTGGACTTGCTGAAGCGGTCGCGGGCGGGGGCGCTGGTGACCGCAGCCCCCGTGGGGACCTCGGCTGTCCCCGGCTGGGAGGTCGCGCCCTCGGATGCGGGCCACCTCCTTCTTGCCAGAGCGGCTTCCTTCAAATGTGAGCTCGTGGGATTCTGGGGTGTCGTTTGCATTCGGGTTTGTTCCGTCCCCTGCTCAGCTCCATTATTTTGAAGTGAATGTGTATTAAATTAATGAAGTGAGAGTAAGTGATGAGACTGTCTTCCGTTTCTGTCTTGAATATTTGTGGTCTTCAACTCTTTTCTTTAATAGTGGGGTGTTCGTGTTGGAAATCACCCCTTGGTTTTCTCCATTTATAAAGAAAGATACGTTACAAATGCTCTCCTAAAAGGTAGGTTGATGGCCAAGTTTCTGGCCCCAGGATCCGCCATAACAAAGGCTTCCTGTTCTGTTCTTATATCTCCCTGGCAGAGTGGTTTCTGTTTTTGTGGTTTCCCTCCACTTGCATTCTTTTCATTCATTCAGAATTCTATGACCTTACGAATCACATCGCCTCGGTGATTACGAGACAGGATAATGGGGAAATGAGTCTGAGGCCACTATTCACATAAAAAAACAAATGTATCTGTTCTTACACGTGCAGTCCCCGCACTTTTCAATCAGCACTTGATGAAATTATCTGGCATTTGTTGCTTCTGTCTTCCCCAGATCGTCTGTGTGGTGCTGTCCCCTGAATGTAGGGTAGACTGCCTCTTCCCAAAATAGATGCTCAGTTGCACAGGAATGTCGCTGTGGGGGAAAAAAACAAAAACAAAAATGTACAACTGCAACGTTGAGAATTAAGTTTAATTCAGCAGACTTACTGAGGACTTAAGCCCCGGACACAGCCTTTCAGCTCTGAGGGACTGCTGGGAAGAGGTCAGGGAGGAGCCAGGTTATATATTTTTGCAAAAATAAAATAAAATAAAATAAATTATAGAAATAATTAATTTCTGTTAATTAAGGAAAACCAGACATCTCAGGTTAATAAATTTAGCGCCTTTCTCTGTATGGGAAGATGCTGGAAGAGTCTGGGCGCGTTGAAATCATTTCTTTGATCTGCAACTTAACTGTCTTGGGGCCAGAATTCTGTTTTTCTCTGTCCTGAATCCCCACAGGGTGCTGTCTGGGGCAGCTGCAGTGGCTGGTGGCTAGATGGATGCCACATCCTTTGTTCACTGAATATGGCAGGTGACATTCTTTGCCCACAGGAATTTATGGTCTTAACAGAGAATTCAAGTCATGTCTGAAAACTTCAAACAATCTTAGGTGGAACTGCGACAACACTAAAATTTAAGTGACGAAATGGATGCTGGCACACAGTCAAATATTTAGATGACTGGTGACTTTTGTTTTCATGGGATGGTTACTCCAAGCACCTGTTCTGTCTGTGGCAGAGGTATCTCTCCAAGGAATTACTAAGAAGATTTCTTTCTAATTTATCACGTGGAATTTTATACATGGGGTATACGTCTGAGATGTTGTCATCTGAAGGGGGTTGCTCTGAATTTTGTCTAAAATTGGGTGTTACCAGCATACCTCGCGTGCTTTTGAAGCCCTGAATCACATGCATAAATGTGCGATTTCAGTTGCCGATAATGTGGAGAGGCCGAGGGCTGTCTTCCAGGTGAGGGCATAAGAGATCGAGGCAGATGTTTGAAGGCTTCTGACAGCCAGCTGCAACCTGGGATTCTTGTCTTTGTTTCTTTGTTCTGCTTGAGCTGGCTTCATTGCAGTCCTGGTGTGGTAGATCAGAAGCCACCTGGCAGCCTGTAAGCCGTCCGGGCCCCTCCTCTGGCACCCTGTTCCTAGCCAGCACCACGCAGGAAGATTGCAGGCGGGGGTTAAGCTAGCAAGGGGTCCTTGAGCAGGGAGAGGGTTCTGAAAGCTGTCTCAGAAGGGCTTTCCTCCCCTGCCTCACATCCTCTTAAAAAATTCACTTTGCTTCTACACAGAAAGACTGCGTGTTTGTTACTTAGCAAGCACTTCCAGAGTGTGTACCCTGAGGCACGCATTGTTCTGAGCACTTGACAAACATTAACTCCTTCATCTTATCAATTGCTTGTACCCGTTTTTGTTTCAAATGGGAGGTGTTAAAAGAGCTTGTCTGCCGTCCCTCTGCTGTGAGGTGGGAGGGCTTGAGATGTCAGCTCAGGCGGTGGCCCCCGCTCCCTGTGCTGTGCTTCTAGACAGACAGACATGGAAAGGGTTTGTACATGGGTGCTCCCAGGGCCGGTGGTGGGCTTGGAGAGGTGTTCGGTCCACGCAGGAGCTAAACCAGCAAAGTGCCCTCTAGGAACTCAGCCACATCTCCTTAGGGGACCACAGAATTTAGCATCCAAACTGAAATCGGGGGCTGTACCCCAGGCAGCAGAACCGTCCTGGAAGCCCTGGTGTGCACCCCTCGCCAGAAGCCCAGGCAGGGCTTTAACAAAGTGGGAACAGGCCGCTGATCGCAGCGTCCCTTCCCCGGGGAGGCTCCTGATTCCCGCAGTGGCCTTTCCTTCCTGTTAACTCAGAGTTGCCTGTGAGTTGCATGGGGAGCCGGCGAGGACCCTTGTTTCATCTTCCCCCTTCCCCGGTCACTCTGCGTACATCCCAGGCCCCCGGGCCATGAGCGTGGCCACACAGTAGGGGTCTTTTGGGGTCATAAAATTCTATGATGGTCTTCTGTCCCCTGGTTCATGTGAGGCCCTGAGAACAGCGCCTTTAGGAAGAGGGAGAATGCTGAGATCCGCCTCCCAGAAGCCCTGGTGAAGCAGCTCCCAGTGGCCGTCCCTGGGCTGCAGAGCACCTTAGAAACTGGAAAAGAAAAGAGGTTGGAAAGCTGATGGTGCCTTTGACCCTGGGGAGCCATTAGGCCCCGAGCATACGCGCTCCTGTGGGCCTTCATCAGAGGGCGTGGCTTTCTAGCTCTGTCACTGCAGTTTCTTCCCAGGGGCCGGGTTGTTGACACTTTTGTAATAGACTGAGTGGTGTTTGTTCTGGCTTCTGTCCTTCCGGAAATGAGCGCAGACCTGCGCAGCGCCCCGTTCAGTGTGACACCCTCCCGTGCCAGTGTCGGGGGTCCCGCTGTGCCCATTCACGGGGGAAAGAACTCTGTGCCAGGTGACCTTATTAAGAGACTGGCATCAGTAGCTTTCTGACCCTCTCCTGGAGCCAAAAGCTGGAAAACTTTAAGCAAGGCCACCGTGTGTTTCATAATTATTCTGGCCAATGAACAGCCCTCCTTGGGCTAGAAAGAAAGGAGTGGTCTTGTCTTAGAGAGAGAGGGTCGGGAAGGAAGCATTGTCTTTTGCAACTAGGGAAAAATAAGAGAGTTATTGAGCATTTTTCTCAAGTCCTTTGTATTTTGAGGCCCAGGAGTCTTGAAATGAGACCCAAGTCATGTTTTTAGAGTGTTTCCTGTTGCCACGAACGTGGCAGCCTCTGGGTGCCAATTTTCTGAAATCCATCGTTTCAAGCCTCCCGCTCTTGAAGAGTTTTTAGATTTCTGGGCAACATGCAGTTTGAATGAGAAAGGAGCCTGTAGGGAGTCTGTTAGGGCTGGAAGCTCCACGGGAGGCCGGGGGCACGAGGATGCGAGGTGGCAGTGATCAGCGAACCTGGTGGCAAGGACACCACTCCGAAGTGGGGCAAACTGGCTCCCGGTGTGTGAGGAGGTCTCAGAGCTCTGGGCCCAGACCTGGGAGCCTCGTGAGCCCTTGCTGTCCTTTGGTTTGTACACAGCTTGGGGGGGAGGTCGGTCAGTGACTCCAGAAGTCCATAGATTAGGCTGGTGGCCACTGGATATCTCACCATGGGGTGGCACGTCATTTTTTTAGAACCCATGTGTGTCCTCTCAATGAGGCCTACCAACATCTTGCTCTGACCAAGCCCCTCCTTTTTCTGTGTCTATCACCTTCAAAACATGGAATTTACTTTCCATAATCTAGTGGTCCATTGTGTTATCTGAAACCGTATCTGGCACAGAGCAGGGACTCAGTGCGTATTTGAGTGAATAAATAGATCAGGGGGTGATGACCATGGAGAAGAGTCTGAATAGGTCTCTAGAAAGAGAGGGGAAGGCGATCCATTAGCCGTGGGCTCTGAAGGGGGCCACGTGTGCTTCAACTTGGAGCTGACTTTTATTTGAATATTTCTAGGGCTGGAAACTCACTGTCTCAAAACAAAGCATCAACTCTGCGGCCCATTTCCGCAGTTAAAGTTTTCTGTTAACGTTGAGCGGAAATGTCTGCGCCGTTGCGCCTGGCTCTAGCTCTGTTCCTTGGGCTTTTTCAGAGGAAGTGCCATCACGATGATGGCCCCTTGGTGTCTGAACACAGCTGTGCTGGTCCCCACTGTGTTCTCCCCCAGGCTCCATCTCCATCTGTCGTTTCTCACAAGATGTGGTTTCGAATTTGAAAACCACCAAGCTGCATGGGCAGCGCTCAGGAAACCATCACTGTCTGAAAAAAGTGGTCCTAGAAAACGGCCCCTCAGAGTGGATCCACTTCAAAAGAGGGATCAAAATTTCATAGCTGATAGTGGGGGGAGAAAGCTTGATGGAGCGTTGTTTTGAGAAAGCAGAGCCCAGATGAGAAAGATGAATTAATTTGTTGTTTGTCTTATCATTTCTCATTTCTTTTCTTTTTTTCCTTTGAGAGGGAATGCAATTTGGTTTCTTCATTTTTCTTTTTTTTTTTTTCAATGGCAGTGCTGGGGATGGAACCCAGA
The DNA here is from genome assembly GCF_048564905.1 of Vicugna pacos. Taxonomy (NCBI): domain Eukaryota; kingdom Metazoa; phylum Chordata; class Mammalia; order Artiodactyla; family Camelidae; genus Vicugna; species Vicugna pacos. The sequence goes on from NC_133022.1 coordinate 4,713,440, forward strand.
ACCTCATGCATGCTAAGCACGCTCTCTACCCCTGAGCTGCACCCTCCCCCAAAGATGAATGAATTTTATCCTAAGTACCCATTTTTAGAATTGAGTCAATGTGGGGGCGAGGAAGGGAGATTCACTTTTCTGCTAAAATCCTGTGATGTGTAACAGCACAGTCTTCACTTGACTTTGCAAGTTAAGGGCATGATCATAGTAAGGGTTTTATTTCTTTTTTTTTTCCCCCAGAATTATTTAGTCTCTTAATCAAAGCCCACCTTACGTCCACCTCCAGCTTCTCTTGGTCTTTTTAATTCATATCACTTTTCCTTTGGGCATCTGTTGGGTTATTTCTTTTTAATAGGCTTTATTTTTTTAGAGGAGTTTCAGGTTCACAGCAGAATTGAGCAGAACACACAGAGTTCGCACAGAGCCCTCCCCACCCACACATATGTCCTCCCGACCCTCAACATCCCTCGTCAGTGTGGCATCTTTGGTGCCATCGATGAACCAACATGGGCACATTATTATCAACCAAAGTCCACAGTTTACATGAGGGCTCGCTTTTGATGTTGTACATTCTGTGGGTTTTGCCAAAATGCATGATGACATGTGGCCACCACTATGGTGTCACACAGAATAATTTCATCGCCTTAAAATTCCCTTGTGCTCCATCTGTTCCTCCCTCCCTCCCTCCTTCTCCCCAAACCGCTGGAAACCATGATCTTTTTATTGTCTCTGTAGCTGTGCCTTTTCCAGAATGTCATTTGGTTGGAATCGTACGGTTTGTAGCATTTCCAGACTGGCTTCTTTCATTTACTAATGTAACTTTTAAGTTTCTTCTATGTCTTTCATGGCTTGGTAAGCCTTTTTTTTTAACTGCACATATATTTTTAAATTTTAATTTACATATATGTACTGTTTATTGTTTCTAAGAATGTTCAGAGCTTTAGCTTTTTGAACTTACATAGTTATCAAAGGAATGAAGCCACTTGTTGGCTTGTTACCAACAGGTACCTGCCACATCCGTTTGTCTGTTTCATAGACTTCATGAGCCACTGCGTCTTTGGGAGATCTGCATGGTCACGGTCATGGTCACTGTGTTGGACTGTCCTGGGATCCTGCCCTCTGAGGTTGACCCGGAGCAGCTCGTGCGACATGGCGCTGTCTGAGAAGGGGTGACTTCGGTGCTGAGTGCATTTTGTCAGCCGGCGTGCCTCCCATCTCTTCCCCGCTGGGCCTTGTCTGAGCGGTAGACACGCTCCGCCCTGCATGTGCCGTCTCTCTGGCACTGTCACCGCCCCCGTTTGGACCTTTTCATCCCGAAGAGAAGCCAAGAGTTGCACATTGAGTTTGCAGTTGCAGAGCTGTTTAGCATCATATTTAAAACCTAAATTGAGGATGATATCTTGATTCTAATTATATTTTACATTACTTTTCATCTCAAGTTCTTAAGCCTGTCAACATCTGTTTGAATACTATTTTTTTAAAAAATCCAGTATCCTTTATGGTTTTGCTACATCAAGGGTGAAGTATATGGTGAAGATTTTTGACACCGATATTCTTAATTTTTAAAAGTCAGAATTTAGCTGTAAATATTCAGTGTTTTTAAGTGCTTGATCACTTGCCCTTGGTGAAGAAAGACCCAGCAAATGAGGGCCTGGAACTCTGGCAAAGTATCTAAATGTGGGACTTCTTTGCACTCATGCTGCCGAGCAATCCAGAAGCCTTATGCGACACCGTTGTTTGGTGACCAGGAAACGGTGACCCTTCGCTACTTAAGGAGTCAGGTGGTGGATGAACACAGGGAGGCAGTGGGTATGAATATATACACTTTCAGGAAATGCAGCTGTGGACTTCAGAGCTTTTGACAAGGGCACAGAACTGAGGTAGTATCTTATAAATCAGGTTGGACGTTGATTGATGATTGATTTTGAACTTGAAGCACAGAAGACGCCTGCTGGTGGTGTTTTGTTTAGATGGTGTCAGTTCATCTGAGCCGCCGTAACAAACTTCAGAACACTGGGTGGTTTGCAAAGAGCAGAAGTTCTGGAGGCTGGGAAGACAGCAGCCTGGTCCAGTCCTGGTGAGGGACCTCTTCCTGGTTCATACCTGGTTCGTACCTGGCACCTCCTCACGTGGTGGGAGGGACACACAATCTCTGCGCGGTCTCTTTTATAAAAACATTAATCCCATCAACCCTTGTGATCTAATCACACCCCAAAGCCCCCCACCTCCTAAGTCACCACATCGGCGTTAGGATTTCAACGTGAATTTTGAGAGGGGGGGGACATGAACATTCAGGCCAGAGCAGGTGGCGCCATAGCCCCGTGTTGTGGGACCTCGGCACTTTGTGGATCGGCTGGGAGCCTTTGTAGTAAACTCAGGCTGTCCTTGGCTTAGCTGAGCCCCTTGTAGGAAGAGAAGGCCCTCGTTGTTGAGGGAAGCGGTGGGAAGGGCCACCGGTTGGAGTTTAGCTCCGCACAGGTTGCGCCAACAGATTGCGAACACGGTCAGCTGTTTGTGAGCAAGGTTTTTCACCCGGGTTTCCTGCCAGAAATGGAGGCTGCACATCTGCAGAGAGGGAGGGCCCCAAATACCTTTTTGTTTAAAAATGATGCTTTTTGGGCCTTTTTAGGGTATATGTGACTAGGCTCGGTCATTAGCGGCCGAAACAAAGGAAGATTGCGATTACTGTCACCTTTGGCTCGTAATTTTTGCCCTGGGTAAGGTCATCAAAGGGTCCCAGCGGGCATTCTCTCCCCGCGTCTATGCTTTTTTGGGTGGTGGGCTGGAAGGCAGCAGCCACGCAGGTCACATCTTGACTTTTTAACCAAGTGACAATGAGTGACACCCTTGTAGCTCATCTCAGTCTCGTGGCGTTCGGTGATTTGTGTCCAGTGTTGTCCCAAGAATCAAACCAACCATGGCTTCGCAGAGGGTGGGGACACATCGCAGACTCTTATGGGGGGTGGGGAGTGTGTTTGTGAAGTGTAGTTGTGGTACCTCGTTTCCTCAGTCAGATGGAAAAGAAGCAGGGCTGGCAGGGTGTGGCGTGTATGAGGCAGGTCCCCCAGCCTCAGGGCACCCCTGTCTTTGATGAAGCCTCTAGAACCTCATTCTGCTGTCTGCTGACCTCAAGATACAGTCCAAGGAGTTCAGCCTTACGCTCTCTTTTCAGGAACCCTGGCTTCTTTTTTCTGTTTGTTTTTTTTTTTTCAATTTATTTCATGTCGCTTTCCTCCTGACCACTTTTCTCTAGCTCAGAGATTGTCAAAAATTGGGTTTGTATGCTCTCTGGAGGCATTTTCAAAACCCGTATACCCCTTCGCACATTTTATGGAATCCTTTGCATTACAGATTTTAAATGATCGATAAATTTATTCCAGTGAGATCAATGGGTATTAATCGCTCCGGTATTCTGAAAACTACTTGAAATTAAACTAGAACATCATTCTTTTAATGCATCCAATGGAATCAAAATACCAGCTGCAATTTGATACTGATTCTTGTGGATGGAGAGCGTCGCCTGCCGTATCAGTAGACAAAGGATGCTGCGGCCGGCAAGCCATCAGCCACTGCAGCTGCCATGACTGGGCACCCTGAGGGGATTCAGGATGCAGAAAAACAGCATACTGGCCTTAGTAGCTAAGGTGCACGTCAAAGAAATGATTTCAGAGTCCACACTATTGCATCTTCCCATGGAGAGAAAAGTGCAAGATGTCTGGTTTTCTTTAATTAACAGCAATGTTTTGATGTTCAGACTACCTGGTCTTTGTTGCAGAAACTCCGATATATCCCTTACCTCTTTGGAGCAGTCCCTCCAAGCTATCTGAGAGGCTGTCTCCAGGGCTGAAGTCCTCAGTATGTCCGCCAAATAAAACATAATTCTCAAAAAAAATTAAAAATTAAAGAAAAAAAGAAATATGAGACCAAACCAAAAATAGAAGGGGAAAAACCCCATAATTCTCAACTTTCAGGTTGTGCATTTTTCTTCAGTTAACATTATCATTCCTTTAAAAATAGACAAACAAGCTCATCTCTAACAGTTGGAAAATTTATGTCATCTCCTTTTCTCTGACCTTCTGCTTCCATTCTTTTTACCCTGCAGAACTCTAATGAAACCCATGCTTAAGTCTGTTTTTTTTAATATCTATCTTTTTTTGTAACAGAAATACATATCTTGAGTTAATTTTAAAAGCATTTCCTCAGATAAGCCATTCAAAGATTAGAAATTGGAACCTGACTATAACTCAATAAAAAAAATTGACTAATGGATTTATCATTACACATTTGACTGAAACAATAACTACATTCCAAGCTGAATAGTCTTCAACAGACAAGTTTACTGGAAGCGAATTTCTGGGTGAGCTGGGTGAGGATTTCTTTTTTCCAGTTAGATCATGTATCACTGGTAGAAATGGAAGAAGTTTTGTACTGAACTTCTTTTGACTCATGTGCCCAAACCTCATAGTCAGCTGTGATCAGGTCATTTTTTCACTTTAGCTGGAAGCAAAGAGTTTAAGAGCAGCAGTCAAGTGTGTCCTGACGGAGACCACCTCCTTGACAGACCCTCAGTGAGCTTCTTCTGAGGGTCTCTTGACCAGGCCCCTGAGTTGCCCTTCTGGGTCGGTCTGCACAGAGCCAAGTTCAGCAAGAATCTTGCCGAGTAGCCCCCTACCCTTGGTATCCAACTGCTTTGACCTGCCTTCAGCAAGAATTCTGTTCAGTCAGTTTCGCAAAAATGTCCCCGCCCTCAGTACGTCCTCCCAGTGATTTTTCCACTCCCTGATCCCGTCGCTCTGCTCCGTGGCTGTAAACCCCCGTTTGTCCCCGTTGGGTTTGGAGTTGAGCTCTGTCACCCTCTCTGCAAGTGCAGAGCCGTGAGCGAACCCTTTCCTACCGTCTCAGCAAGCAGCAGAGTCAGTCCCCGCGGACAGGGTTGGTATCTGATGCCCGGGACAGTTTGCAGTTCGAGGACAGCGCATCCCAGTAAGAGCAGGAGTCGGGGGGGAGGTGTGCCTTGCTTTGTAAAGAGGAGAAGGGTGACCGGGAAAGGGGGACCACCTTGGTCACTTGACCAGCATCTTCACCAGAACCTGAGTTTCCTGGCAGGTCAGTTTTAGGAAAAGAGGGCCTATGGGAGTTACGGTCTAGAAATCGGGTTTTTAACAGCACGAAGGAGTGTCCATTAGTTAAGTCTCTGATCCTCCGAGGACCTCCCTGCCAGTCTGATCCTGGGGAGCTTTGAGCCATTACCTGCGGCTTGGGCTGCAGCGCAGAGCGACGGCGTGTGTCCCCGGGTGTCGGCCCCGGGCAGCTCTGCTTTCTGAGAGGCGCTTCTGATGAGATGGTGAGATGGGAGCCTTCGGTCCTTCCAGCCAGGGTCCCTGAAGGCACCACACTTCCTCTGCGCGTTTCCCTTCCCCCTGACTTTGGCATTTCAGCTCCCACTGTGGTTAAAGACCCTCAGATGATGTCTGGGAAGACAGTGCTGATGGTCCCCGCAGGTAAGAGTAGCAGGACCTGGCCAGTCTCCTCCCAGAAGCTCCTAGCTCAGGGGTCTTCCTCGCCTGCCTGTTAGGTCTTCTCGAGCAGAGACGGGGGGAGAGCAGAGCTTGGATATAGAGGTTAGCGCCAGGAAAGAGAGTGGGGGTCTGAGGAGGCAGATGAGCTGGAGGGAAGTTGCACGTATATTTGAGGTTTAGTGGAAAGAGGTTGAGGCAACACTGGTGGGATGTCCTGAACTTTTTGTTAACCATGAAGATGAGTGAGAAGGGTCTTACTTCAAGTAGTGGGGAAGGTCCAAAAGAGCAGCTGGGGGACCGGTCCCCAGGGAGCTGCATCCTAGCATCTCAGAGCATCCATGGTGGAGGTGAAGGTGAGCCTTTCTTTTTCTTTTTCTTTTTTTTTTTAATTGAGTTATAGTCAGTTTACAATGTTCTGTCCATTTGTGGTGCACAACACAATGCTTCAGTCATACGGGAACATACATATATTCATTTTCATATTCTTTTTTTACCGTGAGCTACTACAAGATATTGAATATATTTCCCTGTGCTCTACAGTATAATCTTGTTTATCTGTTTTATATTTACTAGTCAGTATCTGCAAATCTCAAGCTCCCAGTTTATACCTTCTCACCCCGCCCCCCCACCGGCAACCGCAAGTCTGTATTCTATGTCTGTGAGTCTGTTTCTGTTTTATATATAAGTTCATGTGTCTTTTTTTTTAAGAGTCCACATATGAGTCATCTCATATAGTATTTTTTGTTCTGTTTCTGGCTTACTTCACTTAGAATGACAGTCTCCAGGGCCATTCTTGTTGCTGCAAATGGCATTAGTTTATCCTTTTTCATGGCTGAGTAGTATTCCGTTGTATAAATATACCACAGCTTCTTTATCCAGTCATCTGTCGATGGACATTTAGGCTGTTTCCATGTCTTGGCTGTTGTAAATAATGCTGCTGTGAACATTGGGGTGCAGGTGTCTTTTAGAATTAGAGTTCCTTCTGGATATAAGCCCAGGAGTGGGATTCCTGGGTCATACAGTAAGTCTATTCCTAGTCTTTTGAGGAATCTGCACCCTGTTTTCCACACTGGCTGCCCCGGGGTTGAGCGTTTCTGATAGTCCTGTGGATACAGCCGGGAGTCCTTGGCTTGCCCCCCAGTGGCATGGGGACAGACGAATGGGAAGGTGGCACCAGAGCTGGGTTTAGTGCTGTGGGCCTGGCGGCGTGCCTGGAGTAGGAGTTCTAAGGGGTTAGTGTTCAGGTGGCTGACAACCACCTGAGGGTCACTGAGGGTCATTGCTGGAGTATGTGAGGCTAGAAGGGGGTTGATGGCTTGGGAAATGAGGACTGCATGATGGCAAAGAAAAAAGTGGAGGTCCCTTGGGAGCCAGGTGAGTCTGTGTGGCAGATCCACCAGACGGGAGCCTTCGGGAGAGGGTGAGGGTGGAGATGCTGTGCTGTGAGCTCTGTGTTAGTTTCCCATGGCTGCCGTGACAAATTACCGTACACCGATGGCCTGAAACAACGCAGGTTTTTGTCTTACAGTTCTGCAGGTCAGAAGTCTTACAAGAGTCTTGCTAAAACCAGGGTGTCAGCAGGGCTGCACAGCTGCACTCTTTCTAGTGGAGAATCTATTTCCTCATCTTTCAAAGCTTCTAGAGACTTGTCCCCAGTCCTTGGCTGGTGCCCCCTTCTTCCATCTTCAAAGCCGGCAGCGTGGTGTCTTCCAGTCTCCCTCACCCTTGTGCCTCCTTCTGTCAAGTACAACGGTTGTCGGGGTGACACTGGGCCCACCTGCATTAGCCGGGGCATCTTCCCAGCTCAGGATCCTTGGCTGATCCCACCTGCAAAGCCCTTCTGCCGGGGAAGCTTCCGAGAGTGGACCGGGGACATCTCTGAGGGGCAGAAGAGAATTCTGCTCACCACAGGGTTGAAAAAAAATTACTTCTTAAAATATGTACTGCACCTGAGCCACTGTTAGTGGCATATTTCTGCAGTTCATTGGCAAATAATGAGGCGGCTCTTTGGTCACTGACCTGAGCAGTTCAAAACCTCATTAAGGATTTGCTGAGTTAAGTTTTGGTCTGTCTCGTGCTCTGGGTTCTTGGCGGCAGTCACATCAGTGGAAGGTGAGGGTTTCCTTCTAACTTTTCTAAGTTCCTTCAGTATCGCGGACAAGGAAGAGGTTTCTGGCACGACGGAGCTGGCTCCGGGTTATTTGGTGCCATTGGTGTTTCGACCACTTCCTCGCAGGCAAGGAGCTGCTGTTTGAGCTCATGACCCCCGGGCTTCGGTCAGCTGAGCCGGGCGTGAGGTGTGGTCCCTGGGACAGCTGGCCAGGGGCTGTTCCTGGAGGCTTCCTCCTGGATGAAGGACCGCCTTGACTGTCCACCTTACACCTAACGTCCTCCTGACCTAAGGTGTCTGTGTACTTGGAGCACAAACGTCAGTAATGCAGTTAAGCCTTCGGAAGGAAACCTGAAGTACTAGAAGGCTTTCCAGTGAAGCTACTCCTCGCTGACCTTGAACCCCGACCTCCCCTTGGCGTTCTCTTGTTTTTCAGCAAGTCCACATTATTGCGGAAAAGGTCTCAGGGCACTAACATGGCTCGCTCTTTGACACCCAGCGCCATCAGTGATGCGGGGTCTGGTGGCAGCCCTTGAGCATCCCATGTTTCAGGCCGCAGTCTGAAGTCCTTACCCCGTGGGGTCTGTGTCCACAGGGAGGCTGGGGGGAGCGCGCGGGGGGATAGGTGGGTGAGCGTGGGCGGTGGGGGTGGCACAGCCCACGGCGCGGTCTCGCTGCCCGTGTCCCAGGCTCTGATCGTGGCTCTCGGGAGCCCGAGCACAGATGGCTGGAGTTGGCGTCACAGCATCCAGGGGGGCAAGGTCCACCCGCTGTTGAACCCAGTGTCGATCTTCCGTGCGATTGTGAGCATGTACACAAGTCAGTGGGTGTGAAACATTCACGTCATTTGTGTGAGTGTACGTTTTTTTGTTTGTTTTGTTTTTTTTTAACATTTTTTATTGATTTATAATCATTTTACAGTGTTGTGTCAAATTCCAGTCTTCAGCACAATGTTTCAGTCATTCATGGACATATACACTCATTGTCACATTTTTTTCTCTGTGATTTATCATATCATTTTGTGTATATTTCCCTGTGCTATACAGTGTAATCCTGTTTATCTATTCTACAATTTTGAAATCCCAGTCTATCCCTTCCCACCCTCTACCCCCCTGGTAACCACAAGTCTGTATTCTCTGTCCATGAGTCTATTTCTGTCCTGTATTTATGCTTGGTTTTTGTTTGTTTGTTTTTGTTTTTTAGATTCCACATATGAGCGATCTCATATGGTATTTTTCTTTTACTTTTTGGCTTACTTCACTTAGAATGATGTTCTCCAGGAGCATCCATGTTGCTGCAAATGGCATTATGTTGTCAGTTTTTATGGCTGAGTAGTATTCCATTGTATAAATACACCACATCTTCTTTATCCAGTCACCTGTTGATGGACATTTTGGTTGTTTCCATGTTTTGGCTATTGTAAATAGTGCTGCTATGAACATTGGAGTGCAGGTGTCATCCTGAAGTAGATTTCCTTCTGGGTACAAGCCCAGGAGTGGGATTCCTGGGTCATACGGTAAGTCTATTCCTAGTCTTTTGAGGAATCACCATACTGTTTTCCATAGTGGCTGCTGTGTGAGTTTACATTTATTTCTCATGTGTTAGACTGTGTTACCGGTTGGGTTACCAGGAGGAAACCCATTCAACTGATGTAAACTTTGAGGACGTGTATTCCTTCCTCTGGTAAGAAGTCCTGCGTGGTTGGGGTCCCCTCAGGGTCAGTTCACGCGGCGGCTCTGTGCTGTCCTCGGGGCCTTTCCGCTTTGTCATTTGGCCGCGACTTGGGGCTGCTTCTGTCCTTGTGGTCGCGTCGTGGGTGGGGGTAGTTGGTTCTGCGCGAGATGCAGATAAGCCAGCTTCCCACGCGTCTGTTAAGACATCGATGTGTTTGTTCTGTTCCGGCCGAGCGGTGCTGCTTGGCTCCCCCAGCCCCAGGTTTCCCCGGTGAGAAACGCATTTTGGACGAGGATGGTGTTAGATGGGTCCTTAGGGATCAGCATTGTGGAATCAAAAATCAGCCCAGTGATTCAGGTGTAAACACACACAGAGACCTTCTTGCTGAGATGTGGGGTTTTGTAACTGTTTTTTTGAAACATCTTACACTGGAGTATTTTTCAGACTCTCCAACATTCTTTACTTTTTCTGACTTAAAAGATGATGGGGGTGATGCGGTAGCTGGCACTTCCTGCGTGTTTATTCTGTGCCAAACACTATCCAAATAAAAAAATTTGGGTCTTTCGAATTTTCTTTTCTTTTTTCCGAGTTTACTGAGATCTAGTGGACAAGTTAAAATTTTACGTACATTTAAGGTGTATAATGTGATGGTCTGATATATATGTACATTGTGAAGTGATTGACACAGCCAAGCTAATTAACATCCCCGCATACAGTTACCTTTTGTACGTGTGTACTGAGAACAAGTCTCTTGGCAAATTAATGGTTTTATTAATTGCAGTCACCATGCTGTGCTTTAGATCTCCAGAACTTACTCCTCCTACATAACTGAACTCTTTTTTTTTTACAAATTTTTATTGATTTATATAACTGAACTCTTGTACCCTTTAACCAACACCTCACCATTTCCCCATCCACTCAGCTCTTTGGCAGACATCATTCTACCCTCTTTACGAGTTTGACTTTTTTAGATTCCATGTATACGTAAGATTGTGTAGTTTTTGTCCTTGTGAATCTGCCCTATTTCATTGAACGTAATGTCCTCCTGGGTCATCTGTATTGTCCAGTGGCAGAATATGCTTTTTTATGGCTGAGTAATATTTCACTATAAATATAATATTATATGTTTTAAATAAATATATTTATATTTATATATAAATAATTACTTGTATTTAAACACATGTTTATTTATGTAACTTTTATTTAAATAAGTAAATATAGTGTGTGTGTATATATATATATATGTATATACATCACATTTTCTTTTTTTTTTATAATTTTTTTTTTGCGTTGGGGGGAGGTAATTAGGTTTATTTATTTATTTTCAGAGGAGGTACTGGGGATTGAACCCAGGACCTCACGCCTGCTAGGCAGGTGCTCTCCCACTTGAGCTGTACCCACCCCCACTACATCACGTTTTCTTTATCCATTCATCCACTGACAGACACTTACATTGTTTTGTGATCTTAGCTATTATGGAAAATGCTACAGTGAACATGAGGCTTCAGATATCTCTTCAAGATAGTGATTTTATTTCCTCTGGATTTGTACCCCGAAATGGGACCATTGGACCTTGTGTTTGCTCTGTTCTTCATTTGTTGAGGAATCTCCACAATGTTTTCCATAGCGGCTGCACCAATTTACATTTCTCACTGATGGTTCCCTCTGCTCCACGTCCTTGCCGACCCTTGTTCTCGTGTGTTTCTGGTGATGCCCATTCTGACAGGTATGAGGTGATAACCTCATCGTGGTTTCAATTTACATTTCCCTGATAATTCGTGATGCTGGGTACCTTTCCCTGTGCCTGTTGGCCATTGTATGCCTTCTTCGGGAAAATGTGTATTCAGGTACTTTGCCAAATTTTTCTTGTTGTTTTTGTTGTTGAATGGTTTAAGTTCCTTGTCTATTTTACATGTGAACCCCTTGCCAGATGTACGGTTTACAAATATGTCCTACCACTTTGTAGGCTGCCTTTTCCCCTTGTTGACTGTTCCCTTTGCTGTGCAGACGTCATTTAGTTAGATGTGGTCACACCTGTTAATTTGTGCTTTTGTTGCCTGTGTGTTTGGTGTCATATTAAAAAAATAATAATATGGGTAAGACCTATGTTAAGGAGCTTTCCCCCTATGTTTTCTTTGGGAGTTTTATAGTTTTAGCTCTTAAAATTTAAGGCTTTAAACTTGGAATGCTTTGATTTGTTTGGAATTTTTTTTGTGAACTAACACGTGATCTATGTTGCAGGATGTTCTGTATGCACTTGAGAAGTATGTATGTTCTTCTACTGTTGGTGGAAAGTTCTGGATATGTCCTTTAGGTCCATTTGTTGTGCAGTGTACTTTGGCTGCTTCCTTCCTGACATTCTCCCTGGGTGATTGATCCATTTGAAAGTGGGATCTTGAACTCTCCTAGTATTACTGTACTGCTGTCTATAATTCCTTTCAGACCTGTCAATATTTACTTTATATATTTAGATACTTTGATGTTGGGTGAATATTTATAACTGTCATAGCTTCCTGTTGAATTGACCTTTTATCATTATATAATGACCTTTTTGGTCTCTTTTGACAGTTTTGACTTAAGGTCAATTTTGTCTGATATAAGAACAATGGAGCCTTGAACATTTTGGTGGATAGGGTGCCAACTGCCCACGCAGTTAAAAATCCACATGTAACTTTACAGTGAGCTCTCTGTATTCGCGATTCCACATCCATGAATTCAACCGTGGCTCGTGTAGTCCTTATTTAGTATGTATGTATTGAAAACAATACCAGTTAAAAAAAAAAGGGAGAAAGAAAAAAGAAAAAGACAAATGAACATAAATACAAAACTGAAACAGACTCATAGACATAGAACACCAACTTGTGGTTGCCAGGGGGGATGGGGTGGGAAGGGACAGACTGGGAGTTCAAAATTTGTAGATACTGACAGGCATATGCAGAATAGATGAACAAGATTATCCTGTAGAGCACAGGGAAATATATACAAGATCTTGTGTTAGCTCACAGCGAAAAAGAATGTGACAATGAATATATGTATGTTCACGTATAACTGAAAACTTGTGCTCTACACTGGGATTTGACACAACATTGTAAACTGACTAAAACTCAATAAAAAAAAATTTTCAAAAAGAAAGAAATGAAAGCAACACCAGTGTAGTATGTAAGTGGACTCGTGAAGTTCAAGCCTGTGTTGTTAAGCTTATAGACACCACATTCTCTTTTGGTTGCTGTTTGCATGGAATATCTTTTTCCATCTCTTTGAGCCTCTGTGTGCTTTTGAAGCTCGAGTCTCTCATGTGCAGCATACAGCTGGATCTTCTTTTTCCATTCATTCAGCCACTCTTTTTTTTTGATTGAAGAATTTAATCTAAATTTAAATTATTAATTATTAACAGGTAAGAACTTGCTCTTGCAATTTTGTTTATTATTTTCTGACTTTTTTTTTATAGTTTCTTTGCTCCTTTCCTGCCTGCTTGCTTTCTTGCTTTGGGATTCGATCATTTTTTGCAGTATTTCCTTTGAGTCAGTTCTCTTAAGCTTTCGTTCCTATGCTGTAGGCCTTAGCTTGGTGATTACCATGAGGTTTATATAAAACAGCTTACAGTTCTAACAGTCTAATTTAAGCCAGTCGCTTACCGTCAGCCGCACACAAGAAGTCCCCACAGCACATTGTATGCTACGGATGTCAAACTTCTTTTTGTATTTGTCTGTCCACTAACAAATCATCGCGGCCATAGCTGTTTGTAATATTTTTGTGTCTAACTCGCATACTCGAGTTGAAAGTAATTTTCCCATCAGCCCTGCTGTATTAGAGTATTTTGAATTTGATTATGTGTCTACTGGTGAGTTTGATGCTTCCATCATGTCTTCGTGTTCCTCAATCAATAGCCTCCTTTCATTTCAACTGGAAGAATTCCCTTTCGCATGTCTCGGAAGACAGGTCTAGTGGTGATGAGTCAGTCCCTCAGGTTTTGTTTATCTGAGAAAGTCTTTATCTCGTCATCATTTCGGCAAGAGCAGCTTTGCTGCGTGTAGAATTCTTCATTGGTCATCTTTTTCTCTCATCACTTTGAATATATCTTTGAATTATCCCAGTATCTCCTGGCTTGTAAGTTTTATACACTCATAGAAATCCACTTACAGCCTTTTAGGGGTTCCTCTAACTGTAAATCTTTTTTCTCTCGCTGCTTTTAAAACTTCCGCCTTGCATTTGACTGTGGATAATTTAACTAATGAACTCCCTGCCCTTTTCTCTCTTCCCTCCTTCTCAGAGTCCCGTGGTACATCTTTTGGTTTGCTTGATGGCGTCTCATACGTCCCATAGGCTTTTTTTCACTCTTCCTCATTTTCGCCTTTTCACTCTCCCTGGATAATTTCAGATGACCCGTCTTTGAGTTCATAGATTCTTCCTTCTGCTTGATCGCAGAGCGTTGAAGGAATCTACTGGATTTTTCATTTTGTTCATTGTGTTCCTCAGCTCCAGCGTTGCTGTTTGCATCTTGTGTGTGTGTGTGTGTGTGTGTGTGTGTGTGTGTGTGTGTGATTTCTTTTGGTTGGAATTCTCATCTCATTCACGTAGCATTATCCTGATTTTGTTGGATTACGTGTCTGTGTTCTCTTGCAGTTTGCAGAGCTCCCTTAAGACAATTATTTTGAGTTCGTCGTAGGGCGGAGTCATTGATTTCCAGTTCTTTGTGGTTGGTTTCTGTGGTGGCTCATGGTTGCCTGACTCATTGTGGTCCACGAAGCCTGGCATTGCTGTCTGTGCATTTGAAGGGGCAAACCCCTCCTCCTGTCTTAACAGGCTGATTTTAGGGGGAACCAAGACTGGTGGCATTGCCTTTGCACCTGAATTTGAGCGGGCTGGAGCCTGGTCACACGGCTGCTGTCAGATCTACAGTTGTGTCCACCGTGGGCAGGCCCATTACTGTCTGTCCCCTGGGCGACGGGGCTGCCTCTAAGCCTGTGGTTGGGCAGGGCTGCAGCCTGGTCACAGTGCCACTTCAGGGTCTGTGTTGGAGGTCCCGTTACCAGGGATGTGGGCACGTGGGGCCCCCCTGGCCCCTTGGCAGCTTGGCTCTGTGCAGGACCATGGCCAGGCTGGGCCAGAGCCAAGTCCACGGGGGACAGAGCTGCGTTGGGCCTGTAGCCAGGGCTGCCGTCAGCCAGCCTGCCTTCTCCAGGTCTTGATCTTGGGCTTCACTAGGGTTTTGCAGCTTCCTGCCTGAATCGAAAAGCTCCCACGAAGATACTGTTGCCTGTGGATGGATGCCAGTTTGTTCTTGGGGTGGGGGGCATGAGCTGGGGACCTCTTACTCTACATCACGCGGATATCCTGCCAAACACTGCTTTAGACACGTGGCGTTTCATCTCTAGCGCCCTTCTCTGAGCGTAGTGCTGTGTTGTGTCCATTTTGCAGATGAACCAACTGAGGCACAGGAGATGGAGAAGCTTGCCCCAGACTTTCCAGCTAGAGCCAGGATGCTAACCTCATCAGACTGATTTCAGAGTCTGTGTCCTTAAATACTGTGGTCCCCCTGCCCCAAATGTATATATTTATATAATAATAATAATAATATTTTCTTCTCTGGGGGTCTTGCCTGGCCTGGCCTGGAAGGAGGTCCTGCTGGATGGTTCACATTTAGGGCTTTCTGGTTCTTAAGAGTCTGAGAAACTCAGCCGTGTTACCCTAAGTGGTGCGACTTTATTGTAAATAGGATGTGGAAATGAGGAAGATGGGGAGTCCGGCTCATGGAATCCAGAAACGGATAAACCAGCTTAAGTTCAGGAAGGCAGCTCAGGAACTAGTGTGCCCCACTGGGTTGTCTCTGTGGCCTCTGTGTCACATCTTCTGCGGGGCAGCCCTGCCAGCGCCCCCCTCCCCCAGACCCCCACGTCACCAGCTCGGCTGCGCAGGTGGCAGGCAAGGCGGTGGCCTTCTGCCTCGTAACTGTGAGCGCGTGGTGCCTGCACAGGCGGGGTGGGAGGCCCTGGGCAGACGTCCCCACTGGGCCATCGCCAAGCACGAGCTATTAGGAGAATCTGTTGGCAAACATCTTATAATACGTGTAAAAGAAAACAAGTGGGTGTTGGTTCGTAGACAGTTTGGCCTTATTTGTTATTTTATATTTGTGGACTCTGTTTTACTTGCACTCACTGAAGGAATTCTAGTGCAAGCCGTCTTTAAATCAGTAGGATTATAGTCCTTGAAAGGCCTCTCTAAGTAGAAATTATGTGAGTGAAATTTGGTCTCTTTTTAAAATTCATCATAAAGCATCATGCTCGCAGCCAAAGGCATACAGCTCCTGTGAAAGAAACTGGCCGCCGCTGTGCTTAATAAGGGGGCCTGGGGCCGGGGAGTAGGAGGGGAGCCCGGGGCTAAAGAGCTTTTGACAGGGGGACATTTAGGGACAAGGCCACCCAGGACAACGCGCCAAACCACAATGTGCTGCGTGCCTTACCTGTGTCCCCACGGTAACCCTGTCACACGGTCACTCCGCTGCGGCTGAGAAGTTAGGTGATTTGTTACAGGTCACACGTGCAGTAAAAGGAGATGGGGGTTTTCTGTTTAGTTTTGACATGTGCGGAAACTGAGGCACTGAAGCTTGAAGACTGTTGCAAGTCGGCATCCGTGAAGCCCCGTTATGCTTCGTGGGCTGGTGTCTGATGGGGGAGGGGGAGGGAGCAGCCGTGTGCCTGGTGGGGTGTGTGCCGACACGGGTCCCCGCCTTCCGTTCTGGCCCATGGTTTGCCGCTTTCTTTCAACTACTTCTCTGAAGTCTGCAGGCAGGCTGATAATTGAAAAAAAAAATTTTTTAAAGACCTTTAAAAAGTGTATTTCTCCAATAGCCAAGATTTGGAAGCAACCTAAGTGTCCATCAACAGAGGACTGGATAAAGAAGCTGTGGTGTATTTATACAATGGAATATTATTCAGCCATAAAAAAGAATACAATCACAACATTTGCAGCAACATGGATGGACCTGGAGAATGTCACTCTAAGTGAAGTAAGCCAGAAAGAGAAAGAAAAATACCATATGAGATCGCGTATATATGGAATCTAAAGAAAGAAAAAAAGAAGACACTAATGAACTCATCTACGAAACAGAAACAGACTCGCAGACATAGTAAACAATCTTATGGTTACCCCAGGGGAAAAGGGGGTGGGAAGGGATAAATTGGGAGTTCAAGATTTGCAAATATTAACTGTTATACATAAAAATAGGTAAACAACAAGTTTCTTCAGCACGGGAAACTATGTTCAATATCTTGTAACCTTTAGCGAAAAAGAATATAAAAACGAATATACGTATGTATGTGTATGACTGAAACGTGAAAGTTGACACATTGTAACTGACTATACTTCAGCTTAAAATACATGTATATATATTTCTCTGTGAAACTTGTTCCCGATGGGTTTGTCTTTGGCTTCCAAGCATGTTTTACTGTAGTGGTTTAGCGTGGAAACAGCACGTGTTGGTGAAGGTGACATCGCCTGCTCCTTCCCGCCTGCTCCTTCCCTTCCCGGCGCACGGCAGAGTTTCCCGGCCCCGTGGTTCTTCCTCCTGCGCCCCCTTCCCGCACCTCTCACGTGCACCTTGGCTGCTGACGTCCTCCAGGCTTGGTTGAGGACCTCTTCCTCTTCTGATTCTCTGAACGATCCTGAGGGATCTCAGCCTCCTCTAAATCTTCCATCACGGTACTTATGCTGTCTCCCAAATCTATGCTTCTAGCCTGAGTTCCCTGCTGAGTGCCGGTCCCTGGGGATCCAGTGATGTAATAGGAATCTCTCAGGTCCTGTATCCAAAAGAGAGCCCATCCGTGGATTTTTATCTCAGTCGGCGGGCCCTGCCACGCACCCGGCACGCTGCCCCGGAGACCTGGACCATTCCAGCCCCACCCTCCGTGCGGTCTCTGCCGTCCCCAGTCCTGCGACTCGCCCTCCTCCCAGGTCCCAGAACTCACCTCTCTCAGGCCTCCATCTGGCTTGCCTGCCGCAGTCCAGGCCCTTCTCCCTGTGGAGGACCCTCCTCCTTCTGCCTGTATGATCGTTTGAAACCCTAATCCAGCCTGTCACTTCCTTACTGGCAATCCACAAGTGGCCCTGAAATTCCGCCCCACCTTAGCTTAGTTGATGGCTCCCGTTGGCACCTGTCCATTCCTTAGGGAGTGCGTGGTGGTGTGGCCGTGCTGCCCCTCGGCTGTCTGGCTCCACGCCCTTGCCCGAACCAGCTGCTCTGTCCAGGAGTGAGGGAGCAGACATCACACATTTTTAAGTGTGTTTTATCGTAGGAGAATTAACTGATCATTGTACAAGTTTCAGAGCCTGTCTCGTCAGCAGTAAGCAGGTGAGGAAGGGAGGGCCTGTGAGTGGCAAGTTCTCTCTGCCTCTCCTCTTTGTCGGGGATCACAGCCCCGGATAAGCTTTCACAATTTGGAAATCACAAAGGGTGGGAGGGAAAGAGATCCAAGATTGCAAATTTGGAACAGGGTACATTGCTAAGCTGCAACCAGGACGTGCAGTCTTTCTCAGTGGCACCCACTGATTTGTGCAGTGCGCCACCCATGAGACTGAACAGGGCAGACCTGGGAGCCGTCCTGCTGTGAGGACGGAAATGATGGCTGACTGTGATGCCACAGGAGGAGAGTGAGTGAACGTGTGTGTGCACGCGTACATGTGTATACGGGGTGTGTGTTGAGGATGGAGGAGAGGGAACACAGTGGAATCAAAAGTAGGGGGGCCTTCTTACATGGTGATGCGTGACAAGTAGGCATGGTGTGTGGGGGGTGGGGCTGGGGTTGAAGACACGGAATGGGGGCACCCGGCAGGCTTGAGGGCCATATTTACTTCTGACCCCCAGTTTGTCTTATTGGTTTTGGTAAAGGAAATATTTAAAGAAAAACCAAAATATTTTGGCCTAGGTTTATAATCAAAATTTTATTCGTCTTGCAGCAAATGAATTGGCACATGCAGCCAAACCTAGTAACTTTGTCTCAGGGTCTGTGTTGTAGGTAAACAGCCCATTTCCCCAGGCTCATCTTTCCCTCCCTTTGAAAGCGGGCCTCTTAACAAAGATTGTTCACTGATGCGGATTCCATCAGCCTGCCCTGACTCCTCGTCATACGCGGTGCAGGAGGAGAAATAACAGGATAACTTGGGAATCTGAGATTTGCAGATACTAACTACTACATATAAAATAGATCAACAAGTTTCTACTGTACAGCACGGGGAACTATATTCAATGAAAAAAGTATGAAAAGAATTATATGTATGTTCATGTATGACTGAAGCCCTGTGCTGTGCACCAGAAATTGACACAGCATTGTAAACTGACTGTACTTCAGTAAAAAAATAAAGTATGTGTTTTACACACACACACACACACACACAGAATATAGCCCCGTTAAATTCTGTGAGGGGGTGGAACTAAGTAGGGGTGTTAAAAACTCCCCCCACCAAAAAAGTAAAATAAAAAAGAAGCTTTCCCCCAAACTTCTCCTTTTTGCAAAAAAAAAATTCTTTTTAACATTTTTATTATTGAGTTACAGTTATTTTTCAATGTTGTGTCAAATTCCAGTGTAGAGCACAATTTTTCAGTCATACATGAACATGCATATATTCATTGTCACATTTTTTCTCTGTGAGCTACCACAAGATCTTGTATATATTTTCCTGTGCTATGCAGTATAATCTTGTTTATCTAGTCTACATTTTGAAATCCCAGTCTGTCCCTTCCCACCCCTGACCCCCTTGGCAACCACAAGTTTGTCTTCTATGTCTATGAGTCTGTTTCTGTCCTATATTTATTTTTTGGGGTTTTTTTTTTTAGATTCCGCGTATGAGCGACCGCATATGGTATTTTTCTTTCTCTTTCTGGCTGACTTCACTTAGAAGACATTCACCAGGGACATCTGTGTTGCTGCAAATGGCGTTATGTTGTCATTTTTAGTGGCTGAGTAGTATTCCATTGTATAAATATACCGCATCTTCTTTATCCAGTCATCTGTGGATGGACATTTAGGCTGTCTCCATGTCTTGGGTGTTGTAAATAGGGCTGCTATGAACATTGGGGTTCAGGTGTCATCCTGAAGTAGGGTTTCTTCTGGATATATGCCCAGGAGTGGGATTCCTGGGTCATATGGTAAGTCTATTCCTAGTCAAAAAAAAAAAAATTCTTGAATCCAAAATTTAAAAATAGCCGACACAATAGATGAATTATGGTTCCTTTCTAGCAATGCTTCCTGGCAGTGTTAACGTGCACTGGCAACGAGGTTATGAGATGTAATTAACTCCTGGGCCTACACAGTCACTCCCTGAATGTTTCCAAGCTTAATACATTTTAGAAAGAGTGACAGTTGTAATTATGTTGTCAAGCATTTGTCGTTTTCTGCTGTAGCAACACCGCTGAAACCCAGACAGAGAGCTCCACCCGGACTTTGAAGGGTGCAAGGCATGGGTGTTGGTTGCACGTCTTTCCCAAAGTGTGTAAATGTTTATCAGCAGTGTGTAGACAGCCCCGCGTAGACTTTTTCCTTTGGGTTCAAGGGTCCAGTCTGGGCGATCCTGTGTCTTGTCCCCCCAGTGTACTGTCACCTTTCTGACTTCAGCACAGGTGGCTCTCGGAGAGGTCCCCTGCTCCCCCGGCCGCCTTGTCACTTTCTTCCATGAGTGAGTTCCCCATCAGCGACCTGGGAGATCAGACGCCTGCCTTAGGAGCGAGGTCGGGCTGCACGACCTGAGGTCTAACCCCCAGTTTTTGGAGGTGACGTAAATGGGGTAGGAAAAAGGGCAGCTTTGGAGCCAGGCAGACCTGAGTTTTAAGCCGGTTCCAGCCTTTCATTTTGGGGGTCATGTCACTTAGCTTTCCTGGACTTTATTTGTGACACCAGGGTCTCCAACCTGGCTCCCAGCGCTGGGCCTCCACCTCTCCATCCTTTGTTACCTGTTTAATGGGGAGGGTGCAGCTCAGCGGCAGAGCGCATGCTTAGCATGCATGAGGTCCTGGGTTCAATCCCCAGTACTGCTGTTAAAAATAAATAAATATACCTCATTTTTTTAGAAAGCAAACACCCACTTTTGCCTTGTCTTCCTGCTTCAGCTTCCAGTCCCCCCCAGCCCCAATTCGGTGCGTTTCTGTTTGCCCCCCTGCTGTACCAGAGAGGGAACTTGCCCCCTCCCCACTCAGGGTTGCTCTTAGGAAGAAGGAAAAAGATGTACCTTCTGTGATTTTCTGCACTTAGACTTCTCCTTGGATGGGAAGATTGACCTTTGAGATACGCTTCCGGAAGTTCTCAGAATCCGATTTGGCACTGAGCGCGCTGTGTGCTGTTTCAGCCCAGGAGGAAATCTGTGGGGAATTTGCCGACCAAGCAGGAATGTTCTGTGTTTTCACGGAAGAACCCAACCCCATTGCTTCTGCTGGGGCTGCTGCCTCCTCTGGGAACGCCCTCTCTCCCTGGCTTTCTGTTCTCATTTCAAACACGGCCCCCTCCAGGAAGCCTGCCCTGATCTCTCAAGCCAAAAGGAATCTCCGACTTCCAAACTTCATAGTTAAACCATTGCGATATTTATTACGAAAATAAAACGAATGCATTCTAATCATGGAGTAATTTTAAAGCAGAGAAATATGCAGAGGAACAAAACCATGCCCCTCCTAATTCACCAAGACAGGAGCCATTAACCTCGAATGACGTCTCCTTGCAGCTTTTGTTTTCTGCATTATTCATACAGTGGTCACAGCATGCGTAAATTTTCGCATTCTTCTGTCATGAGCACTTGCATTCCATTAAAAATGAGCCCATAAACATGGCAGTGGCTCTGTAATATTTCGAGGTGGTTTTTGATGGAGTGAGTCATCCATTCTCCAGATGCTGGACATTCAGCTTGTTCCCCATTTTCCTAGGTTTTAAGGATCCTAAGATCAGCCACTTTGTGCATTTGTGATTTTTATTTTATTGCATTTTACTTGTTTTGGATTTTTTTTAAGGTAGATTTCTAAAAATGGAATAACCAGACAGACCAGAGCTGATTGACGGATTTAAGGGCATCTGCTATGTCTTACCAGCTTGACTTTCAGAAAGTTAATTTTTTTTTAAATCAAGTTTATTCTCCCTCCGGCGGCATGTATGATTTCTGGGTCAAACGCTATGTTTGCTCATTTGGACAGAAGTAAGTTTTCCCCCCGTTACGAGACACAGAGGTTTAAAACACCAGCGCGTGCGTGCGGACACTGCAGGTGTCTTTCAGAGGCGGGTTGACCGTCCGCCCTGCGCCCAGGCTGTCGTGGCAGGTAGACTGGCCTGTTGGCTGATGTTGTTACCCCTTTGGTTCTGATGGCCGTGTTATGCAAGGTGAGGAAGCTGGATTCCGCCTGGAGTCCTTGGACCAATGCTGTGCCCTCTCCCCAGCACGGGTGTTGTCTGGCGGCCCCCCTCGTTGTGCCCGACTGTTCTGGCCCCCGGACCCCCGGCACCTGGGCTCCGGGGGGCACCCTGGGGAGCGGCCCGGTCTTGATGTGGGCGACCCAGGGGCTGCTCTCCTGGACAAGGCTCTCAGTCCCTGCAGTCACCCTGGTGGGAGTGCGTGGAAATGAGCCTTTTTCTGATTTGGGAGTCCCATTTTTTTTCTTTAGAAAGGATGAGAGTGCAGGCTTTTAAATACACAGATTTTATATATATATATATAAAGGGGATTTATTTTAGAATATTTCCACGCTCTCTTGTCTGGGAAGAGGGCAAAGTATTCTCCGTAGAGTTGGGTGTCTGTTCAGAATGTAGTTTTGGGGGCAAGGAAGTACCTCCTTTTGTTCAGTGCTCAGGGTAAGTGTCCAGTGCTCGGAGTGTCAGCCAGGGTAGCCCTGCCCCTCTGGGTCACACTGGGGAAGGCGGTGGAGATGGGCAGGCTGTTTCCAAGGGTGGGAAAGTGGGGGAGAGCTCTGAGAACCCAGAGCCTGGTTCGGCCCCAGTTGCAAAAATGGTACCTGAGGGTCCCTTCCTTCCTCAGCCTTTGTCCAGACAAGTCACAGACTTGGGTCTTTGGGCCGAAACCGAGCCATGAGCCGCGTGCATCCATCACCAAGTCTCCTGTCCCACGGGGTGTGCATGTCTGACCTGGGGTCACTTGCCCTAAGGGATGGGCGAATGGTGAAGGGCCCGGGGCCCTCCTGCCCCGTGACTGTCTATCTGAGCGGGCCTTTGCTCTAAGAGCCGGAGTGTGTTCAGTGCTTGGTAATGGTTTGTGATGAACTCGTCCTGGGTCCTTCATGAAACCTTTAGGTAATCTGGGGTCCATTTGGAGCACCAGGTCCCCAGCTGCCTGGACTGTCCATTATCCGCTAGCAAACCTCTCAGAATTGTGTTCTCTTTGCTAGGCCGGACCCCCACGTGATCCTCGTCCAGTGCCTACGCCCCCCAACTTCCCTGTCTCCAGGTGGCCGGCCCCCCCGGGCCCTGCATCTCCAGGTGGCTGCCCTCCTGGGCCCTGTGTCTCCAGGTGGCTGCCTTCCTGGGCCCTGCGTCTCCAGGTGGCTGGTCCCCTCAGGCCCTGTGTCTCCAGGTGCCCCTCCCCCGACCCTGCGTCTCCAGGTGGCTGGTCCCCCCCCGTGTCCTATGTCTCCAGGTGGCTGGTCCCCCCCCAGGCCCTGTGTCTCCAGGTGGCTGGTCCCCCCCGGGTCTTATGTCTTCAGGTGGCTGGTCCCCCCCAGGCCCTGTGTCTCCAGGTGGCTGGTCCCCCCCCAGGCCCTGTGTCTCCAGGTGGCTGGTCCCCCCTGGGCCCTGCGTCTCCAGGTCACCAGCTCCCACTGTGGTTGCGCTAGGCTGGTCGTAGACGTGAATGGTGACGAAATAAGATCTCCTGCTCCCCCCTTAGGAGTGTGGATTTTGCTGGTCATTGGGAGATGCTGGTTTTTCATTATCCTGAAGTGCCTGTTGCAGGTCCCATGATATTTGCCTCATGTCTCATGGACCCCAGCTTTGTCGCATCCTGAGTGATGGGAAAGAAGTGGTGTGACCTTGCCTCATCGTGTGAAGGGCGTGTTGGGACCGGGGTGGGAGGGACAGGGTAGGTACCACTCGTGGACTAGGCGATCGTGGACAGGCCTTTGGGCTCTTCAGAAAAGTTGGAAATCTAGGTTTCTCTGGAGAGTTTCCTTATCTTAACAGTGCTGTGGGCCAAGCAGAATAAACATGTCCACTGGTGGCCTTTGAAGCTGACCCTTCTCAAGTCACCTGCCAGCAAGGGTTGAGTGATTGCTACACGTAGGTCTGTGTGTTCAGAGGCATCTGTCAAAGGTGTTTTCTTGCTTTTATTTATTTACTTTTTTTCGAGTTTACATGATTCTGTAACTCCCAAGAAGCTGGCTATCATGTACAGAGACTTCAGTTTAAATTATTGACCCCTATACTTACATGTTGAAGAGCAGGTCTTCACTGTAAAATTAGCCAAAATGTCCTGCCACCGTCTTCCAAGTGACAGCACAGAAAGAACGTCCGAGGTCACCTGGCTGCCCCTCCTCCTCTTCCTGCCTCGTGGGGGTGGGGGTGTCCTGCTGGGGGGGTTCTGTCTGAAAAACCTGGAGTCTTTTTTGACTTTCTCCCCAGACCCAGAGTTGGGACAGGGTGTGACCTGGGTGTCACGATACCCGACCCACCACTGCTGCCTGGAGCTGTCCGGGGGCTGCTCAGATCCAGGGTGGAGGGGTGACGAATGGCCTCAGCTCCTGCCACGCTGGGCTCCTGGCACACAGCGTGGGCCGGCAGGGCTGACTGTCCCCTCTCTTCTGGGCTCCGGGGCTGCTGGCTCAGTCATGTGCAGAACGAGACTTCCCCTCACCCTCCAGGTGCAGGCTGTGGGCCTCACAGCCAGGCTCTGAGGGGCATGCACCCCGGGGCCACCCTCCCCAACCCGCACCCCCGCCTCTGCTCAGGGTGTTTCACCTCGGGGAGCCTTCATTCAGGTGTTACTCTTATTTTTTGTTTTGGACTGCAAGATCCTGGCTTCGGGCGTGGTTTGGGCCAGTGGTCGCAGGGGCCTGGCCTGGGGAGCGGTTTGGGCCAGTGGTCGCGGGGGCCTGGTTTGGCCAGTGGTCGCGGTAGCCTGGTTTGGGGAGCGTATTGGGCCAGTGGTCACGGGGGCCTGGCCTGGGGCGCGGTTAGGGCCAGTGGTTGCGGGGGCATGGCCTGGGGAGTGGTTTGGGCCAGTGGTCACGGGGGCCTGGCCTGGGGCGCCGTTTGGGTCAGTGGCTGCGGGATCCTGGCTTGGGGCGCGGTTTGGGCCAGTGGTCAAAGGGGCCTGGCC
This sequence comes from Vicugna pacos, assembly GCF_048564905.1. Taxonomy (NCBI): domain Eukaryota; kingdom Metazoa; phylum Chordata; class Mammalia; order Artiodactyla; family Camelidae; genus Vicugna; species Vicugna pacos. Next base: position 4,738,028 of record NC_133022.1, read on the forward strand.
TGGGGCGCGGTTTCGGCTAGAGGTCGCGGGGGCGTGGTTTGTGGAGCGGTTTGGGTCAGTGGTCGAGGGGGCCTGGTCTAGGGAGCGGTTTGGGCTAGTGGTCGCGGTGGCACGGTTTGGGGAGCGGTTTGGGCCAGTGGTCGCGGTGGCCTGGTCTGGGGAGCGGTTTGGGCCAGTGGTCGTGGGGGCCTGGTCTGGGGAGCGGAATGGGCCAGTGGTCGCGGGGGCCTGGTTTGGGCCAGTGGTCGCAGGGGCATGGCCTGGGGAGCTGTTTGGGCCAGTGGTCGCGGGGTCCTGGTCTGGCGAGCGGTTTGGGCCAGTGGTCTCGGTGGCCTGGTCTGGGGAGCGGTTTGGGTCAGTGGTCGTGGGGGCCTGGTTTGGGGAGCGATTTGGGCCTGTGGTCACGGGGCCTAGTCTGGGGAGCGGTTTGGGCCAGTGGTCGCGGGGTCCTTTCCTGGGGAGCGGTTTGGGCCAGTGGTCGCGGGGTCCTGGTCTGGGGAGCGGGTTGGGCCAGTGGTCGCGGGGGCCTGGCCTGGGGAGCGGTTTGGGCCAGTGGTCGCGGGGGCCTGGTCTGGGGAGCGGTTTGGGCCAGTGGTCCCGGGGGCCTGGTCTGGGGAGCGGTTTGGGTCAGTGGTCGCGGGGGCCTGGTCTGGGGAGCGATTTGGGCCAGTGGTCATAGGGGCCTGGTTTGGGCCAGTGGTCACGGGGTCCTGGTCTAGGGAGCGGTTTGGGCCAGTGGTCGCGGGGGCCTGGCCTGGGAAGCGGATTGGGCCAGTGGTCGCGGGGGCCTGGCCTGGGAAGCGGTTTGGGCCAGTTGTCGCGGGGGCCTGGCCTGGGGAGCGGTTTGGGTCAGTGGTCGCGTGGCCTAGTCTGTGAAGGGGTTTGTGCCAGTGGTCGCGGTGGTCTGTTCTGGGGAGCGGTTTGGGCCTGTGGTCACAGGGGACTGGTTTGGGCCAGTGGTCACGGGGGCCTGGTTTGGGGAGCGGTTTGGGCCAGTGGTCGCCGGGGCCTGGTTTGGGCCAGTGGTCGCGGGGGCATGGCCTGGGGAGCGGTTTGGGCCAGTGGTCTCGGTGGCCTGGTCTGGGGAGCGGTTTGAGTCAGTGGTCTCGGGGGCCTGGTCTGGGGAGCGGTTTGGGTCAGTGGTCGTGGGGGCCTGGTTTGGGGAGTGGTTTGGGCCAGTGGTCGCGGGGCCTAGTCTGGGGAGCAGTTTGGGCCTGTGGTCACGGGGCCTTGTCTGGGGAGCGGTTTGAGCCAGTGGTCGCGGGAGCCTGGCCTGGGGAGCGGTTTGGGCCAGTGGTCGCGGGGGCCTGGTTTGGGGAGCGGTTTGGGCCAGTGGTCGCGGGGGCCTGGTCTGGGGAGCGGTTTGGGCCAGTGGTCGTGGGGGCCTGGTGTGGGTAGCGGTTTGGGCCAGTGGTCGCGGGGGCCTGGCCTGGGGCGCCGTTTGGGTCCGTGGCTACGGGATCCTGGCTTCGGGCGCGGTTTGGGCCAGTGGTCGTGGGGTCCTGGTTTGGGCCAGTGGTCGCGGGGGCCTGGTCTGGGGAGCGGTTTGGACCAGTGGTCGCGGGGGCTTGGTCTGGGGAGCGGTTTGTGTCAGTGGTCGCGGGGGCCTGGTGTGTGGAGCGGTTTGGGCCAGTGGTCGCGGGGGTTGGTCTGGGGAGCGGTTTGGGCCAGTGGTCTTGGGTGCCTGGCCTTGGGAGCGGTTTGGGTCAGTGGTCGCGGGGCCTAGTCTGGGGAGCGGTTTGGGCCAGTGGTCGCGGGGGCCTGGTCTGGGGAGCAGTTTGGGCTAGTGATCGCGGGGGCCTGGTTTGGGCCAGTGGTCGCGGGGGCCTGGTCTGGGGAGCGGTTTGGGGCAGTGGTCACGGGGGTCTGGTCTGGGGAGCGGTTTTGGCCAGTGGTCGCGGGGGCCTGGTCTGGTTAGTGGTTTGGGCCAGCAGCCGCGGGGGCCTGGTCTGGGGAGCGGTTTGGGCCAGTGGTCGCGGGGGCCTGGTTTGGGCTAGTGGTCACGGGGGCCTGGTCTGGGGAGCAGTTTGGGCCTGTGGTCAGAGGGGCCTGGTTTGGGCCATTGGTCACGGGGGCCAGGTTTGGGGAGCGGTTTGGGCCAGTGGTCGCGGGGGCCTGGTTTGGGCCAGTGGTCGCGGGGGCATGGCCTGGGGAGCGGTTTGGGCCAGTGGTCTCGGTGGCCTGGTCTGGGGAGCGGTTTGAGTCAGTGGTCTCGGTGGCCTGGTCTGGGGAGCGGTTTGGGTCAGTGGTCGTGGGGGCCTGGTTTGGGGAGCGGTTTGGGCCAGTGGTCGCGGGGCCTAGTCTGGGGAGCAGTTTGGGCCTGTGGTCACGGGGCCTTGTCTGGGGAGCGGTTTGAGCCAGTGGTCGCGGGAGCCTGGCCTGGGGAGCGGTTTGGGCCAGTGGTCGCGGGGGCCTGGTTTGGGGAGCGGTTTGGGCCAGTGGTCGCGGGGGCCTGGCCTGGGGAGCTGTTTGGGTCAGTGGTCGCGTGGCCTAGTCTGTGAAGTGGTTTGTGCCAGTGGTCGCGGTGGTCTGGTCTGGGGAGCGGTTTGGGCCTGTGGTCACGGGGGCCTGGTTTGGGCCAGTGGTCACGGGGGCCTGGTCTGGGGAGCGGTTTGGGCCATTGGTCGCGGGGGCCTGTCCTGGGAAGTGGTTTGGGCCAGTGGTCGCGGGGGCCTGGCCTGGGGAGCGGTTTGGGCCAGTGGTCCCGGGGGCCTGGTCTTGGGAGCGGTTTGAGCCAGTGGTCGCGGGGGCGTGGTCTGTGGAGCGGTTTGGGCCAATGGTCGCGGTGGCCTATCCTGGGTCGCGGTTTGTGCCAGTGGTCGCGGGGGCCTGGTCTGGGGAGCGGTTTGGGCCAGTGGTCATGGGGGCCTGGTCTGGGTAGCGGTTTGGGCCAGTGGTCGCGGGGGCTTGGCCTGGTGTGCGGTTAGGGACAGTGGTCACGGGGGCCTGGCCTGGGGCGCGGTTTGGGCTAGTGGTCGCAGGGACCTTTTTTGTGGAGCGGTTTGGGCCAGTGGTCGCGGGGGCCTGGCCTGGGGCGCCGTTTGGGTCCGTGGCTACGGGATCCTGGCTTCGGGCGCGGTTTGGGCCAGTGGTCGTGGGGTCCTGGTTTGGGCCAGTGGTCGCGGGGGCCTGGTCTGGGGAGCGATTTGGGCTTGTGGTCGCGGGGGCCTGGTCTGGGCAGCGGTTTGGACCAGTGGTCGCGGGGGCTTGGTCTGGGGAGCGGTTTGTGTCAGTGGTCGTGGGGGCCTGGTGTGTGGAGCGGTTTGGGCCAGTGGTCGCGGGGGTTTGTCTGGGGAGCGGTTTGGGCCAGTGGTCTTGGGGGCCTGGCCTTGGGAGCGGTTTGGGTCAGTGGTCGCGGGGCCTAGTCTGGGGAGCGGTTTGGGCCAGTGGTCGCGGGGGCCTGGTCTGGGGAGCAGTTTGGGCTAGTGATCGCGGGGGCCTGGTTTGGGCCAGTGGTCGCGGGGGCCTGGTCTGGGGAGCGGTTTGGGTCAGTGGTCACGGGGGTCTGGTCTGGGGAGCGGTTTGGGCCAGTGGTCGCGGGGGCCTGGTCTGGTTAGTGGTTTGGGCCAGCGGCCGCGGGGGCCTGGTCTGGGGAGCGGTTTGGGCCAGTGGTCGCGGGGGCCTGGTTTGGGCTAGTGGTCACGGGGGCCTGGTCTGGGGAGCGGTTTGGGCTAGTGGTCGCAGGGGCCGGGTTTGTGGAGCGGTTTGGGCCAGTGGTCACGGGGGCCTGGCCTCGGGCGCGGTTTGGGTCAGTGGTCGCGGGGGCCTGGCCTTGGGAGCGGTTTTGGCCAGTGGTCACGGGGGACTGGCCTTGGGCGCGGTTTGGGCCAGTGGTCGCGGGGGCCTGGCCTGGGGCGCCGTTTTGGTCAGTGGCTCCGGGATCCTGGCTTCGGGCACGGTTTGGGCCAGTGGTCGCGGTGGCCTGGCCTGGGGCGCGGTTTGGGCCAGTGGTCACAGGGGCCTGGCCTCGGGAGCGGTTTGGGTCACTGGTCACGGGGGCCTGGCCTGGGGAGCGGTTTGGGCCAGTGGTCGCGGGGGCCTGGCCTGGGGAGCGGTTTGGGCCAGTGGCCGCGGGGTCCTTGTCTGGGGAGCGTTTTGGGCCAGTGGTCGCGAGGGCCTGGTCTGGGGTGCGGTTTGGGTCATTGGTCGCGGTGGCATGGTCTGGGGAGCGGTTTTGTCCAGTGTTCGTGGGGGCCTGGTCTGGGGAGCGATTTGGGCCAGTGGTCATAGGGGCCTGGTTTGGGCCAGTGGTCACAGGGTCCTGGTCTAGGGAGCGGTTTGGGCCAGTGGTCGCGGGGGCCTGGTCTGGGGAGCGGTTTGTGTCATTGGTCCCGGGGTCCTGGTCTGGGGAGCGGTTTGGGTCAGTGGTCGCGGGGGCCTGGTCTGGGTAGCGGTTTGGGCTAGTGGTCGCGGGGGCCTTTCCTGGGGCGCCGTTTGGGTCAGTGGCTATGGGATCCTGGCTTCAGGCGCGGTTTCGGCCTGTGGTCGCTGTTTGTGTTAGTGGTCGCGGGAAGTCATGACTCTTCTTTTCTTCTAGAATCGGGCTGCCCGAGTCAGAGTGGGTAAGGGGGACAAGCCAGTGACCTACGAGGAGGCACACTCGCCTCACTACATCGCGCACCGCAAAGGCTGGCTGTCGCTGCACACAAGTGAGGGGGCGATGCCTGTCTCGGTGGTAGAGGTGGACGAGGACGTGCAGGGGGTCGGTGATGCGACCCCAGGCCCCACCGCAGGAGTTCTTAATCGTGATTGTCACAAAAACAGGAAATGAACACGTGTCAGAAGTTTTATTTGACTCACTAATCAGTGGCAGAGACAAAAATCAGTTAGCGCCTTCAAAGGAGAAGTAAAAAGGCAGAGACGTGATACGGCTGGCAGTTATTTTTCATTCACGGTGCCTGAAGGCAATTATTTTGTATTGCTATTGGGTGTCTGTAATTTAAGGAGATGTAGACTAGCTCAGAGGCAGTGGAAAGAGTTATAACCCAGTAGAAATCGATGACCCGGAAAACTGAATATTGCAGTTTCCCCCCGAAGCACACGTTTCACTACAAGTTGCCCTCCATTATTCACAGATTCCATGTTTGTGAATTTGCACACTCTTGGTCTTTCACGTTCATTCTGAGACATGGGCGGAGCAGAACCCCTCATGCATCTTGCCATGCAAGCAAGGCTCTGCCTTTTAGCTTCAGCTTTCATGCTGTAAACAGATATCCATTTTGAAATGTATTAGTGCTGTGTTTTCAAGTTTTGTGCTTTTTTTTTTTTGGTGATTCCACTGCCTCAAAGTAGCATATAATACTGAAGTTCTGTCTAGTGTTCCTAAGCACAAGAAGGCTTCAATTTACCTTACAGGGAAAACATGATAAAAAAGCTTTCTTCAGGCATGAGTTAATAAAGGTGTTGGGAAAGAGTTCAGTGTTAACCAGCCACACGTAGATATCTTTAAACAGAAAAACAAAATAAAACCTTACATATTGATCTGTTGACAAAAATATTGTAACCAAAGGCTTGAGAAACCTAACCATGTATTTCCATCAGGAACAGTGATTCATTATTTGCTAATTCATTATTCACGGTGATTTTATGGAACATAACTAGTGAGTTTATAGAATATAACTACTATGGATTAATGAGAATCAATAGTATTTTGTTTCCTATGAGAGTCTCAACTTGAATGTTTGAGATACATGTATCTAGAGAACGTACTTAAAATACGGATTTCTTTTCCCCACCCATTTCAAGTTCTGGGTCTAAAGTCTGGGGGTGGGTGTAGAGACCCTTAACAGCTAAGGGTCCAGAACGAGAATCCAGTGGTTGAGGTCACGGCGCTGGCCAGTGAGAGAACTCACATCCTTAAACTCAGAAGTAGCTGGTGGCCTCATCTCTGGCCCGTGGGCTGGCGAGGGCTTCTATACGGTGGTGAAGAAGGAGCGGGAAGGGGGCTGGCAGAGGAATCACCTGAGTCTTGTGCCCTGGTGAATTTTTTTTTGTAAAACAAGGGTACTGATCATATGTACTTCACAGGATTTGTTTGGGGGTTATTGGCATAATTTACTTTGCGTTTAAAGTGTATTTCTTTTTATCCCCTTTATAGGACAAAAGAGAAGAGGCTGGGGTCGGGTGTGGAATCAAGTGCCCAGGGCCCTTGGATGTTACCGCTAGAGTTTTGACCAACGTGCCGTGCTGCCCTTCTCTTTTCAGGTAACCTGGATGGGGAGGAGCATGCCGCAGAGCGGACAGTGGAAGATGTCTTCCTCCGCAAATTTATGCTCGGCACCTTCCCAGGCTGCCTGGCTGACCAGCTTGTCCTCAAGCGCTGGGCTAACCAGCTGGAGATCTGTGCCCTGGTCCTGAGACAGCTGCCCGCACACAAGTTCTACTTCCTCGTGGGCTACAGCGAGACCCTGCTGTCCCACTTCTACAAGTGTCCTGTGCGTCTGCACCTGCAAACTGTGCCCTCCAAGGTTGTGTATAAGTACATCTAGGCCATCTGCCCCTTCTGCATCAAGCTCTAGCCTGCGAAGGACAGAAACCTGTGGGAAAGGGCTGAAGTAGAAATGGGGGAAGTAGGTCCCATCGGACTACTGAGGCTTTGTTTTCAAAGTTGCCCTCGAATAAATAGACTTTTTCCATGTTGTCCTGCCTTTCAGTCCATCTAGGGAACTAAAACAGGGTTTCCTTGAGGATGCTGTAGGCTTCCCAGGAAGGTGGCTAGTTACATAAGGTTTAGGTAATATTTAACAGTTCATTGAGTATTTTGTGCCAATTGTGTCAGGAACTTTACCTGAAGTTCTTCGTTGCCTCTTAAAAACGGAAAGATTCAAGCAGTGTTAATTTTCTAAAAATCAAAACAATACCGACATGGTGGGGAAGGTTATAGCTCAGCGGTGAGAGTACATGCTTAGCATGCACGAGGTCCTGAGTTCAGTCCCCAGTACCTCCATTGAAATAACTAAATAAATAAACCGAGTTACCTCCCCCTCAAAAAACAAGTAAAAACAATATGGACATGTATGACGTTAACCATGAAGCTTACTTGTAATGCTTCCCCAGGAAGGACTACTGTAAACTGTTGTAGTTTATTTCCAGGTGTACTTTTCTCCCCAGAAATCCTGTACTGCATGCTCATTATTTATTAAGCTTTTAACTGCCCCTACACTGTGCCAGACACTCAGCTGGGAGCCCATCAAGGAACAGAACCTTCCATTCCAGGATCCTTGCCTTCACAGCACTTGTATCCCAGTGGAAGGGGGCAGACGGATGGGCAGCATCGAAGACTCCAGGCAGTTGAGGGAGGTAGGTAGGCCGGTAAACGAGGGAAGAACGTTTCAGGGACGTGCTATCTGCGGGAGCTGCACGTGGTACTGGGAAATGGGGCAGGGTTTGCTGACCTTCGACTCCACCCAGATGCCGATGACCCTCCCCTTGTCCACGACGCTGATACCCTTAACTTGGTCCTGGACGCTAATGCCCACTCTGATCCTAACCCTTGATTCTCCCTGATTCTACCCACAACTCGACCTTTACCCTCAACCTCACTTACCTGAGGGTGTCCACCAGGGCCTTAGACTAACTGACGGACTCACCCTGGCCCTGACCATGACCCTGTGCCCTTGACATGCAGAAAACCTCGCTTTGAAAACTTCATGCTAACACTGTCCCGACCCTTCCTGTGACCCCAACTCAACTCATCCTAACTGGTAACACTGATGCTTCCTTTGACCGTGATCCTCACCCAAACGTTCATCATAACCTTTTCCACGAACCAGAAAATCATTTAAATATGACCCTAATTCTGGCTCTCGCTCATCACTAAACCAGACTCTGAGGCTGACCTTGACCTTGAAACTCAGCCCTCACCCAGACACTCCCTCACACAGATCCATCCTTGCTCTTGACCCTGCTCTAAGACTCAACAATCGCAAAGTTGTCGTTCAGGCCCTGAGACTCACACTGGTACCCTTGTGACAAAATTCAAGCTGACTGGACTTTGACCCTCACCCTGACCCTCTCTGACCTTCACTCTGACCAAACCCTCACCCTCAATCTGATCCTGAACCTGCCTTTTCATCTGAACTTGACCCTCTGTTCCACGTTTTCATCCTAATACTGGCTAACCAGAAGTTCTGACCCTCACCATTATGCTGACTGTGACCTTGACAAACTCAGCTGGACTTGATTATGTCCCTGACCCTCAGAACCCAGATCCACCCACATACTGATCATGAAACTGACCTTGGCTCTGAACTTCATATAAATCCTCAACCTGACCCTGGCCCTTATCCTGTATCTGACTGTGACCCTCATGCTCACCCTTGCCTTGATACTGAACATGACAGCCTCACCCAGACCTTCCTTGACCCTGATCCTCTTTTTTTTTTTTAATTAAAATGTATTGGACAAATAAAGGTATGTAAATGTATGGTGTAAGGTATGTTAATGCATGAATGTATTGTAATATGATTGCCGTTATAGTGATAATTAGCACTTGTGTCTCATTAGAAAATTCTCCTTTCTTTTTAGTAGTTGGAAGAATTATTATCGTGTCTTGGTTTTTGATCATTGTAATATAATATAGTCTCTGTTCACTGTAGTGTGCATCATATCTCTAGGATTTACATACTGCTTGTTGTAAGTTTGTATCCTAAACATCTGTCGAGTCCTCCCCTCCCTGCATCCCCTGGTAGTCATCATTTTATTCTGGTTTTAAAAAGTTGGCTTTGTTAAATTCTACATGTAAGTGATGTCATGCAGTATTTGTCTTTCTACGTCTGGCTTAACTCACTTAGCATAATATAGTCAAGGTCCATCCATGTTGTAAGTGTCAGGATGTCCTCCTTTCTCAAGGCTGAAGAATAATTCCGTTTGTGTGTGTGTGTGTGTATGTGTGTGCGCACGCGCGCGTGTGTTCAACATTTTTATCCATTCATCATTTAGAAATTTAAAAAAATTATTATTTTCTATTTTGTGAATTTAAAACATTTTTATTGAGTTATAGTTAGTTTACAATGTTGTGTCAATTTCTGGTGCACAACACAATTTTTCAGTCATACATGAATGTACATATATTCATTTTCATAATCTTTTTCACCATGAGCTACTATAAGATCTTGTATATATTTCTCTGTGCTATACAGTATAAACTTGTTTATCTATTCTATATATACCTATCAGTATCTACAAATCTCAAGCTCCAAGTCTGTCCCTTTGCACCCCCCTCCCCCCTGGCAATCACAAGTTTGTATTCTATGTCTGTGAGTCTCTTTCTGTTTTATATATACTTTCATTTTTTTCTCTGCCTCCTCCTTTTACATTCTTCAAATGAGTGATATCATATGGTATTCTTTCTCTTTCTGGCTTACTTCAGTTAGAATGACATTCTCCAGAACCATCCATGTTGCTGCAAATGGTGTTATGTTGTCATTTTTATGGCTGTATAGTAGTTCATTGTATAAATATACCACTTCTTCTTTATCCAGTCATCTGTTGATGGACATTTAGGCTGTTTCCATGTCTTGACTATTGTAAATAGTGCTGCTATGAACATTGGGGTGCAGATGTCTTTTTGAAGTAGGGTTCCTTCTGGATACATGCCCAGGAGTGGGATTCCTGGATCATATGGTAAGTCTTTTCCTAGTCTTTCGAGGAATCTCTATACTGTTTTCCACAGTGGCTGCACCAAACTGCATTCCCACCAGCAGTGCAGGAGAGTTCCCCTTTCTCCACAGCCTCTCCAGCATTTGTCATTTGTGGATTTTTGAATGACGGCCATTCTGACTGGTGTGAGGTGATACCTCATTGTAGTTTTGATTTGCACTTCTCTGATAATTAGTGATATTTAGCTATTTTTCATGTGCCTATTGACTATTTGTATTTATTCCTTGGAGAATTGCTTGTTTATGTCTTCTGCCCATTTTTGGATTGGATTGTTTTTTTTTTCTTATTAAGTCACATGAGCTGCTTATATGTTCTGGAGATCAAGCCTTTGTCAGTTTCATCTTTTGCAAAAATTTTCTCCCGTTCCGTAGGTTGTCGTTTTGTTTATGGTTTCCTTTGCTGTGCAGAAGCTTGTAAGTTTCCTTAGGTCTCATTTGTTTATTCTTGCTTTTATATCTATTGTTTGGGTAGACTGCCCTAGGAAAGCATTTTTGAGATGTATGTGAGATAATGTTTTGCCTGTGTTATCTTCTAGGAGGTTTATTGTATCTTGTCTTGTGTTTAAGTCTTTGATCCATTTTGAGTTTATTTCTGTGGATGGTGTAAGGGAGTGTTCTAGCTTCATTGATTTATGTGCTGCTGTCCAGTTTTCCCAACACCATTTGCTGAAGAGACTGTCTATTCCATTGTATGTCCTTGCCTCCTTTGTCGAAGATTAGTTGACCAAAAGATTGTGGGTTCATTTCTGGGCTCTCTATTCTGTTCCATTGGTCTATATGTCTGTTTTTGTACCAATACCATGCTGTCTTGATGACTGTAGCTCTATAGTAGTGTCTGAAGTCTGGGAGAGTTATTCCTCCAGCCTCTTTCTTTCTCTTCAATAATGCTTTGGCAATTCTAGGTCTTTTATGGTTCCATATAAATTTTATATGATCTATTCTAGTTCTGTGAAATGTGTCCTGGGTGATTTCATAGAGATTGCACCAAATCTGTAGATTGCCTTGGGCAGTGTGACCATTTTAACACTGTTGATTCTTCCAATCAAGGAGCATGGGGGATCTTTCCATTTTTAAAGTCTTCTTTAATTTCCTTCATCAGTGGTTTATAGTTTTCTGTGTATAATTCTTTCACTTCCTTGGTTAGATTTATTCCTAGGTAGTTTATTACTTTGGGTGCTATTTTAAAGGAGATTGTTTCTTTACTTTCTTTTTCTGTTGATTCATCATTAATGTAAAGAAATGCAACGGATTCTTGTACATTAATTTTGTAGCCTACTGCCTTGATGAATTCTTTGATTAGTTCTAGTAGTTTTTGTGTGGATCTTTTAGGGTTTTCTATATATAGTATCATTTCATCTGTATATTGACAATTTTATCTCTTCTTTTCCATTTTGGGTCCCTTTTATTTCTCTCTCTTGCCTGATTGCTGTGGCTAGGACTTTGAAGACTATGTTGAATAGCAGTGGTGACAGTGGGCATCCTTGTCTTGTCCCAGATTTTAGTGGAAAGCTTTTGAGTTTTTCACTGTTGAGTACTATGCTGGCTGTAGGTTTGTCATATATAGCTTTTATTATGTTGAGATATGTCCCCTCTATACCCACTTTGGTGAAAGTCTTTATCATTAAATGGGTGTTGAATTTTATCAAATGCTTTTTCTGCATCTTCTGAGATGATCATGTGGTTTTTGTCCTTTCTCTTGTTGATGTGATGTATTACATTGATTGATTTGCATATGTTGAACCACTCCTGTGTCCCTGGGATGAACCCCACTTGATCATGATGTATAATCTTTTTTCATGTGTTGTTGGATTCTATTTGCTAATATTTTGGTGAGGATTTTGGCGTCTATGTTCATCAGTGATATTGGTCTGTAATTCTCTTTCTTGTTAGTGTCTTTGCCTGGTTTTGGTATCAGGGTGGTGGTGGCTTCATAGAATGAGTTTGGGAGTATTCCCTCCTTTTCAATCGTCTGGAAGAGTTTGACAAGGACTGGTAAGAGTTCTTTGTATGTTAGATAGAATTGCCTGGTGAAGCTGTCCAGTCCTAGACTTTCATTTGTAGGGAAGTTTTTATTGCTAACTCAATTTCATTTCTAGTGATCAGTTTGTTCAAGTGGTCAGTTTCTTGTTGATTCAGTCTTGGTCGACTGTATATTTCCAGAAACTTGTCTGTCTCCTCTAGGTTATCCAGTTTGCTTCCATATAGGTTTTCATAATATTCTCGTATGATATTCTGTATTTCTATGTTATTTGTTGTAATTTCTCCATTTTCCTTTCTTATTTTGCTGGTTTGTGCTCTCCCTTTTTTTCTTCTTTGTGAGTTTGGCCAGAGGTTTGTCAATTTTATTTAATCTTTCAAAAACCAGCTTTGGGTTTGATTGATTTTTTCTGTCTTTTTTAAAACTCTATTTTACTTATTTCTTCCCTGATTTTTATTATTTCCTTCCTTCTGGTGACTTTGGCTTTTTTGCTCTTCTCCTTCTAATTATTTAAGCTGGTTGGTTGGATTGTTTGAGATCCTTCTTTTTTGAGGAAGACCTGTATTGCTATAGCCTTTCCTCTTAGCACTGCCTTTGCTGTATCCCATAAATTTTTTGTGCTTGTTTTTTCATTTTCATTTGTCTCAAGGTATTTTTTAATTTCAACTTTGATTTCCTCATTGACCCATTGGTTTTTTAGTAGCACGTTGTTTAATCTCCATTCTGTCATTATTTTCTCCTTTATTTTTCTGTAGTTGATTTCTAGTTTTGTGGCATTGTGGTCAGTAAAGATGCTTGAGATAATTTCTGTCTTCTTAAAATTGTTGAGGCTTCTTTTGTGTCCAAGTACATCATCGATCCTGGAAAATGCTCCATGTGAACCTGAAAAGAATGTATATCCTATTTTTGGGAGGTGTAATGCTCTGAAAATATGCACCAAGTCTGATTTTTCTGTTGTATCATTTAATTTCTCTGTTACCTCATTTATTTTCTGTCTGGAAGATCTGTCTAGTGATGTTAATGCATTGGTAAATTCTCTGACAATTGTATTCCCATCAATTTCCCCCTTTATCTCTGTTAGTAATTGTTTTATGTATTTAGGTGCTTTTATATTGGGTGCATATATATTAACGAGTGTAATGTCCTCATCTTGGATTGCTCCTTTAATCATTATAAAGTGTCCTTCTTTATCTTTCTTTAAGGCCTTGTTTCAAAGTCTATTTTGTCTGAAATCTGTATTGCTATACCTGCTTTCTTGGCTTTTCCGTTTGCATGGAGTATCCTTTTCCATCCTTTCACTCACTCTGTATGTGTCCTCACTGAAGTGAGTCTCTTGTATGTAGCATATTGAGGGTTCTTTCTTTATTATCCCATCTGCCACTCTATGCCTTTTGATTGGAGCATTTAGTCCATTGACATACACAGTAATTAATGATAGATGAGTGTTTATTGCCATTTTGAACTTATTTTTTCAGTTGATTTGATATTTCCTCTTTGTTCCTTTCTTCTTTTGTGGTTTGATAATTTTCCTTTGCATTATGTTGGATTTTATTTAGTTTTTGTGACTCATTTGTAAGTTTTTGTCTTGCGGTTACCCGTTTTTGTAAGTCTATTAACCTACTACTGTAACAGTTTGTACTAAACAAGTAGTAATATTAGCTCAAGCCCATCCTACCGAGAACAGAAAATTTAAAAAAGAAAAAAAAATTCTGTATTTTCCTGCTTCCCTCTCCCACTCTTAATGATTTAGATGTCTTCTTTTACAATTTCATGTTTATTCTATTTGTAACTTATAGTAGTTACCACCTTTTCAGTTATGATTTTCTCAGTTCTGTGACATCCTGCTTCTTTTTTATTTAGTGTAGACCTGTCAGTATTTCTTTTAGCATGGGTTTAGTGTTGCTAACTCTTCTAGTTTTTGCTCATCTGTGAAGTTCTTTTATCTCCTTCTCTTCTAAAGGGCAGACTTGCTGGATAAAGTATCCTAAGCTGCATCTTTTTTTTCATTCAGGACTTTGAATATATCTTGCCACTCCCTTCTGGCCTGTAGAGAAATCAGCTGAAAGCCTTCCCTTGTAACTCACTATTTGCTTTTCTCTTGCTGCTTTTAGGATCATTGTTTATCCTTGGCCCTGGCCATCTTGATTCTAATATGTCTATGTGTGGGTCTGTTTGGGTTCTTCCTGTTTGAGACCCTCTGAACTTCCTGTACTTGGATATCTGATCCTTCTTTAGGTTCGGGAAGTTTTCAGTCATGATTCCTTCCAATACCTTTTCAGTCCCCTTTGTTCTTTCTTCCCCTTCTGGGACCCCTATTATGCGTAGATTGCCTTGCTTTATATTACCCCATAGATCCCTTATACTGTTATCATTGCTTTTTACTTATTTTTCTCTCAGCTGTTCTGATTGGGTGCTTTCTGTTGTCCTGTCTTCTAGGTCATTTATTCATTCCTCTGCATTATCTAGCCTGCTTTGTACAGCCTTTAGGTCAGCTCTCATCTCAGCAAATGAGTTTTGCAACTTTACTTGGCTCTTCTTTATAGCTTCAATTTCATTTTTGACATATTTTATATCTCTTAACACTCTCTTTTAGTTTCTTTAGTACTTGATCACTCCTTTTTGGACATCTTGATCTAGTAGGCCATCAATGTCCAGTTCATTGATCGTGGTTTCAGGGATGTTCTCTTGTTTTAATTGGGAGTGGTTCCTCTGCTTGTTCATCTTGCTCATATCTCTGGCACTGTGGCCTATGGAGTATCAGTTATCTATTGTGGTCCTTAAGGAGTTTATTTATCTATCTAAAGCTTATGCAGGAATAAAGGTTAAAAAAGTGAGAGAGAATTGTAAAAGAAGGGAGGATAAAAGGTTTGAAAACTCATATAATCAATAACAGAAGAACAAATTGAAGCAAAATAACAATTGAGTTGAGAAGTCTTTTAAAAACCTTAAAAAAGGAGAAAAAGATATTTGAAACCTGAGTGTAATCAATAACAGGAGATCAAAACCAAGAGAAATAAAAATGAAATTGAGGTTAATTAAAAAAATAATAAAAATATTTGAAAAGAAAAGTTTTAAAGGGATTAAAACTGGAGACATACACAATTGTTTAAAAAGTAAAAATTTAAGAAGTAATAGAAAATAGAACAAAGAAAAAAGGATAAAAGAAAAAAAGTGGATGTGTTCTTATGGAGACTGTGCACTCTCAATTATTTTATTGAGAAGTCTTTCTGTTCCCTCCCTGATGCGTGGACATAGCCCGCTGCTTCCTGAGGCCGTCAGTTCATTCCCCTGGTTTGTGGTGCTCCCAGTAACGGTCAGCAAGCAAATCATGCCCCCTCCCAACACTGCAGTCAGGAGCTGAGCTCCTGTATGGTAGGCGATGGATCACTCCCCTTCCCAGTGCTGTGGTCATTGCTGCACTTGAGCAAGTTAGGTGGGCAGGTCGTGCCCCCCCCAACAGTACGGTCAGGTGCTGTACTCTTACAAAGTAGGCGGGCTGGTCTTGCCCCCTCCCAGCACTGCGATCACGTGCTGTGCTCCTGCTGGAAAGAGGTGACCACTCACCCTCTCCTGGTGCCGGTCGCTTCCTGCTCTGTGCAGCTGCCCACTCCACCTCAGGTCCACGCTTCATAGGTGGGCTCGGGGAAGACCACAGAACAGCCCTGCCCCATTCCATGTCAAAACTCAGCTCCTTGTTTGTGTGAAGGCACAAGTTCTCAGAGGTACCAGGGCAGAACGATCCTATCTGCCTCGGCCTGTAAACAAGTCTCCATCTCGCCTTTGCGGCTCCTAAGCCCTTAGGTACACCTAAGGTCAATTCAGGATTTGACCCCACCCATATCTGAGTGCTAGGCACTGTAGGATATGGCAGCTGTGGCTGAGCTGCGCCTCTCTTCTGAAAACCAGTTTGGTGGGTATTTGGAGATGCGGTTATGGCACCCTTCTCCCCAGGGCACATGAGCAATGTTGCTTTTTTTCCATATTTTGTGGAGGGCCCAGGTTGTTCTGCCCTGTGTACCCACACATCCATGGCACGCAGCACCCTGCAGTCCCCCGGGATTGTCTCAGGGCAGCCTGCCCCAGTCCTCTGCCCTACTCGGTCAGCTTGTCCCATTCCCCACCTGCCAATTTGCCTCTGTGTCTGGGGGTTGTGCAGACCCTCTGTGCCCAATTAACTTATTTCTGTGAGTCAAGATCTGTTCCATACAGATCTGAGACTCAGAGGCTCCCCCTCCATCCCTCTGACTTCTACATTGGAGGGGGCAGACCCAGCAAACAAGCACTATTCCTTCTTTGCTGCTCCCTCCCCACGGGACTGGTCCCGCACTGTTTTGCTTTTTCTTCTTTTTTTCCCCTTTCTCCTACCAGATTAATAGTGTCTTTGTCTTTTGAAGAGGGTGATGTTCTGTCGGAGTTCAGCAGATGCTCTGGTTGGCTAGGTGGGTCTGTGGATGTGAGCGTGTGGTGTATCTGTGGGAGAGGGTGAGCTAAAAGCGTCCTTCTACTCCGCCATCTTGGCCCATGTCCGCAAACACTTAACACTTATTATGTGCCACATCCTATTCTAAGTTCATTATGTATTTTCCTCAGTTTTATCCTCCCAACTTCCCAGTGAGATAGATGCTCTGATCATCTCCACTTGATGGATGGAGAAGTACAGACACAGAAAATGTAAGTAGTTTGCTCAAGGACACACAGCTTAACTGGTGGAGATTTAGACTCAGACCCATGCTTTCTGCCTCCTGCATAGATACAGCCTCTCTAACTTGTACATGAAACTTCTGGTTGTCACCCAAAGCAGTGTTAACTTTTATTTTCACTGAAATAGCCCTGATCATTCACATATGTAAATATTTTAAGTTATAGCTGATGTGGAGCTTGGAGTCCAAAAATAAAAATATTTACCGTAAGGTAAATGTCTTTTCCCATTTGGCCAATTTATAAAATTCTGTATTTACTTGATAAAATATATTTTCAAGCACAAATAATGTTGCATTTTAGTACTAGAGGAGAAATTGGTAACTTTTAAAGGGCCAGATAGTAAATATTTTAGGCTTTGCCAGCCATGAGGTCTCTGTTGTAACTCAGCTCTGCTGTGATGACCCCAAAGTAGCCATAAACACTGTGCAGATGAAAAACACAAAATAGACAATGGCAGATACGTACTAGGCTATCCATCATTAAAAACATTTTTTCCCTTTGTTTTGGTTCCGAGAAGTACAGGATTGATATACAGAGACCGTGAGATGTGCTGGGAAGATGCAGGGTCACATACAAAAGTAGAATTTGAAGCAGCAAGAAAGTAATGAGTATAAGTAGAAAGCAGTAATTAACCTGAGAATTAAGTCAGTAATGATAGATAATACATCTTTGTGAAGCTGGGTAAAATTTTCAGTTTTGAGCTGTTTTGAAATATGTAATTTTTCCCTGTTATTTGTAAATTTTGCACATTCTCCACAAAACCCAACTAAAAAAAGGCCACAATTAGCAAATCATCTACTCTTCAAACTTTTAAGAACTTACGTTCTTGAACACGGAGTTGTTTGTTCAGAAACTGTGTAGTATTTTAAAAATCAGAATAATTATTTTAAAATAGACATGTAGGCTTGAAATTGAAGATTCCAAGTTAAAAGTTATAATCAAAAAGCAAGGGGGTAAAATTGAACAGCTTACGAAGAACCTGTTAAGTGCAAATTTGGTTGAGTCAATCTCTTAATTTGTGTCATAGAGAAGAAGAATTCTAATTTCTTTCCTAGTAGTATGTAAGAATATTTGAGATAATATGAACTGTCTCATTGATAAAAGTATTTTTTGCATTTATACTGATATTACTTGGTACTAGTAATATAATTCCCTTTATAGAGGAAGCTGACTAAATTCACAAATAATTTTCATAGTAAGATTTTAGTTGAAAAGTTTGTGACAGTCCAAAAGCAATATATACCCCATTTTGTTCATTGAAATGTCAGTGAACATCTGTGTTTGTCTACATTTTGGCTATTGTTTGTAATGCTGCTATAAACATGGATCTACAGATATTTCCTGAAGTCCAGAAATCTGAGTAATGATTTGATCTGGAATTCTGAATTTCTCTTGCGATCTAAATGCTTCAGTGGGGTTTTGAGACTGAATTACCCTTAATGTATTCTGTTCTCTTCATCAAGAATGATTACTGGGTCACTATACAAGCATTTTACTAAAAGGAATAAATTTTTCCTTTGTTGGATTAAAATTAAAAAGGAAAGAGATAGCAGAGCAAAAGTGGAAATGGCTGCTCAGTCAGGGCCTTACACAGGAACAGGTGCTCCCGGTATTGCAAGTTCAGAAGTAATTTCTTTTTCCCATTAGCTTGAGTTAATCAGCATTTCAAAGATTTAACAGCCAGCCTCAGAAAAGATTGACGTGTAATTCAGAATTGCAATTTGTCGATGGAGAATGAAAACTATTTATCAGTTTAGCAAGCAGAGCAGGATTCTCCTTCCATTTATAGTCTCCTTTGTAGAAGTTACCCACGATATAAAAATCAGAAGATTGCATTGTGAACCCTGAGATGGAGCAGTGAGGTGTCCAACTCATTTCTTTTAGTCACAGTAGCTAGATTCATGCAGGGTCACTTTGCAGATATGCACCTATCAGGGGAACTTGAACATTCAGTTGACTAATCCTTCCTGTGTTTGAAGAAAGAATGAAAATTAGTTATTTAGACTTGACATGAAGTAGTCACATTGTATTAAAGTACTTTTCATACAAGTGACAACACAATTTGTTGATAAAAAGACTTTTCTTTGAATGTGCCAGAAGTCCCCTTACATTGTGAAATGGAAATCTATTAAGGTATCAGAAATGGAAAAGAAATTGTAGGAATACCGAACACTGATTAAGCATGTTATTTTTAATACTGAGGGATTTTCTGTAAATTCCTATAGAAATGAGTTAGGGTTGTGACATAGAATTATTAGCTACTTTAAGGTCGACCTGAATGAAAAATTTAATGAGTCAGGTTTTAACAAACTCAGTCAATAGCGCTAGCTTCTCTGCAGGGTTTTCAAATCATGAATCCCCTGGCGAGAGTTTAACCTGGGTTAAGATATCTGAACAACACAGTTTTGAGGGGAGGAATCTGGATTGGGAAGAAGAGATGACTCTAGCTGACTCAAAGCTCCAAACAGTTAGGTTGAGTCATTCATCTGAAAGGAGCATCAGAAAAAGGCTTCCATAAGATCAGGTCTCTATATGCGACTGGAAATTATTCAAGAGAAAAGAAAGGTGAAAACCTGACCTTTGTGGAAAACTTTTGCATTTTTTTATAACAGAAAACCGACACAATATGCTTATCAACAAGACTGGAAAATAACACTCTAATCAAAATAACACCAATGAGAATAATCCTCAAGTGTCTTAAGATGAGCGCGCTATAGAGGCAACCCCACAGCAAGTGATGGTTCATGAGTGTGGCTGAAGATATTGTGTAGGAGGACCTAGAAGGGAGAGGAAAAATACAGATGACCTCAGTAAAGGGGTCAAGTCAGAAATGTAGGTTCAGGAATCTGAATTGAAGCCTTGGAACTTAAGGAACTCTGAGAGAATTCCAGAAGAGGATCAGGAAGGGTCAAGGACCGAACTTTAGACATGAGGTCGGCTTAGAGGAGCAAAGGGAGGGTGTGGCCATGTTATCAGTTGCTGCTGAGAAAAAAGCAGGAAAAAGACTAAAGAAAAAGGTTCCTGGTAACCCTCAATATTTTTTTAGGGGAATTATAAAGTTGAAATTCAGATTGTAGTGTCAAAGAAGAACGAGATTTTAATATAAAAGAAAGATGAATCTGTGGATGAGACCATGCATTCAAGAATGTTAAGAGTCCAATAGAAGGGGAATAAAAAGGATGATAGAAAAAGCTACAAGGGTCAAGAAAAAGTTACATATTTATATAGTATAGAGAAGACTTACACTTAATTTAAAGAGAAAAATGGTTGATAGAAAAGGAGAAATTGAATCCTGTGGAAGGATACTTACAGAGAATGAGAGGCTTTATCAAAAGCTGTAGTCACCTGATCATAAAAAATGTAATGCAGATTGCATGAGAATTTTTCAAAGAGTGTTTTAGTAAGTTGTGATTTAATAAAAACTGCAGTTATCTTGGAACTATTGATGAAAATGTTTCTAGGGCATCTTTAGAAGCTAAAATGTAAATGTAGCCACTCAAAGAATTTCATTAACACTTCACATTTTATGTGTAAAAACCTTTGCTTGTAACAGATACATTTTGGCAATTAAAGTTTCAGAAAATGGATGATGATAATGAAAAATCAATTAAAGCTCTTTTAAGGAAAGTCATTTTTTTTGGAAATCTGTCGCCATTGGCATTAGGTTTATAAACTATGTTTCAGTATTAACACACATGACTCAAACTCATGAAAAATAATATTTTTAAGGAAGAAGTCTCTAGGTTTTTAAAAATAATTTTCTTTAATTTTTTTTTCAAAGTCTGAGGATGAAAAGGAACAATGAAAAAATTAACAGAGTTAAAGCGATCTCTGGAATATAGTTTGGGTCACGAAATGAAGAAAAATAGTGAATTAGAAAGAAAGAGATTACTGGATAAGATTTTAATATTTCAGATCATTTCAATTATTAATTCATTGATTTAACTATGATTATATTTTATTAAAACCTAGATGCAAATTCATTTTATGTATGTATTTTCATAAGTAAACAAACTATCATATTTAAATATTTACTTTGGACACTCACAGCACATTCTGAAACTTTTGTGAATGCGACAATATTACACTTGCTTTATAAAGATCTAAAACAATAAGAATCATGCCGCTTGCATATAATAATATTACTCTGCTCTTCATTGTCTTCCTTGAATTTTCATCTCTGTAAGATATCTTCGCTCTCTTTGGTAATTTTTCCTTCTTTAAGTAGTGTTGTTCAAAACTCAAGTACTTAGTATCGAAAAACCTACCTGTGTCAGTGTTTAATATCAAAATTTATCTTAATTGGGCTTATAATTTCTTCTCATTTTAGTCATAAAATGTACATACAAAAATATATGTATGACTTAATAATAAAATTAGTGATCATGTTTCAACCACTCAGATTTTTTAAAGTGCGTCCCAAAGTCTGTGAAGTGCCCACCTGGCTTCCTTTCCATTTATTTGCTGAGCACAGTTAGCTCTAGCATCCACAGATTCAACCAACTTCAGATGGAAAGAATGCAGAAAAAAAGTTCCAGAAAGTTCCAGAAAGCAAAACTTAAATTGGCCTCAGGCTGGCAAATATTCACATGGCATTTACATTGAATTTACAACTATTTACATAGTGCTTACATTATTTTAGTTATTATAAGTGATCTAGAGATGGTTTAAAATATGTGGGAGGATGTTGTGCAGGTTACATGCAAATACTATGCCATTTTATGTAGGAGATCGAGCGTTTGTGGATTTTGGAATCCATGGGGTGTGAAGGGGTATTGCAACCTCTGTGCACACTGAGAGATGGTTATACTTACGGTGGTTCCTGATGCATATCAACATTGTTCTCTCATTAAATTTTCTCTACATTGTTTTATATTTTGTCAGCATTGCGCTCGCCAAGATTTCTAGATCCCTTAAAACATTCTTGAGGAGACTTACACATTCCCTCTCTGTTGATTCCCCTTCTTTCAAGCTCTGGATCCCCCCCGCCAACAACTCAGACGCTAAAGGTTTATCTTCCTTGTTTCTTTTTCTGTTTTGAGTGAGTACCTTGATTTTCTGTGTGTGTTCTTTCTTTTCTTTTTGTAGGCTGTGGTCCAGTATGTACCAAAATGTATTTTTGTGTCTTTTCAAAACATTCATTTTATAAATATGGTCTTCTTCACTTTGGATACTTTGACCTTTGGTTTACTGTTAATATTTAATAAGTGAATGTTTCATATTAATATACTAAAAATGGATATTAATTATAACTTATGTTTAAAACTGTTTATGTAATACATATATTATGTTAAATTTTACCTGCCATATACTTCATAAGGTTTTTCTTCATATTATTTACCTAAAATTATATTTATTATGATTTCAAACAATATTAGATTAGAACAAATGAGAAAAGATCATAGTTTATTGGTTTATTTTATATGCTAGAACATATATATCTGTTTAAATAATAATTCGATATTTACTTTTAAAGAACTTGACTTACTCATTGAGCACATTTCTACAGATTTAAGAAACTTTAAAATGACAAGAAGGAAGTTGTATGAATATGAAAATGGAGAGATTAGTTTCCATGGAGATTTGAAAAATAATCAAATTGAATTGGATATTCAGATTAATATGCTAAAGCATAAGGCAATTTTTAATCAATTTTGGGACATCAAAATTACTTAATTTGGGGAAATATAAGTCACTCAGTGCTTTGACCACTGAAACATAGATTTTTTTAATATTAATTTTCCAGATTTCATACCAGTAAAAAAGACAGCATTTGTCCTATATCATTTTCTATAAAAAGGGCTTAATATTAACTCCCTTATGTCATGAACCCCGACTAGTGATCTGAACCTGAGCAGTGCACCATCCCAGACCCCCAGGCATCCATTGTATTTTGGTGACAGTTTTATTGAAATATAATGGACATACCATGCAGTTCGCTCATTTAAAGTGTTTGATTCAGTACTTTTAGTTATTCAAAGTGTTATGCAGTTATCCATTTTAGAACATTGTCATCACCCTAAAAGGAAAGCCTGTATCTTTTAGCCATCACTCTGTGCCAATTTCCCCTTCCCCACTCTTCCCAGCCCTAGGGAACCACTACTCTACTCCCTGTCTCTGGACATTTCATATCAATGAAATCACATAATATGGGGTCCATTGCGACTGTCTTCTTTCATTTAGCATAATGTTTTCAAGGTCCATCTATTTTGTAGCATGTATCAGCATTTCATTTCTTTTTCTTGCCGAATAATATTCCATTGTTTGGACATACCATGTTTTACTTACCCATTCATCAGTTGACTGACCTTTGGTTTGTCTCCACTTTTTGACTACTGTTAATAATGCTGCTGTGAACATTTATGCCCAAGTTTGAGTGTGAACATGTTTTCATTTTGGGGGGATTATACTTATGAATGCAATCACCATATCACACGGTAATTCTGTTTAACCTTTTGAAGAACTTCCATTCTGGATTCCAGAGTGGCTGCACCGTTTTATCCAAAGTGTACAAGTGTTCCAATTTCTGTACATTCCTGTCAACAATTTTCAGTAGCTGTAATTTTTTTTTAACACAGCCATCCAGGTAGGTGTGAAGTGGTATCTCATTGTGGTCTTGATTTGCATTTTTCTGATGACTAATAATGTTGGGGATTTTTTCATGTGCTTATACATTTGTGTATCTTCTTTGAAGAACTGTCTATTCAAGTTTTTGCCCATTTTTAAATAGGGTTGTCTTTTATTATTGAATTGTATGAATTCTTTTAGTATGCTGGATTTAAACATTTTATCAAATATAGGTCTTTCAAATGTTTTCTCCTATTCAGGAGCTTGACTTTTCACCTTCTTGATGATGTTCTTTGAACCATAGAAATTTTTAATGTTGACGAAGTTCAGTTAATCTGTTTTTATCTTTTAGTGTCCTATCTAAGAAATAAGTGTCAAATCCAGTCATGAAAATACATACTTATGTTTTCTTTTAATAATTTTGTAGTATTAGCTCTTTTATTTTGCATTGATTTTTTTTTTTGCATTGATTTTTATATATGGTGTGAGGTAGAGGTTGAAATTTGTTCTTTTGCATGTGGATATCCAATTGTGCCAGTATCATTTCTTAAAAAGACTATTATTTTCTCATTCAATTATTTGGAAAATCAGTTGACCATAAATGTGAGTTTTTGTTTTTGTTTTTGTTTTTTAAGATTCTCAGTGGTAACGCATTGATCTTGATGTCTGTCCTATGCCAGTACCTAGTCAGATTTTATGAGAACTTTTTCCCAGTCCTCTTTCATATTACCAGTCATTTTACAAAATAAAAAGTCAGTGTAGTGTAATGTTTTCAACTCTATTTTGGTGGACATTTTCTGCTTCTTGAAGGAGCCTGTGACCAGCTTATGCCTTGCTGACTCCATGACATGATGGGAAGTAGGCTTACAAAGATAAATTCCATTCCTTTCCCCCCCTCCATTCAAACCTTTAGTTTCTCACCCAGTGCCTCCCACTGCACTCCAATTTCCATCAAATCATGGTCTCAGGATCTGCTGAATCAGTCTGCAATATACTTCATTATGTTGAACTTATTATAATTCATAGACTCATCCATAGATTTCACTCTCCAGAAGCAAAAGATTAAATCTAGGCTGTCAAATTTCCATTTTGGAAGTCTCCCTAATCCATCATCTTGCAGTTCACAATCAAATTCTTTTTTGACTTGGTTCTTGTGCGTAACACTGGTGCTGAGCTTGTTCTTAGCATAGATCCTGCATTCTCAGAAACCACTGCCCCCTGTGTCTCCCTCCTTTTGCTTATAAAAGAGAGATGCCCAGCTGTATTCTATAGCTTAATACATGATTAGTGAAACAAATATTTCATCCCATCCAAGGAAAGTTTTTCAAGAGTACAGCTGTTAAAATCAGATAATAATCAATCAATTCATCAGAAACAGATAATATATTAGGCACTTTAATTTCTAAGTTTCAAAGTCAATCTATATGATATCAAGAAGCATTGTGGACATGAACATAAAGCACCCCAATGGTCACAGCAGCACTATTTACAACAGCTAAGACATGGAAACAGCCTAAATGTCTATCAACTGATGACTGGATAAAAGAAGCTGTGGTATATTTATACAATGGGATTCTATTCAGCCATAAAACCCGACAACATAATGCCATTTGCAGCAACATGGATGCTCCTGGAGATTGTCATTCTAAGTGAAGTAAGCCAGAAAGAGAAAGAAAAATACCATATGAGATCGCTCCTATGTGGAATCTAAAACAAACAAACAAAAAACCCAACAACAAACAAAGCATAAATACAAAACAGAAACAGACTCATAGACATAGAATA